>NC_040089.1:11035000-11660000 GCF_003369695.1 Bos indicus x Bos taurus
CCGGCCTCAGTGTAATGATGTCCGGTCTTTCTCTCCCTGATGGTGTGACCTTCAGGAAGGTCCTCAGCCTTTCTGTGCCTCGGTTTTCTCCTCTGTCAAATGGGGGCAGTGTTGATATTTGTCTTTGCCTTCAGTGGTTATTAGGATAACTAACCAGGTCAAATCCTTAGGAAGCACATGGCAGGCTCCGAAAGTGTTAACTCATTCCCAGGTTTTATCTTTTGGTTTCTAGGACTTAGCTTGATGTCTGGTAAACGCGTGCACGCTCAGTCACTAAGTCGTGTTGACTCTTTGTGATCCCATGGACTGTAGCCTGCCAGGCTCCTCTGTCTATGGGATTTTCCAGGTAAGGATACTAGAGTGAGTTGCCATTTCCTCCTCCAGGGGATCTTCTTGACCCAAGGATCAAACCCATGTCTCCTGTATCTCTTGCACTGATAGGCAGATTCTTTGCCACTGAGCCACCAGGAAAGCTCCTGTTTGGTAAATGCTAAACAGAAAATGTTTGCTGGATGTATAAATGAATCATTTAAAAATATGCCTGCAGTATGTATGTACCTTATGAAAAGGATGTGATTTCTGATATGAAAGAATTGTTCCGATCATCAGGTCTCAGGAATCCCTGGCAACACTGAAAACTTATGATTTCAGAAGCTACGTTGGAGGTCAAGGGTTTTTCATTGGACAGCTTGTCATAGTACGGTTTGGAATGGGTCAGTCTGTAAGGAAAAGGCCTGGCTATCTTTATCAGGCTTCTTTATCTTTATAAGGCTTGTCTTGAATCTACATACTGAGAAGGACAGAGCCTGTCTTCATTATGTTGGAACTGTGGGGGTATCTCTTTCCTGAATGGGATGTGCACTCCTCCCCCTATAGCCCTTTTCTCCCAGCCCATTCAGTTACCAGCTGCTCCACAAGTTATCCAGATCACTAGTGTAAATTTCCAGCCTAAATACAGGGGGTGGGGTTCATGAACATTTACAGTTTGGAGGGGATAAAAGGTCTCCTAAAATTGTTTTATAGTGATATAATTCATGCACCATATAATGCACATATTTAATGTGTATAATGTTTGTTCGGATATTCACGGAGTTGTGCAACTGGCAACACAATCAGCTTCAGAACATTTTTGTCCTCACCGAGAATTCCCTATGCTCATTAGCAGTGGCTCCCCATCTTATGCAACATTTCTGTAACAAACCTCTCTTATCCTTCTCTAAAGGGGTCCAGGAATGTACACCCTTGTAAGTCATCTAATAGTTATTGAAACTGCTGTGGTTATTGAAACTACTCTTACAGGCTTCAGTGGTAGGGAGACAACCAAGAAGGCAACCCCAGCAGCCCCAGAACTCTTTATGTTTTGGTCTGGCATCTAGAGAGATATCCTACCCCCCCACCCCCACCCCATTGAAAACAAGCCCTATGTAGTAACGGGAAGGAGCGGGAAGACATATTTGTTATATTCCTAGTATGCACCAAGCTCTCTGTCAGCTCACTCTGCCTGTAAGTGATGGACTGGCATCTCTCTGGCTTCAAAGCCTATATTTTTGAAAAGAGAGCATGACAGATAAAAACACACAGTTGAATGAGACCACTAGAAGTTTCGCTTTAGCCAGCTGTGCAAATCCCTGGATTTGCTGCATCCCAAGCCAGCTGCCTTCTACAACATGACTTCCTGTTGTTTCGAACAAAAATATAAAGTCAACACCCCCAAGACCTTTGGTCATCAGTCACCAATGTAAAGGCTTTTCTGCCCTGGATACAGTCAGCTTAGCCAATGGCATCTTTGTTAGTTGAATTTAGGGGGAGGCAGTGGTGGGGAGAAGGGGAGTCAAAGGGTAATTAAAGTGACTTACATTTCTCTCTTTCCTGCCATAATCCTGAGGATTTGAATTCTCCAACAAATCAAATTCAGTTTGAGTTTTAACCTTCGTACATGAAAAGCCAGGTTTAAAAATAGCTGTTCATGCCCCGATGATTGTAAACAAACATCGGAGGATGGAGTCGACTGAAGGGCAGCAGACATTACACATCGCTGCAGGAATGTGGAATTTAACATAAACGAAGGGACTTGGTACATATGTGCTATGTCTTCGCTTTGTATTGCCAGCAGAGTTCTTTGGGGGGAAGACTCCTCATAAAATGTTAGAGCTGCAAAGGGCTTTAGAAATCATGTAGACTTACTGCTTCACTTTAGAGACAGGGGAGCTGAGAGGGAGAAAAGGGCAGTGGTTGCATATCTAGTTAGTAGCAGAGACAAAGGGAAAATCTAGTTCTTCTGTCTCTCTAGTGATATTAAAAATATGGAAACATGCATTGAAACACCTGTGAACTTATTTCCCGATTAATTGGCATGCCACGTGGGATGGTTCAGGGCAATGGGTTTGGGATTGAGGGACTTGAACTTAAATCTCAGTTCTGCCATTTACCATATGGTGAATTGAAACAAATTGATTAACTTTTCTAAGCTTTAATTTACTTTTCTGGCAAAAATGCATAGCATCTTCTGTATCAAGTCATTGGAATGGTTAGATGGCATAACTAAGTAAATCTCATAGCTCATATCTGATACTTGGGTAATGTCCTCGGCCTTCTCTTTCCACTCATTTCATTCAGGATGTTTTTCATCCCTTTCGTATGTTCTAGAGTTCTTCAGTAGGTCCATTCCTAACCTTCTGAGAGCAGTAATGCCGCCTTCTCCCATGTGGAAGGAGTGATCTTAAATCCTAACTGCAGTTGCTCTCATTTGCTGGGTAACTACTGCATTCCAGGAGTTTCATATAGGACTTACGTCATACAGGACATAAGTCTTTCAGGGCTTATGACTGTGTTAATATCATTGAAAGCTAGTTATTATTTTTTGCCACCTTATGGATGAAGAAAATGATGTTCAAAGAGGATCATTAACAAATTCAAGATCCTACACCTTGAATTCAGGTTCTCCAATCTCATGCTCATTTCTGCACTGATGCTGTCTCTGATGAAGGCTATGATTACAGACCTGTTAATTTAATTTAATTTATTTAAAAATTATTTTTTGTTGGAGTTAGTTGCTTTACAATGTTGCGTTTCTACTGTACAGCAAAATGAATCATTTGTATGTGTAGGTATATCCCCTCTTTTGTGGAGACCTATTTATTTTGAAAATATTAACCATAATATCCTGGAAAAGGTTTTAATGTTAGAAGAAAATAACAGTTTTAAAATCTGAGTGCAGGATTCATAGCACAGCTGTGTCATCTATGGGCTCTATGGCAATGAAAGTGAAAATGGCTCAGTCGTGTCCGACTCTTTGTGACCCCATGGACTGTAGCCCACTAGGCTCCTCTGTCCATGGAGATTCTCCAGGCAAAGATACTGGAGTGAGCTGCCATTTCCTTCTTCAGGGCATCTTGCTGACTCAGGGATCGAACCTGGGTCTGTCACATGGCAGGCAGATTCTTTATTGTCTGAGCCACTAGGGAAGCTATGGCATTGGGAATGTTAAATATTTTAACTCCTTCCACTCCCTATTTTTCCCTTGTGGTGTATTGATTGTAATAATTATATCAGCAACAAAGACAGTAAAACTATGCAGTGATGACTTAATGGAAGATGATGTGCACAGCATTCTTAGCACAGTGCTGGAGACTCTCAAGTGTGCCCTCTGCACACTTGGCCTATGGAATTTAGGTTATTTTCACAATGACCACAATGGAAGAGAAACCCTTTGTGTTCTCTCCTGTGGGACTTCCCTGGACTCCTAACCTTGTCTAGAGGTTAAGACTGCGCTCCCAGTGCAGGGGACATGGGTTCAATCCCTGGTCAGGGAACTAAGATCCCACATGGCAAAAACAAACAAAATACCCTAAACTGCCTATTCTGCCTATTCTTTCCTGCAAGATGAGTCTTTTTTTTTTTTAATTTTATTTTATTTTTAAACTTTACAATATTGTATTAGTTTTGCCAAATATCGAAATGAATCTGCCACAGGTATACCTGTGTTCCCCATCCTGAAGCCTCCTCCCTCCTCCCTCCCCATACCCTCCCTCTGGGTTGTCCCAGTGCACCAGCCCCAAGCATCCAGTATCATGCATCGAACCTGGACTGGCGACTCGTTTCATACATGATATTATACATGTTTCAATGTCATTCTCCCAAATCTCCCCACCCTCTCCCTCTCCCACAGAGTCCATAAGACTGATCTATACATCAGTGTCTCTTTTGCTGTCTCGTACAGGGTTATTGTTACCATCTTTCTAAATTCCATATATATGCGTTAGTATACTGTATTGGTGTTTTTCTTTCTGGCTTACTTTACTCTGTATAATAGGTTCCAGTTTCATCCATCTCATTAGAACTGATTCAAATGTATTCTTTTTAATGGCTGAGTAATACTCCATTGTGTATATGTACCACAGCTTTCTTATCCATTCATCTGCTGATGGGCATCTGTGCCCAGCACCCACCTCTGTTACAAACACAGTTAAGATGTTGACATTGGAGAAAGAAATTTTTTTACAAAATTATTTTATTTACTTATTCATTTTTGGCTGTGCTGGGTCTTCGTTGCTTCTTGGGCTTTTCTCTAGTTTCAGAGATAGGGGCTACTCTCTCTTTGTGGTGTATGGACTTGTCATTGCCCTGGCTTCTCTTATTACAGAGCATGGACTGTAGGGCGAACCATCTTTAGTAGTTGGGGCACATGGGCTCCAGAGCACAGGCTCAGTCGTTGTGGTGCATGGGCTTAATTGCTATCAGTTCAGTTCATTTGCTCAGTTGTGTCCGAAACTTTGCAACCGCATGGACTGCAGCACACCAGGCTTCCTTGTCCATCACCAACTCCTGGAGCTTGCTCAAACTCATGTCTGTCAAATCAGTGATGCCATCCAACCATCTCATCCTCTGTCATCCCCTTCGTCTCCTGCCTTCAATCTTTCCCAGCATCAGGGTCTTTCCCAATGAGTCATTTTTTTGCATCAGGTGGCCAAAGTGTTGGAGTTTCAGCTTCAGCATCGGTCCTTCCAATGAATATTCAGGACTGATTTCCTTTAGGATTGACTGGTTTGATCTCCTTGCATTCCAAGGGACGCTCAAAAGTCTTCTGCAACACCACAGTTCAAAAGCATCAGTTCTTCAGTGCTCACCTTTCTTTATGGTCCTACTCTCACATCCATACATGACCACTGGAAAACCATAGCATTGACTAGATGGACCTTGTTGGCAAAGTAATGTCTCTGCTTTTTAATATGCTGTCTAGGTTGGTCATACTTTTCTTCCAACCAGCAAGCATCTTTTAGTTTCATGGCTGCAGTTACCATCTGCACTGATTTTGGAGCCCAAGAAAATAAAGTCTGTCACTATTTCCATTGTTTCCCCATTATTGGCCATGGAGTGATGGGACTGGATGCTATGATCTTAGTTTTTTGAATGTTGAGTTTTAAGCCAGCTTTCTCTCCTCTTTCACTTTCATCAAGAGATTCTTTAGTTCCTTTTCACTTTCTGTCATAAAGGGTGGTGTCATCTGTATATCTGAGGTCATATCTGAGATCATCTGCATATCAAGGCCATAAATAATAACAAAAAAGAGGCTATTTCCCCCAGTGAGTCTCGTGAGTCAAATGACTCATACGATTCATCATTTTTTCTGTTTTCCCTGGCTTCTAGCAATATCACCCTCTGTAATGTATACAGCTATTGCCAGGAGGGGCAGCAGTGAGGAGATATCCCTCATCCAAGGTAAGGAGCAGTGGCTGTGCTTTGCTGGAGCAGCCGTGAAGAGATAACCCACGCCCAAGGTAAGGGAAACTCAAGTAAGACGGTAAGTGTTGCAAGAGGGCATCAGAAGGCAGATACACTGAAACCATAATCACAGAAAACTAGTCAATATAATCACACTAGGACCACAGCCTTGTCTAACTCAATGAAACTAAGCCATACCCTGTGGGGCCACCCAAGACGGGTGGGTCACGGTGGAGAAGTCTGATGGAATGCGGTCCACTGGAGAAGGGAATGGCAAACCACTTCAGTATTCTTGCCTTGAGAACCCCATGATCAGTATGAAAAGGCAAAATGATAGGATACTGAAAGAGGAACTCCCCAGGTCAGATGGTACCCAATATGCTACTGGAGATCAGTGGAGAAATAACTCCAGAAAGAATGAGGGATGGAGCCAAAGCAAAAACAATACCCAGTTATGGATGTGACTGGTGATAGAAGCAAGGTCCAATGCTGTAAAGAGCAATATTGCATAGGAACCTGGAATGTCAGATCCATGAATCAAGGCAAATTGGAAGTGGTCAAACAGGAGATGGCAGGAGTGAATGTCGACATTCTAGGAATCAGTGAACTAAAATGGACTGGAATGGGTGAATTTAACTCAGATGACCATTATATCTACTACTGTGGGCAGGAATCCCTTAGAAGAAATGGAGTAACCATCATGGTCAACAAAAGAGTCTGAAATGAAGTACTTGGATGCAATCTCAAAAAAGACAGAATGATCTCTGTTCGTTTCCAAGGCAAACCATTCAATATCACAGTAATACAAGTCTATGCCCCAGCCAGTAATGCTGAAGCAGCTGAAGTTGAATGGTTCTATGAAGACCTCCAAGACCTTTTAGAACTAACACCCAAAAAAGATGTCCTTTTTATTATAGGGGACTGGAGTGCAAAAGTAGGAAGTCAAGAAACACCTGGAGTAACAGGCAAATTTGGCCTTGGAGTATGGAATGAAGCAGGGCAAAGGCTAATAGAGTTTTGCCTAGAGAACATACTGGTCATTGCAAACACCCTCTTCCAACAATACAAGAGAAGACTCTATACATGGACATCACCAGATGGTCAACACCGAGATCAGATTGATTATATTCTTTGCCACCAAAGATGGAGAAGCTCTATACAGTCCACAAAAACAAGACTGGGAGCTGACTGTGGCTCAGATCATGAGCTCCTTATTGCCAAATTCAGACTTAAATTGAAGGAAGTAGGGAAGACCATTCAGGTATGACCTAAATCAAATCCCTTATGGTTATACAGTGGAAGTGAGAAATAGATTTAAGGGACTAGATCTGATAGATAGAGTGCCTGATGAACTATGGACTGAGGTTTGTGACATTGTACAGGAAACAGGGATCAAGACCATCCCCATGGAAAAGAAATGCAAAAAAGCAAAATGGCTGCCTGAGGAGGCCTTACAAATAGCTGTGAAAAGAAGAGAAGTGAAAAGCAAAGGAGAAAAGGAAAGATATAAGCATCTGAATGCAGAGTTCCAAAGAATAGCAAGAAGAGATAAGAAAGCCTTCCTTAGCGATAAATGCAAAGAAATAGAGGAAAACAAGAATGGGAAAGACTAGAGATCTCTTCAAGAAAATTAGAGATACCAAGGGAACATTTCATGCAAAGATGGGCTCAATAAAGGACAAAAATGATTAAGAGGTGGCAAGAATACACAGAAGAACTGTACAAAAAGATCTTCACGACCAAGATAATCACGATGGTATGATCATTCATCTAGAGCCAGACATCCGGGAATGTGAAGTCAAGTGTGTCTTAGAAAGCATCACAACGAACAAAGCTAGTGGAGGCGATGGAATTCCAATGGAGCTATTTCAAATCCTGAAAGATGATGCTGTGAAAGTGCTGCACTCAATATGCCAGCAAATTTGGAAAACTCAGCAGTGGCCACAGGACTGCAAAAGGTCAGTTTTCATTCCAATCCCAAAGAAAGGCAATGCCAAAGAATGCTCAAACTACTGCACAATTGCACTCATCTCACACACTAGTAATGTAATGCTCAAAATTCTCCAAGCTAGGCCTCAGCAATATGTGAACTGTGAACTTCCAGATGTTCAAGCTGGATTTAGAAAAGGCAGAGGAACCAGAGATCAAATTGCCAACATCCGCTGGATCATGGAAAAAGCAAGAGAGTTCCAGAAAAACATCTGTTTCTGCCTTATTGACTATGGCAAAGCCTTTGACTGTGTGGATCACAATAAACTGTGGAAAATTCTGAAAGAGATGGGAATAGCAGACCACCTGACCTGCCTCTTGAGAAATCTGAATGTAGGTCAGGAAGCAACAGTTAGAACTGGACATGGAACAACAGACTGGTTCCAAATAGGAAAAGGAGTACAGCAAGGCTGTATATTGTCACCCTGCTTATTTAACTTATATGCAGAATACATCATGAGAAACACTGGGCTGGAAGAAGCACAAGCTGGAATCAAGATTGCCGGAAGAAATATCAATAACCTCAGATATGCAGATGACACCACCCTGATGGCAGAAAGTGAAGAGGAACTCAAAAGCCTCTTGATGAAAGTGAAAGAGGAGAGTGAAAAAGTTGGCTTAAAGCTCAGTGTTCAGAAAACGAAGATCATGGCATCTGGTCCCATCACTTCATGGGAAATAGATGGGGAAACAGTGAAAATAGTGTCAGACTTTATTTTTGGGGGCTCCAAAATCACTGCAGATGGTGACTGCAGCCATGAAATTAAAAGACCCTTACTCTTTCGAAGGAAAGTTATGATCAACCTAGATAGCATATTCAAAAGCAGAGACATTACTTTGCCAACAAAGGTCTGTCTAGTCAAGGCTATGGTTTTTTCCAGTGGTCATGTATGGATGTGAGAGTTTAACTGTGAAAAAAGCTGAGCACCAAAGAATTGATGCTTTTGAACTGTGGTGTTGGAGAAGACTCTTGAGAGTCCCTTGGACTGCAAGGAGATCAGCCCTGGGATTTCTTTGGAGGGAATGATGCTAAAGCTGAAACTCCAGTACTTTGGCTACCTCATGCAAAGGGTTGACTCATTGGAAAAGACTCTGATGCTGGGAGGGACTGGGGGCAGGAGGAAAAGGGGACGACAGAGGATGAGATGGCTGGATGGCATCACTGACTCGATGGTTATGAGTTTGAGTGAACTCCGGGAGATGATGATGGACAGGGAGGCCTGGCGTGCTGCGATTCATGGGGTCACAAAGAGTCGGACACGACTGAGCGACTGAACTGAAGATACAAATATCCTGTACTTTTATACTCTATTGGTCTTCCCTGATGGCTCAGATGGTAAAGAATCTGCCTGTATATCTGGAGACCTGGGTTCAATCCCTGGGTCGGGGAAGATCCCCTGCAGAAGGGAATGGCAACCCACTTCAGTATTCTTGCCTGGAGAATTCCATGGACAGAGAAGCCTGGCAGACTACAGTCCATAGGGTCTCCCAGAGTCAGACACAACTGAGCAACTAACACTTCATTCACTCGATACTCTAATATATAGCTAGCAAGCTAGCCGGTTGACCAAAAAGTTTGTTCGGATTTTTCCATATAATGTTATGGAAAAACCCAACTAGACTTTTTTGTCAACCCAGTAACTATCTATGCGTTGTTTGAAAGTTTTCAGTCTTACTGCTTTTATGTAAGCTGTCTCAAACAGTTCCTTGCTGGAAATCTAGATGTAAGTGTGGAATAGATAGATAAATCCCCATTTCATGCTTCTGGGGCCTGGGATACCTAGTTTGAGGAGAAAAAGGTTAAAATATGAAGATAGAAGAAATAACTATCATGAACAAGGACAAATATAATTAAAGCAAAAAGTAAAATAAAATCACAGACTTCACATATGAAACGAATCATCAGTCCAGGTTCAATGCAGGATACAGGATACTTGGGGCTGGTTGCTGGGATGACCCAGAGGGATGGTACGGGGAGGGAAAAGGGAGGGGGGTTCAGGATGGGGAACACATGTACACCCATGGCGGATTCATGTTGATGTATGGCAAAACCAATACAATATTGTAAAGTGATTAACCTCCAATTAAAATAAATAAATTTATATTAAAAAAACCACAGACTTTTCCATAGTTGTTCACTAAGAGGAAGGTAACATAATTATTGTGACTATTATTATATAGTAGTTATGTATACATATACCCTGCCCTGATAACCTACTTGATATGAAACTCACTTGTAAAATATTACCCCCTTGATCTTTGGTTATTTAGCATCCTTGAGAGGCAGGAATAGGAAAAGAAAGCTGGGATCAAGGTAAGTCCTTTGACGTCAGAGATGGAGCCTTCCCTCATCATTCTTAGGACTCTTAAATCTAGGGTCATGGTTGACATATGGTAGTTGCTCAAAAAATATTTGTTGAATGGATGAATAATGATGGCTTAACTTGTGTGGTCACTGTGTAGCAGACATTGTTCTTATGGATTTACATAGATTGTTATCTTTAACCTTTACAGTAATCTTATGAGTAAAGAATTTATAAACTTAGTCCCATCTTTTACAGATGAAGAAATTGAAGCACAAAGAGATTAAGGGACTTGATGGTAGTGGCAGTATGTGGCGGGGTTTATACTCTCATCCCAGTGTCGAATGAAGGAATAAAGGAATAAATGAATGAATAAATAAAGGATTTATTTCCCATATGGCACCAGATATGAATTGATCGAGAATATAAAGGAGTCTTTATCAATTGAACCCATTCTAGCTACAAAGAATAACTTCATATATGTGGTTAGCAAGTGAGCCAATGATGGGAATTCCTATAGTTAGAGGTGTTTTTAGGGGTGTCAGAAATAAAGACTGATTGTAAACAAAAACAAAAACAAAAACCCTGGTGTACCAAATTTCACTCAATGTCTTCTTTATCAGCCTGGAATTTTACAAATATGTTACACATGCAAAACATTTTACATATAGGTTTCTTCAGTGCAGTATTTATAGATACTCTCTTCAAGTCCATTCTTTTATTTGGTTCTCACCATCTCTGTGAAACTAGGGAATTTTGAAGAAAGCCAAAATTCATCTCAAAAGTTATGAATCTTGTATAATTCATTTATTCAGGGGCCCATAAAGAGCATTAAAATTTAAGAGACTGATATAAAAATGAGTATAATTGCACCTGATTTGAAATTCCTTTCCATTCTGCGACTCCATTTTAATTTTACTACCACTTAGCTTTGCCATGTTTAATTGGAGCGCTGAATACTGCTCCCTGCAGCAGGTGAATTTACCATAGAACATCCTCTTTATGAATGCCACACAGCCTCAATGGCATCCTCCTATGCTATACAGGGAGCAGAGTGTTATTTAGAGAAGAAAGGACACAGATTCTCATGGTCCTGATGATGGTTTGGGGGGCATTGTTTGCAACTGGAAGAAAACGGAATTCCTAGAAAGCCTGTAAGTATTCCCATCTCATCGCCTTGCCTTTACTGCCTGTGACATCAGGAACCCAGCAGAACATACTGTTTGAGATTGTTTCCTGTTCTCTCAGATTCCCAAGCCATCTGGCAAACCTTGTGTCTATTGCTTTTACAAATGGCAGGCTGACTCATGAGTAAATTGCTATGGGGGAAGGAAACGGATAGCGCTGAATACCTGGATACTCCTGGATCGTTTGCTCTGTTAAATGAGATAGTTCATGTGAACCTGGAGTAGAGCAGGGAGTAGGCACGGATGGTGAGGCGTCTTTGAATCTTCATAATGTTAAGCACAAGGATGAGCAGTTCCTTACTGAACCGTGTAGACCTTCTCTGTAACAGTACCTGTTCACAGTTCTTTGACAGTTTTGATTTGCAGCAAGGTGATGGACTTGAAAACCTCAGCTCGACTGACCTTTAATTTATAGGGAGTGCAGGTGCTATTTCTCCCCAGCCATGGCTTTCTGACACTAGAAAAAGTCACCCATGAAATCAGAGGTTTCCCTAATATCAAGACATGAAACTGATTTAGTTCTTTACAAGGTATTTCCTTAAAGTGCTTCTGGATTCCATCAGATACCTAACCTGCTTGCAAAGAGGGGAGGTCTTTCACCATTTTCCAGGGAAAGGCCCTGCGTGTGGTGCAAATAGGATGCTTATAAAAGGTGAACCAGGCCTTCTCCTGGTGACAGATGAAGGCAGCCACAACCCCCTACATGTGGAAGGAAAATCCCCCTGGCCTACTCTGTTATCAGCTAGTGGAGGTGCCGAACAGAGAGCTTCATAGAGGAGTTGCCATGGCCGATTACACAGGACACACGTTCTAGAGTCAGGAAAAACTAGATTGGAATTTAGTGTTTCTCAGATTATTAGTGTGGTGGTCTTTGAGCAATTCTACCAGCCTGTCTCAACCCCGCTTCATTTTGACCCAAGTGGCAAATGATATTACCTGTGCCCTGTGGTCCTAGAAAGATGAAATGATGACTCACTGCCCTGCAGAGCTCTACTTTATGGGGTGTGCAGGTTCCCATCTTTCAGCTCTTGTGACATTTGGGTGCTGACTGTTCATAACTATATCCCTTTGCACTCTGCTGATAGCAACTGCCTTATCTGGAAATTTCTGGGATGAAGAAACTTGTTAGTAGCCTTAAGCTAATGACTGCCTGATATGGGAGTTCCTTAAAGCAAGATGCATTTTGCAGGAGAACTCTCTGATGTCATTTATCCTTGAAAGCACCCTATGGTATCTACTTTTGTTCTCTATGTCTGTGTCTCTATTTCTGTTTTGCAAATAAGATCATCTTCATGGATACCAAGGAGGGAAGGCTAGTGGGTGGGAGGAATCAGAGATTGAGATTGACATATATATATACGCTGTTGATACTGTGTATAAAATAGACAATTAATGAGAACATACAGTATAATTCAGGGAACTTTGCCTGACTTTCCCCCTGCCTATCCTGAGAGCACTCTTAATAAATTATTACCTTAATCCCAGGGAGGGCGGAGCCTGGTGGGCTGCCGTCCGTATGGTCACACAGAGTCGGACACGACTGAAGCGCCTTAGCAGCAGTAGCAGCAGTCATACTTATCCCAGACTCTCTTCTAGGGAACCTGACTGAGATGGCTTGTCAGCATCTGGCACAAAGCAGATAGATGTTCAGGATGGTTCAGTCCTCTCTCTTTCTACGCCTTTCTACCAGCAACTGTTTCTGAGTACTAGATTTGTTTTGCCTGGGAAAATTACTTTAATAGAATTTTTTCAGGCGAGAATACTGAAGTGAGTTGCCATTTCCTTCTCCAGGAGTTCTTCCTGACCCAGGGATTGAACTCGCGTCTCTTACATCTCCTGCATTAGCAGGCAGATAGTTTACCACTGACACACCTGGGAAGTCCTATAAAATAATACAAAGTGAAAAAAAGTTTTCAGTAAAAGATACTTTAAAAAAGTGATAAGTCAGGCATTACTTCCGGTAAGTTATTTACTATACTTATTATATATGTATATATTTATACATATATAAATATGAAAGATTTATATCCAATATAAAAAAAAAACTACAAGAAAAAGAACAAACAATAAAGGAACAAGGGAAACTATGGTTCATCAATTCACAGAAGAGGAAACTAGAATGGCCAATACATATATGAAGAAAAATTTAATCTCAGTAGGGAAAAATGAGATTTTGAACCTGTTCCATAAGCAAGTTTAAAGTATTTGATAATATTAGTATTGGCAGAAATGTGAAGCAAGCTTAGACTCATATTTGCTTGTGGAAATGTTTATTAGCATCATCATTTTGGAGGGTAATTTCTCAATATCTAGTAAGTTTGAGGATATGCATATTTGCAATTCACTAGTAATACTTTCAGGAATTTATCACTCATAACTGTCCCACATATACAAGAATGTTCCTGGTCAACATTATTTGTTAAAGCAAAAGCAAATAAACTAACAAAGCTTAGAAACAATCTTAGTATTTATTACTAGGAGGACGATAAAGGATTTTTAGCATAAAATTGCTAAATGAATACCAGAAAACTAAAAAATGGATGAACTGGCATGATAGATATTCATATAAAAAATCTGGGAAACATAATGTAGGGAAAAAGCACAGTTGTAGAAAGACATGATCAGTTTGATGTCAATAATCATTTTTTAAATTAAACAAATACATTTTTTCTGCACTGCCTAGCATGTGGTATCTTAGTTCTCTCACCAGGGATTGAATCCTCAGCCCCTGCATTGGGAGCATGGAGTCTTAACCACTGGAACACCAGGGAAGTTCAAGAATTATTTTTTTAACTCAAAGTTTTAAACATTTTAAAATGAATTCTTATAATTGTAAAATTATACAAACACAGACTTGAAATAGATGCTAACCTTATAAGATGTGGATCTGGAAAAAGGAGGGTTATAATGCTGAGTCAGGAGAGACATAGGCCTCACCTATAGCTGTAATGTTCTGGTTCTTTATATTATGATTCTGAAGGAAAAAATTGGAAAATGTTAAGATGTACTATTTCTGGGCTGCAAGAATATAAATGTTCTTTTTCTTTAAGCTTTTCCTTTATGTTCGAAATTTATTAAAAAAAAATAGAATGCCATTTCCTATGTCTGCTTGAGAGTTGTAGATGCATAATAATGTGGTGATATTTTAATGTGCTTGCTCACACCATACACTTGATTGTGGGCTTGACTCTGCTGCGTTTCCCACCTATTCATTTTCTCTTTAAGTCTTATAAAACCTAGCCTAAGCTCTGCCTCTTCCAGACAACTTTCTGGGTGACTACAGACTGCTTTGGTCAGACCCCTTTATGAATTTGACCAATGAAATGACTGTGACAATTTCAAAACACTAATTTCTATTGGATTATAGTTGCTTTACAATATTGCATTAGTTTCTATGGTACAGCAATGTCATTTGCTGGTATATTGTTTTTAGTGCTTTAAACGCTTAAATATTGACTAACATATTTTTAATTCAGAGAAGTCTAGACTTCCTCTTGGGCTTCCCTGGTGGTTCAGACAGTAAACAATCTGCCTGCAGCTCAATTCCAGAAAAATAAATGACCCAATCAAAACATGGGCCAAAGAACTAAATAGACATTTCTCCAAAGAAGGCATACAGATGGCTAACAAACACATGAAAAGATGCTCAACATCACTCATTATCAGAGAAATGCAAATCAAAACCACTATAAGGTACCATTTCACGCCAGTCAGAATGGCTGCGATCCAAAAGTCTACAAGCAATAAATACTGGACAGGGTGTGGAGAAAAGGGAACCCTCTTACACTGTTGGTGGGAATGCAAACTAGTACAGCCACTATGGAGAACAGTGTGGAGATTCCTTAAAAAACTGGAAATAGAACTGCCTTATGATCCAGCAATCCCACTGCTGGGCATACACACAGAGGAAACCAGAACTGAAAGAGACACGTGTACCCCAATGTTCATCACAGCACTGTTTATAATAGCCAGGACATGGAAGCAACCTAGATGCCCATCAGCAGATGAATGGCTAAGAAAGATGTGGTACATATACACAATGGAGTATTACTCAGCCATTAAAAAGAGTACATTTGAATCAGTTCTAATGAGGTGGATGAAATTGGAGCCTATTATACAGAGTGAAGTAAGCCAGAAGGAAAAACACTAATATAATATACTAATGCATATATGTGGAATTTAGAAAGATGGTAACAATAACCCTGTATACAAGACAGCAAAAGAGATGCTGATGTATAGAACAGTCTTTTGGACTCTATGGGAGAGGGAGAGGGTGGGATGATTTGGGAGAATGGCATTGAAATATGTATAAAATCATATATGAAATGAGTCACCAGTCCAGGTTCGATGCACGATACTGGATGCTTGGGGCTGGTGCACTGGGACGACCCAGAGGGATGGTATGGGGAGGGAGGAGGGAGGAGGGTTCAGGATGGGGAACACATGTATACCTGTGGCAGATTCATTTTGATATATGGTAAAACCAATACAATATTGTAAAGTTAAATAAAATAAAATTAAAAAAAAAAAGAAAAGAAAAAAAAAAAAAGAATCTGCCTGCAATGCAAGAGGCTTGAGTTTGATCCCTGCATCAGGAAGATCCCCTGGAGAAGGGAATGGTTACCCACTCCATTATTCTTCTCTGGAGAATTCCATGGACAGAGGGGCCTGGTGGGCTATGGTGCATGGAGTCGCAAAGAGTTAGGCACGACTGAGCGATTAACACTGACTAGCCAGACCTTCTCTTATACTTCCTATGAAATTATCTCATAAATGCCACCCTGTTTTATCATAAATTCTGTCTAGAACACATTTACCTCAAGAAATCAATTCTTGGTAATTATAATTAGTTAATTCATCATTTTGGACTGTTGATGCGCTAGTAGTAGAGAATCCAAAGAAGAAGCTGTAAGGGTTGCCTCAGAGATCTCACAGTAGCGTAGATGTCTGTTTCTTTTTATATTAATTCAACTATGCAACACACAGATAATTAGTAAACATAATTCTGGGCCAGCTACTCTGTTTAGAAACAGGGATAGAATCAGAAACAAGGCAGGCATATTTTTCTTGTATGTGTGATTGAACCCGTCTTGAACTAAAAACAGAGTATCAGTTCTGACAAAAGACTTCTTGGCTACGTCTGGTATAAAAGGCCATTTGGAGATTTAGCTTGTAAACTGAATGTAATTTTCAGAAGATGTGAATGACACAAAGGATTGCCATGTGTCACGAGACTGCGCTAGAAAATACGGGAACTGTGGTTGCAGTAACCATATATATTAGCTGGATCTGATTTCCTCTCCTGCTTCCTTACTGTCGAGCATTTGTTTTCAGTGAATCGATTCTTTAGTAACACCAGTGAACAATCCTTTTTGATAACATTTCATCAAAAACATATTTTTCTTTTTAAGTACAACCCCCTGAAACAACAGCATTAATGAATTCTTGGCTCTTTAAAAAAAAAAAAAAATCACCTCCAGACATCTTCAGCTGATCCTTACAAGAAGCATGAGAGTTGGTGGGGGAAATGGAGAGTTAGTGTTCAGTGGGGACAGAGTTTCAGTTTAGGAAGATGAAAAATTCTGGGGGTTGGGTGATGGTGAGAGTTGTACCATAGTGTGAATAAAGTACTCAGTGCCACTGAGCCATACATTTAAATATGGTTAAAATAGTATGCTTTATATTATGTGATTTTTACCACAATAATAATAAAAAAAACCTTCAGGCAACGAAGTAAGTTTTACTCTCCCTACATTATCAAGGCGGGAAGGGAGCATCTGAATGTGTGGATGACTTGGACAAGACCATACACAGGAGAGAACTAGGAACTTTTGACTCAGACAAGAACACTCTGCACTCAGACACTGATCTCTGCATATCAGGAATCCCAGGGACAGGAAATTTAGAGCAGGATTTCTCAACCTCAGTACTTACATTCTGGGCTGAATGATTCTTTGTTGCAGAGGAGGGGGGCTGTCTTGTACATTGTGGGAAGTTTAGTGGCAGCCTTGGCCTCCCCCCCAACCCCAGTCATGACAATCAAAAATGTCTCCAGACGTGACCAAATTTCCCCTGGAGGGTAAAACCACCTCCTGATTGAGAGCTGCTGCCTTAGAGCATCACTCAGCAGCAGGCTAGACTTTTTTTAAAGCTCCAGCAAAGACAGTGCCAAGTTCTAACCACCTTTTACATGGAGAAGGATTGCAGAGTTCAGCCCGGCTGAAGTTGGTTAGGATCATGTAATGCGTTCTGCCTGAAGGCATCCGAGTAGAAGTGATGTCCACCACTTCCAGTCTGATCTCTAACCCCAGAGTGATCCTCTTTTGTTCTTTTTCCATTCTGCAGCAAATCTGGAGAGCATGTTTTAAAGATCAAGGGGCCAAGAGATGAGAGAATCTGGGGTTTCTGGGTGACTGGGGTTTTCAGAGCACTGGCCAGACTGAATGTAACTGACTTGAAGGAGAAATAAACTTTCACTGTGTTAAATTAGCCATAATTTGGAGGTTGTTTATTATAGAAGTTAGGATACCTTGAGTGTGAGAACGATGCTTGTTTGTATTTTAATGTCTCCACTTTTATTCTCATCAGGCTTCCATGACAGCTCAGTTGGTAAAGAATCTGCCTGCAGTGCAGAAGACCCTGCTTCAATTCCTGGGTCAGGAAGATCCCCTGGAGAAGGGAAAGGCTACCCACTCTAGTATTCTGGCCTGGAGAATTCCATGGATGGAGGAGCCTGGCAGGCTACAGTGCATGGGGTCGCAAAGAGTTGGACATGACTGAGTGACTTTCACTTCACTTTATTCTCATCAAAGTCATGCATATACATACATAATAGAGGTTGCTGCTGCTAAGTCACTTCAGTCGTGTCCGACTCTGTGCGACCCCAGAGACGGCAGCCCACCAGGCTCCCCCGTCCCTGGGATTCTTCAGGCAAGAACACTGGAGTGGGTTGCCATTTGCTTCTCCAATGCATGAAAGTGAAAAGTGAAAGTGAAGTCGCTCAGTCATGTCCGACTCTTCTCGACCCCATGGACTGCAGCCCACCAGGCTCTTTCGCCCATGGGATTTTCCAGGCAAGAGTGCTGGAGTGGAGTGCCATTGCCTTCTCTGATAATAGAGGTTAAACAAGGATAAAACTTTGTAGCAACAGTCTCCTGCTGCACTGATACTCCCTGGTGGTTGAGGACTGAACCCTTTGACTCCTTCACACCATCTCTCTTTTCCCATGGTTGGCCAAAATGTTCATTCAGGTAGATGGTATGGCAAAACCCAAACAAATTTTTGGCTAACCCAATACTTGTTGTCTTTTCTCTGATTATCACAGTGCAAATATTGTTCCCAGCTAAGCCAGGTTGTGTAACCTTTCCTCCTTCTATATCTGACCTTTGTTTCGATGGTCAATAGCTCTCTCTGTTTTTGTAGAATTTCTCTACATTGTCTTGATTTTCTTACAGACTTACTATGTTACATCTATTTTGACACGTGTGTGTGTGTGTAATTTTTTCCTGAAGGCCAGAATATCCCATGTTCCTATGCAGTATTGTTCTTTATAGCATCGGACTTTACTTTCACCACCAGACGCATCCACAGCTGCGTGTGATTTCTGCTTTGGCCCGGCCACTTTATTCTTCCAGGAGGTATTTGTAATTGCCCTCTATTCTTCCGCAGTAGCATATTGGACATCTTCTGACCTAGGGGGCTCATCTTATGGTGTCATATCTTTTTGTCTTTTCATACTTGCAGCAAGACTACTGGGGTGGGCTGCCGTTTCCTCCTCCAATGGACCACATTTTGTCAGAATTCTTCACTCTGACCATCTTGGGTGACTCTGCATGGCATGGCTCATAGCTTCACTGAGTTACACAAGCATGACAAGGCTGTGATCCATGAATGGGAATATCTCTGCTAAAGGCCAAATAAGAAGCTCAAAAAACCAATTAAACATTTTTTTTTTTCCTTAAGATCTGTTTCCCAAAAAGCCTTTTGTTTTTGAAGTAGAATTTAAATTATTTCTCGTTGGTAGTTACACAGCTACGTTGCTTTTATTTCTTTTCCTTTCTTTTCCCATGGATTCTCCTGTCTCATGGATCCCATGTCTTTTTTTTTTCTGGCTGCATAGCTTGTGGGATCTTAGTTCCTCTACCAGGGATTGAACCCAGGCCCTCGGTAGTGAAAACAGGGAGTCCTAACCACTGGACCACCAGGAAACTCCCCATGGGTCCCATACCTTTCTTCTCCTGTACACTTCAACTAGAGTGCATTCTCAAGTAGCTTTTTCTAGAAATGGATGTGTGAACAGTAAAATTTTTGAGAATTTGCATATGTGAAATATCTTGCATATCTTTTCTCTCCCCTCACTGAGCGATTTATTCAGTCCCTCTATTTAGTGTGAATGTCTCCATTGTAGGTTTGTTAAAAGCTTAGAATTTTGGTTATTTCTCTACCATCTTCTATTTTATAGTATAGCTACTGGGAAATTCAGTGCTTTTCTAATTCTTAATGATATTATCTGAACTGCTTTTTTTTTTTTTCCCCCTCTGGATTTTCATGTTCTTCAGTTTGGGGGAATTTTCTTGCATTTTCAAAGTATATCCTATGCCCAACTTCCTCCTCTTTTTTTCAGAACTCATTTTCATGACATGTTGACCTTTCTCACAAAGCTTTTATTAAAAATTTTTCCCCCATTCTTTGTCCTTTTGTTCTACAGTCCTGCAAGTTCATATGAAGTTTCTTTTACAAATCTTCTACTCAATTATTTATTTTGACTATGGTGTTATTAATTTCTATGACCACTTCTTTTTTGGAGCCAGGGTATTCTACATTATTTTTTCCAGCTATTCTGCTAGAATCTCATAGAAAAGAAAGTGAAGTCACTCAGTCATGTCCAACTCTTTGCGACCCCATGGACTGTAGCCTACCAGGCTCCTCCGTCCATGGGATTTTCCAGGCAAGAGTATCAGAGTGGGTTGCCATTTCCTTCTCCATAAGTCAGTACTTAGACTTTCGTTGAATACTCATGTAAATCATCAAATCAGCCTGGCTGTAGTCTGATGGTTTTGAATACAGTGTGATCCTTCTTGGGTTCACTTATAACCCAAGAGAGGGGTCCTGTAGTTTCTACCAGCGTCTATTCCACCAGTACTTTCCACCAGTACTGCTGTCTTCAGACTAGCACCCAACTCTCCACGCCTTCCATCCTTCTTGGTCCTAAATGCTGACACTCGGGGATTCTGCAGGCCAGTTTGGCTCACGTCTTGGAATATTTCCACCTATAGACACTTAGGTTGGAATTTCTCTCATCTGCTGAGTCAGATACTGACTCTACCCACTTTCACTTTTCCAGAATGTGGCTGAAACTGCTGATTTACTGATGTTCCCTCTCTCCATCCATTTGTCTTGTATTCCTTGTCATGCCTCTGCTTTCATTCTGGCTGGATTTTGTGTAGAATAAGTGATAAATGTCTGTGGTCTAGGCACTGTTTTTCACCTGAAGCCTACCTCAGGAAAATAACTTCTTTGATTTACTTTGTGATGTGAAAATGATCATAAAAAAGGTGTTTTGATGGTTAGGCTGTGCTTTAGGTTCTCTAAGTCCTCAGGAATTGCTGGATTTTCTCTGTTAATCAACCTTTAAGAGATGACCGACCTGTCCAAGTCATCTTGGGTAAACAAGATATTTACACTGTGGACCCTGGAGCAAGGCCGGCTTCATGGGCATGTGACCCATATGGTCACGTGGGGGCCTGCTCTCAGAAGGGCCCTGTGCTTGTTTTAATGCTCTGCTGTCCCTTTCTTCAAAATCCTAATATTTTAGGGGAATGTTCGTCTTTGGTTTGCACTGGGCCTTGCAAATTATGAAACTGATTGTTTTCTGAGGGTAACTATCCTGATGTCTAAGTATAATTTGTAGAGTGGCACAGTCTTGGGGCTATCAGCTCAACCTGTCTTTTTATAAATTCTCTGTGAGTCTAGCCATGCAGCTGCTGTTGGCTTATTACCCAAGATGGGTAGCTCAGTGCCTTCTGAGCAATTTCTTTCATTCTCTGGGCCTCTCTGACACAAAATGTTCTTTCATACTCTGAAATGAAACACACATCCTTCATCTTATCTGTGCTCACTCTATGTTTTCTTTGAATAATTTGGTTATTTGTGTTATAAACCAGATACATATTTATGTTTTTATTATAAAAGAAATAAAAATTTCACATCTTGAAAATACTGGAAAATGATGAAAAGCATAAAAGATAATGACCAGTAATCCTTCTATGAGAAATAACCATTAATAACCTGTTACCATGGATATTTCTTTTCTCTCTTTTTCTAGGCATATATTGTAACGATAACAATGATAAAGATGACAGCTTATAATATGCTAGGAACTGTGCTAAGTGTTTTAAATGAGTTATTTCACTTAGTAAGTAGGCAGATATAATTAGAGAGATATGGATATATACCACATGCGTAAACGTTAAGATCGTAGTATTTGTCCTGTGTTTTGCTTTGTTTCACTTAATATTATATCATGAGCACTTGTCTTACAAAAATGAGAGAATTTAAAGCAAAATGTAGTTACTCCACAGACATATAATGAAAAAGGGCCATTTCATCCCTTTTGCAGAGTGTCAAGATGTGTGACCTTGGGGAGATCATTTTTCCTCTTAAAGCTTCAATTTCTTCTTTTGTGACATGCATGTAATATATCTACCCTGTTTTATGGGATATAAGGTCAAAGATAACAACAGCAATAACAAACTGTGGCCCCTGAAACTCTGCTGTTTTTCAACTCACGCATTTTATCATTAGGATGTTTAATTTATTTATTTGGCTGAGGAAATGGAAACCCACTCCAATATTCTTGCCTGGAGAATCTCATGGACAGAGGGGCCTGGAGGGCTACAGTCCCTGGGGTCGCAAGAGTCGGACACGACTGAGCGACTAAACCACCACCCACCACCACCCACTGGGTCTTAGTTGCCTGCAGCACGTCGTATCTTCCATCTTCCTTGTGGCATGTGGGATCTTTAGTTGAGGCGTGTGAACTTTTGGCATATGGGGTCTAGTTTCCTCACCAGGGATTGAACCCAGGCCCCCTCGATTGGGAGGGTGGAGTCTTAGCCAGGGAACCACCAGGGAAGTCACTGTCATTATGATGTTTTAACCAATCCCATAAAGTGGGTGAAGTCTTGTTTTCTAGATGGGGAGATAGAGCTTTGAAGGTATAATGTGGATTTTCCAAGGCCAGATGGGAGCAGGGGGTCAGCTGGGTGATGGTCCCGGAGTCCATGTCCTTCCACTGCTCTGGGCTGTACCAAATCTGTGAAATTCTGAATGTGGGAGAGCTGCCCACCTTCAGAGGGCTACAACATCTTAGCAACAAATGTTTGCTCCTCTCATTTTCTCGGATTAACTTTCCAAACTGTTAATGCTTCAGAAGATCCCTTCACCTTCACATTGGTTGTATTACGTATGTCACTTGCTGCAAGAACTCTGAAGCTTCGTGGAGGCAGCATCCAGACAGAGATGAACTCATTAAAATGTCCTTGCCACCTTTCAACATTTCCAAGGTTTAAAAGGCTGAGGAAAGTAAAGAGTACATTTTAACTTCTGCCTGGGCTTCACTTATTTATCTCTTTCTACAACCTCAGTTTCCTTGATATGTCTCTCAAAATCCATGATGAAATATGACTTGAGCAACTAATTTTGTGAGGCTATAATAGACACAGAGAAGGTCAGTCCTCAATTTCCCGTCTGCTTTTTGTCTTTAGAAAGTATAGTGATCCATTTTCTCTTGAAAAAATCAAACCTTCATCCAATTCTTTTACTTTGTCAAGTCACTATTTTGGCTTTGGTGTCTAAAGTTTTCCTATGAGAGTGTTACATTTTCTCCCTCCTTGCATGCATGCTAAGTCACTTCAGTTGTGTCCTACTCTTTGTAACCCTCTGGACCAGAGCCCATTAGGTTCCTCTGTCCATGGGATTCTCCAGGCAAGAATACTGGAGTGGGTTGCCATGCCCTTCTTCAGGGGATCTTCCTGACCCGGGGATCAAGCCCATGTCTCTTATGTCTCCTGCATTGGCAGGTGGGTTCTTTACCACAAGCTCCACCTGGGAAGCCCACCTTTTTCCTTAGGCTGGACCTTATGGCAGAAAGTGAAGAGGAACTAAAGAGCCTCTTGATGAAAATGAAAGAGGAGAGTGAAAAAGTTGGCTTAAAGCTCAACATTCAGAAAACTAAGATCATGGCATCTGGTCCCATCACTTCATGGGAAATAGACGGGGAAACAGTCAAAACAGTGTCAGACTTTGTTTTTTTGGGCTCCAAAATCACTACGGATGGTGAGTGCAGCCATGAAATTAAAAGACGCTTACTCCTTGGAAGAAAAGTTATGACCAACCTAGATAGCATATTGAAAAGCAGAGACATTACATTGCCTACAAAGGTCTATCTAGTCAAGGCTATGGTTTTTCCAGTGGTCATGTATGGATGTGAGAGTTGGACTGTGAAGAAAGCTGAGTGACAAAGTTTTGATGCTTTTGAACTGTGGTGTTGGAGAAGACTCTTTGGAGTCCCTTGGACTGCAAGGAGATCCAACCAGTCCATTCTAAAGGAGATCTAAAGTGAATTATTTGATTTGTAAACACCATTTCTCTGAGATCTACCATAAGGTCTAGTCATGAGGTGTTAAAAGCATTTAAACTTTATATTCTGGCTGAGTTTTTTCAGAATTAGTCAGTGACTATTGGGTTTTCTTTTTTTTTAATTTAAATTTATTTATTTTAATTGGAGGCCAATTATTTTACAATATTGTATTGGTTTTGCCATACATCAAAATGAAACCACTATGGGTGTACACGTGTTCCCCATCCTGAACCCCCCTCCCACCTCCCTCCCCGTACCATCCCTCTGGGTCATCTCTGTATTGGGTTTTCTTTACCAGAACTCACTAATATATCTATATAAAATGCCCTTGTGAATTATTATAATCAGACTTCCATAAAGGTAAAAAAAAAAAAAAATAAAGGAGATCAGTCTTGGGTGTTCTTTGGAAGGAATGATGCTAAAGCTGAAACTCCAGTACTTTGGCCACCTCATGTGAAGAGTTGACTCATTGGAAAAGACCCTGATGCTGGGAGGGATTGGGGGCAGGAGGAGAAGGGGACGGCAGAGGATGAGATGGCTGGATGGCATCACTGACTCGATGGACGTGAGTCTGAGTGAACTCCAGGAGTTGGTGATGGACAGGGAGGCCTGGCGTGCTGCAATTCATGGGGTCGCAAAGAATCTGACATGACTGAGCAGCTGAACTGAACTGAATCTTACTTTGAGTCCAATGAAATGTGAGAAGAACAACCCTGAATCGAAGCTTTAAGAACCAATGCAAGGTTTGGCTCTGTTCCATTCTCTTTGCCCTCAGACCGTCATGTCCGTTATAGGAGATACTCCTTCAGTGTTTGTTCTGAAAAGAATAAGACAGGATAGAGCCATAGATTCTTGAGTTTCTACATGGATGAGAAGCAAACCTTTATTGTTGTAAGCCACTGAGATGTTGTTGGGCTTATTTGTTACTGCTGTGTGTCTTATACATTGCTGACTGATACAGTAGGTTATACCCCTGACTTTTCTTTCACTCAATCATTTGTTATTATTAAAGTCTTTGGAATACTTGTGACTGTGCACCCTGGGATGCTCTATGTTACAGCAATGGTTTGTAAGCTGGTGTACCCATTAGAATAATCTAAGGAAGTTCTGTCTGTTTTAATACAGATCCCCAGGCTGCATTCTGGATTAATTGAATTAGAATCCCTGGGTATAAGTGGGAACATTGGTGTTTTAAGAAGTTCTTTAAGAGTTTGTAAAGTGTAACCAGGGAAAAAGACCATTGTTTTAGAGGGAAAGAAATATGAATTCTTCTGAATAAAGATGGTCACTGAGATAGACTATCTACTTGCAGAAAAGGGGTAGAGGAAGGATTTTCCAGGGAAAATAAAAAATAAGAATACTGAATTACTGTGCTGTACACCTTAAACTAATATAATATTGTAAATAAGCTGAACTTAAATAAATGAAAGAGAAAGACTGCCACCACAGCTGAAGGAAGAAGAGAGTCCTTGTCCTTAAGTCAGTTTCATGACAAAGAGTCTGAATCTAGCTGAGTCAGCTGGCATTTAGTAAGGAAGGTGATGAATGTCAGGTAACTGCGAAGTAAAGTCCACAGAAATCCATCCTAATCTGATTATTAAGGATTCCCATGACATCAGGAAAGATCAAATAAAAAAGTTTTTCTATATGTTCAACCATTACAGTACATCTAAGATATACCCACAGGAAATTGATGGCATAGTGGAGAAAAGAAGGTATTCAGTTTTTTATACCAGCCATCATGTCAATATTATTTTATGTTAAAGATCAACTATGTAATTTTGGCTGAAAGTACACGCTGTGTATTTCTAGTATTTTCAGAAGTGTTGGAAGAGGTGAGTAGAGTATTCCAACTTATACTTTTCTATGAATATTTTATTTGGGAAGATGATATAGGAATACACTAACAATAGTATTACCAGTTTTTTAAGACCAAGAAATTGTGACACATCATGGCTATTAAATTCGACTTCTCCTTACAAAGAGGACAGTAATAAAACTGGGATGATAAGATGGCCCTAGCAGGTAAAGCTGTTTCATTGTTTTCTCTTGAGTAAAAGTATATCCATCCATCAATTCATCCATCCATCACTCAAACATTTACTGAGCACTTAATATTCATTCATTTGATCCATTCCATCAACATTTATTAAGGATGTACCACACCCTAGGCACTAATGCCAGGTATAAAAATTCTCAATATGCTTGTCCCTGGAGATATTGTGAAAAACAAATAAGCTAATGTAGATAGAAAGGATCTATGTATACTTTGACATGCTATTAAGACATGAAGGATTATTATTATCCAGTCTTTAATATCACTGCTTTGTAATCCAGTGTGCTGATATTTTTCAGCCCATTGACAGGCACAAATATTTCCCATGGCTCCACAAGCTTGCAATTAAGAAACTGGAAACATTCATAAATATACAAGTTGGCTAATTAGTCACTAATTAGTTAGCAGATTGGGTATTGTAATCATCGTAAGATATATTGGTCAATGTCATGGAATGGAAAGAAGAGTTTTGCTACGTTACATTATGTCAAAATTCGCATAAAGATTTCATTAAAATACTTAATGGGACCTGCCATGTCTGAGCCATGGCCAGCCAATCAGTCATTTATGATATCTTATTGGTCTTTGGTAATTTGAGCATCATATTAACAAGTGATCTTTCAACTTAGTCAAAGAAAATGGGAACATTTTTGACACCTATAGTATTTCAAAACTTTTTTGGCCACTCAATGATGAAATTAAGCATTATTAGTTTGTCTTGCATTTGAAGAGACTAAACACATAGAAAGGCCAAGAAACTAACGCAAGATCATTCAGATGGATCTTAGGTTGACTGGATTGTGCTTGGCTTTCAAACCTCTTATTTCTAGAACTTGGCTCATCCAAACTGCCTGAAAAGTCCCAATAATTAGATCATAGTTCTGCTGCCATTTTCATTTTCACTGTGTTATGGTAGCTTTTAGGTGCTCTTACATTTGTTTGTTTTTAATCCAAAGTCCCTGTGGCTTCTCAAACAATATCAGAGAATGTCTGAAAGAGTAGTTCATGGTTTCCTGATAGATACTTCTCAATTTCTTGAGAGACACTTACTTGTTCATCCCTTTAAACTTGCATATTTATTGGTTCATTCCTCTGGTAGTATTTCAAGATGTTGGAATGAAGCATTGACATCTTGAGTAAATTAAAGCCCATTGATGCTTTGTTTTAGCTTCTGTTGCTCCATGAAGCTTGAATCATCACTGGATCAGCACAACTCCTCCCAAAGAAAAATCTTATCCTTGTAATTTATTGTCAACATTGATAGAGCTGCTGCCTGAGAACTCTGGCTTCCAAGACAGGGGCACTGCTGTGCTACTTGTTTCCTTAGTCCAGGTTCTGGTTCCTGGGTTTTCACATTTGGATTCTGATTTGTTTGTGATGTGCGCCCATGCTATCCAACTTAGAAGAGGCTAATGCAAACACTTTTTTACTTAGTTGCTCAGTCATGTCCGACTCTTTGCGACCCCATGGACTGTAGCCTGCCAGGCTCCTCTGGGATTCTCTAGGCAAGAATACTGGAGTGGGTTGCCATGCCCTCCTCCAAGGGGTCTTCCCAACCTAGGGATCAAATCCAGCTCTCCCACATTACAGGCAGATTCTTTACCATCTGGGCCACCAGGCAAACACTGGGATAAATATTTATTAATTTAAAAGATCAGCATGAGAGCATAAGACTCTCGAGTTTTCTGGTGAGCACGTTTCTTGCTGAAACAGTAAGTCAGACAAATCTGGGGTTCCTTTAATGCACTTAGGGCATCTTAATGGCTGTCAGCATTAAGGTACATGCATTGCATGTAACCTACTTTAAAACAGAAAGATACCTCTTAAAGTGGCCAAATATTTAACCTTCTGACCAAAAGTCCTTTCATTGGACAATGCTAGAACCTCTCAATTGTTGCTGTTGGCCTTTTGTGACCTTGTACTGACACCGTGTTGGTGATGGTAAGGAAATTCAAGCTAAGACAAATCAGGAGGCAGGCACTTATTGCCTTTCTTCACCCAACGTTCCTCTCATACCAGACCCATTTTATTTACACAATATTTCTTTTTTTTTTTTTTTCTCTAATTTTATTTTATTTTTAAACTTTACATAATTGTATTAGTTTTGCCAAATATCAAAATGAATCCGCCACAGGTATACATGTGCTCCCCATCCCAAACCCTCCTCCCTCCTCCCTCCCCATACCATCCCTCTGGGCCGTCCCAGTGCACCAGCCCCAAGCATCCAGCATCATGCATCGAACCTGGACTGGCAACTCGTTTCCTACATGATATTTTACATGTTTCATTGCCATTCTCCCAAATCTTCCCACCCTCTCCCTCTCCCACAGAGTCCATAAGACTGTTCTATACATCAGTGTCTCTTTTGCTGTCTCGTACACCGGGTTATTGTTACCATCTTTCTAAATTCCATATATATGCGTTAGTATACTGTATTTATGTTTTTCCTTCTGGCTTACTTCACTCTGTATAATAGGCTCCAGTTTCATCCACCTAATTAGAACTGATTCAAATGTATTCTTTTTAATGGCTGAGTAATACTCCATTGTGTATATGTACCACAGCTTTCTTAGCCATTCATCTGCTGATGGACATCTAGGTTGCTTCCATGTCTTGGCTATTATAAACAGTGCTGCGATGAACATTGGGGTACACGTGTCTCTTTCCCTTCTGGTTTCCTCAGTGTGTATGCCCAGCAGTGGGGTTGCTGGATCATAAGGCAGTTCTATTTCCAGTTTTTTAAGGAATCTCCACACTGTTCTCCATAGTGGCTGTACTAGTTTGCATTCCCACCAACAGTATTTACACAATATTTCTTCACACACATTCAGAACTTTGACTTTCACTGGATTTTCTTACAGTTTACAGGACAATTGATTAAATCACCAAGATCTTCCTTCTGTCTCTCCCCTGAGAGATGAGTCAGTTACACAGTCTGTATGAAAATGTCTTATCTCGTTCATTGCATGTTGATTTTTACTTGACTATATCTCAGAGTTTAGGAATGTCTTGTTTTTGCCTTTATGCCGTTAAATAATTAGAACATTACCTTTGAGGACATTTATTTGCACTTTAAAGTGTTTCCATGCCCTTTTCTTGTCTCTTTCCAACAGTCCCATGGGGTGCAGGTGAATAGGGAGGAAATAGCTCATTTTGGCAATTTTTTGGATTTCCCCTTACATCTGTGCCTTTGTAACTTGGCTGGGAAAATCAGAGAAACAGACAGAGGTCAGCTAGTGTTTCTAGACAAGGAGATTGGGAGAAAGCAAAAGAAACATAAAAACAAAGTTGATACCCACAAAAGCCTAATTTTCAGAAGGATGAGAGGTGGGCATGCAGCAGAGTCTTGCTCATGTTGCATCAGACTTAGAAAGAAATCCTCTTGGCCAGCACACATGGAGTGAGAACCTTTGCCAAGCGGCCACTCAAATAAGGCTTTGGATACACAAACAGCATTGCTGGTGAGCTATTGGCACACAGCTGTGTTTTCTGGGCCCAGGGAAATGCTTTCCTAGACTCGTTCCTCGAAAGAAAGTATTGAATTATTTTTCAACAGCCAAAGTCTGGCTTTTTAAAATATATATTTATTTATTTGATTTGGCCAAACCTGGTCTTACTTGCGGCACATAGGATCTTGGATCTCCATTGCAGCATGAGAACTCTTAGCTGCGGCATGTGCGATCTAATTCTCTGACCAGGGATCCAACCCAGGCCTCCTGCAATGGGATCTTGGAGGCTTAGCCTCTGGGCCATTGGGAAAGTTTCAGCCAAGGCCTGGTTTTGATGCAACTGCGCTGAGCAGGGCGTGGCCCCAGGGGCTGTACAGAAACACTCTCCCCTGTGCTATCACTCAGGTATCACACCTGGGCCCCCATCAGGTGATGGCTGTATCCTCCTCTTACTGCTTCTTTCACTCCAGATGGCATTTACCCCAGTCTGGGCCCCTTACTCAGCTGTCACAGTTGGCAGTGACTTTTGGGGATGGATGAATGTTCAGAGAATCCTACTGTCTCTCAAAGGGAGCCAGTACCCCATCCTTCTCTAAAGCTGGGCATGGCTGGCTGGTCTCTTTGCTTCTGGTTTTCATTCTTTCTTACAAATACACAGTTTAAAAATTTAACAGTCCATGTCCTTGATCATACCATGTCCCTTCCATGACTTCCTGTGGTCTGTAGGTGCCAGGCTGAGGGTCCTGGGTACAGCAACCTAGGATTCTCTTGATTTAGCAATGAGTTCCCACAGCATGTGGTCTGAGTGTCTCTTTTGGAAAATGTTATTCCTTCTTATGTGTGGTGCTACTTCTGTGAGCATCTTCTCTCTTGCCCAGCATTAAGCTTCTTGAGAACTAGCTCCCATTGACCTAACCAAATCTGATGCCTCTTATAGTGCCGACCAGAACACCCGACTCAGAGCAGATGCTTAGTGAATATTTGCTGTGTGTGATAAAGAATGAATGGGTTTCATGAGTAACATTTCAGTCTGAGCAAAACAGTTGATCTGGTGTTGAATGAATGGTCTGGATGACTGTTTTATTCTTGCAATATGCTTTTATTTGGAGAATTTTTTTTTAAACAGAAAAGTATGAAGAATAAAAAACACTCATTATTCCAATGAACCATTGGTAACATTTTTTCATATTTGCTTCAGATTTTTATTGAAAGAAACAAAACATTCTAGATTAATATGACCCTTTGTCTTATACCCAACTCCTATTCTACTTTATCTCTCCTCAGAGGTAAGTACTATTATGAAGCTTTTGTGAATGCATTTTGTGCCTTCTTGTACATTTACATACAAATATATGCATCAACAGATACATAGCAGGAGTTAACAAATTATGGTCCTTGGAGCCAATCCAAGCTAAAGCCTGTCTCTCTAAAGATTGCAAACTAAGATTGTATTTTACATCTTAAAGAGTTGTTTAGAAAAAAGACAACAACAAAAAGAATAATATGTGACAGATGTCATGTATGACTTGCAAAGCCTAAAATACTATTTGTCTTTTGCAGAAAAAAGTGTGCCAAACCCAGTTGTATAATATTGGCTCTGCTTTAAGTTGTAAAAGGGTCTTATATCCTGCAGTCATTCTGAAACTTGCTTCAATACTCAGCTCTGTATTTCTTTTTTAAATTATTTCTTACTGGAGTATATTTGCTTTACGATGTTGTGTTAGTTTCTACTGTGCAGTGAAATGAAATCAGTTATGCATGCACGTATATTCCCTCCATTGGGACTTCCTTCCCATTCAGGTCCCCACAGAGCATTGAGTAGAGTTCCCTGTGCTATACAGTAGGTTCTCATTAGTTATCTATTTTGTAGATAATATCAGTAGAATATATGTGTCAATCCCACTCCCAATTCTTCCCACTCCACCTTAGCAGCCACACATTTGTTCTCTATGTCCGTCTGTATTTCTGCTTTGTAAATAAGTCATCTATATCATTTTTCTAGATTCCAAGTGCTGTATTTCTTGAATTCTATGTTTGCTGACATAGGTATCTACTTTAGTCCTTTTAATGACTGCATGCTATTCCTTAATACTAATGTAGCACACTTTTCCTATTCACCCCCCCTGCTGGATGCACAGTTACATTGTTTACACTGTTTCACTATTAAAAAGTCAAGAAACAATACTACCTTGTGTAAATGAGAGTTTCTCAGGGACTGCATTCCTGGAAACATAATCATTGGCTTATAGGAAATGTGCATTCTTAAGAGCTGGAATGGGTTTCCCTGGTAGCTCAGCTGGTGAAGAATCCACCTGCCATGCAGGAGACCCTGGTTCAATTCCTGTGCCAGGAAGATCCCCTGGAGAAGGGATAGGCTACCCACTCCAGCGTTCATGGGCTTCCCTGGTGGCTCAGGTGGTAAAGAATCTGCCTGCAATGTGGGAGACCTGGGTTCGACCCCTGGGTTGGGAAGATCCCCTGGAGGAGGGCATGGCTACCCACTGCAGTATTCTTGTCTGGATAATCCCCATGGATACAGGAACATGGCGGGTTACAGTCCATTGGGTCACAAAGAATTGGACACGACTGAGTGACTAAGCACAGCAAGACTTGAAATAGGATCAAACTATTCTTGACAGCAGTTGTAAATATTTCAACGCTCATCTTCACTTTGAGACGTATTCTTCATTCCCGAAGCTTCAGTTCTCCCATTGTCCCAGCAAACAGAAAAGACAGCCCCTGGCCTAATGGCCTTCCGTATTCTACTGCCTTCATGTAACAGACAAAACATCGGAAGCAAAAGCCCTTTCAAGAGCTGTAAAGTGCTGTGACTTTAAAGAGGTTACCTGCAAGACATCACGAAAGATTCTTGGCAGACTGAACATGAATGACACAGGCAGAAGGCACTCTCCGGGGGACTTTGTCAAAAGGATGCTGAATGGCGCTCCACTTCAGACAACGTCTGGTGGCAGGTGTTCTGCTCTGTGGCAGCTTAGTCCACTGCATGCCATCCCCAAGGTGCTGTCAGTGAACACTGTGGTGAGGACTGTTTCTCTCCAGGAACAAAGACTGACAGGCAGGACCCCCGCGGAGCTAGCTGTGATTGCCCCAAAGAAACATGTGCTGAGCACTCACTGAGCGACTCATCGTGAGCCGGAGGGCAGGGGAAAGGAACACACAAGGGAAAGAAACACTCAGGAAAAATAACCAATCAGGAAGTGCCCTTGTTTCCAGTTGCTAGTGGTCTAACGGGGCTTCCCTTGTGACTCAGCTGGTAAAGAATCCACCTGCAATCTACCTGCAATGCAGGAAACCTAGGTTTGATCCCTGGGTTGGGAAGATTCCCCTGGAGAAGGGAAAGGCTACCCACTCCAGTATTCTGGCCTGGAGAATTCCATGGACTGTACAGTCCATCAGAGAAGGCAATGGCACCCCACTCCAGTATTCTTGCCTGGAAAATCCCATGGATGGAAAAGCCTGGTGGGCTGCAGTCCATGGGGTCGCTAAGAGTCAGACACGACTGAGCGACTTCACTTTCACTTTTCACTTTCATGTATTGGAGAAGGAAATGGCAACCCACTCCAGTGTTCTTGCCTGGAGAATCCCAGGGACGGGGGAGCCTGGTGGGCTGCCGTCTATGGGGTCGCACAGAGTCCGACATGACTGAAGAGACTTAGCAGCAGCAGCAGCAGCAGCAGTACAGTCCATGGGGTCACAGAGAGTCGGACACGACTGAGTGACTTTCACTTTCTTTCTTTCAGTGGTCTAATGATCCCTGGCTTGAGAACCACTAGGTGCTCAGTTCTTCTAGGATTACCTTGATCTGTGTGGTGAAAGAGAGTTAAGTATGATCTAAACTCAGAAAGGAATGAACCCACATGACTTGGTCCAAGCTGCAGGACCACTGCATACGTTCCTTGAGTACTTTCTCTCTCTCTCTCTTTCTATATATATATATATATATTTTTTTTTTTCCCACACCATGCAGAATGTGGGGTCTTAGTTTGATGATCAGGTATCAAGCCCACACCCCCTGCATTGGAAGTGCAGAGTCTTAACCACTAGACCACCCAGGAAATCCCTCCTTGGGTACTCTAGCGTTATTCCTCACTTGCAGAATGAAGGGACTGGACAAAATGGTTTTCTCCAGTATATAGACATTTCCCTCCTTTTGTCCCCTCCAGCTCTGCCCTGCTACAGATGGGGCTCCATCACTGCTCACCTGGACTAATACAGCAGGCAGCCAGTTGTCCCTCTGGTTCCAGTCTCTCCCTGGTCCATGCTGCTGCCAGAGGGATGTATCTTGTGTATGAAGTTGGCCCTTTAAGAAGTCCATTATCTCCAGTTGAAGCCCCACCTACAGAGTACATGGCTTTGATCATCTTTTGCCTGACTCTCTAAAGTCAGTTCCAAAACTGCTCAAACTCCTGGGTGATTTGTGGTTCCTGGAAGGGACCACACTTTTATCCTTTCCTGAGTCTTCTCACACTCCATCTGAAAGAAACCTGGGGTCCTATCAGGGACTATCTCACAGGCATTCTTTTAATCCAAGTATTGAGGAGAGGAGTTGACTCTTTGTGGATCCACGAAGTGTGTTTTTTAAATTAATGGATGCCTGAATAACTCATCTTATTAGTTGGTTGGTTCTTCTTGGAGGAAATGTCCTGGCTTACTCTTTCCTCAAAGGCACATGGAAATGATCTTGCAAAATGCACAGCAACAGAGGGACAGTTTCAGAGCTCAGTGTCCAGTTCTGACATATATTAAAAGCTTGGAGTACACCATTTAATCTTTTTTAGTCTCAGTCTCTCCTTTGTGAAATGGAATTAGTAATTACCTACTTCACAAACTCATCTAGACAATTAACTGACCCTCAACGTGGTAAACATTTGGCATATGGCTGGCAGAACAGATTAGATCAGAGACTCTCAAGTGTGCCTGAGTCTGCTAAAGTCTTGGGGTAAGTCTTCCATGTCAGGGTACCTACTGGTGGTCCAGTGGTTAGGATGTGGCACTTTCACCGCTAGGGCCTGGGTTCAATCCCTGGTCAGGGAACTAAGATCCTGCAAGTTGTGTGCTGTGGCCAAAAAAAAAGTCTTTTACCTCTGGTCATGATGTTAGGGTACGTTCATGTTTCCTGGACTCATCTTTAACGAAATCTTGTTTCTTTCCAGCATGTGTGTGTGCGTGCTGGGATAACAAACACTAGTAACTGTCCATGTGATCATAACAGTCTCTCTCATGTAATCAGCTCTTTCTCTGGACCTAAGTTCAGTCATCTTTCAGTTAAAGGAGCAGGACTAGATCAGGATGGACAAGCCTGTGGCACACATGTCCTTACTGCCTTGTCCCTTGACCTTGACAGACATTGCTAATTGATCTTGATCCTGTCTCACGGAGAATCCTTCCAGGAAGCCACTACCAGTTAATCAGAGATGGCTCCTGAGTTGATCTTATCTAAGATTTCCTAATGCCACCCTGGAAACTAAAGAAAAACAAGGGAGGTATTTGTGATGGGGAAGTTGCTCAGATTCTCTTTGCCTTTCTTAGCATGATGACTCTTCTATGGCATATTACTCAAGCCCCAGACCTGAGTGACACAGGAGAGGCATCCAGGAATACCACTGGGGACTTGTGGGCATCTATGTCATTACCAAAGACGCTTGATCTGGCTTCAGCTGGCATGCAGGACTGAGAGCTAGTTCAAAAATCATCTGAATAAATAGCAACTGTTAAAAAAACAGTAATACAACACAAACCAGCAACACAAAGTCAGAACAATAAAAATACATCATCAATTCCCTTTAAAGAGATCATCAGCTAAAAATTTGACATTTTAACTAGAGCTAATACACAAAGGGAGAAGATACATTGTAGATTTTATTAGCATTAATATGAAGTAATAGGGTTGTTCACTGTAATTTTATTTCTCTTTGGGGCTTTTGCAGTATGTAGCCCGTCATCTGCTCTGAGAAATGTTAATTCATCATGAAGCCTCCAGAAGCAGAGGCAACAGAGACCAGGCCAGTGTTCTGATTTGGACTCAATTTTCCATGGCAACAATGCCTCCAGGAGAGCACTAGTCTTACCAGCACTTTCACAAATAATTGACCCCTATAATTATTGAAGAATTCAGAGCAAAGGAATTGTGTTCATGTTAGAAAAACAAAACACACTAGTTCTCTGTTCATTCAGGGAATTTGTTGAGGACTTAACTATGTACTGGACTTGAGGAGTAAACATATGAACCAGACATGAGCCCACTGACCAGTCTAGTAGGAAACCGAAAAGTTGAAGTTCAGTGTCACTCACTGATATGATTGTGTTAGTTGCTTCCAGCCAACACCAGTTAGAACTAGTTAGAATTCCTGCCACACCAGCTAGTTGAGTTTTTCCAGTATTCCACCTGCATAACTTGTCTAATCAAATAGCAAGAACTATCAAAGAGGTAGAACGATGTATTCTGAGAGCAGGCTGCTCAATTCTGGCAATTATTAGAGGAAATGGGGCCTAGTGACATTGTGGAGGGTGGGAAGGGATTCATCAGCTTGAAAGGCCAGAAGGACATTCGAAGTAAAGAAAATAAGATGTTTAAAGGCTGTCTGTGGGATCTTTGATGAACTGTGTGTAATTCATTGTGGCTTTATTACATGCATTTTTGGTGTTAGCAGATAATTGTCATGAGGGAGGGGCAGTGCCTCTTTTGTTGCACAACCACTTCATTCTACGCCTGGAATATAGATACGTGTGTGTGTGTACTCAGTCATTTAGTTGTGTTCGACTCTGAGACTCCATGGACTGTAGCCCGCCAGGCTCCTCTGTCCATGGGATTCTCCAGGCAAGAACCCTGGAGTATTCTTGTATACTCCAGGGGATCTTCCTGACCCAGGGGTCGTACTCATGTATCTTCTGGATTGGCAGGCATATTCTTTACCACCAGCGCCACCTGGGAATGTAGATGCTACCGACTAAATCTTTTTTTGAATGTATGATTGAAAAAATGAGCAAGTGGTAGAAGATGCAGCCAGGGAAGCTTGGGCACCAGTTAATGAAGGACTCCGTTTGCCATTTTAAAGAACTTTAAAAATACTTTATCCTGCAGGTAACAGGGAGCATTTGAAATTACTGGTGGGTTAGTGAAACTGGGGGCAGTGAACAATGAGGACATGGATGCAGGAATTCATCAGCTTGTCAATTCTGAGAAAAGACAGTAAGATGTACAGCTGGCAGACAGTGCCATCACCTCCAGCACCAACTACCTTCACATCCTTGGCTTCTGCCTTAATTTGAATTCCATGGCATGCACAGCTGGTTCATGTTCTCATTCTATGTGCTGTGCTGTGCTCAGTCATGACCAACTCTTTGCAACCCTATGGACTGTCGTCTGCCAGGCACCTCTGTCTATGGGATTCTCCAGGCAAGAATACTGGAGTGGGTTGCCATGCCCTCCTCCAGGGGATCTTCCTGACCCAGTGATTGAACCTGCATCTCTTATGTCTCCTGCAATGGCAGGCGGATTCTTTACCACAAGCACTCCCTGGGGAGCCCACACCAGTTCACTTCCTTCTCACTGACCAGTTCTCCTTGTCCTCCCGTTCTCATCAACATGAGCTATTTACTTGTCTCTCATAACAGCTCACGTCTCTCATCACTTTGTAAGTCATATATGAACTGTTGCCTCTCTTCTCAAACATTCCTGGTAGAATTAGAATTTCCTTGTGTCCTCATGGTGCCCAATACAACTTTCTTCCCTGGCATCAACTCAGGGCCATTATTCATTTTTCTGGATTCTTCATTTCGTGACAGCTTTCATTAGAAGCCAGGCACAATGTCTTCCCCAAATTTGTAGCTAGTCTCAGTACAAAGCATGGTGCTTGGCCTCAGCAAATACTCAGTAATAAGTAATAAATTAAAAAAAAATTGGTTGAATTATAAAGCGAGAACTAATAAATTGGTAAGTGGGACATTTTCACCACAAAACGAAATGGGTTTCCAGCTGCTAAAGGTGGAGCCAGAAAGCAGTGAACGGCTGCAATCTGTTTTAGTTAAAATTTATAATAAACTCAGTAGACTTAGGAAAGGACACCTCTTTCTTATGCTGGAATCTAAACTATTAGCCTGCATTATATGTGCCACCAAAAGAGGCTTCTTTCAGATTGAAAGTGCTTTTTGAAAAGAAGCTGAAAGCCTAGAGATTTTTCAGAGTGTTAGGAGAGACCGAGCATGGATTTTTGTCCCTCAGTTCAGAGGACATTAGACTGGACCACCCGCGTCAATTCAGAATTACTTTTCCTGGCCAAATAGGAAGCAATGACTCAAGAGGACCAAGAAAGGAAGTTGCATACACCTAAATTCTTCTTTATCTCAAGGCCCTTCTCACATTCTATTCTCCTTGGTATTTCTCTTGTACCACAAAGGTTGGGGGACATTTTCTTTTTAAAAAATATTTATTTATGTATTATTTATTTGGCTGTGTAAGATCTTAGTTGTGGCATTCAGGACCTTTTGTTGAGGTTCATGAACTCTCTAGTTGGGGTGCGTGGGTTCCTGAGCACACAGGCTTCAGTAATTGTTGTGCATGGGCCCAGTTGCTCCATGGCATGGCGACGTTTGTTTCCAGACCAGGGGCTGAACCTGAGCCCCCTGTACTGCATGGTGGATTCTCAACCACTGGACCCCCAGGGAAATCCCAGGAGGATGTCTTCTAATATTCTTCTCTTTCAGGTAGGGATGGGGAAAGCAAGATGTGAAGTGAGCCTTTCCCTTGGTACTGTGTAAGCAGTACTAGTCGATCATAGAAATCTTTCCTTTTGAATCTGAATGGAATCTAAAAATCTTTCCTGGCAACCATTATCCGTCAGAGGTGGCATAAAGACTATTTTCATTCTGTGTCCTATAGCCTTAAACACAAGAAGTGTTATTTGGGACTCTGAGCTTTTGCTCTTCCTGCTCCTAGATTTAGAATATCCTCTCCCTTAGCTTGAAATTCTTTTCAACCTTCAAGACCCAAATGTGAATTTTTATGCAAAAGTTTCCCCATTTTCTCTGCTTCCACATTCTTATCATTAAGCTCTTTTATACTTTGTAGTTAGTGAGAGCTCTCTCCTTCTCTGGATCCAAGGAGCCCTCACTGGTCTCAACCAGCTTGGTAGGTCCACTGACCAGGTCAGTACTGGGATGCATAAGTATGTACTAAATGCTTCTTAGGAACACAGCTTAGTGACAGATATGACCATGTATGAGCAGCTATTCCATTTTCCTCTAGAAAAGCATCAATCTGTTCTCATTTTTTTCTTTTTTTTTTGCCAGATTGGCAAATATGAACGTGCATTGAGAGGTGTCTCAGAAACTGTCAAGAGACATTCCTTAAAGCATGTCACCACTGTCTTTTCTGAAGGAGCTGGTTCCTCATGTAATTAAAATACCTTCTATTTTTCCCCTTTCACATACAAGAAATATTGGTCATTTTACTACATTAGAAAGTGAAGTCGCTCAGTCGTGTCCAACTCTTTGCGACCTTGTGGACTGTAGCCCACAGGCTCCTCCGTCCATGGGATTCTCCAGGCAAGAATACTGGAGTGGGTTGCCATTTCCTTCTCCAGTGGATCTTCCAGACTCAGGGATAAAACTTAGGTCTCCTGCATTGCAGGCAGACACTTTAACATGTTTAATGTTTAATGTTTACTACATTAAGGCAGGAGAAATGGTTTGACTTATAAGAGATGGACAATCATCTTTCATTCTCCATCCAGACAAGGAAAACTTCATAATAGTTTGAGATGGATTAATCTTACGGTTTCATAGGTTTTTGTGCATTTGTGTGTGTGTATGCATGTTATCGGAGAAGGCAATGGCACCCCACTCCAGTACTCTTGCCTGGAAAATCCCATGGACGGAAGAGCCTGGTAGGCTGCAGTCCATAGGGTTGCTCAGAGTCGGACACGACTGAGCGACTTCACTTTCACTTTTCACTTTCATGCATTGGAGAAGGAAATGGCAACCCACTCCAGTGTTCTTGCCTGGAGAATCCCAGGGACGGGGGAGCCTGGTGGGCTGTCATCTATGGAATCGCACAGAGTCGGACATGACTGAAGTGACTTAGCAGCAGCAGCAGCAGCAGCATGCATGTTATATCTCAGTAAACTTTTGTTTTAGAAAATTCCATGAGAATTCATTTAAAAATTATAATATTTAGATCCTGTTTGTGTGTTGTAGGAGATCCAATGAAGGTGAAATCTTGCCTCTCAAGAGGCATCAATGCCAAGACAAAACCAGAAATGTTAATAGGGGCTTATAAATTGTGTTTCCTACAAAGTTTTGTCCTCCTCTCCTAGCTTACAAAATATGGCCCCCCTAAGGCCATCAAGGAAATCAACCCTTTTCCTCCAGCAAAACAGAGTCAGGAGTTTGAAATAACAAGTCTTGAATTTAAGTTTGGGACCAACAGCTTAATATCTGTATAATTCATGGGGACATAGACAACTGCCTTGCCTTAATTTACTCACTATCAGCTTGTAATAATAGACACTTCCTTCATAAGGCTGATACAAGGATTTGATGAGAAAATGTTAAAAAAAGGTGCCTAGACCAGTGATTGACTTACAGTAAGTGTGCCACAAGTTGGGTTCTTTACTCATATAGAGTTTTTGATAAGTTTGTAACATTCTGTGAAATTTAAAGCTCTCAGCAAACACTGTTTATTATTTATACCTATTTGATATAAAGGGACAAGGTTGACTGCTAGGGTATGCTTTAAATAAATGACATTAATAGGTCTTTATGGAGTTGTTACTCAGTTTAATAATTTAACAAGAAAGAGTGCAGAATAGATCCCTGGAAATCTTTTCCTCTTTTTTGCCAGTTATAATGCTATGTCTGATAGCTCTGTTCATTTTAGAGCTGTCAAAGATTATCTCCAATACTGAAACATAAAGAGGAAGAGACTGCACAGTGTTACTTCAAAGTATTAGGAATTTAGGCATGATTTGGTGCTTTGAAATTTCCCTCATTATACAGAGTAAATAAATACTCTAAGAGGGAACAGAAATGAAGCAGGCAACTGTGTTATAAGGTAAGATATGAAATGCAAGGGCATCCCAGATGGCACTAGTAGTAAAGAACCCACCTGCCAATGCAGGAGATATAAGAGATGAGGGTTTGATCCCTGGGTCAAAAAGATCCCCTGGAGGAGGGCATGGCAACCCCTCTAGTATTCTTGCCTGGAGAATCCTATGGACAGAGAAGCCTGGTGAGCTATAGTCTATAGGGTTACAAGGAGTCAGACATGATTGAAGTGACTTAGCATGCATGCATGCATTAAATGCAAAGTTCTTTTTTTAAGTTAATTTTTGTTGGAATAGAGTTGCTTTACAATGTTGTGTTAGTTCCTACTGAACAGCAAAATGAATCTGCTAGACATGTATCCCCTCCCTGTTGGACTTCCTGCCCATTCAGGTCATCTCAGTGCAGGAAGTAGAGTTCCCTGTGCTATGTTGCATGTTCTCACTGTTTATCTGTTTTATACGTAGCGTCAATAGTGTATATTATGTCAATCCCAATCTCCCAGTTCCTGCCACCCCACCACCCTTTCCCCTTGGTATCCATGTAGACAATCTTATTTGCAAAACAAAATAGACACACAGACATAGAGAGCAAATGTATGGATGCCACAGGGTGCTTTGAAGTACATGCTAAGTTTGCTCAGTTGTGTCCAACTCTTTGTGACCCCATGCACCATAGCCCTCCAGGCTACTCTGTCCATGGGGGTTCTCCAGGTAAGAACAGTGGAGTGGGTTGTCATGCCCTCCTCCAGGGGGCCTCCCCAATCCAGGGATCAAATCCAGTCTTCCACATTGCAGGTGGATTCTTTACCACCTGGTCTACCAGGGAAGCCAAAATAACCATACTAATGGGTTGTAAAGTGGTACTCTGTGCTCTGGGCTCCATCGCTAAGTCTGTTTATGCTTTGAAGTGACATCATAGCGTTCTCCTACCATGAAGCAAGAGGCATTTTGAACTCTCAGATCAGTTAGTCATTAACTTTGCCCTTGGCATCTGTACATTTGTTCTCTATATTTATGTTCCTATTTCTGCTTGAAATGAAAAATCCTAATCCTAAAATACAAGTGTAAAACAGGCTAGCTGATGTAACAAGCAGGCATGTGGTTTTGGAGTCTGTCACATGTTATGGAAGTACTTTCATTTTATATCACTTAATCTTCACAGCAATCCTGCGAGGTAGGTTTTAGCATCTTCATTTTGGAAGAGCATCAGGGAAATGAATTACTTTTTAGAATTCATGTAGTTAGTGAGAGAGAAACTAAAATGCAACCTCAGGTCCTCTGAATTTGGAGGGACTTCAATCAAGAATCTCAGTGACGCTCTGGGCTGCAGAGGATGGGCTACAGAGGATGGACTCCAGCAGGCGTCCCTGCCTGTCCAGATAAACCCAGAACACAGCACATCCCAGAGTCAAATACAATAGTGCTTTCACATCCAAACATTTACCAGTAATTCCTTTCATGATGAATAGTCAAATCTGAAGAATGAAGCCCCATTGACATTTAATCTCTTCACTTGATTCTCATCTGAGTCTCTGAAGCAGCAGTGTGTGTGTGTGTGTTGTGGAGAACAGGAGGAAAGCGGTGTATATATGGATGTTTATGTGTGCCCATATGTGTGTTTTGGGATGGAGGAATTGCGTGTGCGTGTGTGTTTCAGGGCATGAGGTTGGCAAATATGAACATGGGGGGACAAGTGGTAAGTGAGAGAGGTTTGTGTTCCCATGAGTGGCAGATATTTTGTTCCTGATGTGGGAACTCTAAGAGGTTGTCGGTGCCTTACCCACCCCCACTGCAACACCTGTTCAAAAAATCTTAATGACCATTCATCTCAGGAGTTGTAACTGAGAACCTTTAAGTCTGAGAAGTTTTATTGAACTTATAGGGCTTCTGAGAGGTAAAATGAGTAAACATGATGTCACTGTTTGATCCCTGTGACTGAGATGTAAGACTTGGGAAACCCAGCCATAGAAAATCTTAAAAGAGGGGGACATTCCATTTAATATGCACCAAAAGAATGCAAGGCTGGCATCTCCCAACCCAAGAGTCCTTCCCTCTGAAAATTGTGAACTTTCAGAGTCAACAAATTTGCCAAGGCCAGTTGTATTACTTTTCTATACATGCATGCTGTGCAACAAATTACTGCAAACCTGTAGGCTTAAAAGAACAACCATTTATTACCCATAGTTTCTGTGGCCAGGGGTCCAGGCGTCACTTAACCTGGTCCTCTGTGCAGCTTCTCACAAGGCTGCAGTGAAGGTGTTGGCTGGGCTGCATTCTCATCCGAACCTTGGGGTCCTCTTCCAAGCTCATACAGGTTATTTACAGATTTCCATTCCTTGTGGTTGTAGGAGTGAGGTTCTCAACTCTTAGACTAGACACCATCACTCTGCACAGGCAGTTTACAACCTTGCTTCTTCAAGGTCAGCAGGAGAGGGTTTTTCCTGCTTTGAGTTTGTTCTTCCAGGGAAGACCTGGTCCTTCTTCTAAAGAGCCCACCTGATATCCTTGGTAGGATTACTCAAGATAGTCTTCTCTTTGATTAACTTGAAGTCCAGAGATTAGAGACTTAATTAACTCTACAAAATTCCATCTCCTTTACCACATTCTCTTATTGAGAAGCAAGCCATAGACTCATTTGAAAAGGAGAAATTACACATGAGTGTAGCTATCAGGTAATGAAAGTCTTAGAATTCTGCCAATGGGTTCCAAAACAAGGTGTACATGTTCAAATTGTACATGACCCATCAGGCGTTTTGGACAAGCTTGAGAACCGGAATTTAGGATTACTTTTTATTTCATCCATTTTAATGTTAATTTCTGTAAGATTTATGATGAATTTGACTCACTGGAAAAATTATATATATATATGTATATAAATAATTTGTAACTGTATCTTTTGAAAGGTGATTTTTATTTTCTGATGGAGAAAATAGTGAAAACTTTTAGAGGTTGCTGACTTAAATAGATGGACTGACAAGCCCTCTGTGACCTTGTTTTTGAATTTTGAAAACTGACAGGTCACACCAGGTATATCTATATTAAAGGCATCACAAGTCATTAGTGATTTCTTTTCTTGAATTTTATTATGCCTTTGCAATTTTTTTTGTTGCAAACCAGACTTAATGTTTTGGGCAATAGGTCTTGAGTGTGAAGTTTTGTGTTAGTCTGGTGAGGAGCTGAGCTGTGTTGTGATGCAGCTGCAGGTGTTAGAGACTTCCAGTTCCTAAAGGAAGCCCTTGTTTTGTCGCCTCTCTCGTCTTTGAGCTTCCCTCAGAACTCGTCATCTGATAGAATCTGATTCTTATAGCTCTTTCAGCTGTCATTTGCATTATGCAGGAGCCCTGTTGTTATGGGGGTGAGGTGTGGGAAGCAGAGTGCTATATTGGGTTGGCCAAAAAGTTCATTCAGGGTTTTTACCAAGATGTTGCAGAAAAACCCAAAGGGACTTTTTGGCCAGCTTGGTACAACCTTATGATTAAAGATCAGTCTTGTAGAGAGCCTGTCCCTTCAGGCTGTGACCTTATCTTCCTTCTCCCCATCCTTAGGTGAGGCAGGAGGTCTAGAGGAGGCTGGAGGCAGAGAAATGACTTTCTCCAGGAGAGTCACGTCTTTTCCCTGGGAGAGTAGGTTTCTGTAATGGAGAAAGTTCTGAGCATATTTCACAATGTTTCCTCTTCACTCTGCCAGAGACTCAGGCAGAGTCCTTCTTGATTCTTCACCTGAGAGTGAACCTGGTGTGTTTCCTAGAGATAAAGCCCTTGGAAACAAGGACCTTTCTAAGACTGTGGTCCCCAGAAATTTCTCACTATTGAAATAGTCCACACTCAGACTCCAGTGATTCATCAGAACTACCATTGAACTGTTCCTACCCGTTTATAGTTCTAAGAGTTTCTGCACCAGGTGAGGCGATGTTGTCTGTGACTCTAGATTTGTATGTCTGTCCAGATTCTGAGGGTGGCAGTTTGCCCTATGACCTGCATCCTCTGATGGGTCCAAGAAAAATCATAGGTTTTTAGATGGTTCAGCTTTTTCTTGCTGTAAGGATTAGAATGGTGGAGTGGAAACCACTCATTTTGTTTCTTTTCTTCTCTATTTTTCTCATATAACATGGAAATAAATCTGGAGTCAAAGAAATCTAGGTTTGGCTTCCATCTCCACCCCTTATTTACTTTCTAACCTTGAAAAGAAATGTGATTCTTAGGATTGTGTGAGGTTTACATGCAGATTCTGAGAGATGGGAATACCAGACCACCTGATCTGCCTCTTGAGAAATTTGTATGCAGGTCAGGAAGCAACAGTTAGAACTGGACATGGAACAACAGACTGGTTCCAAATAGGAAAAGGAGTTCGTCAAGGCTGTATGTTGTCACCCTGTTTATTTAACTTATATGCAGAGTACATCATGAGAAACGCTGGACTGGAAGAAACACAAACTAGAATCAAGATTGCCGGGAGAAATATCAATAACCTCAGATATGCAGATGACACCACCCTTATGGCAGAAAGTGAAGAGGAATTCAAAAGCCTCTTGATGAAAGTGAAAGTGGAGACTGAAAAAGTTGGCTTAAAGCTCAACATTCAGAAAACGAAGATCATGGCATCTGGTCCCACCACTTCATGGGAAATAGATGGGGAAACAGTGGAAACAGTGTCAGACTTTATTTTTCTGGGCTCCAAAATCACTACAGATGGTGACTGCAGCCATGAAATTAAAAGATGCTTATTCCTTGGAAGGAAAGTTATGACCAACCTAGATAGCGTATTCAAAAGCAGAGATATTACTTTGCCAACAAAGGTTCATCTAGTCAAGGCTATGGTTTTTCCTGTGGTCATGTATGGATGTGAGAGTTGGACTGTGAAGAAGGCTGAGCATCGAAGAATTGATGCTTTTGAACTGTGGTGTTGGAGAAGACTCTTGAGAGTCCCTTGGACTGCAAAGAGATCCAACCAGTCCATTCTGAAGGAGATCAGCCCTGGGATTTCTTTGGAGGGAATGATGCTGAAGCTGAAACTCCAGTACTTTGGCCACCTCATGGGAAGAGTTGACTCATTGGAAAAGACTCTGATGCTGGGAGGGATTGGGGGCAGGAGGAGAAGGGGACGACAGAGGATGAGATGGCTGGATGGCATCACTGACTCGATGGACGTGAGTCTGAGTGAACTTCGGGAGTTGGTGATGGACAGGGAAGCCTGGCGTGCTGCAATGCATGGGGTCGCAAAGAGTTGGACACGACTGAGCGACTGATCTGATCTGATCTGATATAGGTAACCACGAGGCCTAGGATCTGATCCTAAATGTTCACTCAGTGACTGCTGCAAGGGGCCTCAAGGCTCATCTACTCCAAATCTCCACCTCATATTTGAATTTCCTCGATATTATCCTAGCTAAAAGTCTGCTTGCATGCTAAGTCACTTCAGTCATGTCCAACTCTGCGACCCTATGGACTGTAGCCCAGCAGACTCCTCTGTCCATGGGATTCTCCAGGCAAGAATACTGAAGTGGGTTGTCATTTCTTTCTCTCCTTGAGAAATCTTCAATGACATGGGAATTTCTAGCTTCCAGAGAACCTCTGGATAATATGTGAGGACCAGTATGCATCAGAATGCAATGTGAGATCTGCAGATCATGTTCCCAGGGCTGAGGTGGGGCATGATAGGAAGTAAGATTCTTTTCACTAGGCAGGTTGAGGGGCGTTTATAAGGAATTTAAGCTGTATTTTGAGGAAGAGATAATCTTCCAACCTTTGCTCATGAGGCTAAATGACATTTGGGAGAAGGAAGAGAATGATAGAAAAGAACCTGGAAATGGAACTAGAGTGGAAGAGGAGGGGAAGTGAAAGTCGCTCAGTCGTGTCTGACTCTTTGCGACCCCATGGACTTGTCCATGGAATGCAGGCCAGAAAACTGGAGTGGGTAGCCTTTCCCTTCTTCAGGGGATCTTCCCAACTTAGGGATCGAAACCAGGTCTCCCACATTGCAAGCAGATTCTTTACGAGCTGAGCCACAAGGAGGGAGGAAGAGCCCTAACTGCTGAGAGAGGAATGGCTACAGGATTATGTATGTTTTGGGTTCCCAATGAGAAGACCTAAGGAGAGGTTGCTTTGACATTCATTCCCATCAGTTAGCCTGAAATTAGAAATATTTGTCCTTGGTCTGGTTTCAAAATATTCTGTGTTGCTGCCACATCCTGTGGCAGACACTCTTAGCTGATCATCTGTGACCTCTTTTCTTGCTAACAAAAGTGTGGTTTTGTATGGGATAGAAATTGCTCCAAGCCATACCATGGATCATCACTGGCCTAAGACTAAGCCAGTCATGAAGACCCTGACTTCCCAGTGTTCCTAGTGACACTTGCAGTTACATTCCACATGAAGCAGTCTAGCAGGAGGTATCAGGAGAAGTTGACTTCCAGAAAACTTCTGATTTCCAAATAAATAACGCACATGTTCCTGTCATTGTTCTTCTGCCACTTCTCTCTATTTAGAGGGAGGATCTGATGTTTCAGTTCAGTTCAGTCACACAGTCACGTCCGACTCTTTGCAACCTCATGGACCGCAGCATGACAAGCCTCCCTGTCCGTCACCAACTCCCAGAGCTTACTCAAACTCATGTCCATCGAATTGCTGATGCCATCCAACAATCTCATCCTCTGTTGTCCCCTTCTCCTCCTGCCCCCAATCCCTCCCAGCATCAGGGTCTTTTCCAGTGAGTCAGTTCTTCACATCAAATGACCAAAGGATTGGAGTTTGTTTCAGCATCAGTCCTTCCAATGAATATTCAGGGCTGATCTCCTTTATGATGGACTGGTTGGATCTCCTTGCAGTCCAAGGGACTCTCAGAAGCCTTCTCAAACACCACAGTTCAAAAGCATCAATTCTTCGGTGCTCAGCTTTCTTTATAATCCAACTCTCACATCCATACATGACTACTGGAAAAGCCATAGCTTTGACTAGACGGACCTTTGTTGACAAAATAATGTCTCTGTTTTTTAATATGCTGCCTAGATTAGTCATTGGAGAAGGAAATGGCAACCCATTCCAGTGTTCTTGCCTGGAGAATCCTAGGGTGGGGGGAACCTGGTGGGCTGCCATCTATGGGGTCGCACAGAGTCGGACACGACTGAAGTGACTTAGCAGTAGCAGCAGCAGGTTAGTCATAGCTTTTCTTCCAAGGAGCAAGTGTCTTTTAATTTCATGGCTGCAATCACCATTTGCTGTGATTTTGGAGCCCAAGAAAATAAAGTCTCTCACAGTTTCCATTGTTTCCCCATCTATTTGCCATGAAGTGATGAGATCAAATGCCATGATCTTAGTTTTCTTAATATTGAGCTTTAAGCCAACTTTTTCACTCTCTTCTTTCACTTTCATCAAGAGACTCTTTAGTTCCTTTTCACTTTCTGCCATAAGGGTGGTGTCATCTGCATATCTGAGGTTATTGATATTTCTCCCAGCAATCTTGATTCCAGCTTGTACTTCATCCAGCCCAGCATTTCACATGATGTACTCTGCATATAAGTTAAATAAGCAGGGTGACAATATACAGCCTTGACGTACTCCTTTTCCTATTTGGAACCAGTCTGTGTACCATGTTCAGTTCTAACTGTTGCTTCTTGACCTGCCTACAGATTTCTCAGAAGGCAGGTGAGGTGTTCCTATCTCTTTAAGAATTTTCCACAGTTTGTTGTGATCCACGCAGTCAAAGGCTTTGGCATAGTCAATAAAGCAGAAATAGATGTTTTTCTGGAACTCTCTTGCTTTTTTGATGATCCAGTGGATGTTGGCAATTTGATCTCTGGTTCTTCTGCCTTTTCCAAAACCAGCTTGAACATCTGAAGTTAATGGTTCACGTATTGCTGAAGCCTTGCTTGGAGAATTTTAAGCATTATTTTACTAGCCTGTGAGATGGTGTTAAATATGAGATGGATGGGGGTGGAGGGAGAGAGGAAGAGGACAGGCTACTGATACTCACTGGGAAGCAGGACTTATTAGACAACAACTTAACTAAAGACCTCAGTGTAGAGTTCATAGCTAGGGTGGTGCCAGTGTATAAGCTTTTCTAGACATCATGATATAAGACTTTTAAAAGGATCATGATAAGACTCTGCAGCTCATTAATTCACTGGAGCCACCCTATTTCTTGCACTGCAGCTAAGATTGCACACAGGGCTTACATCACCCCTTGAGTTCCTAAGGGACAGAAGTTCTCCAGAAGGTCATTTCTCTGAATTTTTCTGAAGTTGTTTACTTAATACATTCTGCTGCCTTCCTGAAGGTGTTGCCTCTCTTTCCTTTGAAAAATAGCTGGAGAAATAAGCCTCTGTCCATGACTTTCAGAAATTAAACAAGAAGGAAAAACATTGCAGAATTTATCTAAAGCATTGGAGTATCTGGTTTTACTGGCAGATGGGGGAGCCTGAGGTGTTTACTTTGGCAACACATATGACATCAGATGAAGAGAAATACTGGGTTGGCCAAAAATTTCATTCAGGTTTGTCTGTACCATCTCAGGGGGAAATGCAAACGAAGTTTTCATCCAATTCAAAATTTAGTTTAGGGATAAGCATCAGCTCGTGAGGGAAGCCTGGTACTTTAAATGTCTTTTAGAAGCTGAGAACAATGGGATATACTAAAGGAAGAGTTAATCTTGAGGATCTCTTAGGGGTGTAGATAAAAGAGTGCAGAATGCTATGGTTAGATTAATTAATTTCCAAAATTCTGCTGTGAACAGTATGGGCTACAATTAATGGGGATTTTTCAGTCAACAGAGGAGCCCTAAGCTCCTCCTGTAAATGTTAGTGAAGGGAGAGTCAAGGTTGAGGATACGGGGTTTCCTTAAATTTGGGATTGGGAAAATCTTTAAACTTTTGTTATCACCCATCAAGTTGCTCTGCTCATTTTCAGTTCTCTCTCCTCATTTTTCCTTGTTAAGTTCTTTTTTTTTTTATCCCCTTCACTTCCCTCCCATTTTCTTTGGAACTCCTCAGTTTTGGTGTCCTTTATTCCAAAGACTTAATACCTATATTGACATAGATATGGGGCTACCAGATTAAAGGAATTTTTAAAAAATTTGTTTGTTTTGATAATGACTTTATTGAGATGTAATTCACATATCATGCAATCTTCCTACTGAAAGTGCACAATTCAATGCTTATTTTAATATATTTAATATATTCAAATTATGCAATCATCATCACTGTCTAATTTTAGAACACTTATGAAGTGTCATCTTTATTTCTGTTTTATTTTTGGAGTTGGGAAAAGGGATGCAGGATATTAGATGCAATTATATATGATGATAGTTATTGTGATAGATTTGTTGTTGTCCCTAAAACACTATTTCCTGTTAGCAAATTGGTCTTAGAGGAAGGAAGAGGAGAAGGAAAGCAAAAAAAAAAAAAAAAAGAATGTAAGGAAATCAATGATTCAGTTTAGATAGAATTTCTTGCAGTGAAGGTTTATAATTTCTAAAAATCTCAGAAAACCTCTTGGCATGTTCCGAGGAAGGCAATGGTATGATTTGACCTTGGACAGATTACACAATATATTTTTGTTTGACAGCTTAAATCAACATTACATAGTCAATTTACATAAATCATGATATCCCTTTTCCACATCACTATCATAAAATACTGTAAAATGGTGACTGGTGCTCCTCTTTAGCTTCTTAAAGCAAATTTTCACAAGTGAAATGATTAGGTTAGTGACTTGTACGTGGTTTTGAGCCATTTGTGCCCTGCAATGCTCTAGTGCAGAGATTCCTGCTCAGATTGCATGGAGCAGATGTAAAAGACGAGGCTGCTTTTGACTTAATTTTGAGCAAATGTTGGGCTTCCTTTGTGGCTCAGCTGGTAAAGAATCCACCTGCAATGCGGAGACCTGGGTTTGATCCCTGGGTTGGGAAGATCCTCTGGGGAAGGGAAAGGCTACCCACTCTAGTATTCTGGCCTGGAGAAATCCATGGACTGTATAGTCCAAGGGTTTGCAAACAGTTGGACACGACTGAGCGACTTTCACTTCACTGAGCAAATGTACAAGGAGGTTTAGCAAGCCATGAAAGGGAACAGGCTTTGAGAAAAGTGGAGGATAAAAGAAAAATAGAACTCATATCGAATGTCCTGAGGACAAGGGTTTCAGAGCCACTGACACATTCAGATCGTCACACTATACAAACCCTGAACCTCAGCAACAGTAGTGCAGAGAGCAGCCCACCTGAGCCTCTGATCCTGCTTCATCTTACCTCCTCCCTTCTCTTCACTTCCTTTTCTTGTAGTGATAGAAAGAACCAAACTTGGTAGCCAGATTCTGGCTCCATCACCAAAAAGTTTTGCAATGCTCCCCAACCTATCTCTTTGAGCTTGAGCTTGTTTACTCAGCAGGAAATGGGAATAATGAGATACCTAACAGCATTACTGTAAAGATTATAGATACTATACCTGAAGCATCCATGTACCACACACAGTAAACAATAGCCTGAGATCTTGTTTCAACAGCAAGCCAATATTGTATAACCAGTTTACTCATTAGTCAAAACTAGATGGTATTCAGGCAAGTTAAATTGTGTCTCCTTGTTCAGCAAAAAGGGATGTGTGTGGGTGTATGTATGTGTGTGTGTGTGTCTTAAGAATTATGTCCATTAGGGACAAAACAGTTTGAAATTGAAAGCTACAGTTATTAAAATAAATATAATACTTGGCTTTCTGGACTGGTTCATTTGCCCAAGGGTCAGAATAAGATTTTTTTGTTTGTTTATTTGGGGAGGAGGCAAAAAGATTAGGACCAAATATTAAAAAATAAGAGGAAAAAACCATTTTTGTTTAACTACCTAGTTAATGGCCAGTTTCCAGTTCAGTGAATTCCATCCTTTAAGTAAAGCACTCTAATTACTTCATGTTGAAAGTCATATTTTCTCACATGGTTTGAGGCTTTGAATGTGTTTATTTGTAATTTGTCATAAAGTTGTATTGTTCTAGTTATTCTATGCAGCTCGTTAGTGAACACCTGCCTCTTATCTCTAGAGTTTATGATTCTTTGGGGATAAAGTCTATCTAATAAGAGATGTACCTAAAACAAAGACACCAAAAAAACACTTGATGCTATCTTGTTCAATAATGCAAGCCTCAGTGCACCTTCTGATGGTGACAAGACCATAGTCCTTTGATGGTAACACCAGCGTGCATGTGTGCAATGAAAAGCTCTTGAAACCAAAGACCTGAGCCTGATGTGTTGCTTGGTCCCCATCCTGTAACTTCTCAGAGTGTAGTCAGAGGGCGGGTATCTGATCATTAACAGAAATAACAAGAATGGGGGAACCCAGGCCAGATGGAATATGTAGAGCTTCTGCAAGTGTGTGTGTATGTCTGTGATCTTGCACCTGCTAGGTAAGCAGCCATCGCCCCCTGCCAGGTGGAACCTCCTGTTAACAGACTTCTTCAGCCACAGGGAGGTGCCAGGGTCTCCCTTGCATTTTTTTTTTCTGGTTTGGTCTCTCCATTCTTGAACACCTGAAATATTAGGGTATTTTTGGCCTGCAAGACACCTGCTACGATTGCACAGATGAGTAGTTATGGGGCATTTAATGGAAGGTGGGGGATGAAGTGAGTGTACTTCATTCAGGAGCACAGAACTCAATGTTATTTGTGGTTTTCTTTTGTTTAAGCAAGGCCTGAGGAGAAAAGACACAGACCAGCAGACTGAGCCAGACCATTCAGAAATTCCAAGTAGAAAGATAAAATCGATCACTTACAAGTTGTAAAAACATTTATTCACTTTTCAATTGCTTTCCCAACTTTCTGAATCAGGACTCACCATTCTGAAATTCAGGCCCAACCATGCTTAAGCTGAAATGAATCTCTTGAAAAGGAAGAGGAAGAGGAGGGGGGAAGAGAAGCAGGAGAAGGAGTAGAATTCAGCTTCTTATCTGAAGACCCTAGTGATTGTTGCCAGTTGTCATGGTAACTTTCCTTCCCATGGTCAGTTAGCCAGCATCACTCCAAACTTTATTCCAACAAACACAGGTCTCCATCAGTCAAGCACACTGATGCTTTTTTTTACTTTGTATAAACGACTGGCCAGTTGTTTCCATCATCCAGAGGCTTCCTCTATTTAAATATTCTCCTCTGAATTTGATCACGATATGAACTATGGCAACCACATCTAGAATTATGTTCCTATTTTTGGAGTGATATGAAACTATCAAAACACTAGGAATCACTAGAAATAAAGGATCAATTCAGAGCCAACTCTTAACTCCATATCAAGAAGAAGTCCGATTAAGCAGTTGACTAGTAAGTTGCAGAGAACACAGAAAAGCAGAATCATTTCTCTCTTCCCAGCTCTGCTCCTGGTTATGTGTTATCTGACCTGTGGTTTTCTGGGACTGTTTGCTAATCAGTAAAATGAGAAGACTGGACTAGTTGGGTTCAAGGGCTTTTGGGTGTTTCAGAAGGAGGAGGATGTCAGGAACGTGCATGTACAGGCTCTCAAAGGCAGCTGAGGAAAAAAGCGTGGGAAGGCAGACCTTTGAACATCACATTAGGAGAACACAAGCCAGTGGGTGTAGGTTTTATTTGAAGTTGTTGCAAAATTATGGTACCCATGGTATTATGAACAGATTGTGGATTTTAACATCTCATGTTTTATGGAGTTTATCTCCTACATATACACTGAAGAGTGAGACAGTAATTTGGATTATAGCAAGTCTCCTACATATGAAGCTTTAAGCTCAAACTTTCAAAGATGTGAAACTGTACAATTGCATGTCCAATCATGTAAGTTCGTTCACATGTCTGGCCTACATTGTTATGGGTGTTCGTCCTCTAGGAGTGGTTATGCTTTTGTGTACTTAGAAGTTCAGTATTATATAGAGCATGGTAGGACAGTGTCTTTATTTCAAGCCTAGGATGTTTGGAAGCAGGCATAAAAGTGGCAATTGATAGTCGATGGTGTTAATTGGGTACCTACGCTAACTTTGTTGGACTTAGGTGTGAATTGGACTAATGAGTGCTCAGAAGGGAACTCATTCTTATGTAGCAGACTTACTGTATCAAAATATTTAGGAAATATAGCAATGCTCCCTCCATGCTATCTTTCCCCTTTCTTTTTTTTTTTTTAAATCCCCTGTTCTCAGTAATATGGGAGCATAGAGGACCCATAAATAACACCCTTGGCCTCCCTGGAGGAACCTGCTATGCAGAAGGCTACAGACTGCTCTGGGAGAATTTGAATTGGGCCATCTTGTAGGGGTTTAATTAGAATCAAGTCCTGTTTATTTAAATAGCATTTTATTTCATCCTTGCTTCAGCCTCCTTTTGTTCCTATTCTGCTTTTGCTTGGGGGCTTCTTTCAAAATGTACTAAAGATGTACAAATTCTCTCAGAACATTTGTGTGTTTTTTTTGGTAGGACATTTTACTATCTCCAGTCTTCATGTCTTCAGGAAGTCTTTGAATGATGTAACTTGTTGGACTAAAGGTTCACATTGTATTCTTATTTTACCCAGCCACCTACCCTGTTTCTCTGAGGCGTAAGCTGGATTTTGCAAGAAGTGAGTTGTTTTCAAACTAGTCTACAGCAAAGCCAAATACACTATAGGGACAAAGGTAAAGAGACCCAAGAACTGAAATGTTAAAACCTGGTGACGCTTTTCCAGTCGTATCCCACTTATAACCTCAGTTTCTGTGTCTGTAATATAAGCAGATTGTGTTATATGCTCTGTTCCCACTTGGTTGTAACCTGTGGACATATATTTTTTCAGAAAGATATATTAAAGAAAAGCAATGTAATTTAAGATAGATTAAGAAAAGCAATGTGATTATATGTAGTTTTGTTCTCTTTTAAATGATCAAATTATTTCTAGAATTTTTTTTTGTTTTTTTGTTTTTTTTTTTTACTTTGATCCTTTGTTAATTTTTCTTTTCTTTTTTTTAAATTTTATTTTATTTTTAAACTTTACATAATTGTATTAGTTTTGCCAAATATCAAAATGAATCCACCACAGGTATACATGTGTTCCCCATCCTGAACCCTCCTCCCTTCTCCCTCCCCATACCACTCTAGAATGTTTTGAATCTCCAAAGACATTGGCTCAAAGCTAGTTCACTACGACTAGGGCATGTGTTGGGAGTGTTCTGAAAACTGACAGGTTGTAAAATCTCAGGATGATCATCGAAGATGTTTGTTGGATATTTGGGGCATCCTTACTGCTATATTCCTGGTTTCTGACTGGTCATTCAGTTCAGTCGCTCAGTTGTGTCCGACTCTTTGTGACCCCATGAATTGCAGCATGCCAGGCCTATCTGTCCATCACCAACTCCAGGAGTTCACTCAAACTCCTGTCCATCGAGTCGGTGATGCCATCCAGCCATCTCATCCTCTGTCATCCCTTTCTCCTCCTGCCCCCAATCCCTCCCAGAATCAGGGTCTTTTCCAATGAGTCAACTCTTCGCATGAGGTGGCCAATGTATTGGAGTTTCAGCTTTAGCATCAGTCCTTCCAGTGAACACCCAGGACTGATCTCCTTTAGGATGGAATGGTTGGATCTCCTTGCAGTGCAAGGGACTCTCAAGAGTCTTCTCCAACACCACAGTTCAAAACCATCAATTCTTCGGCACTCAGCTTTCTTCACAGTCCAACTTTCACATCCATACATGACCACTGGAAAAACCATAGCCTTGACTAGATGTACCTTTGTTGGAAAAGTAATATCTCTGCTTTTGAATATGCTATCTAGGTTGGTCATAACTTTCCTTCCAAGGAGTAAGCGTCTTTTAATTTCATGGCTGCAGTCACCATCTGCAGTGATTTTGGAGCCCCCAAAAAACAAAGTCTGACATTGTTTCCACTGACTGGTAGAGAATACAGAGTTCCACAGAGGTAAAAAGGAATGCAACAGTCTGCTTGATGAAAGCAGTTTCATCACTCTGAAGAGTCAAGGCTTTTCAGTACAGTTTGTGACTGACAAACCCCAAACTGGGCTTCCTATTGTATTGTCTAAAATTAACTTTAGAATCTGCTTTGGGAACACTTAGATCTGAAAAATAGGGTCTGTGTGCTGTTAGTTAGCCCTCATGGAGGAACTATGGCATGGCTTATACTCATATTCTTTTTTTTCAACAGCTATAGCCTTTTTAGGGGCTTCTCTGATAGCTCAGTTGGTAAAGAATCTGCCTACAATGCAGGAGACCCCAGTTTGATTCCCGGGTCAGGAAGATCTGCTGGAGAAGGGATAGGCTACCCACTCCAGTATTCTTGAGCTTCCCTCATGGCTCAGCTGGTAAAGAATCCACCTGCAATGAGGGAGACCTGGGTTCGGTCCCTCAGTTGGGAAGATCCCTTGCAGAAGGGAAAAGCCACCGACTGCAGTATTCTGGCCTGGAGAATCCCATGGACTGTATAGACCATGGGGTTGCAAAGAGTCGGACATGACGGAGCAGCTTTCACTTTCACTATGGCTTTTTTAAGTTTAATTTTATGTATCTGTTTATTTTTGGCGAGCTGGGTCTCCATTGCCATGTGCGGGCTTTCTCTAGCGGCAGCGAGCAGGGACTACTCTCTAGCTGTGGTGTGTGGGCTCCTCCCCGCGGTGGCTTCTCTTGCTGTGGGGCACAGGCTCTAGCACACAGGCGTCCGTAGTTGTGGGCTTAGCTGCTGCACAGCATGTGGGATCTTCCCGGACCAGGGATTAACTCCATGTCTCCTGCATTGGCGGGGGGATTCTTAACTACCGGACCACGACGGAAGTCCATTCGCAGCCTTTAATAGAATGAAGTGTATGAGAGTAAGGGCTACACGACCTTGTTGATAATATGACCCTACTTTTGGTTAAAAAAACAATGGTTTGGTGGATTTTAGACTTTCCTCATGTAAATTTCCTTTTCCTGTAATGAACGATGAATATGGGGCAAAGGGAAAGACCAGGGTGAGGCAGGAAAGATGTGTGCTTCTCTGTGGCAATGGGCCAAAGAGGAATGGGACCCCCGCCCCAGCACCCCAAATCATAGGCTTGGTATTTCACAAATCTGGGTTGGGGGTCCCTGTTCCACCATTTATTAATTGTGCACATGGAAAAATGTCCTCTTTTTTTGTTATTTTAATAATTTGATCTCCCAAACTCTAATCTTCTCCCATCTGTAATTTGAAGAAAATATTATCTATCTTATGAAGTTCCTGTGGAAAATAAGATCATGTCAGTCAAGCAACAGGCATATGATATTTTCTCAACACCCAATAGCTGCTTTGTTATTATTTAGCAAGGCCAAGGTGTAAATCTCATCTAAAAATAAGATGGTTCAGTATTCACTGGGGTCCTTCCTAAATATAAAATAACTATGGCAGAATTTCCCATACTTGTTTGGCCTCAGAAACTTTAAAAAATGCTAAGGTACTAATAGAAGTTATAGTCATTCTTGAGAACATAAATGTTTGATCAATAATAAACACCAAATCACACTCAAGCATCATACATATGGAGCCTGTTCATACACTTGCCATTACCTCCTGTGGCTTCCTGTGTCACACAGCCAAGGATCTTAGGCAATTTCTGTTTATTCGCTGAGAAGACACCTCATTTCTTATGGTATAATATCAATTTTAATTATATGCCTGCATTTAGGTGTTTGCCTTCTTAAAAAACACAGTTTAGTTGGTTGTTAGAACAAAAGCTTGTTAGCTTCACTTTTTTTTTTTTTTTGGATGTAAAGCATCTACTAACAGTGTTCATCAGTCACTGATTGGGCATGCTTCACACTCTCTTTCAGCTAAAGCAGCGTTTCCTAAATTTTTGTGATAAAGACTCACAGCAAGACATACATTGTGCCTTACAAGTGCACACATGCATGCAAATGTGTACAATTGGAATCAAGTATTTCATGATATAATGCCCTCTTCTAGAACTAAACGCTCCATTTCCCCATTCTTTTCTATTCTATTTCATCCTATTCTATCCTAGTCTGCTCTATATCCTATTTAAAGTGCTGCTGATCAAAGCCCTCTACTTCGATTTCCAGACCCACTAATGGGCAGTGCTCTCAGTTTGAAAAAGACCTAGGGATTAATCTAGGAAATGCATGGTGTTTGTGGCTCTCCTTTACCCAGGTGGGGGTACTTCTTATGTTACACTTCAAGTGTGTTTGAAATGGAACCTTCTCTAACCTCTGAAGAGCCTGTGGAGGGGGCATTACCCAGGAAGGGTCATGTTGCCCAGCTGATGAGAGGCAGCTGCAGACCCCCAGGCTTCGAGAAGGCAGCCTGCAATTGTCCTGGAGAAAAGTTCTCAAGGGTGGTAAGGGCCCCTGGGGACCCAGGAGCACTGCTGGGGGATGTCCCCGTGCTCACGTCTCCCAAGATTTCCACTACTTGTCACATCTGCTTCTCTCCTGGCAACCAGCCCACAGCTTTCCTTTGCCCAAACCTTCCACATGCTAACGTCTCAGCTCAGCTAACGTCTCAGCTCTTATGTCCGTTCCTTTCCCTTCTAACATCAAAAACCTACTGCCTATTGATCTGTCATATCTTTCTTGAAACTTTCCTTACCAATCCCCAATACCAGCCTCACTCCCATCCCCAGGACTGAAATAGATACTTCATTTCTACCCAAGACTGCCTTTTTAAAAAAATTACAAAGTTCCCCAATTATAACACTTGTTGTTGCTATCATTTAGTCACTAAATCATGTCCGACTCCTTGTGACCCCAGGCTCCTCTGTCCATGGGATTCTCCAGGTAAGAATACTGGAGTGGGTTGCCATTTCCTACTCCAGGGGATCTTCCTGACCCAGGGATCAAACCCTCAAACTCTTGCTTGGCAGGCGGGTTCTTTACCACTGAGCCAGCAGGGAAGCCCATAAGACATGTTACATTGTGTTCAATTATTTTTCTTTTCCACTAAACTGTAAACCTCTCCTGGAGGGTAGAGACTTACCCCTTTGCTGTTGTTTTATCCCCACATCCTAGTACACCCCTTCACCTATGGTGGTGGTGGTGGTGGTGGTGGTTCAGTCACTATGTCATGTCTGCCTCTTTGAGACCCCGTGGACTGCAGGCTTCCCTCTCCTCCATCATCTACTGGAGTTTGCTCAAACCCATGTCCATTAAGTCTTCACCTATTATCGTGTCCAAAAAATGTGTCGAATAAGTGAGGTCATGAATAAAACACTCTTATTTCATAAGTTGCTTACCATGGGTTGATGTTGCTCATTAGGAGTTATCTGTGTTCAAGTATATCACCTCATTTGATCATTGTAATAAAACTGTGAGGTGGGGAGGGAAGATGGAATTATACTTTGTTTGTAGATTAAGAAGCTGAGGTTCAGAGAGGTGAGGGGGCTTCTGTGAGGTTGCACAGCTGGTACAGAAGGGTTAGTATCAAAGCTTTGGATTCTGTGCTGAGCACAGTTCACACACAGAGCCCCACTCTCACCTATGACCTTCAGTCTCAAACGAAAGTCTCACGGATTGGTCCTCATTGTTGTAGGTTTCTGTGAGACATGAGCAAAAGGGTGCACACAGACACACAGGCTTGGGTTCAAGACTGAGCCTGTTTTACTGATAACGGAAGCTACATCCCCTGAGAATTCTAGAAGACATTGACCGTAGCAGAAGGACTTCAGAAAATAGAATTTCTCCTTCCAATCTGGTTAACCCTGACCTCTGATTGCATAGAATTTGGAGCCAGAGTTACCTTCAAACATTAAGGAGCTGAAGTGTGTCTGTGCTGACACGCATCCTGCATCCGAAAAGTTCAGATACATAAAGAGATGCTTTTGTATAATTCATGTTATTTACTAGAACGATTTTACTGGCCCTCTGAATATCATTGTGTTCTCTACTATAAATATGCATTCAGACCCTTTCCAAACCACTAGTCATTTGCCCAGCGGGCCATAAAAGCAATGTATCATGTAACCATGTATTGGGATGAAATTTCCAAAGCTCTCCATTTAGGCAGCAGGCCTTAGTGGGTTTGGGGAGCTGTAACATTATCCATTTAATTATACATTTGGACACACTGAAAAAAAAACCTGTATTATTTACACAATTGCCTGTAATATTCTCTCCAAGCTGTTAGACCTGAGTCAGAAACCATTAGAATGCTAATCGAGAGAAGAATATGAAATATATTTCCTTGGTGCAACTGCAGCACATTTTGTAGACACTTTTATTTCAGCCACAAGGTTTTTTTTTAACCCCTAGACTTTCAGTCTGAAGGGGGCTCCCAAAGCTGTGGCGCGGGTACTACCTAGACTGCTAATTTGGGAACATAACATAATCAGCCCATATTGACTCTATTTCTCAAAGACAATGTCTTGCACAAAGTGTGATACATTATATTTGAGAAGCACCAAATAGTTGGAATGGGCAAGTTAGTTTCTTTGGGGAAAAGGCATTGCTCAAGGAGATGATGCTGCCAGGGATAGACTTTGCATTAAATATTCTCATTTTTTTTTTATTGGAGGATAATTGCTTTACAATGTTGTGGTGGTCTCTGGTGCACATCAATGCAGACCCATCATAATTTTATACACACACACACACACACCCTCTACCTCTTAAGCCTCCCTCACTCCCATTCTAGTCCTCTAGGTCATCACAGAGCTCCAGGCTGGGTTCCCTGTGTTATACAACAGCTTCCCGATAGTTATCTATTTTAAAATAGTCTCATTTAGATAACTAATTGAGAGATGCAGAGAATGTCTCTTTCTGGATCCCAGGCATTCTAGAGTGCGGTGGAGCCCAAAGCTCTGTATTTCTTTCCTAATATTTTTGAGCAGCTACGAGGTCCCATGTACCCTATGGGTGCTGGCAACACAGAAGCAAACAGAGATAGTTCTGGTCTTAGAGGATGCCAGTCTTTGGAGAGGAAGCATATAACTAAGCAGATAATTATGCATGTTCATCAGGACACTGACTTAAGAACCAAGACACTAGCAGCATGGCCCAGCCTCAGAGGTTTTCAGATGGGGTATTTTTGCCCCAGCATGTTTTCAGGGCCTCCCTGGTAAGCTTCTGGTCTCTCTCCCCTACATTCTGCCCACCCCAGCCAGTCTTTATCTCTCATTTCTGCCTCAGACTTTGGTCATTGGCCCTCCTTTGCTCAGACATGATCTGTTACATGGCTCTCCATGTGGCTTGAATTTCCTTGACTCTTACTACCCTCTGTAAAGGATGCTTAAGATAAGCTTGGCGGGGCTTGATGCTACCAGAAACATATATAGAGTTTAATATCACATGAGACGAGAGAATTCAGAAATCTCTGCTTTTAGTATCTGATAAGCAATACTAACTTTGAATGACTTTGAATGACCATGCATTTGCATAATGGATAGACTCTCCATTTGTTTTTTATTTTGTTGTCCCTGCTTACTACTTTGTATTGTTATATTACAATATGGCGGATATTTTCCTTAATGTCTTGTTACAAAACAGTTGCCCTGCTATGTAACATTTAGGTAGCTTGCTTCACCAAAGCACAGAGTGTGTGGAAATCCTTGGAGTACAAAAGGAGACCTGGGCCATTGCCATGATAATATCAGAAACCCTTCTTCCCATCTCTACTGCTACTTGAATTGTCATGGAGCCAAGAGACACAGCAATAGCACTGTCAGCAAAATGCACTGAACTTGGAATGACAAATGTTGCCTCATGATGGATTACAAAGAGGGTATAGGATTTGCGGGAGAATATAACCCAGGTGATATAGTGGTAAAGAATCCACTTGCCAGTGCAGAAGACACAGGTTTGATTCTTGGGTTGAGAAGATCCCCTGGATAAGGAAATGGCAACCCACTCCAGTATTCTTGCCTGGAAAATTCTATGGACAGAGGAGCCTGGGGGGCTACAGTCCATAGGGTTGCAAAGAGTTGGACACAACTGAGCACACGCACACACATTCGGTTTAACATTAATGAGGAGAGATTTGCTGTTTTACAATAAACTTAGGAAAAATCTGAATAGATCGTGGATCTATCCTTCCTGGAACCTTTGAACTTAAGAAGATTTTGCCAACATTGAAATTTGCATTTGTGGATAATTTAGGAGTTTGAAAAATCAACCCATGGATCATTAAATGGATCCTTCATTTCTGCTGCAAAATAGATCCTACCATTCCGTAGCCATATGATAGATGGAAATAATTGAAGAACTTTTCTAAGATGCAGTGTCCTCCTCTGTATCACAGGAAGAGTCATGACCACCTTGTGAGGTAGAATTAAGGAAGATGACTTCAGTAAAGTACCAGATCCAGTTCTTGTATATAGTAGACATTATATATATGGTATTGTTTTAATATGCTTTATTCATCAAGTGGAGTCCTAGGTTCACAAAATTCCACTGTAAACTATAGGTGATGGTTTTTCAGTTCAGTTCAGTTCAGTCACTCAGTCGAGTCTGACTCTTTGAGACCCCATGGACCGCAGCACACCAGGCCTCCCTGTCCATCACCAACTCCCGGAGTCCACCCTAACCCATGTCCATTGAGTCAGTGATGCCATCCAGCCATCTCATCCCCTGTGGTCCCCTTCTCCTCCTGTCTTCAATCTTTCCCAGCATCAGGGTCTTTTCAAACCAATGGTTTTTACAATCAAGTATTTTTCTTTTAACTCTGCTCCAAAGAAAGGAAAGAGGGAAGGAAGGGAGGAAGAAAGGGAAAGAAAGATGTCAGACAATAATAAGAACAGAGAGAGTATTTCAAAGTGTGTGAAAGGTCACATTTCTTTGCACGGGAATCCATTCCTCCTCTCTCTCAGGCTGGCAGGCTGGCCTGGCTGTGCTGTAGGGATCAGAACTCCAGTGTTTATTTGTGCAGTCCTCACTGTAGCTGGCAGCTGCCCCGGCCCAGGAATTTTATGGCAGGAAATATAAAGTGCTGTTGGACCCAGATGCTTTAGAGTCCAGGGAAGCATTGTTCTTTCTTAAGAAAGAAAAAAAGAAAAAAAAATATGAGTGTGACAATCAGCTAAGGACAATTAAGCTTCATGGCCTTGATCTTATCATATTGCATCTACTCTTACCAGTTCTTAATGACTACAATGTAATAACATCTTTAAAATTTATTGAGACAATTAGAATCAAACAGCTCTTTTGACCCCTAGCTCCTTCAAAGTCACATGATGCCCTGAGAGAAAGTGGAGCCATGAGACAGAAGTCCTTTTTGAGGTTTTTGTACTTTAATGGGTATTTTATTTTTTAATTAAAAAAATTTTTTTTAAGTCAAGCATTTTAAAATAATGAATTTGTTATAATATTGCTTCTGTTTTTTTTGACTGAGAGGATCTTAGCTCCCTGGCCAGGGATCGAACCCACACCCCCTGCATTGGAAGGCAAAGTCTTAATCACTGGGCCACCAGAGGAGTCTCTAATGTGCACTTTAGATTTCCAAGTGCCATGAGGAAAAGGGAGCTAGACTGTAGGTCAAAGACACTAGGCTTCTGCTCTTGGCTTTTCCTTTAATTTGTGAGCTCATCTGGGGTTGAGGCTGCAGGCTGTCTTCCTTGACCTTAATATGCTCATATGGAAAGTGGGGATGGATCCAAGATGCTTCCATCTCTAAAATCCTGCTTTGGAAAAAAGAGAACTCTAGTGAGTGAAAACAAATACTTTACTGAAGGTGGCCACCTACACTGTTGACCTCATCCCTTAACAGGATGCTGCTGTGTCCCAAGCGCTGGTTAGATTGGCACTGAAACATGTGTCTGCTACATCCAAGCCACAACCTATTGACAACAAGGCTGAGCATCCCACTGAAAAGCAGATCAGGAGGCCAGTGACCTTGAGCCTGCATGAGGGAACCGATGAATAGGAAAATGATGGACGGGACTGACTCACTTGGAAGCTGAACCCAAAAACCAGGTCAGTTCAGGATTGAGGCAGAGGGTGTGGTTCCTAAATACACTGACATTATGGCAGAGCTGGCAGTAGTTGGGTTCAACAGAAGAGACTGGAGAAAGCCAGGAGAGGTGTTATGATTCATACTTTGTGAGAATCTTGAGACACATGCGTGAGTGAGTATATGTGTGCATACAAACGCACACAGAATTACTTTAGGGACAAATTCCAGATCATTTAGCACACAGATTTAGACGTGAAGACTCTGAAGTTACACTTGTTCAGTTGCTAAGTCGTGTTTGACTTTGTGACCCCATGGGCTGCAGCCCACCAGGCTTCCCTGTCCCTCACCATCTCCTGGAGTTTGCTCAAACTCATGTCCATTGATTCGGTGATGCCATCTAACTATCTCATTCATCCTCTGTCTTCCCCTTCTCCTCCTGCCTTCAATCTTTCCCAGCATCAGGGCCTTTTCCAATGAGTCGGCTCAAATTTAAATTGCTGTGGGACCTTGAGTAACTCATTTAAATTTTCTGGGCCTCAGTTTTGCCACAAGTGAAACATAGTGGAAACTAACAGTGCCACTGATCCTGTGGGATTGCAGATACAGTTTGTTGCATAATTCCTGAAATATAGCTTGATAATTTTGTGCCTTTTTACTATTATTATTTTATTCATTATGTTTATATGTACCCCCTAGAATAAACCCCTTTTCCTTGAGGAAACACAAAGAGTTCTTCCCTTCCTTGCAACTAGAAGTCTTAACTAAGGTAAACTCTCATTTTTCAGTGCAAAGAATTTTACAGCAGGAAATACCACCTCTCTCTATTTCTTTCTAACTTTGAAACCTGTTTCCTTTCCAGCCAAAAGAAATGATCCTTATATGTCAATGCTGATCTCTATCTCTCCTTTTTAATGAAAATTTCATTGATTACCATATTCTGACTTTTGTCTCTGCTGGATTTTGTCTGCATCCAAACAAGATTTTGTGGAATTGTATCTGAGAGCTATTTCAACCACCATAATTGTATGCTGTTTTAATAGTGGTGTTTGTGATATTTCATGCTTAAATCTTCTCTCTCCCAACAAAGTATAAGCTTTTTGAGGGTAAGGGCTATGCTTTGCATTTATTTATTGCCTAAAGTGCTTAATATAATGCGAGAATTACCAAGGGAATTTCAGAAATTTATATTATTAGATAAACTTGGGTAAACCACGAAGACTGTCTCCATTAAGCGGTTCTTCCATTTCTGATTTCACCTTTGGCTAGCCCACTGGGCAATTTCACAATATTAATTTAATAGTGGAAGACTTGAAGGTAAATAAGTTCAAGAAGTCCAGCACATCTGGTTCTCCCATTATATATGCAGCTAAAAAAATGCTTGAGGTTGGCAAAATCATGTCTACTTTCTGAACCTCAGTTTCAATATGGGGCTAATTGAAGCTGATAGATGTTTTGATCTCGAATTTTTCTGCCATATAGATCTAGTGTCCATGAAAAATGATGACTGATTTCCTTATTTTCATTCTTTTCTAAAACTCTTTGCAACCTCATGAACTGTAGCTCACCAGGCTCCCCTGTCCATGAAATTCCTGAGGGGGACTTTCCAAGCCAGGGATCGAACCCAGGTCTCCTGCATTGCTCTTTAACAGGATTTACTTGTGTTTGGATCTTCAGAGTGGTCCCAGAGGTATGTAGTATGGTGGTTAAGATGAGGGCTTTAGAATCTCAGACCTGGGTTTGAATTTTAGCAGGTCACTGAACCACTTTGATCCTCAGGAATAAAACCTATCTCTGCTCTTTGGCAAGAGGACCTGAAGTGATGATGTATATGAAGCATACGTGTTTAAAAGATTGTGGTAAAGGATAGAGCTTGGATTATAATTCACATCTGTCTCAAACCCACAGTGCTGAGCATCAGCCATCTCTCACTGGGCACTGTGTATTTGGGAAGGTTTTTCTTTTTACTTGGTTGCACTGGTGAAGGGTAAGATATAGCTGATCCTTAGAAAAGCTTTGCTTATTGAATGTGGTAATAGGAGATGCTGGAGATGCACTTAGTGTGGGGAGAGGGAAGGTCTGGCTGAGACTAGATAGAGAAACAGCAAAACATCAGCAACAGCCTTGGTCTTTGCATTCAGCCTTTATTGAATGTAACACCTCCATGGTACTCAGCATCTAAGGCCTTGAAAATGACTCTCACAGGGTCTTCCCTCTTTTGAAAGTCAGTTTATGCAAATGAATGGTCTGTGGACCATTTATGTGACCTTAGTAGATTTCTCCTACATCTGCAATCCTGTTTGGTTGCATATCGAAGAAGGATGCTAATAATTACCTGCCTCTTAGGAACTTAAGAATTATAATTCATATGACTCCAAGTTGGTGATGGACAGGGAGGCCTGGCGTGCTGCAGTCTGTGGGTTCTCAAAGAGTCAGACACGACTGAGCAACTGAACTGAAAGAGGTCAGAAAATAGTCTCCTTTATTCTTATCATTATCCATGTAATATGATAACTATGAGTGAAGTGGACTGACTGACCACTCGTAGAATCACAGGGAGGAGCTGCCTAGACGGGCTACAGCCAAGATGCCTGTGAAAAACCTTCCTGGGCTTGGGTAACAGCCTGGGAAGAGTTTGGAGGGATGGAAGAGCAGAGTGTGTTGTGGGATCTCCAAGTATTCCAGACACTGAGGCTTAGGCTGGACACAAGCTGAGAACATAGTGGGAAAAGAGACAGAAAAAGTAGGGCAGCATCACATTAGGCTTTGGTTGACAAATTTTTAAGTCATGTCTGTTCCTTCTGCTTATTGGCTAAACCAGGAGGCATTTCCAGCCTTCAGGTTCTTAGGCTGCCCCTGGCTTGTGGTCCAAGATTCCATGGGTCACTTAATCTCTCTGAGGCTCAGTCTACCTGATGGTAACATGTTCTGCTTCTTTTTTTTTCCCTCATTTCTCTTTAAAAAGATTTTAATGTTACTATCACAAATTTAACTTTATAGAAAAACTATCACAAATGAAATCAACCCTGAATATTCATTGCAAAGACTGATGCTGAAGCTGAAGCTCCAATATTTTGGCCACCTGTTAAGAAGAGCTGACTCAGTGGAAAAGACCCTGATCCTGGGAAAGACTGAGGATAGGAGGAGAAAGGGGTGGCAGAGGATGAGATGGTTAGATGGTATCACTGACTCAATGGTCATGAATCTGAGTAAACTCCAGGAGATAGTGAAGGGTAGGGAAGCCTAGTGTGCTGCAGGCCAGAGGGTTCCTAAGAGTTAGACACAACTCAGCAATTGAACAGTAAGAGTGGCATAGAGGAAAAAGCCTTAGAACTTTAATCATGGCTCTTCCACTGTTTCAGATCTGTCACTGTTAACCCAATCTGCTTTCCCCCGATGTGTAGGTTTATAAATCTCCTTGCTACTGAGTCTAGGCTTATGTTCTGCTTCTTTATGTGATTGTTGCCCCCCAGACTGCGTGGTAGGAGTACATGTGGATTGTAGGTGCTGCTGCTAAGTCGCTTCAGCCATGTCCGATTCTGTGCGACCCCATAGATGGCAGTCTACCAGGCTCCCCCGTCCCTGGGATTCTCCAGGCAAGAACACTGGAGTGGGTTGCCATTTCCTTCTCCAATGCATGAAAGTGAAAAGTGGAAGTGAAGTCACATGGTCGTGTACGACTCTTCGCGACCCCATGGACTGCAGCCTACCAGGCTCCTCCGTCCATGGGATTTTCCAAGCAAGGGTACTGGAGTGGGGTGCCATTGCCTTCTCCGGTTGTAGGTGCTATGCAAGTACAATTCTTTTTTTTTGCCACACCACACAACACATGGGATCTTAATTCCCCAACCAGGGATTGAACCTGAGCCCCTTGCAGTAGAACCATGTAGTCTTTTCCATTGGTCTGCCAGGGAAGTCCTTGAATGTTTTAAATTAAATATTGGTTCATGACACCATATAATATATTAAAAACAAAATGATCACATATTGCTTCTGTTTTATGTTTTGGTGTTTTGGCCTTGAGGTTTGAAGGCTCTTAGTTCCCAGACCAGGGGTTGAACCATCACCCCCTGCGTTGGCAGGTGAAGTCGTAATCACCGGTTTCCAGTGAAGTCCCAGCATCATATAATCTAGATATTTGATCAGGATAATAGATACAGATATTTGAAATGTAACAGTCATAATAATGTGATTCTAAAGGCAATCATCTTTTGAGTGTTTGCCAGTGCCTCTGAAACGAGTCCTTTATAAATATGGCCCCATTTAATTTTCACAACACCTCTGTTTGATAAATACCACTGTCCCCCTTTACAGATGAAATAACTGAGCCTCAGAATGGTTAAGAAAACTGCCTGCAGCTGCACAGTTCACAAAAATAATACAGTTGGGATTTGAATCTGGATCAACTCAAGTTTTCTGTTGAGTTGTGCAAAGGAAGCAACCAGATTGGGAACCTGGATGTTCCAGAAAAAAAAAGGATGTGGAAGACATCTCTGTAAATATAGGGGGAGGCATAATGCTCAAGGGGCAAATTGTATCCAACAGCCAGATATTTGTAAATAAGTGATGACTAACTGCTCGGTAAATTAAATTCCACCTTATTTATTTTTTTCTTATCCTTCTCCCCTTTATGTTGACTTTAGAATATAACCATAGAAATAAGAAAGATAAACTTTTATATTCACAAATGTTTAAGATAAATGTGTAATTCCTATGTTACCAAGGGGAAAGGGGAGTTTAAAATAGGAACTTCTCAAGGTCACATGGCTGGCCAGTGACTGACCTAGGGTTCTGAACCCTCATTCTCAGCCTGTCTCCACTACAACACGCTATTTCCTCAAGTCATCATTATCCCAAACAGCTCCATTCTCGAAGTTAAGCACCTCTGTTTCTCCAATTCTCCACCTTTCACTTGAAAATAATACTGTCTCCACTAAACTGAAAGCTGAAACTGCCATCTCCCAAACGGGAGCGTTAAATTCATTACTAAAGCTTAAAACTCAATTCAGGTATGCTCAGCTACCAGCCCAGGCGGGGAAGTGAGACGCCTATAACCATCTCGGTGCTTTTGCTCATTTTATGGGCCCCTCCCCTCTCGCTCCCCCTCCCCTGCCGACCATCAGGAATTCACATTCTGGAGGCTCCTTTGTGGCAGCATGGGCTCACATCTCAATTTCCAAACATCTGGCTGGTTTCAATCAATGAGGCTCTAAACACACCACTCCTGGGGCTGCAGAGCTAGTGGTGGGGATAACTGGATTCAGGATGCACAGCCAGCAATAAACAACCAGAGGCCTCTGCATTCTTTTATTCATGAGAATCTTGGTTTACACTCCCAAGGCTGGGCTGGGCAGAGGGAAACGTGAACACAAGACCTTACACAGCTAACAGGGCTGACAAGCCAGCTTAGTATAGGGCAAGTAAGTCTAGTCCTGTCTTCAGAACCAAAATTCTGCTTCGTGACTACAGGATAACAGAATACAAACAAACCTGCAGAGCAATCAGGACAAGAATTGGATGTACAAAGTAGGGGAGGAAATGTCTTTTCTAAAAGAGAAGATAAGAGTAAGAAGTTCTCTTCTTTGAATAGTGCTTTGTAATCAACAAAGGGCTTCCCAGGTGTCAGTGGTAAGGAATCTGCCTGCAATGAAGGAGATGGGGGTTTGATCCCTGGGTCGGGAAGATCCCCTGGAGAAAGGAAAGGCAACCCACTCCAGTATTCTTGCCTGGAGAATCCCATGGACAGAGGAGCCTGGTGGACTATAGTCCATGGGGCTGCAAAAGAGTTGGACATGACTTAGCAAGTAAACAACAAATCAACAAAATGTAATTGCACAATGGAGAGAGAGGGTAACAGCCAGAAACCCTATGGTTAGATTGCTGTGTTCCCATCCAGCTCTTCCCAATTATAAGCTGAGTGAGCCTGGGCAAGATGTTTAAACTTCTGTTGTCTTACTTTTCTAGGGATGAGAAATCCTCCCACTATGTTCGTATTAGAACTTTTGTAAGGATTAAATAGGGCTTCCCAGGTAGCACTAATGGTAAAGAATATGCCTGCCAATGTAGGAGACGCAAGAGACTTGAGTTTGATCCCTGGGTTGGGAGGATTCCCCTGGGGTAGGAAAGGGCAACCCACTGTAGTATTCTTATCTGTGAAATTCCATGGACAGAGGAGGCTGGTGGGTTACAGTCCATGGGATCTCAGAGAGTCGGACACGATTGAGAAAGGATTAAAAAAGATCCCACATAAGAAGTGTTGAGAGACTGTCTGCTACCTGGAAATGCCATATAAATGTGCTTGCTATTATTATTTCAGTTGTTCTTTACAAATGGCCAGCAGAGTAGAGTAGATATTACTGAAACTGGGTAATCATTGCTGCTACTGCTAAGTCGCTTCAGTCGTGTCCGACTCTGTGTGACCCCATAGACGGCAGCCACCAGGCTCCCTCGTCTCTGGGATTCTCCGGGCAAGAATACTGGAGTGGGTTGCCATTTCCTTCTCCAATGCAGGAAAGTGAAAAGTGAAAGTGAAGTCGCTCAGTCGTGCCCGACTCTTAGCGACCCCATGGATTGCAGCCTACCAGGCTCCTCTGTCCATGGGGTTTTCCAGGCAAGAGTACTGGAGTGGGTTGCCATGGTAATCATTAGCCAAATCCATTTCACCTGCCTTCCCTCATCAAGGTTGAGTGAAAACTACCAAAACTTTGCCTGCCTTTCAAGCAGCACGGTAGCCTAAACAATAAGATGTTTGCCTGAGTTTTCCAGGCACTTGGAGTCAGCTGTGTCTAGTTTAGGCTAAGTTGGTTAAGACTGGGCATGTGCAAGTCTCAGCTCCTTGACCTTTTGATTTCAGAGGGCCTCAGGTCAAGCTAAGCTCCTTGGTTTATTAAAGGCTCTCCCCATACCTTTGACTGCCTTGCTGCATTTTTCCTTATCCCATAAATGCCACAAGCACCTTGCCTTCTGGGAAGTGGATCTGGAGTCCTTCTGTCTCCTCGATTGGCTGCCTTTGTCATAAACCCTCCCTTAACTGCAAGCCTCAGCGTCTCAGCAATTTAGCTTGATGTGAGTCAGGAAAAATGAACCTGCTTCAGTAGCATTACCTCTTTTGGAAAAATGGAAGCTCAAAGCGATTAAGTTTAAAAGTGTACCAGTAGTAAGTGGTAGAGGTAAGTTAAAACTTAGCTCCAGTGCTTTTCTTTCTTCTCTCTCTCTCCTTTTTTTTTTTTTTTGCTAACTCACTGTGAGGCTTGCAGAATCTTAGTTCCTCCAATCAGGGATTGAACCTAGGCCTCATCAATGAAAGTGACGAGGCCTAACCACTGGATGACCAGGTAATTTCTCAGTTAATTCACTCTTTGTGAATTGAGCCCTTACTCTATGTGCAAGCTACACTGTTGAGGACTCAGAGATATAACTTGATGTAGGTATTTCCTCAAAAGTATCGGAGGCTCATGCTTACTGCCTGATACAAGCAAACCTGGAAGAGATTTGGTGGTATGAATGGGTAAGCTTTCAATAGCAGGCCTTCATTACTAAGCCATGGTTTTGCAAGGTTTAAGTGATGGAACCACTAGAAATCATGAAATTTTGCTCTTCTTTCGGAAACACTGAATTCTTGAGCTGTTCCGTGAATGAAGGAGACACACTATCAAATTCACACTCTACTCGGAAAGTTCAGTGGTAGAATTTCAGGCTCAGGAGGAGTTGAACTCTCCTGATTCAAAGCCCATGCCATCTCTTACTGGCTATTTGATCTAGAGTCAATTCATTACCCTTTCTGAATCTACAGTTCTTTTATTATTTTTTTATCAGTTTTATTTATTTTAAAAATTTTACTGGAATATAGTTGCTTTACAGTGTTGTGTTAGTTTCTACGGTACAGCAAAATGAATCAGTTATCAGTATACACATATTCTCTCTTTTTTGTGTTTCCTTTCCATTTAGGTCGCCGCAGAGCACTGAGTTGAGTCCTGGTGCCATACAGCAACTTCTCATTAGTTATCTATCTCATTCATAATATCAATAATGTATGTGTCAATCCCACTCTCCCAGATCATCCCAACACCCCTCCCGTGCCCCATTCCCCACTTGGTGTCCATATGTTTGTTCTTTTAAATGGGGATATGGCTCCGACCTCCCCTTAGAGATAATGAGATAATGCAGCTTCACCCAGTCTTATTTAAGCCTTATATCCTCTTTCCCGAAAATCCTGATTGCCTTCCTGCAGATAGCCTGCAAGACCCTGACATAGAAAATGACTCTGCTTTTTGATTTTTAGAATGTTTGTTTTAAATTTTCTCTTGTGGCCATTCCTGAGGATGGAGGGCAGGCAATAACGTGGTGTGTGATTGTGACTGCAACTCTCCCCTGCCCAGTCATGGGTAAAAGCAGCTGGCATTTATAAATCTTTGGGGCCTGTTACTGAGTGTATTCTAAAATCAGCTGTCTAATGGAATTTTAAAAAATGTTTATTTAAAGCTTGTGTTGTGTATTCTGTCACATCCTACTCTTTTCAGCCCCATGGACTGTAACCCCCCAGGTTTTTCTGTCCATGGAATTCTCCAGGCAAGAATATTGGAGTGGGGTGCCATTTCCTACTCCAGGGGATCTTCCTGACTCAGGGATCGAACCTGTGACTCTAGTGTCTCCCACATTGGCAGGCAGATTCTTTACCTCTTGTGCCACCTGGGGAGCCCATTTCATGCTTATTGTGTGTTAAATGGGGCTTCCCTGGTGGCTCAGTCAGTAAAGAATCTGTTATAGTCAGAGGAAACAGGTGATTAAGGCAGATAAGGCCCACTCTCTTGTATAACATATTTTAGTGGAATGACATGTAACAAACCCATAAACAAATAATAATTTAAAGCAGTAATATATGCTCTGAAGGCTGGAAAATAATAGTGCTATGATAGCTACTACTACTGAATTGGTAATAGTACTCATGATTATAGCCAGCAAGAGAGGACTGAGTATCTAATAGGCAGCAGTGTGATTGCTCTTCTTTCACTTATCACGTCTTTTTTTTTTTTTTTTTTTAAAGGAGCACCTTTTTCACATTTCTTAGATTAGTTTTATGGGGTTATGGTTTGGAAAACCTTCATTTCCAGCAAACAATCTTCAAGTGTAGCTTTCAGTGTGCCTGCCCCTAACATTTGCAGGGCCCTGGATAAGAGTACAAATAGTGGCCCACATACCATGTGTCTAAATATTTAAGGGTTACAAATCAAGCTAATGAACTTTCAAATCTATCCTCCTAGCTTGACAAATACAATGTCATAACAATGTGCAAAGCCAGGTTTCGATTTCGAACTCTCAGAGCCTTGGGTTTTTGTGCCGGAAAGTGGTGGCCTGGGGAGAACTGGCTCCTGAGAACCACATTCTTTCTCAGCCCTGAAGCGGTAAGAGGTTTTGCTTGAAAGATATGGACCGCAACCCACACCCACGAACACCTATCATTTGGGTACCTCTTGGCATGCCCCTTAAAAAGTCTGGACCAGAAATTCCAGAGTTCTTGGTACCCAGCAAACAAAGAAACATAAAGTACAGATAGAATGACTAATTATCCTTTAAATTACTTCCAACCCTGACATTTCATGATTCGGTTTTTAGTGCTAGAATTTGGATGATCTGAAACGTGCAAAATATTAATATCATGCTCTGCATGTACATAATATTTTGTCTAGGAATAAGTGTGCCTTGTGGAAAATTCTTAACAGTGGCATAGGAAACACAGCACTGGGATCTATTGTATAGACATGTCTTGTCAATAATAATATTCATTGATCTCAAAAGGCCCTAGAATCCAAACAAATGTCAAATCTCAGCAGGTAAGAGTAACCAAAGTCAGAATTATGGGCAAAATATTTCCCTTCCTTGGACTTCAGTTTCACTTGTGAAAATACTAAGCTTTGGATTCCAAGTTCCTGTTAGCACATTTTTATAATTCTATATGTGATCTTCAAAAGCTTTCCCCTTGAATAGGAAGCAAGGGTGTTTAGTAAGAAGGATCTCAACAATGAGATGTTTACCAAGAGCAATAATTGTGAATTATGTTACAATTCTCTTAAAGCCTATGTAAAAGGTTGAATGCATTATCTCATTGAATTTTTCATTCCCAGCCTGTGATGCTGGTATCTTTTCCTTCACTTGCCACTAAAGAAAATGAATCTGAGAGAAGATAAGTGAATTACCCACCATCTTTCAGCCTCTGAGTGACAGGGCCGGGTCACAAATCCGTGTACAACCTTTAAAGTGGGTCAGCAGGTTTTCAAACCTTTGCATTGGGGAAAGGTGCTCTTGTAGGTGTGAAATCCACTCTTTCTGAAGGAAGAAGGGGATAAAAAGCAGCAAGCACAAGTATGTCTCTTGTGACTCATTAGTCAACTTCAGGCGGACCTCTATTTCAGAAGGAAAATCATTATTGCAGTTGCTACCAGGCTGATACACACAAGATGTACATGCCCTCCACGCTGCAGCCCTGTCTCACTTTGCCCTGGACACTCAGCCTCTGAAATAATACAGCCAATGGGACACTTGCCTGGCACATATGTTGTAAAATGCATAAAGGCTGAGAACGTGTTTCCGAGCCCTGCTTCTCTTTCCATCTCTTAAATAGATTGTGTGCGCAGTCTGGCCAGTTGCCCGCAGCATTCTACCTGCTGCGCTGGGAAAGGCTGAGCCTCTGTGGAGAAAAAGAGGCTCCAAGAGACTTCATGCCAGGCGGAGGACACAGGATATGCTGCTAATTAAGTGTCCAAGGTGAGTGGAGACAATGGAAGAGGGGAGGTGGTGAATGTAAAACTAAACATCAAAGCATTACAAAGAAGCACACCTAAATGCAGATTCACTGGAATGAATCAAATGAAAGTAAGTTGAAACAAGAGAACAGTGCTAAATTCACCAAATGGAAACACATTGTGGGGACAAGATCTTGCTTGTGTTAACCCACCAACTGTGGTGGCCAATGATGTATCTGGCTACTAATACGTTGTTCCTCACTTGGCCTGGGATTTCAGTCTCTGTTACTTTCTTTAATGTCTGTATGACTGTGGGTTGGTTAATTAAACTTTTAAATCTCTTTTGTTTGGAAAAGGGGGGTAATTATACATACTACTCAGGGTTTTTTTTGTTGTTGTTGTTGACAAGTGTGTTATACTTTCTATCCAAACTGGTTTAGGTCAGCCTTTGGAAAATAGATGTTTATCTTATCTCTAGTAGCTGCTGTAATCAGAATCGCCATTTTCATTAATTTTTATTTCCAACTTCCATGCTTAACAAAATGATCCCACTAAATGTTGAGTGCACTTGTTAAATTTTAAATCAAATTTAATGGGGCAGAATTTACATACAATAAAACACTCAGTTCAGGTGTAAAGTTCAGTGACTTTTGATAATTCTATACCTTCTTGTAATCACCACTACCATCAAAATAAGGAAAACTCTCATGCTAAGATGTCCTCTGCTGACCCTTTGTGATCAGTGACCCTCAACCTCCAGCCCACGCAATTACTGATCTGCTTCCTGTTACCGTGTGTATTGCACACTGTTTGTTTCTTGCCTTTTCGCACACTTTAGGTTTTTATTTGCTCTTCTATATCCAGCTTTTTAATGTGTGAATTTAGGTGATTGACTTTACCATTTGCTTTTCCTGCTTTAACCACATCTCAAAAATTGATATGTTTTAATTTTCATCCAGTTTGGAATACCTTATCATTTCTCTTCTTGTTTCTCCTTCAAATGGTTTCTTGAGCAATGTATTATTGATTTCATACACATGTGGGCAATTTTGAGTTATCTTGCTATTTTCTGATAATATTAGTTTTAATTCTATTGTGATCAAAGAGCATGCTCAGCTTTATTTCAGTTGTTTAAAATTTGAGACTTCTTTTATGGCTAAGGACATCATGGTAAAAGTGAATATTCTCTTAAGAAGGCAGATCTCATGTTAACTTTTCTTACCACAATAAACTTGAAAAAAAATTAGAAAATGTCATTTGTATTTACCATATTTGGCACTCTACAGTCTTTTGTGTTGATACAACGTTCCTTTTAGTATCATTTCCATTCTTCCTTTAGTTCCTTTAATTTTTATTTTTTGTATACTGTATCTGTTAACAAATTCTTGCAGCCTTTGTATGTCTAAAAGTCTTTATTTTTACCTAAGTTTTGAAAAGTGTTTTTTCTGGCAATAGAAAAGTGTTTTCCTTTCGGCACTTTTAAGACTGTAAGCCATTTTCTCTGATTTACATAGTGCTAAACATTCTTATCTCTTACCTTTACTTCTAGTCCTCTGTTAATAATAACTTTTTTCTATAGAAGACTTTGAGATATTATTATTGGTTTTTAGAATTTGGTTATTATCATCAATTTTCTTTATTTCTGTTCCCCTTTTCTGTGTTTTCTCTCATATTTTTGGATAAATAAAGTCCAAAATCCTTAGCTAATCATACAAAATCCTTCCACATCTAGTCCCTGGTGACCTCAACTTTATGGCTTATAACTCCTCTGCCCTGAACTAATGTGCTGTCATACCTCCCAAGTCTCCACAACATTTTATAACTTCATTTATTCTATTCATCATTTTTTCAACCTACTGCAGTAGAAGTTTTCTGGTTTTTCCAGATATGTTTTCCAGTCTTATTTCAGGCTGTATGCCTAGGACACTCTTCTGTATGGGCTACATTAATGGGATTCAAAAGATTGCCAGGAGAAATATCAATAACCTCAGATATGCAGAGGACACCACCCTTATGGCAGAAAATGAAGAAGAACTAAAGAGACTCTTGATGAAAGTGAAAGAGGAGAGTGAAAAAGTTGGCTTAAAGCTCAACATTCAGAAAATGAAGATCATGGCATCTGGTCCCATCACTTCATGGGAAATAGATGGAGAAACAGTGGAAACCAGTGTCAGACTTTATTTTTTGAGGCTCCAAAATCACTGCAGATAGTGATTGCAGCCATGAAATTAAAAGACACTTACTCCTTGGAAGGACAGTTATGACCAACCTAGATAGCATATTCCAAAGCAGAGATATTACTTTGCCAACAAAGGTCCGTCTAGTCAAGGCTATGGTCCAGTAGTCATGTATGGATGTGAGAGTTGGACTGTGAAGAAAGCTGAGCGCCGAAGAATCAATGCTTTTAAACTGTGGTGTTGGAGGAGACTCTTGAGAGTCCCTTGGACTGCAAGGAGATTCAACCAGTCCATTCTAAAGGGGATCAGTCCTGGGTGTTCTTTGGAAGGACTTATGCTAAAGCTGAAACTCCAGTACTTTGGCCACCTCATGTGAAGAGTTGACTCATTGGAAAAGACTTTGATGCTGGGAGGGATTGGGGGCAGGAGGAGAAGGGGACGACAGAGGATGAGATGGCTGGATGGCATCACTGACTCGATGGACATGAGTCTGAGTGAACTCTGGGAGTTGGTGATGGACAGGGAGGCCTGGCGTGCTGTGATTCATGGGGCTGCAAAGAGTCGGACACGACTGAGTGACTGAACTGAACTGAATGCAAGTCTAAATTATATCATAAGGGTGGGGTCCTAATTAGGCAGAAATGGTGGCCGTATAAGAACACAGTTTGCTTTATCCATGTACATGCAAGGAAGAAAGCTGTTGTGGGGACCTGGTAAGGTGACCACCTGCAAACTAGGGAAGGAGCTCTCTCACCAGACACTGACCTTGCTCACACCTTGATATTGGACTTCCAGTATCTAGAACTGTGAGAAATAAGATTTCAGTTGTTTGTCACTCAGTCTATGGTATTTTCCAAGTAGCCTCAGCAAACGAATAAAAGAGCTGACTAACACTGCTGCTGCTGCTAAGTTGCTTCAGTTGTATCCAACTCTGTGTGACCCCATAGATGGCAGCTCACCAGGCTCCACCGTCCCTGGGATTCTCCAGGCAAGAGCACTGGAGTTGGTTGCCATTTCCTTGTCCAATACATGAAAGTGAAAAGTGAAAGTAAAGTCTCTCAGTCGTGTCTGACTCTTCGAGACCCCAAGGACTGCAGCCCATCAGACTCCTAGGCCCATGGGGTTTTCCAGGCAAGAGTACTGGAGTGGGGTGCCATTGCCTTCTCTATGGCTAACACTAACGGTATAAAATACATCCTTGGAAGGAAACACATGTTTGATTCAAATGCCAAAACTGAAAGACTCTGTGTGTGTGTGTGTGTGTGTGTGTGTGTGTGTGTGTACATACTTGGCACACTAGAGAATATTATGATAAACAAGACAGACATGCCTCTTGATGTCTTATAGTTCATGGTCCAGTGGAAATACAGTCAGATGTTTGTGAATTTTCCTCAGTTGGTTCACCTTGTATATATTTATGGGAATCTGTAAAGAGGAGTTAGAAGGTAGTTAACAGAAATTTTTGAGTTTCACCAATAGAACTACCACTTACTGTACAATTTCCTCGGCTATAAAATGGATTAATGAGATCACATATAGTCATTGAACACATAATTATTGAGTGTTTGCAAATGCCAACTAAAAGATATAGAATACTGAACAGAAACTGAAATGTCATTTCTCATAATTTATAATCTAATCAGGTAATATAGTAACTGAAGTATATTAGAACCTCAAATTTTACTTATATTACCTTTATAAATGTAGTTTCTAATGACATACATGTGTGTCTCCCTCTGTCCTTATAAATCACAGCTTCTACTCTATTAATCCTCATGGTCATAGACTGTTTTAGTTACTTCTGTACTCTGATAGTCTGGTGCAGTCTCTGGTGTGTTCTTAGTGAATAAATGAACGAATTAAAGTATTTTAATAAGCACTGCTATTCTATGGGCTATTTTCATGGGTAATTCTATGGATACCCACATTTAAAGCTTTTCCCCAAACTATTGCCAAGTGAACCAGATATGTTTATTACTTTTTTTGAGTGCATGGCTTTGTTTTAAACCTTTAGTCATTGTTCAGAACTCTACTTCAAATGATGAGAATTGCCTGAGGGATCAAGGGAGGTTAAAATTAGTAAATATGTAGGATCCAGTCTATTACTTGATACATAGTATAAGTTCCATTTAGAGAACTAAGATCATGGCATCCAACTCAACATTCAGAAAACTCAACATTCAGAAAAGATTTCAAAAACTTAGCATTAAGATCCAGTTCAGCATTCAGAAAACTAAGATCATGGCATCTTATCCTATCACTTTATGGAAAATAGATGGGGAAACAATGGAAACAGTGACAGACTTTATTTTTGGGGAGCTTGAAAATCACTGCAGTTGGTGACTGCAGCCATGAAATGAAAAGATGCTTGCTTCTTGGAAGAAAAGCTATGACCAACCTAGGCAGCATATTAAAATGCAGAGACATTACTTTGCCGACAAAGATCCATCTAGTCAAAGCTATGGTTTTTCCAGTAGTCATGTATGGATGTGAGAGTTGGACTCTAAATAAAGCTGAATGCTTAAGAATTGGTGCTTTTGAACTATGGTGTTGGAGAAGGCTCCTTAGAGTCCCTTGGACTGCAAGGAGATCAAACCAGTTAATCCTCAAGGAAATCAGTCCTGAATATTGATTGGAAGAACTGATGCTGAAGCTGAAACTCCAATACTTTGGCCACCTGATGTGAGGAATGACTCATTGGAAAAGACCCTGATGCTGGGAAAGATTGAAGGCAGTAGGAGAAGGGGACAACAGAGGATGAGGTGGTTGGATGGCATCATTGACTCGATGGACATGAGTTTGAGTAAACTCTGGGAGTTGTTGATGGACAGGGAGTCCTGGTATGCTGCAGTCCACGGGGTCACAGAGCTGGACATGAATGAGCAACATAAATGCTTGATGAATTGAATCTGAATAAGAAACTGTCATTTAGAACCTATGTGTAGTGTCCATCCCCCTTAGCTTTGTGGTCAGGCAAGGTTAACTGTCTAAGTTCATCAGATATAGGGGTTTCCCTGGTGGCTCAGCTGATAAAGAATCCACCTATAATGTGATCCCTGAATTGGGCAGATCCCCTGGAGAAGGGAAAGGCTACCCACTCCAGTATGCTGGCCTGGAAAATTCCAGGGACTGTACAGTCCATGGGATTGCAAAGAGTTGGACACGACTGTGTGACTTTCACTTTCATATCAGATATAGTAGGAGCAGGACTAAGGACCAGATACCTTGATCTCCATCCCTTATCAAGCACACTAGTGAAGGAAAGCTATTCCCTCATCAGAATATCAGCAGGAAATTAGGCATTGTAAAATCTGCATACAATCCTATAGAAACATGAGATACTGGGAAAGTCTTAGTTATGAAGCTTCAAAAATGAGCATTCTTTGCTAAACAAACGCCAACAGTAGTGGAGGAGATCATGTGGCCCAACCTCAGAAGCTTTGGACCACAGACATGCCTCGACTTAGGGTGGTTTGACCTAGGGTTTTTTTTTTTTTTTGACTTCATGGTGGTGGGAAAGTGATACCCATTCAGTAGAAACTGTACCTAATATTTTGAAACTTGATTTACTGTGCACCTTTCCCCTCCTACCCCTGCCATCGGGCTAGCTATTTGCTATTTTATACTCCAGTGTTGCTGGGTGGTGGCAAAGAACTGCAGCTCCCAGCCAGTCCCACAGTCATTCAGGAGGGTAAACAACTGGTGTGCTGACAAGCATCCTGCACCCAACAACCATTCTGTTTTCCTTTCAGTATGGTATTCATTCAATTACATGAGATATTCAACACTTTAAACTTTGTGTTAGTTTTGCCCAGTTGTAGGCTAACACAACATGAGCATGTATAAGGTAAGCTAGGCTAAGCTGGAATGCCCTTCGACCTCGGATATTTTCAACTTATAGTGGGTGTATCAGGATGTAGCCCATTGTAGATCAAAGAAGCTCTGTATTTAGTTTTCCTTGTGAGGCTTTGGCCCAAGTCTTCAGAATCAGAATATGGATCCTAGAGTAAAGCACATCAGGGTCCCTGTCTCATTAAGTTACTGTTTAACAAGGACATGTAGCTTATCTTCTCTAAGCCTGGGTTGCCTTTTGCATGACTGGGAACCTACTCCTTTCTCACAATGTTGTACAAGTACAGCATTTAGAGAAATTTCTTAGTAAATGGTAATGACCCCACTTTACTGGCCTCCAGGCAAAAGATAGGCCTGGGATTATGTTTAGACAGGTAGGCAGTTCCACATAATAGCTAAGATTAAGAGTCATACAGTTGTGGGTTTGAATGCTAGTTCTGCCATTTGCAACTTTGTGACTTGGGGAAGTGACTTGGCCTCTCCATAGATGTCAGAATCAGCCAGTTATACTGCTGGAGTGCATACCATGATGCTTTTCCCAGATCCCTTTTCAGGAATGACAGTGAAAAGTGAAAGTGAAAGTCACTTGGTTGTGTCTGACTCTTCGAGACCCCATGGACTATACAGTCCATGGAATTCTCCAGGCCAGAATACTGGAATAGGTAGCTGTTCCCTTCTCCAGGGGATTTTCCCAACCCAGGGATCAAACCCAGGTCTCCCTCATTGCAGGTGGATTCTTTATCAGCTGAGCCACAAGGGAAGCCCAAGAGAACTGATTTTTCCAACTGCTAGGGGTAGTCCTAACTGCTGACTCTCAGCTCAAGTCCTCCACAGGAGTTACCTTTGGTGAGAGTTCCTTACCCAGCATCACAACTCCCTCCTTGGGCAGCTTTTATTTGTGACTCATTGCTTTGGGGACATAAAGTCTCAGCCCCTGTCTCCGGCTTGGGACAACTGTAAGAGGCCAGTGTAGCTTCAGAGCTCCCCATGGAGCCACTTGAGCCCTGTGGGGACCATCCCGTAGCCCATCTTCTGTTACTGCCTGATTCTGGTTCTTTCTCTTTCCCCATGGGTGTTTATTCTGATAGCATTTCCCAGTACAATGTTCTGTAATGCCAGTCTCAGATACTCTTTGCACAGGAAAACAGTCTGCAACAGACATGCAAATAACCAAAACCCCCAAGTCTCAGTGACTAAGTGTTTATCTACACAGTTCAGCTCTTCTTCACGTGGTCACTTGGTGATTTAGTCTGATGAAGGCTCTGTTGATGCCCTGTAGCTTCTGAAACAAGCAGACTCTTTAGCTGAAAGTCCCTGCCACAGCTGGGAGAGCATCATTGGCTCCTATAGGCATTGATCTGAAAGAGACCTGTGACTCTTCCATACAGACCCTGGGCAGACTCTGAGAATGAATGCAGTCACCAAGTCAAGTTGGAAAAATGGCTGAGAGCATTTCAGTAGTCAGGTTGGAATCGAAATTGTGGAGAAAATTTTCAACAAGGAAGACTGTGGCAGAGTGACAGATGTTATAAATTGATGGAAGCAAAGGCTCAGGACAATATTTTCCTTTTCCTTTTTACATTTTTGCCGCATTCACCCATTTTTATAATATGTTACTGAATTTTGCTGTACTAGTAGGTTTACAGACACACTTACTTGTTGAAAGAAAAATATTTATATTAAAAAAGCATGATAAAAGAAAGACTAGAATTATTCTTTGGAGACCTGACATAATTTATCAGTTCAGTTCAATCACTCAGGTGTGTCCAACTCTTTGCAGCCCCATGGACTGCAGCACACCAGGCTTCCCTGTCCATCACCAACTCCTGGAGTTTGTTGAAATTCATGTCTATTGAGTTGGTGATGCCATCCAACCATTTTATCCTCTGTTCTCCCCTTCTCCTCTTGCCTTCAATCTTTCCCAGCATCAAGGTCTTTTCTAATGAGTCAGTTCTTCACATCAGGTGGCCAAAGTATTGGAGCTTCAGCATCAGTCCTTCCAATGAACAGTCAGGATCGATTTCCTTTAGGATTGACTGGCTTGATTTCTTTGCAGTCCAAGGGACTCTCAAGAGCCTTCTCCTCCACCACCACCACCACCACCAGTTTAAAAACATTAATTCTTTGGCACTCAGCTTTCTTTGGAGTCCAACTCTCACATGACTACTGGAAAAACCAGTAGCTTTGACCAGATGGACTTTTGTCATCAAAGTAATATCTCTGCTTTTTAAAACAGTGTCTAGATTGGTCATAGCCTTTCTTCCAAGGAGCAAGTGTCTTTTATTTTCATGACTATAGTCATCACCGGCAGTGGTTTTGGAGCCCAAGAAAATAAAGTCTGTCACTGTTTCCGTTATTTCCCCATCTATAAGCCATGAAATGATAGGACTGGAAGCCATGACCTTAGTTTTTTGAATGTTGAGATTTAAGCCAGCTTTTTCTCTCCTCTTTCACTTTCATCAAGAGGCTCTTTAGTTCCTCTTCACTTCCTGCCATAAAAGTGGTATCATCTGCATATCTGAGGTTATTGATATTTCTCCTGGCAATCTTGATTCCAGCTAGTGCTTCATTCAGCCTGACATTTTGCATGATATACTCTGCATATAATTTAAATAAGCAGGGTGACAATATGCAGCCTTGATGTACTCCTTTCCCTATTTGGAACCAGTCTTTTGTTCCCTGTTCAGTTCTAACTGTTGCTTCTTGACCTGCATACAGATTTCTCAGGAGACAGGTAAGATTGTCCAGTATTCCCATCTGTTGAAGAATTTCCCACAGCTTGCTGTGATCTATACAGTCAAAGGCTTTGGTGCAATCAACAAAGCAGACGTAGAGGTTTTCTGGAACTCTCTTGCTTTTTCTATGATCCAACAGATGTTGGCAATTTGATCACTGCTTCCTCTGTCTTTTCTAAATCCATCTTGAACATCTGGAAGTTCATGGTTCACATATGGTTGAATCCTGGCTTGGAGAATTTTGAGCATTACTTTGCTAGCGTGTGAGATGAGTGAAATTGTGCAGAAGTTTGAACATTCTTTGGCTTTGCCCTTCTTTGGGATTGGAATGAAAACTGACCTTTTCCAGTCCTGTGGCCACTGCTGAGTTTTCCAAATTTGCTGACATATTGAGTGCAGCACATTCACAGCATCATCCTTTAGGATTTGAAATAGCTCAACTGGAATTCCATCACCTCCACTAGGTTTGTTCATAGTGATGTTTCCTAAGGCCCACTTGACTTTGTACTCCAGGATGTCTGGTTCTAGGTGAGTGATCACACTATCGTGGTTATTTGGGTTATGAAGATCTTTTTTGTACAATTCTTCTGTGTATTCTTACCACTTCTTCTTAATATCTTCTGCTTCTGTTAGGTCCATACCATTTCTGTCCTTTATCGAGCCCATCTTTGCATGAAATGTTCCCTTGGTATCTCTAATTTTCTTGAAGAGATCTCTAGTCTTTCCCATTCTATTATTTTCCTCTACTTCTTTGCACTGATCACTGAGGAAGGCTTTCTGATCTCTCCTTGCTATTCTTTGGAACTCTGCCTTCAAATGGGTATATCTTTCCTTTTCTCCTTTGCCTTTCACTTCTCTTATTTTCACAGCTATTTGTAAGGCCTCCTCAGACAATCATTTTGCCTTTTTGTATTTATTTTTCTTGGGAATGGTTTTGATCACAGCCTCCTGTATAATATCATGAACCTCCGTCCATAGTTCTTCAGGCACTCTGTCTCTCAGATCTAATCCCTTGAATCTATTTGTCACTTCCACTGTATAATCATAAAGGATTTGATTTAGGTTATAGCTGAATGGTCTAGTGGTTTCCCCTACTTTCTTCAATTTAAGTCTGAATTTTGGCAACAAGGAGTTCATGATCTGAGCCACAGTCAGCCCCTGGTATTGTTTATGCTGGCTGTATAGAGCTTCTCCACTTTTGGCTGTAAAGAATATAATTAATCTGATTTTGGTATTGACCATCTGGTGAGGTCCACATATAGAGTCTTTCCTTGTGTTGTTGTAAGATTGTGTTTGCTATGACCAGTGTGTTCTCTTGGCAAAACTCTGTTAGCCTTTTCCCTGCTTCATTTTGTACTCCAAGGTCAAATTTGCCTGTTACTCCAGGTATCTCTTGACTTCCTACTTTTGCATTCCAGTCCCCTATGATGAAAAGGACATCTTTTTTGGGTGTTAGTTCTAGAAGGTCCTGTAGGTCTTCATAGAACCATTCAGCTTCGGCTTCTTCAGCATTACTGGTTGGGGCATAGAATTGGATTACTGTGATAGTGAATGGTTTGCCTTGGAAACAAATAGATCATTCTGTCATTTTTGAGATTGCACCCAATTACTACATTTTGGACTCTTTTGGTGACTATGAGGGCTACTCCATTTCTTCTAAGAGATTCTGTCCCACAGTACTATATATAATGGTCATCTGAGTTAAATTCACCCATTCCAATCCATTTTAGTTCACTGATTCCTAAAATGTCAATGTTCACTCCATCTCCTATTTGACCACTTCTAATTTACCTTGATTCGTGGATCTAACATTCAAGGTTCCTATGCAATATTGTTCTTTACAGCATCAGACTTACTTCCATCACCGGACACACCAACAGCTGGGTGTTGTTTTTCTTTGGCTCCATCTTTTCCATCTTCTGGAATTATTTCTCCACTCTTCTCCAGTAGCATATTGGGCACCTGCCAACCTGGGGAGTTCATCTTTCAGTGTCATATATTTTTGCCTTTTCATATTGTTCATGGGGTCCTCAACGCAAAAAATACTGAAGTGGTTTGCCTTTCCCTTCTCCAATGGACCAAGTTTCATCAGAACTCCCCACCATGAACCCTGGGTGGCCCTACATGGCATGGCTCATAGTTTCATTGAGTTAGACAAGGCTGTGGTCCATGTAATCAGTTTGATTACTTTTCTGTGATTGTGATTTTCATTCTGTCTGCCCTCTGATCAACAAGGATAAGAGACTTATGGAAGCTTCCTGATAGGAGATACTGACTGTGGGGGAAACTGGGTCTTGTTCTGATGGGGTGGGGCCATGCTCAGTAAATCTTTAATCTGATTTTCTGTTGATGTGTGGGGCTGTGTTCCCTCCCTGTTGTTTGACCTGAGACCAAAGTATGGTGGAGGTAATGGAGATAATGGTGCCTCCTTCAAAAGGTCCCAGATACGTACTGCCACACTCGGTGCCCCCAACTCTGCAGCACCACCTCCGACCTGCGCCTGTGCTGGAGGCTCCTGGACACTCACAGGCAAGTCTGGGTCAGTCTCTTGTGGGGTCACTGCTCTATTTTGTTTTGTTTGCTCCATTTTACTACAGAACTTCCACAGGACTGGGGAAACAGACTCGTGGAGGGCACAAACAAAACCTTGTACACACCAGGACCCAGGAGAAAAGAGCAGGGACCCCACAAGAGACTGACCTAGGCATGACATAATATATATACACATATATAAAACATGAAGAAAAGCCACTATGTTCTAACTAGAAAATGTTTTCTTCCAGAAGACTCTGAACTTTGAGCACATTCTCTATTTGTTAAAAATATCTATTAGCAAATGATAGGTAGGATAGCTCTAGCACCCAACTGATGCTTTCTTCTTGACAATCAGGAGATTTGAAAGGGGAGTCATGCTCTCACTGTGTTAATCTAGGTGATTTCATGTGGTCTTAGCATTCTTGTACTTCCTAAAATCACCCCAAATTCTGAGAAACTGAGGACTCTGTCCATTTTTCATGTACTGCACTTTTATTTTTTAGGGATAGAGTTTTTTTTCCCAGCTTTAAGATACAACTGAAATACAACACTGTAAATTGAAGGTGTGCAATGTGTCTATATTGTGAAATGATCACTCAATAACATATCCTTCACCTTACATATTTGCCATTTTTCGTGTGTGTGGTGAAAAGCTTTAAGATGTACTCTCTCAGCATCTTTCAAGTGTATAATTCAGTATTGTTAACTGTATTCACCTTGCTGTACATCAGATTCCGAAAACGTATTCACCTTATAACTGAAAGTTTGTACTCTTGGAGTACATTGCCAAATAACCTTTCAAAGAGATTTGGCCAATTTACTTTTCCACTAGCAGCATATGAAGATATATTTCAATAGTTTTGATAAAAAATGAGGCATTGTCAGTCTTCTAAAATGTGCATTTCTGTGACTGTTGATAATGAGCTTTCTTTTCAATCTGTTGTCCTTTAGTCTTCCCTCTTGCTGTTTGCCTGCCTTCCTTTTGTGACTACTTTTGTATCCTTTGACCTTTTAAAAAATCTAACCCTGTCTTTTCTTACTGATTTTAAGAGCTCTCTCTATATACTTGGGAACATTCATCTTTATGTTATCTTATATATTGAAATATTTCCTCTTCTTTCTGCCATTTGCTTTTTAGTTCTGTTTACAGTAGTGGGAATGGTGATAGTGGTGCTGTTGGTGATTGTTTCGTGGTGATGGTGGTTTAAGTACTGATGCTAGTGTTGTGTCATTTTATCTTCCAGAAGTTTCAATTCTACCTGAATTTGCTATTATAGTTTCTGCCTTTGAAGCCATTCTGGGAAAAAAGAAAGACTATTGCTATGGCAAAACTATGTATTTTTTAAAGTGTGTGTTTTGTCCTAATGCTCTTATGATTGTATGCATACCATGCACTCACATGCATTTTATTTTTTAGTATATATTTTATTTATTTTATTGACTACATGGAACCTTCATTTCTCTGTTTGGGCTTTGGTTGTGGCAAGTGGGTGCTACTCTCCAGTTGCGGAGTGCAGACGTGTCACTTCAGGAGTGGCTTTTCTTGTTGTGGAGCGTGGGTACTAGAGCACATGAGCTCAGTAGTTGTGGCACACAGGCTCAGTTGCTCTGTGGCATGTGGAATCTTCCCAGACCACGGATTGAACCAGTGCTCCCTGCATCACAGGGTGGACTCTTCATGACTGGGCTGCCAGGGAGACCCCCTCACATGCATTTTAATCTTAATCTATCTGGAATTAACTTGATATGAAGTGTATTATCATTTCAGTTCAGTTCAGTTGCTCAGTCGTGTCCGACTCTTTGCAATCCCATGAATTGCAGCACGCCAGGCCTCCCTGTCCATCACCATCTCCTGGAGTTCACTCAGACTCACGTCCATCGAGTCAGTGATGCCATCCAGCCATCTCATCCTCTGTCGTCCCCTTCTCCTCCTGCCCCCAATCCCTCCCAGTATCAGAGTCTTTTCCAATGAGTCAACTCTTTGCATGAGGTGGCCAAAGTACTGGAGTTTCAGCTTTAGCATCATTCCTTCCAAAGAAATCCCAGGGCTGATCTCCTTTAGAATGGACTGGTTGGATGTGTGTTATAGAGTCAAAGAATCAGGATATCATCACTCATTGCGTGTGTGTGCTGTGCTCAGCCATGTCTGACTCTTTGTGACCCTATGGACTGTAGCTCACCAGACTCCTCTGTCCATAGGATTCTCCAGGCAAGAATACTGGAATGTGTTGCCATTTTCTCCTCCAGGGGATCTTCCTGACCTAGGGATTGAACCTGGCTCTCCTGTGCACTGGCAGGCAGATTCTTTACCACTAAGCCCCTTGGGAATTCCCCCATCACTCATTATCTCAGATTAAAAGATGAAACTGGTGATATTGTTCCTGATTAGGGAGAGCCATGCTCCTGACTTGGTGCAGGTGGTGGGTCTTATGGGGCCCTGGGGAAGTGTGGAGGTTGAACTGGTGGGTTTTAGGGAGATGAGTGGCCTGGTATCCGCATAAGGAGGGTCATTTGGGGGAAACACTGTCACTGATTGATTGGCTTGAAAAAGTAAGTTCACTGAGGGGAGTTGTTGCTGATTAATGCAACAGGTTTAAAAGCAGTTCTGGTGGTTACCTTTCCCTACTATTGTAGGAACTTTTACAATTCTCAGTGGGGATCTGTTTTTTTTTTTTTTTTTCTCCTAAGTGATGTGAAGGGAAGGGGAGATTTTTTATTGTTTTCTGTGTATTTCTTTTTCCAATGTGGTTTCTTTGAGGTTAGGAAGTATGCTTCCTCTTCCCTTTATTCTTAGTTCCAAACAGAGTGCTAGGACGTGAAAATGTTCCATAAGTGGAATTCTGGGACCTGGGCTATCAAGCATCAGCCCAGGCGATGGCTATAAACAACCATTTAAATAATAATGAATTTATAGATTTGAATTTTGGCATTGGGAAGATCCTTCAAAAATTACCAACAACCACTGCTTCATATTCCCAGTTACACTCTTGTTTATTATTGAGAAAGTGAAAATGTTAGTCTCTCAGTCGTGTCTGACTCTTTGCAACCTCATGGACTGTAGCCTGATAGACACCTCTGACAGCCTCCTCTGTCCATGGAATTCTCCAAGCAAGAATACTAGACCATCAGAATACTAGCCAGTCTCTTCCTCAGAGAATCTTTCTGACCCAGGGATTGAACCTGGTTCTCCTGCATTGCAGGTAGATTCTTTATCATCTGAACCACCAGAGAAGCTATATTTGAAAAGGCAGGCAGGAATGATGAAAGTCAGAAACATTCATAATAATGCTTTCTATCATCAGGACACCTAGTATTATGTAGGACTTACCACAGTAGTTAGTGTTAAGTCATTTACATGGGCTGCTTCATGAGAATTTCAAAATAGTCCTTTAAGATCTAATAAGTCCCCTACATATGAATGAGTTCTGTTCTGAGAGTGCATTCTTAAGTTCAATTTATTTGTAAGTCCAACAAAGTTAGCCTAGGTATGCAACTAACACAATCGGCTATGTAGTACTGTGTATAGATTTATAATATTTTTCACACAAAGAACAGTAAAAAGCAAAAAATAAAATATTTTTAATCTCAGTACCTTGAAAAGTACAGCAGTATAGTACAACAGCTAGCATACAGGGGCTGGCATTGAGTGAACAGGAGAAGAATTAATTACTAGAGGTGGGAGGGGAGGTGGGAGATGATAGAGCAGAAGGATCATCAGAAACAGGAGATGGAAGGCAAGTTGCAACCTGACTCATACTTGATGTTGATGGAATATACATTTCTGCCTTTGAAAGTTTGCAACTGGGAGGTTTATATGTAGAAAACTTACTGTATTTCCTCTTCCCTCCATTTTAAAGACAAGGGAATACAGGATCAGAGAAGTAATCAATGAATTCCATGGGGGCTGGTGTAAGGGGTGGGTGGAACTAGAATTCATTTAGTGAGCTTACACAGTTTTTCAAAAACTGTGATTTTTCAACCTGGGTTATCTCCTATTGATCTATAACAGAGAAGGATTTAATTTTAGAGAATGCCAAGGAATTAATGCTAACTGGCACTATGTTACATTCATAACATACTATAGCCTTCAACATAGCCCTGTGAAATGGCTTTTGTCATCATCTACCTTCTATAAATAATGGAACCAGAGATCCATAGAAATCAAGTAGATTGCAGGGCTTCCCTGGTGGCTCAAATGGTAAAGAGTCTGCCTGCAATGCAGGAGACTCCGGTTTGATCCCTGGGTCAGGAAGATCCCATGGAGAAGGAAATGGCAGCCCACTCCAGTGTTCTTGTCTGGAAAATCCCACAGACAAAAGAGCCTGGTGGACTACACCCCATGGGGTTGCAAAGAATCGGACACAACTGAGTGACTAACATACATAACTGACTTCACTCTGTATGACAGACTCTTTCTTTTTAGAAATGTAACCTGCATTCTGAATTTGGCTAATTCAGCAAGTTTTGTTACTAATCTGAAATCCATTTCTGTGCAATCCAATCCCTCATGTTGTTGCTTTGATTCCTATAAAGAGAGTGATGGCTTTTCCGATTCAATTTTGTATTATTTTCTGACTCATTCACGGTCTTAGGGGTAATTAATCACTGGATGTCAAAGTAGAAGGAAGGCGTGATGAGTCTTCTCGAGCAGACTAAGCTAAGGCCGATGGGAACAATGCCATTAAGAGAGCTCTTCCCATGAGAAGCAGTCAAGAGCCTTGTGACTCTGGGAGTATTCCACATTCTCATTTCAGTGCTCTAATCTCCAATTGACTCTTGATGACCACAGAGCTTATTCCAATAAATGTAGCATTTTGCCAGATGGCATGCTGCAATCAAGACAATGACACTAAAAAGTCATTTAGTACAATAATATCATGGTACTCACTAATTTCAGCTAGGAAGTTTTTACTAAGGAACACCTACGTTTTGTGTTCAAGCAGGGATTTCAATCACTCTTTTAGCAAAATTAAGTCTTACTCTCTTGAGGTCTTTTAGAAGAATGGTGGTAGTTAAGGTCAAGAGGACAAAAAGTGAAAATATAATTAGTGGTAAGCATAGGCTATCTATCTCAGAGTGATTACAGGTGGCTTTTGTTCTCTCCACTGAGACTCTATCATCTAGAATGAGCAAATGAAAGAAATGTTTGCCAAATGAAAGAATGAATTAGGCTGAGGTGGTCTGGGTCCTTTTCCTGGATCAGTAAGGTCTCTTCACCTTTGTAGGTACTCAGCATTTTCATCATGAAAAAGAAGAGGATGGTTAACACGTGTTCAATATTCATTAAGTGCTACTGTTTTTTTCACTGCACATATTGCAGGGAGAAGGAAGCAAGGATGAAAAGATCAGATTTCTGTACTCATAGGCCTCAGAGTTCAGTCAGGACAGGCATGTAAACAAGTAAGTCAGTATAGTAATTCCTTTGGTAATCATATAGACAAGAGGCAGTTACAGGGCATACCTCACTGCCTGAGAACTAGGTCAGAGGGCCTTCTTGCAGGACGTGACATTTAAGTTAACTATTATAAGAAGAATTGAAATGCAGCAGTTCTTCAAGCCAAGGACAGGCACTAGAAATAAGGAGAAGAATTGGGAGAATGTTTAAAGAAATGAAAAGAATATGAATATGGTTTTGGTGAAGGGAAGAGCTTCACAGAAAGTCAATAAAAGATGCCGTGTATCTTGGGACTACCCTGGTGGTCCAATGGTTAAGACTGCTTTTCCACTACAGTAGGCACAGGTTTGATTACTGGTCAGGGAACTAAGATCCCACATACTGTGGTGTGACCAAAAAAAAAAAAAAAATTTTTTTAAAGTCATATTTCTTTAACATGCAAGTCATTCATATTTATTGAATGCCAATATATGCGAGTCATTCTGTTAAGTATTGAGGATATTGAAAATTAAAGAGATCTATGTGGAGAAGGAAATGGCAACCCACTCCAGTATTCTTGCCTGGAGAATCCCAGGGACAGAGGAGCCTGGTGGGCTGCTGTCTATGGGGTCGCACAGAGTCTGGGCACGATTGAAGCGACTTAGCAGCAGCAGCAGCAGCAACAGGTGGTCTCTGCAATTATAAAGATTCCTATAGATTCCAGGAAGGAGGACAGCAAATTAAGTAATTAATTCCAATTGATTGTGGTTGCGGACCATGGTGGAGAGGTACAGGGTGCTTAGGTTACATATAGCCTAAAGAGGAAAGGGTTAGAAAAGGTAAAAAAGCTGGGACTCAAAAGATGATTAGGAACAAGCCGAGCAGAAGGGACATAAAGTGAGAGAAAACGCTCAAGAACGTTCAAGAAACTGGAAGAGTGATCAACTAGATCTTAGAACTAAAAGCAGGATGTGGGGACTTCTGTGGTGGTCCAGTGGTTAAGAATCTGCCTTCCAATGCAGGGGACACGGGTTCGATCCCTCATCAGGAAGCTAGGATCCTGCCTGCCTCTGGGCAGCTAAACCTGGGCATTAGACCCCCAACAGTCTATGCGTCACAACAAAGAGCCTGCATACCACAATGAAGACACAGTGCAGCCAAAAAGGGGGAGGAAAAAAAAAAAAAGATTGCTTAAAAAAATCAGGATGTGTGAAAGTGAAGCTGAGGAGATGAGATGGTCAGGTCATGAAAGGTATTCCTAGCTACGCACTAAGCGACGGAGAACTTTACCACAAAGAGCTCTAGATGTCAAGGAAGCTATTTGAGGGCAGTGAGCAGGAAAAGGCAAAAATTGTGCCTTCGTATTTCAGAGTGGCTGAAGATTTATATCCAGCTTCAAAGAAGAGGTTACAGGGTGCAGATTCTGGTCTTGGAGGGTCCGGCACCCTAGTGTCACTAACCACATTGCAGCCGATGTCGTGCCTCCCGCTCTCATAGTGCTGTCACGTTCAGGATCTAAGGCAGAGTGTCAGGATCCCACTGGGCCAACAAAGAGGCTGCGTCTCTGGCTGGTTCAGACACCGAGGTTAATGAGGTGCTGTGTTGGCTTTGTAGCTGAAGCAGCCCCAGACCTCTGGCCTTCTGCTGTGCTACGCTGCCTTTTTTCACTGCATTTACCGTGTGGGTTTTCAGAAGCCCAGGCAAAGCCAAGAATTTCCTGAAAAACTGATTCCCTTTCTCTAGTTCAGTCCTCAGGATGACACAGTCCTCATTCCTGATTGCCCAGGTAGCTCTTAATAATACATGCACCATGTTACCAACTACAGCAATTTTTGGATGAGAATCCTGCCTACATGGTGGCTCAGATGGTAAAGAATCTGCCTGCAGTGCTGGAGACCTGGGTTCAGTCCCCGGGTCAGGAAGATCCCCAGGAGAAGGGAATGGCAACCCATGCCAGTATTCTTGCTTGGAGAATTCCATGGACAGAGGAACCTGGCGGGCTATTGCCCATGGGGTTGCAAAGAGTCAGACAGCATTGAGTGACTAACACTTTGACTTTCCTGCCTCCATGGTGTGATATAAAGAGACTCTGAAAAGACACTACTGTCTTTAGCAGTATTCCCAAATTTCCCTTCCATAATTACAAAGCCTTTCACCTTGACGTCTTTATTTGTTTGGATGATAAAAGCAACATCTTCGAGACAAGTCAAATCTCAGCTTTTAGAAAAATCTTTTTAAAGAAAATTTATTTTTTAGCCTCACTGCATGGCATGTGGGATCTTAGTTCTCCCCCGAGGATCAAACCTGTGCTCTCTGAATTGCCAGTGTGGAATCTTAACCACTGGGCTTCCAAGGAAGTCCCCCAGATCTCATCATTTATCACCTACTATCCAAGCTGGGGGTGCTTGTTCTATACACAGCAGGAGCTAGATGATCCAAGACTTGCCAACAATAACAGTTTGATAAATAGGAGGACTGGAAAGGACCCTAGGTATCTTGTTAGGTTTCCCCACTTGATGGATAGAGAAATTGAAAGTCTGAAAGAACAGGACAAGTCTAAGGGGACATTGGTTATGGGAACCTGGGTAATGACTATACTCCTGGTGGCCTGTCCCCCAGGCCTGATTATCCCTAATATTTTGCTAAAGTTATAGCACAGCAAGCACCCAATATGTGCCAGGCACTGTCCGAGATGTTTAGATATATTAAATACTCAACACAATAAAGGAGGTACTATTATTGTTTTACACATGAGGCACAAAAACATTAAGTGCATTTCTGAAATCTACGGAGTTAGCCAAGGTCAGAACTGGGAGATGACTCTGAGCATGCCAGGCTCTTAACCATTATAGCACACTGCCTTTGAGGAGAAGCCTGATAGCTGTGTTGAGGTAGAAGAGACACAGAGGTCTGGGAGCAGCAAAAAGGAAGGGGTTGTCCAAAATATAATCTAGACTGACTTTGATTTTGTAAAATGGCACTCTTCTGAGTGACTGTGAGCATTTTGATTCTCAATCTACCCCTGCTTGTGTCTTGGAGAAAGAGTACAGCTCACAAATTGACCACAGGACTAAGCACAGCCAGATGACTGCCACAGGTGCTGAAAGAGACTTAAAGCGTGGTTAGGCAATATTACTAGAGATGGAGTGTACAGATTAAGGGAGGTGATAATTCTAATCATTTTCTCAGACACAGCCCACGTTAGAGGTGTTGTTGTGTAGATGGATTGTTCTAAATTGTGCATTGGTCGAGTGTGCATTCCACTTTGGGAAGCGAAAGCAAGATGGGAAAAGGATCTGATGTTTATCACCAGCCAGGAATGGTGGAGGAATTGTCTGTGCTTAACATGGGGAGAAGAAGTGTGAGGCTCATTATCCATCCTCGAAGAACAGATGTACCAAAAAATAAATGCTTCCTCCCTTTCTCACACCATTAATTGGAACTCTTACACAAGATAGAATGGGATGAATCATAGAAAATCAAATAGTAAGGTTCAGTGTCTATGTATTCAGCAAAAGTTAGATAAAAATCTCCCCAAGAGTTATTTTAAGGGTGGGAGGTGGTGAGATGGAGGAGATAAACTTAGGCTAACATGATCACTGAATTTCCTTGAAATTTTCAGAATTTGGGAAATCTTTTGCAAATGTGATGTATTAATATTCAAAATCATTTCCCAGCTATTGAATATATATTGTTGTAAACCAAAAATGCCTAATAAAAAAGACCTTTGCTTTCCAGGACGGAAAGCATGATGCCTAGCTTCAAATGATTCAGTTAATTAACCACCACTAACTCCTAGACATAAGACAACTTCTCCAGATGATTGGGTTTCACTTTTGTGGGTGGCAGGAAAAAAAAAAAAAACTAGCATAAAGCAAAATACATGTGGTGGCAACTAATGGAATTGCTTTTTTTTTTTGCTGCACTAGTGTCTTGGGAGTGGAAGTATCTCTTGTCTATTCTGGTGAATAGAAGCAGACATGAGTTATTATTATGGTCTCTGCCTCGTAATTTCTGTGTCACCAAGATGTGCTCTGTTTATTACTGCACTTAAAAAGCTTTGGAATATTAGCCACATAAAGTTGCTCTCCATGGATTTGATTACCACACTCTTCAGTTATTCCAGGAAACTGAAACTGTAGAATCACATTTCTGGGGAGAACCAGTTCTCAGCCTGGTTTCTTCCTGGTTGTGCCATCCATGGGGAAAGTTTTGTGATTCATCAGTAAAGCAGGAATAATCCCCCAAATCTCCTGGTCTCTCCCTGTGTCTCCATGCACATTTGAGGAATTGAGATCTAGGGAACAGAGGGGACTAGCTTAAAATCATAGAAGATAGTCAAGATTTGGACTTCTAATCTCATTTATTCCTAGACTGGGCTTCCCTGGTAGTTCAGCTGATAAAGAATCTACCTGCAATTCAGGAAACCCCCGTTTGATTCCTGGGTCAGGGAGATCCCCTGGAGAAGGGATAGGCTACCCACTCCAGTATTCTTGGGCTGCCCTGGTGGCTCAGACAGTAAAGAATCTGCCTGCAATGCAGGAGACCTGGGTTTGATCCCTGGGTTGGGAAGATCCCATGGAGGAGGGAACATCTACCCACTCCAGTATTCCTGCCTGGAGAATTGTGTGGACAGAGGATCTGGTGGGCTACAGTCCATGGGGTCACAATGAGCTGGACATGACTGAGAGACTTTCAGTTAAGTTCATTCCTAGATCAGTGGGATCCAGCTGACCTCCTGTGGAAGTCCTAAACATGTATAGGATGGGTGAAGGGAATAGGTTCAGTTCACCTGATGTGCCAGTCTTCTGAAGTATGGAGGCCCCCAGTTTCCCCAGGGTGGAGACAGTGAAGGTACCTCGGGGATTTAAAAAGGAAAGACAGGGTAAGAATGGTTCTAATTCTATCAAAGTTCTTTGAGGATGGTCTGGCTTCTCCATCAGTAAGAAGGACAAATAGAAGGTGTTTCCAAAGTAAGTACATTGAACCTTAGTTCCCTCAGTGGAAGAATGGGACTGGCCTTACGGACTGTTGTTAGGGTAAAGAGACCAGATGTGTAGAGCACCCAGCACTGCTCCCAGTACAGGGGGCCCTTAATATCCTGCCCTTTTCCTGTCTTACTTAAAGATGTGGAGTCATTCCTCCAAGGATTGGTTGTGGTACTCTGGTTTCTGCACATTGGTGGGGATGGAGTTAGGGGCAGGTTTTTTTTTGAAAGATGGGGAACAGCCCCTGATTCTAATCTCTTCACTAAGATTTTTAAAAAGCTCTTAGAAGTCAGGGGTCAAATGAAATCCCCAATTTCCCTTATAGCAGCTCTGCACAGCACTGAAATCAAAGACAATATCCTAACCAAGGCCTAGTGGTCTTGGTGTCCAGGGCTGTGATTCCCTTTCTCATCTTGTTTCTCTTTCTCTACTATTTTGCTGCATGAAGTGAGAATGAAAAGTCATCTCTACACTCCCTACCTGGACCTGGGCTTAATTAGTATTAGTGGAATAGTTCATTATAGTTAAAATTCTCCCAATTATTTGTATACCTGCTAAATTATTCAACAATTAAATGTTGGCACCCAAAGCTGGCAGTGCTCTACCAAATTAATACACTGATGTACTACTGGTTGGCTTCCTTGATAGCTCAGCTGGTAAAGAATAAGACTGCAATGCAGGAGACCCTGGTTCGATCCCTGGGTTGGGAAGATCCGCTGCAGAAGGGATAGGCTACTCCACTCCAGTATTCTGGCCTGGAGAATTCCATTGACTGTATAGTCCATGGGGTCACAAACAGTTGGACACGACTGAGCGGCTTTCACTTCACTTCACTACTGGTTGGTGTGTGATTGGTAATTGTCTTGTGATTGCAATTGGCAATATGCATCAAGAACCCCAGTAATAAAGATTGTGTCCTCTGATCTAGTAATGTCACTCCTGAGAATTTATCCTAAAGAAAGAAGCTAATTGAAATAAAAATGGCATATTAATAGAGATTATTCTTTGTAAATTTATATATGATGACAAAAACATTGAAACACTTAAATGATACAACTCAGTAAGTTATGATTTCTCCATTCAATAAAGTGTTATGAATAATTAAACATAATAATTATAAAGATAATGGTAAAACATTTACAAAATAATGTTAAAATGAAATATCAAATATACTATGGTAATTAAATACATATGTATTTGTATGACTAAGAATAGTAGAAACATATGGACAATAAAAATTATATTTTAGGTTATAGAATTTTTCTAGTTTCAAATCAAGTGTATACTCATTGCTTTTATCCAAAGTAAATGTATTTTTAAAAAAGAAATGGGCCATAAATTAATAAGAAAATATTGTTTACCAAAAACACATTTTATGTACTTTTTGAAGTTTTCTGATTTCTTTTGGAAAAAAGTCTTCTTTCTATTGACAAGTGAAAGTGAAGAGGTACTTTTACTGTTCACTACATGGGAGATAAAATTTTATTTATTTTAGTTTTCTCTATGCCTTTCTCTATACTTTCTATTCAATCAAAAATATTCTTTCCCCAAACTTCACTTCTAATTACTCATCCTTTATTATTTTCTTCAAATGCCTGTGATCCAAGAAGCATTCTAAAGCCCTTCTCAGTTAATATTCCACTGATTTATTCACAGTAGATAAAAATTAAAAAAAAAAAAAACCTTGAACACTCATCTATTCATCCATCCAATCAGCAGAGAGACTAGGCTTCCCCAATTTCTCAATGGTCATTTGGAATTTAAAGCATTCATTTGAGATCAAGTCTGTTTTTTCAAAGGCACTGACAAAAAGAAAATGACAGACATCTGTTTTTTCTTTATATATTTTTCTCTTTTTGAATTAATAATTTGCTTTGGCCACAGTTCTCATGGAGCATTTGTCTAATTAGACTATATTTCTCATAATACCTTAAGCTAATGGCTAAATGAGCTGCCTTTATGCACTAGAGTTGAGCTTTAGCATTTTTCCAATATCTGGTGAAAATATCCATTCACATAAACAGAAACTCCATAATAGCTACATGTGGAAGTTCTGAGGTAATGTCTCCTTTCTCAAAAAAGCTTCAATTTGGAATTTTCCAGAGTGACCCATGAAGCAGTCTGAAATTCTCCATTCCCATTGGGTCAGATGAACTTATTGAGAGCAGACAGGGGAGATGTTGAATGACTGCCATGTTCCAGTCGGTGCAAGGTTTCTAGTCCCTGGATCACAAAAGGATTCCTAGTCACAGATGGAAAGGAAAATAGGTCAGTGCCCTAGAATTAGTAGGTGGGGAAGAAAAAAGTGGAATAGCATTTCTTGAGTGTCTGCAAGGTGCCAGTTCTATACACGTGGCTTTTAATATCACATTTCATTCTCAAACGAACTAGGTGGTTTCTCATGGACTATTAATCCATTTTATTGGCGAGCCCTGGGATCAGGAAGGACACTTATCCAGGGAGGGTTAACCTGCAGGATATAAGCAAACCATAATGTGTCCTGTCCTGAAAACATGGCCATATCCCATCAGTGGTCTTCTCTTTGGAATTTGAAATAGGCAGCATGGAGGGGATCAGATAGATAGCAGGAACAACTAAAGTTTTGAAAATGTTGGGTAGAGAGACACCATGAAATAGAATCACGTTGGAGATATATTGGAGTAGAGGATAGGGTGTGGGTCCAGAATTAATGAAAGAGTGAGATGTTATAAAAAAGTTGATGCCTTGAGATGATGAGTATAAGCTTTGAGTGTAAGACTGTAAGTTTTGAGATGGAATAGATGTAAAAGGATTGCAACACAGATATTTTACTGAAACAGTAAGACTGTCTCCATGGCAAGCTGAGAATGTCCTGAGGTCAGTCATGTCTTACTTTTGTTATAACCACACAGCTAAATGCAGTTCATCTTTATCAAGTACAACTTGATTAACACTTATGTATTGTCAATGCACTTGCTTTCTAATCCCATTCTCTGTTGGAACATCTTTTGCCTAACTTTGGTTGTTATCTAATTCTTGTATTATTATGTAGTTCATTATGAGATTATGCCTCAAACCCACAGTTGTATTAGAAGATCTACAGTGATAGAAGTATCTCTGTTTGCCTCTTTTGACAAATTCCAATGTCTTCTTTAAATGTCAGTATTAGCCAATTGACACAACAATACATTAAAAATATTGATTTACAAGTGGGCCTTCTAATATTTATATTAGAACAGGATCTTTAGTAGACCACAGGACCCTTTATCCATCTGTACCTAATTCTCTACCTCCACTGGCTCTTCCCTAAAGATGTTATCCATATATAGTATTTGGGGAATTTGCTCTTCCTTTTTCATCTCCATTGTGATTTGTTTTCATCTTTTATGTTACATACATTTTCTCTGGACACAGTCATGGGCAATTACATTCACTTCCATTCTCAGCACTAATATTACAAAGAGTGAGTGAAGTTGCTCAGTCGTGTCTCACTCTTTTTGATCCCATAGACTGTAGCCTACCAGGCTTCTCCATCCATGGAATTTTCCAGGCAAGAATACTGGAGTGGGTTGCCATTTCCTTCTCCAGGGGATCTTCCCAACCCAGGGATCGAACCTGGGTCTCTCACATTGCAGGCAGATGCTTTACCATCTGAACTACTTGGGAAGCCCTCAGTATTACAAAAAAACCTCTAAAAACTTTGCATCATTCCATAAAGTAATAGGTCATTTGTCAGACAGATGTAAAATGTTGGTTCTTAGGAATCAATTTTATCCAGGGGATCTTCCCAACCCAGGGATTGAACCCAGGTCATTGCTGTTGCTGCTGCTAAGTCGCTTCAGTCGTGTCCGACTCTGCGCAACCCCATAGATGGCAGCCCACCAGGCTCCACCGTCCCTGGGATTCTCCAGGCAAGAACACTAGAGTGGGTTGCCATTTCCTTCTCCAACGCATGAAAGTGAAAAGTGAAAGTGAAGTCGCTTAGTTGTGTCTGACTCTTTGCATTGCAGGCAGATTCTTTACCAGCTGAGCCATAAGGGAAGCCCCAAAATACTGGAGTGGATAGGCTATCCCTTTTCTAGTGGATCTTTCTGACCCAGGAATCAAACCGGGGTCTCCTGCATTGCAGGCGAATTCTTTACCAACTGAGCTATCAGGGAAGCCCTAAGAATTGGACTATAAAGAAAGCTGAGTGCTAAAGAATTGATGCTTTTTAACTGTGGTGTTGGAGAAGACTCTTGAGAGTCCATTGGACGGCAAGGAGATCCAACCAGTCAATCCTAAAGGAAATTAGTGCTAATATTTATTGGAAGGAATGATACTGAGGCTGAAACTCCAATACTTTGGCCACCTGATGTGAAGAACTGACTCACTGGAAAAGACCCTGATGTTGGGAAAGATTGAAGCCAGGAGAAGAAGGGGACGACAGAGGATGGCATCACTGACTTGATGGACATGAGTTTGAGAAAACTCTGGGAGTTGGTGATGGACAGGGAAGCCTGGCGTGCTGTGGTCCAGGGGGTTGCAAAGAGTCGGACATGACTGAGTGACTGAACTGAAGGAATCAATACCTACAACAGTGATTTTAAACATAATGGGTGCTTTTATTATTTGACATGTATCTTCTAAAAGTGGTTTACCTTTAGACAGTACCATGCTCTACTCTTTCAGTTTCACAGTCCAGCAGTATTCTTAGGACAAAATGACGTGTTAGAAGAGCCGTGAGAAGCTCTCACATGGCTGAGTCAATCGACAAGAAAATGCACATTTAGATTTTTGTGGTGTTTTGACCACAGTTTGGGAGTGTGAGGACTTTTCTGGTAGCCATTTCTTCTGTAAGTTCCTGAAGAACTTGGTTTTGCCTGTGCCATGGAATGCCACTTCTCGCTTCTGCTTGACCTCATTGTTTCCAGCTCATACAGTCACATGGCTCTTGGGCACATCCAGTAAAAAGCCAACCACAAAAACGAGCAGTTGCTGTTTATAAAATCCACACATTGTTATATAATCCAGATGACAGCACAAGTGTGAAATGCTGTTAATATTCAGCTTTAACCACAGTTTTAGCACTTGTAGACAGCAAATGTGCTGCTGGGGTGTCCAGTTTTATGTTAGGAAAAGTCCTGGTAGAAATGGAAACTTTATGAGCTGGGTCTATTACACTGAAATTTTATTGTGTCTGTTACTTGCTGAGGTACCAAGGGGCAGTGAGTTAGATGCATATGAAGAAGCAGAGTGAGTTTTCCACTAAGTCTTTGGTTGGTTCTGCCATCATTCAGTGCTCTGAGGTATGTAGCTATGTGCTTTTTTGTGACAGAGTTGTAGCTTCAAAATATGAAGCTGAACATATCTGGTATTGGGTCATTTATAGAACTAAACTTTGTCTCTCCAGGAACATATCATCATACTTAGGAAAGCCATTTAAATATGGCAGGAAAAGCAACCAGAAGAAGGCATAAAGCAGTAAAATAACTATAAATCCTTTGCTTTTGTTTGCTTCTGAAGTCTCATAATATAAATACTTATATCTCTGTATTTATCCATAGGTTATATCTTTTTATCAGAGACAGAAGTCTTTGAATCCAAGTAATGGGACATTTGACTGATAGTGGATATCGCCTGTAACAAGAAACTGGAAGACAGTGCTGGTTGAATGGTTCCATTATGCTGAGGTTCAATTATGATTTACTTGGCTTTTCTCAAATGGGCTCAGGTGGATACTGTATCTCCAGACGTCATTTTTGTATTTAAGATGGTGGGAAGAAATGATCATGACTTTGTTTTTGAAATCAGGAAAACAAAAGTCTTTTTTTTTTTTCAAACCCCCCGAAAGCTTCTTACATTTCACGAGCTAAAATTTGAACCACAGCTATATTGGTGACAGGAAAAGTAGAGCATAAGATGATAATGATTGGCTACTAATCAATAACAATTAATCACCCAGGAATGAGTACATCATGAGTCACAACAAAATCTAGGTTATTTGGGCAAAAAGGTGTTCTGGGAACAGAGGAGACACGGGACAGTGTTTGCCAAAATACCTTGCAGGTCCAGTTCAAGTCTTATCCTCTAATCCCGTTGGTTTCCCCCGATCTCTGCTTCTCCTTCTTGCTCTTGCTTATCTGACATGGCCAATCAATTTCTCAGTGAATCTGGAAGTGGAGTCCAAGCCATAAAGTCGATACTGAATTATTAATAAAAATTATGCATATTTAAGGATGAGAAAGGAAGGCAATAAAATGAAGTGAATTTCAGAGCAGGGGCTTTGGAGGTAGGAAGAATAATTTTTGAGTCCTGGTATTGGAGACTCCATAAATATCTCCAACTTAAAAGACTCTTGGCTTCCTTAAATGCCAATTTTACCATGAAAGCAATAATAATAATGCTCAATTCAGAAAGTGGTATTGAGGAGTAAATGCATGTACAACACTTGCATGCAAAGCACAGTGCCCAGCTTATGGTAAAGCACTCAGTAAATGTTACGTATACTAGAATTGTCTTTGTTCAGGACTTGAAGACTATTTTGATACCATGGTTTTATACAGATTGTAATATTCAGAGTTATGTATGTTAGTTTAGAGCTCTAGTAAATACCTTGGATTATTTTGCTTCAGATAAATGTGTCAGGTTATTGACAACACACATCCTGGACATCGCTGAAGCCAAAGGACAGGTGTTGGAGATTCAGAAGTGAAATGGTTGGTAAGTTTATCAGTTTAAAAAAAATGCATATAAATAGCACATACACACATACAAACATACGACAAACTGAGGAAAATTCTTTAAGAGATGGGAATACCAGACCACCTTACCTGCCTCCTGGGAAACCTGTATGCAGGTCAAGAAGCAACAGTTAAAATCAGACATGGAACAACAAACTGGTTCAAAATTAGGAAAGGGGTACATCAGGGCTGTATGTTGTCACCCTGCTTATTTAACTTATATATAGAGTACATAATGTAAAATGCTGAGCTGGATGAAGCACAAACTGAAATCAAGATTGCCAGAAGAAATATCAATAACCTCAGATATGCAGATGACACCACCCTTATGGCAGAAAGCGAAGAAGAACTAAAGAGCCTCTTGATAAGGGTGAAAGGGGAGAGTGAAAAAGCTGGCTTAAAATTCAACATTCAAAAAACCAAGATCATGGCATCCGGTCCTGTCACTTCATGGCAAATAGATGGGAAAACAATGGAAACAGAGACAGACTTAATTTTACTGGGCTCCAAAATCATTGTGGACAGTGACTGTGGCCATGAAATTAAAAGACACTTGCTCCTTGGATGAAAAGTTATGACAAACCTAGAGAGCATATTAAACAGCAGAGACATCACTTTTCTGACAAAGTTCTGTGTAGTCAAAGCTATGGTTTTTCCAGTAGTCATGTATGAGTGTGAGAATTGGACCATGAAGAAGGGTGAACACTGAACAATTGGTGCTTTTTGAACTATGGTGTTAGAGAAGACTCTTGAGAGTTGCTTGGACTGCAAAAGATCAAACCAGTTGGTCCTAAAGGAAATTAACCCTGAATATTCATTGGAAAGGCTGATGCTGAAGTTGAAGCTCCAATACTTTGGCTATCTGATGCGAAGAGCCAACTCATTGGAAAAGACCCTGATGCTGGGAAAGATTGAAGGCAAAAGGAGAAGGGGATGACAAAGGATGAGATGGTTGGATGGCATCACCGGCTCAATGGACGTGAGTTTGAGCAAACTCCGGGAGATGGTGAAGGATAGGGAAGCCTGGAGTGCTGCAGTCCATGGGGTCACTGAGACTTGGGGTCACAAAGAGTTGGACACGACTGGGTGACTGAACAACAACAACATACAAACATACAGACATAAGGTGGTTCATGTGGATGTCTATCATATTAGAGTGGTTCAATATGACTTGAGATAGAAAGATGAGTTCTGTTTAAAATCCAGTTTCACACCTAGAGTTTTGTAGATAAATATAAAGATAATAAAAAAGATTAAAAAATAAAGATACAATTAAAAAAGAACAATTTGGAATATAGGGCTGATCAATTAAAAATGTTACATAATATTTTTTCTACTTTATTTTCTATTTGGACTGCAAATGTTTAATCTCCATGTATATAAGTTTGGTGGTATAGAATTATAGAATGGTAACTAAAGAGGATAATAACAGATGTCAGAAGCCCTTCGTAAAGGGAATTAATATAAGATGATAAAAAGGATAAGTGGCCAATATTTATCAAGTGAATGTGCCACTTTCAAAAGTTCTTTCTATGAGTAAAGATCTTTCCACATATTATTTCAAACAATGCTGATGTCAGCTGTATGAATTTTAGTATTCTCCTAATTCTGAGGTGAGAAAAACCACTATGTAGAAAGAATATAAAACTCATGCAGGTTTCCATATGTCATAAATATTGTAACTAAAATGCAAACCCAAGTCTGTTTCACCCTAATATTCAAGATTTTATCGCCAATGATATTCTTTTTTCTGACAGAATTTAAATATTTTATTATATAGTTATCTCCAAATTTGAGCTTCATTTTTTTTGCTATATACTTTATTATTTTTTTTAAATTTTATTTTATTTTTAAACTTTACATAATTGTATTAGTTTTGCCAAATATCAAAATGAATCCGCCACAGGTATACATGTGTTCCCCATCCTGAACCCTCCCCCCTCCTCCCTCCCCATACCATCCCTCTGGGTCATCCCTGTGCACTAGCCCCAAGCATCCAGTATCGTGCATCGAACCTGGACTGGCAACTCGATTCTTACATGATATTTTACATGTTTCAATGTCATTCTCCCAAATCTTCCCACCCTTTCCCTCTCCCACAGAGTCCATAAGACTGTTCTATACATCAGTGTCTCTTTTGCTGTCTCGTACACAGGGTTATTGTTAGCATCTTTCTAAATTCCATATATATGCGTTAGTATACTGTATTGGTGTTTTTCCTTCTGGGTTACTTCACTCTGTATAATAGGCTCCAGTTTCATCCACCTCATTAGAACTGATTTAAATGTATTCTTTTTAATGGCTGAGTAATACTCCATTGTGTATATGTACCACATCTTTCTTATCCATTCATCTGCTGATGGGCATCTAGGTTGCTTCCATGTCCTGGCTATTATAAACAGTGCTGCGATGAACATTGGGGTACACATGTCTCTTTCCCTTCTGGTTTCCTCAGTGTGTATGCCCAGCAGTGGGATTGCTGGATCATAAGGCAGTTCTATTTCCAGTTTTTTAAGGAATCTCCACACTGTTCTCCATAGTGGCTGTACTAGTTTGCATTCCCACCAACAGTGTAAGAGGGTTCCCTTTTCTCCACACCCTCTCCAGCATTTATTATTTGTAGACTTTTGGATAGCAGCCATTCTGACTGGTGTGAAATGGTACCTGATAGTGGTTTTGATTTGCATTTCTCTGATAATGAGTGATGTTGAGCATCTTTTCATGTGTTTGTTAGCCATCTGTATGTCTTCTTTAGAGAAATGTCTATTTAGTTCTTTGGCCCATGTTTTGATTGGGTCATTTATTTTTCTGGAGTTGAGCTGTAGGAGTTGCTTGTATATTTTTGAGATTAGTTGTTTGTCAGTTGCTTCATTTGCTATTATTTTCTCCCATTCTGAAGGCTGCCTTTTCACCTTGCTGATAGTTTCCTTTGATGTGCAGAAGCTTTTAAGGTTAATTAGGTCCCATTTGTTTATTTTTGATTTTATTTCCAATATTCTGTGAGGTGGGTCATAGAGGATCCTGCTGCGATGTATGTCAGAGAGTGTTTTGCCTATGTTCTCCTCTAGGAGTTTTATAGTTTCTGATCTTACATTTAGATCTTTAATCCATTTTGAGTTTATTTTTGTGTATGGTGTTAGAAAGTGGTCTAGTTTCATTCTTTTACAAGTGGTTGACCAGATTTCCCAGCACCACTTGTTAAAGAGATTGTCTTTAATCCATTGTATATTCTTGCCTCCTTTGTCAAAGATAAGGTGTCCATATGTGCGTGGATTTATCTCTGGGCTTTCTATTTTGTTCCATTGATCTATATTTCTGTCTTTGTGCCAGAACCATACTGTCTTGATAACTGTGGCTTTGTAGTAGAGCCTGAAGTCAGGCAGGTTGATTCTTCCAGTTCCATTCTTCTTTCTCAAGATTGCTTTGGCTATTAGAGGTTTTTTATATTTCCATACAAATTGTGAAATTATTTGTTCTAGCTCTGTGAAGAATACTGTTGGTAGCTTGATAGGGATTGCATTGAATCTATAAATTGCTTTGGGTAGTATACTCATTTTCACTATATTGATTCTTCTGATCCATGAACATGGTATATTTCTCCATCTATTAGTGTCCTCTTTGATTTCTTTCACCAGTGTTTTATAGTTTTCTATATACTTTAACTTAAAGACATTTGTAATATCAGTACATTACAGAAATCCTGAAAGAAATTCCACTAGCTTATTTACAAAACTGAAGTTGGATGTAGAAAACTTATGATTACCAGGGGATACAGGAGAGACGAATACATTGGGAGATTGATACTGACATATACATATTACTATACATAAAACAGTAGGAAATGGCGACCCACTCCAGTATTCTTGCCTGGAGAATCCCATGGACAGAGAAGCCTGGCGGGCTATAGTCCACTGTCGTGCAAAGTGTCAGACACGACTGAAGTGACTTAGCATACATAAAACAGATAAATAAAACCTGCTGTGTAGCACAGAGAGCCCTACTCAATACTCTGTAATGGTCTGTATGACAAAAGGACAAGTGGATATATGTATAACTCATTCACTTTGCTGTACAACTGAAACTAACACAACATTGTAAGTCAACTACACCAATAAAAATTTTAAAAAGTATTAAAGGAAAGCCAGCACCATATAAACAACATACACTTAAATAAAAGAGATGAATGCTTAACATACAGAGTAATGTTTTTTATTCACTGATAAGCTAAAGGTCCATTTCAAGATGTTTCTTTCTTTTGTATGATTGATTTGTTTTATTAGCAAGCAAAGCCCTATAAAGGATGGCTTCATCTAGTCCTCAGACTCAGATTCACCTTCATCTTGACTAATCTGGAAGTAACAAAGCCCGTAGGTCTCCTTGTCAGATGCAACCACATGAAGCCAATCAAGAAGACTGTTCTTTTTAAGGTAACTCTTGGTTCAGTTCAGTTCAGTTCAGTCGCTCAGTCGTGTCCAACTCTTTGCGACCCCATGAATTGCAGCACACCAGGCCTCCCTGTCCATCACCAACTCCCGGAGTTCATTCAAACTCACATCCATCAGGTTGGTGATGCTATCCAGCCATCTCATCCTCTGTCATCCCCTTCTCCTCCTGCCCCCAATCCCTCCCAGCATCAGAGTCTTTTCCAATGAGTCAACTCTTCCCATGAGGTGGCCAAAGTACTGGAGTTTCAGCCTCAGCATCATTCCTTCCAAAGAACACCCAGGACTGATCTCCTTTAGAATGGACATCAGCAGATGAATGGATAAGAAAGCTGTGGTACATTTACACAATGGAGTATTACTCAGCCATTAAAAAGAATTCATTTGAATCAGTTCTAATGAGGTGGATGAAACTGGAGCCTATTATACAGAGTGAAGTAAGACAGAAGGAAAAACACCAATACAGTATACTAATGCATATATATGGAATTTAGAAAGATGATAACAATAACCCTGTGTATGAGAGAGCAAAAGTGACACTGATGTATGGAACAGTCTTATGGACTCTGTGGGAGAGGGAGAGGGTGGGATGATTTGGGAGAATGGCATTGAAACATGTAAAATATCATATATGAAACAAGATGCCAGTCCAGGTTCAATGCATGATACTGGATGCTTGGGGCTAGTGCACTGGGATGACCCAGAGGGATGGTATGGGGAGGGAGGAGGGAGGAGGGTTCAGGATGGGGAGCACATGTATACCTGTGATGGATTCATTTTGATATTTGGCAAAGCTAATACAATTATGTAAAGTTTAAAAATAAAAAAAAAAATTTAAAAATGCAAAAAAAAAAAAAAAAAAAAAGAATGGACTGGTTGGATCTCCTTGCAGTCCAAGGGACTCTCAAGAGTCTTCTCCAACACCACAGTTCAAAAGCATCAATTCTTTGGTGCTCAGCCTTCTTCACAGTCCAATTCTCACATCCATACATGACTACTGGTAAAACCATAGCCTTGACTAGATGGACCTTTGTTGGCAAAGTAGTATCTCTGCTTTTGAATAGGCTATCTAGGTTTGTCTTAACTTTCTTTTCAAGGAGTAAGTGTCTTTTAATTTCATGGCTCCAATCACCATCTGCAGTGATTTTGGAGCCCCCAAAAATAAAGTCTGACACTGTTTCCACTGTTTCCCCATCTATTTCCCATGAAGTGATGGGACCAGATGCCATGATCTTAGTTTTCTGAATGTTGAGCTTTAAGCCAACTTTTTCACTCTTCTCTTTCACTCTCATCAAGAGGCTTTTGAGTTCCTCTTCACTTTCTGCCATAAGGGTGGTGTCATCTGCATATCTGAGCTTATTGATATTTCTCCCAGCAATCTTGACTCCAGCTTGTGCTTCTTCCAGCCCAGTGTTTCTCATGATGTACTCTGCATATAAGTTAAACAAGCAGGGTGACAATATACAGCCTTGATGTACTCTTTTCCTATTTGGAACCAGTCTGTTGTTCCATGTCCAGTTCTAACTGTTGTTTCCTGACCTGCATATAGGTTTCTCAAGAGGCAGGTCAGGTGGTCTGGTATTCCCATCTCTTTCAGAATTTTCCACAGTTTATTGTGATCCACACAGTCAAAGGCTTTGGCATAGTCAATAAAGCAGAAACAGATGTTTTTCTGGAACTCTCTTGTTTTTTCCATGATCCAGCAGATGTTGGCAATTTGATGTCTGGTTCCTCTGCCTTTTCTAAAACCACCTTGAACATCTGGAAGTTCACAGTTCACGTATTGCTGAAGCCTGGCTTGGAGAATTTTGAGCATTACTTTACTAGCATGTGAGATGAGTGCAATTGTGCGGTAGTTTGAGCATTCTTTGGCATTGCCTTTCTTTGGGATTGGAATGAAACTGACCTTTTTCAGTCCCATGGCCACTGCTGAGTTTTCCAAATTTTCTGGTATATTGAGTGCAGCACTTTCACAGCATCATCTTTCAGGATTTGAAATAGCTCCACTGGAATTCCATCACCTCCACTAGCTTTGTTCATAGTGATGCTTTCTAAGGCCCACTTGACTTCACATTCTAGGATGTCTGGCTCTAGGTGAGTGATCACACCATCGTGATTATCTGGGTCGTGAAGATCTTTTTTGTACAGTTTTTCTGTGTATTCTTGCCACCTCTTCTTAATATCTTCTGCTTCTATTAGTTCCATACCATTTCTGTCCTTTATCTAGCCCATCTTTGCATGAAATGTTCCCTTGGTATCTCTAATTTTCTTGAAGAGATCTCTAGTCTTTCCCATTCTGTTTTCCTCTATTTCTTTGTATTGATCTTGAGGAAGGCTTTCTTATCTCTTCTTGCTATTCTTTGGAACTCTGCATTCAGATGCTTATATCTTTCCTTTTCTCCTTTGCTTTTTGCTTTTCTTCTTTTCACAGCTATTTGTAAGGCCTCCCCAGACAGCCATTTTGCTTTTTTGCATTTCTTTTCCATGGTCTTGATCCCTGTCTCCTGTACAATGTCACGAACCTCAGTCCATAGTTCATCAGGCACTCTATCTATCAGATCTAGTCCCTTAAATCTATTTCTCACTTCCACTGTATAATCATAAGGGATTTGATTTAGCTCATACCTGAATGGTGTAGTGGTTTTCCCTACTTTCTTCAATTTAAGTCTGAATTTGGCAATAAGGAGTTCATGATCTGAGCCACAGTCATCTCCTGGTCTTATTTTTGCTGACTGTAGAGAGCTTCTCCATCTTTGGCTGCAAAGAATATAATCAATCTGATTTCAGTGTTGACCATCTGGTGATGTCCATGTGTAGAGTCTTCTCTTGTGTCACTGGAAGAGGGTGTTTGCTATGACCAGTGCGTTCTATTGGCAAAACTCTATTAGCTTTTGCCCTGCTTCATTCCGTATTCCAAGGCCAAATTTGCCTGTTACTCCAGGTGTTTCTTGACTTCCTACTTTTGCATTCCAGTTCCCTATAATGAAAAGGACATCTTTTTTGGGTGTTAGTTCTAAAAGGTCTTGGAGGTCTTCATAGAACCATTCAACTTCAGCTTCTTCAGCATTACTGGTTGGGGCATAGACTTGATCACTGTGATATTGAATGGTTTGCCTTGGAAATGAATAGAGATCATTCTGTCATTTTTGAGATTGCATCCAAGTACTGCATTACAGACTCTTTTGTTGACCATGATGGCTACTCCATTTCTTCTAAGGGATTCCTGCCTGCAGTAGTAGATATAATGGTCATCTGAGTTAAATTCACCCATTCCAGTCCATTTTAGTTCACTGATTCCTAGAATGTTGACATTCACTCTTGCCATTTCCTGTTTGACCACTTCCGATTTGCCTTGATTCATGGACCTAACATTCCATGTTCCTATGCAATATTGCTCTTTACAGCATTGGACCTTGCTTCTATCACCAATCACATCCACAGCTGGGTATTGTTTTTGCTTTGGCTCCATCCCTTCATTCTTTCTGGAGTTATTTCTCCACTGATCTCCAGTAGCATATTGGGCACCTACTGACCTGGGGAGTTCCTCTTTCAGTATCCTATTATTTTGCCTTTTCATACTGTTCATCGGGTTCTCAAGGCAAGAATACTGAAGTGGTTGGCCATTCCCTTCTCCAGTGGACCACATTCTGTCAGACCTCTCCATCATGACCCGTCTGTCTTGGGTGGCCCCACGGACATGGCTTAGTTTCATTCAGTTAGACCAGGCTGTGGTCCATGTGATCAGATTGGCTAGTTTTCTGTGATTGTGGTTTCAGTCTGTCTGCCCTCTGATGCCCTCTTGCAACACTTACTGTCTTATTTGGGTTTCTCTTACCTTGGACGTGGGTTATCTCTTCACGACTTCTCCAGCAAAGTGCAGCTGCTGCTCCTTACCTTGGAGGAGGGGTATCTCCTCACCACCACCCCTCCTGACCTTGAACGTGGAGTAGCTCCTTTCAGCCAAGATACTTCAAATACCATTTCTTAGAAATGACCACGATTTTATTCTTGAAGCTTTTAGTGTGAACAACATTCCGAAGTTTTCCAGTGTTTCCATTCACTTTAACCCTTTCCTGCAGAAACTGTTGAAAATTTCCAGAATCAAAAATTCTATCTTCTACTGGATGAGTAAGATCTAAATTAAACTTCCAGGTTGACTTAGGCTTCTTGTCTTTCTTTCGCGCCACCTTGAAGGCTTGCTTGCATGATCAGAGCGCCAATTATATTCTGACTACACCTGTCATTGTTTACTAACTACTTCAAATTATAATATTTGTTCAGTAAATAACTATGTAAAATAAAACCTAATTAGAATATCTCTAATGGAAGATGTTCCCTATCAGTTCCTATTTTACTAGTCACCATGGAATGATGTTGCTATTATTTTTATAAGAAGGCAGACACAAATAAGCGCTTCTTTAATGAGATCATTTGTTTTCTAGAGTGGACTTGATTCTGCTACTTATCTTTAATCTCCCCTATTTAAATTTCACAATATGAGTAATAGGTGTCCTTATTAACACATTGAAGAAATTAGGTTTAATAAAAGGAAACTGTGTCCTACACATTGATCAATGCTTTCTCAGACTTTTGGATTTCTGAATACTTCTGTGTTCACAACACTTAAAATGTACTTGCATCCGCCTTAAAGGAAAGGAGAGGACGGATTGTGATGGCAGCACACGCGGTATTTCAGTTTTTATCGATCACACGTTCTAGAAGTTAAAACAACTTTGATTATCTGAAGGAAGAGTTAAGAAAAAATATTAAGAAATACATGATGCTGATAGGGAATTCATGTTTTGGCATTTACGATCCACATAAACCAGGTTCTAGAGTCACAGCTGATGCTACCAAATAAACCAGCTCCCTCCTCTGTATATCCTTTTCAGTTTCCCATGAATACCTAAAATCCAGCATGTCCCAAACCAAACCCATCACCTTCCACCTCCTCCCCCATCCCACCCACCCCCAAGCAAATGATCATCTTCTCTGGGTACTCTGCTCATTGATTGGCATTTCTACCCAGCCCATTTCCCAAACCAGATATCTCACTTCATGTTCCCTCTCCTCCTACATCTAACCAAGACTTGAAAAATCTAAAATCAATAATTTGCAAATCTCCATTTTTAACATCCACCTGGCACTGCCTGAATTCAGGCCGCCATCCTTTGTCAACTTCACTTGAATTGACACAATGGTATATTGTCTCCAGTGCTGAGTGGTCCCTTTCAAGCTGTTGTTCTGTAAACTCTAGCAAGGTAATTTTTGGTTTAAGCGAGACTGATAGTGTTGCTTATCTGCTTATCAATCTTCAGGGGTTATTCTTGACTTCGGGAAGAATTCCACATTTCTTAGGAGAATCTCACTGTGCCAATGGTCTCTGCCACCTTCTTCACCTCCATCCCCCACCCCACCACACTGCTGACATGTTTCAGCCAGGATGGATGCTGTGTGCTTCTTGCCGAGGACTCCGGCTTCCATCACTCTTGGTAGTCTGCACATGGTACTCTTGCTTCCTGGAAACCTTTGCTTCCCTTTACATCCATTTGAGTGAGTAATTTTTCAGATTTCAGCTTAACAATTGCTTGCCCTTGGAAGCCTTTCCTGATTTCTAGGACTAGGCTTTCCCTTATCTGCTTCCCCTACTGTTCAGTGACCTCTTTGAAGATCTGTGGTTCTGTTACTAAAATTACATCCTGCAGTCTGTCATAGAGCCCAGCATACAGTAATCGTTCAATAAATACTTATTGAAGTTATGGCATGTCTACCGGAAAAAGGAAATTGGGGGCATTTGCTGAATTGCTTCAGCAAATTACTTTGTCTCAATTATTCTGATATTTTGAGATGAAGCCTGAGAGAGACAGAGCGCATGTTCATACACGTCTAACTTGAGTGATTAGTGTTATTACTGTCAATCTTTCCTTATCTGAGTTTGGATGAATAAACAAGTCTTGCTCAGAGGCCAGAGAACTTAGAATAACTTCTGACTTTGAGAAGTCAAACCACTTACATTGGTCTTATATTGCTGTGTGACAAATTACCACAAAATCAGTGGACTTAACATAATACCCATTAATTAGCTCTTAGTTCTCTAGGTCAGAAGTCCAGCATGAACTGTCTGGGTTCTCTGCCCAGGGTACTACAAGGTAGACATTAAGATGTCAGCTGGATTGAATTTTCATCTTCATGCTCTAGGAAAAAAATCTCTCTTTTAATCTCATTCTTGTTGGCAGAATTCAATTCTTAATAATTGTAGAACTCAGGTTCCTGTTCCCTTGATGACTGTCAGCTCTCAGCTTCTAAAAGCCTTTTACATTCTTTGCCAGGTAGCCCCTTCCATATTCAAGTCAGTAAAGTGAGAGTGAAAATCACTCAATTGTGTCCGACTCTTTGTGACCCTATGGACTGTAGCCCACCAGGCTCCTCCCAGTCCATGCGATTTTCCAGGCAAGAACACTGCAGTGGGTTGCCATTTTCCTTCTCCCGGGGGATCTTTCCAACCTAGGGATTGAACCCAGGTCCCCTGCCTTGCAGGCCTGTGATGGTGTGGCCACTTATTTGCATGGTTGAATTGCTGACTTTCTTTTCTACTGTCAGCTGGAGAAAACTCTCTGCTTCTAAAGGGCTCATGTGTTTAGGTCAGGCCCACCCTCATACTCTTTCTTTCTTTTTTTTTAAATTTTATTGCAGTATAGTTGATTTACAACATTGCATTATTTTCTGGTATACAGCAAAGTGAATCGGTTATACATATACATATATCAATTCTTTGTAAGATTCTTTTCCCATGTATGTCATTACAGTATTGAGTAGAATTTCCTGTGCTCTACGGTAGGTCCTATCAGTTATCTATTTTTTTTTTTTAATTGGAGGCTAATTACTTTATAATATTGTGGTGGTTTTTGCCATACATTCACATGAATCAGCCATGGTGTAGTAGTATGTATATGTCAACTCCAGTCTCCCAATTTATTCCTCTCCCACTTTCCCCCTTAGCAACTGAAAGTTTATTTTTTCTTTGTCATAAAGTCAGTTGATATGGGATCTTAATTACCTCTGCAAAACCCTTTCACAGCAGTACCTATATTAGTGTTTGAGTGACTAAATAAGAAGTATGAATATGCCAGGGTCCAAAAGTCTCCTGGGGCATTTCAGAATTTCGCCTGCCACATCAGCAAATTGTATAAAAAATAAAAATGACTGAAAACCAAATAGAAAATCTACAACAGAATTTGGTGCTCATAGTTGGATTTAGGTGGAGGGAGACATGTCCTAATAGTGATGTTTGATGTTATAGAATGAGGACCTTGTCCAATGCAAACATCAGTCAATGTAAATTGGAGGCTGTGTTATTGATTTAGCTCCACATTTCATAGCTTTCTCCCTCTCTCTGACTGGCCCTGGATGCATGTTTTACCAAATTCTTTATCTTTTCCCACTTGTCATTATTATCCTTGCTGCCATCATTTTCATTGCTACCATTCATTGAATATTTATTCTGCATCAGTGTGCCATGTATCTTTTCAATTCCTTCAGCAGCTCTTACTTAGTTATTACTGTGTTCATTTCATAAATTCACTTAAGACCATTCAGCACATAAGTGGCTGAAACTCTAGTTGTGCGACTCAAGTCCAGTATTTTATCTCAGTATCATGTCTGTGTCTTTCGAGATTGTGATAAACTAGTTTCATAAAGGATCATGTGTTGGTAATATAAGGATCAGAATGCAGTACCTTGAAAATTCAAATTTTCTCCTTAAAACTTTTCGTAAGTCAAGTCAGTAGCTAAAGACACATCCCACCTGCCTTCTGAGCAAATGGCTCTTATGGGCAGATAACACATCCCACGTTTATTTCCTCTGTCATGATCTGTTAATTATGAACTAAGTGACCGAATCATCTTAATAAAACCGGCCTCTGAATACTGAACTGTAAACTTGCATGAATCAGGATCATATGTCCTGTGAGGATTTTTTCTTTCTTTTTAAATTGAGTTTCACTTTAACATTCCCAGTAAAGTGTAACAATAGGATGCTCTGTTTCAAGAGTTTAGTCAGACCCAGCTGCTATGAAAATAATATGTTTGAGAAAATTGACTTGACATTTGATGGCCTTATGATTCTTCTGACAGGATATAATCAACTCATTAGGGAGAAACAGAAGCCTGCCTTGTGTTGCTACGTAATTCTGGGCATGACTGCATTCCCTCCAAGTTGGGTGGCTGAGCTTTCAGGGAAAACTAGGGCTCTGCTGCCTTGGGGCCAGCAGGCAAAGTGACTGAATTTATGTTCTTTTCCTCTGTCTACTGCCCTTGATCTGATGAGTGGGAAACTTTACTTTCTTAAGCCAACATTTTTTTTTTTCTTCTTTTTCTTCTTTTCCTCTCCTGAAGTCTAAATTTATAACAAGGGCTGGGATTTAAAAGATTCTCTCAGCCTTCCCTCCACTCAGGAATCACTGGGGCAGCTCTCTTGGGAAAGTGATTAGAAGCAGGAAGTGGCAATTAGGATGCTTGATTTCAGTTCCCAGGACTATCGTGAGTTCTCTGTGGGCCTCTGACAGACTCATCTTAACTTCTCTGCTTACTCCCCTGCCATGAAACTCCAGCGTCCAACTCCCTGCTGCTTTGTCCATGTTTTTCTCCAAATAGGCAGTTTGGAGGTAGGACAAGTCAACCATCTTTAGTGTCTAAATCTCAACTCCCTAGCACCCAGGAAGAGATGAAATTTCTTTAGGCCACATTTTCACATCTGTAAAGTGGGACCAAGAAGAACCACCTTGAAAAGCTATTGTGAGTGCCAGAGGAGATCACTTATAGGACTAGCAGGTTCTTGGTGTGGGACTTTTTTTTTTTCCCCAGAGTTTAGCTTTTTTATTTATTTTTCTTAAAAAAAATTTTTTTTTAATTTTTTTATTTTTAAATTTTATTTTATTTTTAAACTTTACAAATTGTATTAGTTTTGCCAAATATCAAAATGAATCCACCACAGGTATACATGTGTTCCCCATCCTGAACCCTCCTCCCTCCTCCCTCCCCATACCATCCCTCTGGGTCGTCCCAGTGCACCTGCCCCAAGCATCCAGTATCGTGCATCGAACCTGGACTGGCAACTCGTTTCATACATGATATTATACATGTTTCAATGCCATTCTCCCAAATCTTCCCACCCCCTCCCTCTGCAACAGAGTCCATAAGACTGTTCTATATATCAATGTCTCTTTTGCTGTCTCGTACACAGGGTTATTGTTAGCATCTTTCTAAATTCCATATATATGCGTTAGTATACTGTATTGGTGTTTTTCTTTCTGGCTTGCTTCACTCTGTATAATAGGCTCCAGTTTCATCCACCTCATTAGTCTTAAATTCTACACTAGGTTTGTTTTCCTGGAACTTTCAGCAACTTATGTCTTTCTATTCAAGTGGTCAGTAAATATGCGCTTGACATTGTGTTACAAAAGGCCTCAAAATAAAGTAATCATACTGAATATGACATTGAATTATCGCAATGATGGTGATTTATATGTATTTCAGGATTTTTAGCTTACAAAGCTATTATTCAGTCTATTCTCAGTTATATAGGGTTCTGATTCACTGTATTATGGTATCACCAGAAGAGGAACTCTGTCTTTTGTGTCCTGAGCATCTAGGGAAGTTCCTAGTACATAGAACACATTCCTTGAAGATGTGCTAAATGAGTGAATTTAATAACTAAATGTCCTTCAAATATTTTTCAATCTCTATGCTTGACTTCCTCTTGTATTCTTTATACTGGGGATCAGCAAACTATAGCCTATGGACGAAATACTGCCTGCTGTCTGTTTTTGTAATAAAGTTGTATTTAAGCAGAACCATGCCCGTCCACTCTTGAGAAGGAAATGGCAACCCACTCCAGTATTCTTTCCTGGGAAATCTCATGAACAGAGGAGCCTGGTGGCCTACAGTACATGGGGTCGCAAAGACTCGGACATAACTTAGTGACTAAACAAACAGCAGCAATGCCCATCCATTACATATTGTCTATGGCTGATTTTGCACTACAGCACAGAATGAAACCGTTGTGACAGGGACTGTATAGACTGCAAAATATTTACTATTTTCTTTTTCCAGTTTTTGCTTTGTAACCCCTACTCATCCTTATTGAATTTATTTATATGACTTCCTTTCTGGAATGCCTCCTTTGAAGTTTCCTAGTTTGGTTAGTTACTCCTGGTCATGGGCCTAGGTCTAGGTCTAGTCGCTTCTTGTACTTTTCCTGTTAAAGCACTGATCAGCACTTCGCACATTAAGAAACCCACCTTATTAGGGATTACTTGATTTGTCCCGAATAATACCAGTAAGTAGAGAGAATGGATTTGCTCTGAGATATATCTGAATCCAAGGGTTACTTTCTTTCTACTACACCTTGTTCAGTTGCTAAGTTGACTTTTTGTGACCTCATAGACTACAGCACTCTAGGCTTCCCTGTCCTTCACCATCTCCCGGAGTTTACTCAAACTCATGTCTGTTGACTCGGTGATCCTATTCAACCATCTCTTACTCCATCTTCTCCTCTTTTCTTCAGTCTTTCTGAGCATCAGGGTCTTTTCCAATGAGTTGGCTCTTCGCATCTGGTGGCCAAAGTATTGGAGCTTCAGCTTCAGCATCAGTCCTTCCAGTGACTATTCAGAATTGTTTTGCTTTAGGATTGACTGGTTTGATCTCCTTGCAGTCCAAGGGATTCTCAAGAGTCTTCTCTAACACCACAATTTGAAATCAACAGGTCTTTGGCTCTCATTCTTCTTTATGATCCACCCCTCACATTTGTACATGACTATTGGGAAAACCATAGCTTTGACTATATAGACCTTTACTGCCAATGTGAGGTCTCTGCTTTTTAATATGCTGCCCAGGTTTTTCATAGATTTTCTTCCAAGGAGCAAGTGTCTTTTAATTTTATGGCTGTAGTCAGTCTTCAGTGATTTTGGAGACCAAGAGAATAAAATCTATCCCTGCTTTCTCTCTTTCCTCTTCTATTTGCCATGAAGTGATGGGACTGGATGCCATTATCTTAGTTTTTTTAATGTTGAGTTTCAAGCCACCTTTTTCCACTCTACTCTTTTACCCCCATCAAGAGTCTCTTTAGTTCCTCTTCGCTTTCTTCCATTAGAGTGGTATCATCTGCATATCTGAGGTTGTTGATATTTCTCCCGGCAATCTTGATTCCAGCTTGTGATTCATCCAGCTGGCATTTCACATGATGTACTCTGTTGCTGCCAAGTCACTTTAGTCGTGTCCGACTCTGTGCGACCCCATAGACGGCAGCCCACCAGGCTCCACCATCCCTGGGATTCTCCAGGCAAGAATATTGGAGTGGGCTGCCATTTCCTTCAATGCATGAAAGTGAAAAGTGAAAGTGAAGTCGCTCAGTCATGTCTGACTCTTCCTGACTCCATGGACTGCAGCCTACCAGGCTCCTCCGTCCATGGGATTTTCCAGGCAAGAGTACTGGAGTGGGGTGCCATTGCCTTCTCTGTGATGTACTCTACATATACATAAAATAAGCAGCGTGACAATATACAGCCTTGTTGTACTCCTTTCCCAATTTTGGACCAGTCATTTGTTCCATGTCCAGTTCTAACTGTTGCTTCTTGATTCAAATATAAACATATACCCCCTCTTTTTTGGATTTCTTTCCCATTTATGTCACCCCAGAGCATTGAGTAGAGTTCCCTGGGCTATAGATTAAATAGATAACTAACAAGTAGGTTTTTGTTATCTATCTTATACATAGTATCAATAGGGTATATGTGTGAATCCCAGTCTCTCAATTCATTCTTCCCCTCTCTCCCTTTCAAACCTGGTGTCCATACTTTTGTTCTCTCTGTCTGTGTATCTCTTTCTGCTTTGCAGATAAGATAATATATACCATTTTTATAGATATCACATATATGCATTAATACACAATATTTGTTTTTCTGACTTCACTCTGTATGGTGGTCTCTAGGTCCATCCACATGTCTACAAGTGGCACAATTTTGTTCCTTTTTATGGTTCAGTAACATTCTGTTGCATACATGTACCACCTATTCTTTATCCATCAGTCTGTTGATAAACATTTAGGCTGCGTCCATGTCCTGTCTATTGTAAACAGTGCTGTAATATTGGGGTGGATGGGTCTTTTTTTTTGTTTGTTTGTTTGTTTGTTTGTTTTGTTCTAGCTCTGTGAAGAATACTGCTGGTAGCTTGATAGGGATTGCATTGAATCTATAAATTGCTTTGGGTAGTATACTCATTTTCACTATATTGATTCTTCCAATCCATGAACATGGTATATTTCTCCATCTATTAGTGTCCTCTTTGATTTCTTTCACCAGTGTTTTATAGTTTTCTATATATAGGTCTTTACTTTCTTTAGGTAGATATATTCCTAAGTATTTTATTCTTTTTGTTGCAATGGTGAATGGAATTGTTTCCTTAATTTCTCTTTCTGTTTTCTCATTATTAGTGTATAGGAATGCAAGGGATTTCTGTGTGTTGATTTTATATCCTGCAACTTTACTATAATCATTGATTAGTTCTAGTAATTTTCTGGTGGAGTCTTTAGGGTTTTCTATGTAGAGGATCATGTCATCTGCAAATAGTGAGAGTTTTACTTCTTCTTTTCCAATTTGGATTCCTTTTATTTCTTTTTCTGCTCTGATTGCTGTGGCCCAAACTTCCAAAACTATGTTGAATAGTAATGGTGAAAGTGGGCACCCTTGTCTTGTTCCTGACTTTAGAGGAAATGCTTTCAATTTTTCACCATTGAGGATAATGTTTGCTGTGTGTTTGTCATATATAGCTTTTATTATGTTGAGGTATGTTCCTTCTGTTCCTGCTTTCTGGAGAGTTTTTATCATAAATGGGTGTTGAATTTTGTCAAAGGCTTTCTCTGCATCTATTGAGACAATCATATGGTTTTTGTTTTTCAATTTGTTAATGTGGTGTATTACATTGATTGATTTGCGGATATTGAAGAATCCTTGCATCCCTGGGATAAAGCCCACTTGGTCATGGTGTATGATCTTTTTAATGTGTTGTTGGATTCTGATTGCTAGAATTTTGTTTAGGATTTTTGCATCTATATTCATCAGTGATATTGGCCTGTAGTTTTCTTTTTTTGTGGGATCTTTGTCAGGTTTTGGTATTAGAGTGATGGTGGCCTCATAGAATGAGTTTGGAAGTTTACCTTCCTCTGCAATTTTCTGGAAGAGTTTGAGCAGGATAGGTGTTAGCTCTTCTCTAAATTTTTGGTAGAATTCAGCTGTGAAGCCGTCTGGACCTGGGCTTTTGTTTGCTGGAAGATTTCTGATTACAGTTTCAATTTCCGTGCTTGTGATGGGTCTGTTAAGGTTTTCTATTTCTTCCTGGTCAAGTTTTGGAAAGTTGTACTTTTCTAAGAATTTGTCCATTTCTTCCTCGTTGTCCATTTTATTGGCATATAATTGTTGATAATAGTCTCTTATGATCCTTTGTATTTCTGTGTTGTCTGTTGTGATCTCTCCATTTTCGTTTCTAATTTTATTGATTTGATTTTTCTCCCTTTGTTTCTTGATGAGTCTGGCTAATGGTTTGTCAATTTTATTTATCCTTTCAAAGAACCAGCTTTTGGTTTTGTTGATTTTTGCTATGGTCTCTTTTGTTTCTTTTGCATTTATTTCTGCTCTAATTTTTAAGATTTCTTTCCTTCTACTAACCCTGGGGTTCTTCATTTCTTCCTTTTCTAGTTGCTTTAGGTGTAGAGTTAGGTTATTTATTTGACTTTTTTCTTGTTTCTTGAGGTGTGCGTGTATTGCTATGAACTTTCCCCTTAGGACTGCTTTTACTGTGTCCCACAGGTTTTGGGTTGTTGTGTTTTCATTTTCATTCGTTTCTATGCAAATTTTGATTTCTTTTTTGATTTCTTCTGTGATTTGTTGGTTATTCAGCAGGGTGTTGTTCATCCTCCATATGTTGGAATTTTTAATAGTTTTTCTCCTGTAATTGAGATCTAATCTTACTGCATTGTGGTCAGAAAAGATGCTTGGAATGATTTCTATTTTTTTGAATTTACCAAGGCTAGCTTTATGGCCCAGGATGTGATCTATCCTAGAGAAGGTTCCATGTGTGCTTGAGAAAAAGGTGAAATTCATTGTTTTGGGATGAAATGTCCTATAGATATCAATTAGGTCTAACCGGTCTATTGTATCGTTTAAAGTTTGTGTTTCCTTGTTAATTTTCTGTTTAGTTGATCTATCCATAGGTGTGAGTGGGGTATTAAAGTCTCCCACTATTATTGTGTTATTGTTAATTTCTCCTTTCATACTTGTTAGCATTTGTCTTACATACTGCGGTGCTCCCGTGTTGGGTGCATATATATTTATAGAGTTTTTTCTGCGTATATGCCCATCTTCGATTGATCCTTTTTCATTGCCCACTTCCCACAATATACTATGAATTCAATTACCTAAATATTCATAGAATATGGGCACATTAATAGAAAGTGGAATATTTGATTCCACAATTATTCACTGAACACCTGGTATGTCATAGGCTCTGTGGCACGTCTCTCCATGACATGTGACACTGTCTTCATTTATGCTCTCATTACATTTTATCTGGATTAAGAGTATTATTTTGTGACTGACTGAGGCTATTTAAAGGGCTTAGACTAGATAAGTAAGGATTAGTTGACAAGAAAACCAATTAGACTAGGTCAGACTGTTCATTCTTTTATCATAAGTTGACATCTTTGATTTATAATTAGAACCACATTTGATTCTAATCTATTTATATGGGATCCATGCTGAGGAAAAAATATCACATAGATGATGAGTTAGAAAGTTAAGAGCCAGTTGCCTTACAGTGATTGGAATGAGACAGTTACTCAAGTATTTTCTACTAGTTACAAGCACCAAAACAGCCAAATGAATTGGTATAGATTTCCATCTATCCAGTTCTAAAACATCCATTATATTGATTGTAGTAGATCAATACTGGGGTCCTTCTTTCCTATTAACTGTGAAGGAAACATTCATATCTGTTCTCTCCTGGCCTACATTGTTGTCTAAAAATAGGGTAAGTGCTTAGGGACCTTATGTCAAAAGTAATAAAAGTGACTAGAAATAGCCCACTTTTGAGTATGATATAGTAATAGGTTGCCTCATTGTGAGTAACAAGACCCATTACCATATTCTGGTGGTGAGTGCATGACCAGGAGCAAGTCACTTAAGTTCTTTGAGGCTCAGTTTTTGTTGTTTTTAAATTGATATATAGTTGTTCACAATGTTGTGTTGGTTTCTGTTGTATAGCAAAGTGAATCAGCCACAAGCACACACATATCCCTTTTTACTCGTATTTTCTTCTAATTTAGGTCACTACAGAGCATTGAGTAGATTTCCCAGTGCTACACAGTAGATTCTTATTCAATTCAGTTCAGTAGCTCAGTCATGTCCTACTCTTTGCAACCCCAGGGACTACAGCACACCAGGCTTCCCTGTTCATCACAAGCTCCCAGAGCTTATTCAAACTCATGTCCATCAAGTCGGTGATGCCATCCAACCATCTCATCCTCTGTCATCCCCTTCTCCCACCTTCAATCTTGCTCAGCATCAGCGTCTTTTCAAATGAGTCAGTTTTTTGCATCAGGTGGCCAAAGTATTGGAGCTTCAGCTTCAGCATCAGTCCATCCAATGAATACTCAGGACTGATTTCCTTTAGGATGGACTGGCTGGATCTCCTTGCAGTCTAAGAGACTCTCAAGAGTCTTCTCCAACACCACAGTGCAAAAGCATCAATTCTTCGGTGCTCAGCTTTCTTTATGGTCCAGTTCTCACATCCATACATGACTACTTAAAAAACCATAGCTTTAACTAGATGGACCTTTGTCAGTAAAATAATGTCTCTGCTTTTTAACATGTTGTCTAGGTTTGTCATAAGATTCTCTTTAGTGATCTCTTTTATACATAGTAGTGTATGCATGTCAATCCCAATCTCCCAATCCGTCCTGGCCCCCTTTCCTGCTTTGGTATCAATGAATTTGTTTTTTACATTGGTGTCTCCTTTTCTGTTTTGTAAATAAGATAATCTATTGAGCCTCAGTTCTGCCCTCTATAAGCTGAGGTTAACTGCCTGACATCTTTACAATATAATTCCTAGTAGCATATAAAATATATGTGAAAACATTTAAAGATTGTAAGCATTTTACATGAAAAGTTGATTATGTCTTTTCTGAGGATTCTATTTAAGTGTGTAAGTTCAAGCCTCTGGTTACTTAACCTCTAAAATGATGTTTCCTCACTTTGCTTAATGGGAATAATAGTACCCCAGAAATCTGCAATGAGGTATAAATGTGATGCTCAATAATTGTTAATCCCTCAATATTCTCTCCTTGTAAGATGTATCCTTATGAATGTGACTGATCAAAATATCAAATGCAAATTTTAGTACTGCTTCTATTTTATTAGCCCAGGTAATCTAAATTTAAATTTAAGCAAAGCAAGCATTATTTGAAGGAATTGTAATTCTGGTTATTTTATTGGCTCGTCAAGGTGTATCTAACTGAAGATGTCCTTAATGACTATTTTCCATTTGATGTTAGAGTTGATTGAGAGGTAGAAAAAATAATTAAGATGTAGAAAGCGAGCTGTCAGCTTTATTATTGATAGATCTACTGGCTTAGGTGCATGAGCAAATAACTTTGATATTCCACACATGAAATGGAATTATTCAGTCATAGATATAAGCAGACAATTTAAAGACTGTCCCACCTCTAGAAAACTCCTCAAGTAAATTTAGGGCACAGAGGGTGATACAAGGTATGTTTTTCCTTGTGGGCAGATGGCTTCCAATAAAAGAGAGATAAGATCAAGAATCTGAAACACATATAACCAATCATTTATCTCAAAATTTAATCTAGATTCAATACCTTACAGTAAAATATTCAATATCTTACAGTAAAAATCCCATCATATGTTTTTGTAGAAATTGATAAGATGATTTTAAAATATACAGAGAACACTGAAGGACTTAAAATCCCCCAGAAAACTTTGGATCAGAATAAAGTTCCATGTTTTTCCACCATATATATATATATGGTGGCACCAGACATACGGTGTGTGTGTGTATATATATATATATATATATATATTTATATATATATATACACACCATCCAAGAAAATGATCTTATGCATATCCCATTGTTTAATGTTGACAAAGAACAACAATCCAGAGTGGCATGTTAATGCCCTGGAAGACAACCACAGTGCATGTCCTTGGCACACTGAATCTTGAAAACTCTAATTAAGAAGCAACACAATAGAAGAAGGAAGTTCAGAAAGGGGATAATAATCCCTCAGTGTAATATGGGGCTTTATCGTCTTCTTCTTAAAGAGGCTGTAAAGATGTTGTTGTTTAGTCACCCAGCCATATTTGACTCTCTTTGCAACCCCATGGACTGCAGCATACCAGTCTCCTCTATCCATGAAATTTCCCAGGGAAGAATACTGGAGTGGGTTGCCATTTCCTTCTCCAGGGGATCTTCCTGACCCAGGGCTCAAACCTGCAGCTCCTGACGCATCTCCTGAATGGCAGGCAGATTCGTTACCACTAAACCATGGGGGAAGCACAATGTGAGGATGATAAGCCTGCATTACATCCCCAGTTGAGAAATCAGGAATCATGATCTCAGAGAGGTTTTCTCAAAGTCACAGAGTTAGTAAGCGGATAGACATCATATGTTCAAAATGGTAGTTTTGGGGTTTTCTCATTTTCTCTCTGCAGTAAATGGTGTGGAAAGGCATGCCTCTCTATCATGGCAGGATTACTCGTATTCGTTACAGTTAACTACTTAAATGAAAAAAATAACTCAGCATTTTCTTGTCTAGCTGTTTCCTGGACTAAGACACACTACCTCATGTTTTATTTCCTTATAGGTGGTGGGCCTTCAGATGTTGCAAGTGACTATCTAAATATATGAATATTATGAGGACAGTCAACACAGTTGGAATGTTCCATGACACAGACCCAGTAACCACTCTCCGTCAGGAATGTTCCACATTTACAATCTTACTGTCCTTTATTTCTGAGCATGTGTCATTTAAAAATAGATGCTCATTAAGTCTGTGAAGACTCACCCTTCAAGTATTAAGGTCTCAGATATTCTTGGCACATATTGTTTTGGCGATGTACACAAGAGAGATGCTTGTTCCAGGCAGGGCAGCCAGTGGACCATTCTGGAAGGCTGGTTGCCCCCAGTGAGTGATCTGAGAGAAGGGGATTGGTGTCAGGAGCCTGCAGATAGGATTTATGATCCCAGGGAAATTGCGGTGCCTGCTGAAAGCCTTCAGAAGAGGAGCCAGTGCGGAGAGGTCGTTTTCACTTCTCATGCTCACTTGAGCCTGGTAAATTTGGAGACGCGTGTTGCTAACTCTATTTTAAAGACAAGGAAACTGAACACCAGTGATATTACAGAGCTTACCCAGTCTCACAGAGATATCAGTGGCAGAGTTGGCATTTGAACCCATGTCTGCCTTAAGCTGAAGACAATGTCCTTCGTGGCTCCAACCCATGGCCTCCCCACTGTTGATGAATGCCGTGACCTCAGCAGTGTCCTGGGTATCAGTGCTCTGAATAGCATCATCAGTGTGAAGTGAAAAAAAAAACAACAACAACAACAAAAAAAACTGGATCAGTATCCAGGCATCTTTCATCTTGGTGTCTCAGGCAACATGTCTTCAAAGAAAACAGCCTTGAGAAGGAAGGAAACAGATGAGGCCCTGTCTCTGCTGCTAACTGTGATCTTGGGAAAGAAAGTCACTCCATGTCTCTGAGCTTTGATCATTTCATCTTCTGACATGGATCTCTTGACATCACAAGGCTATTGTGAGTACTAAATAGAGTCTCAGATGTGGAGGGATGGTAAAAACATGGGATATGCTTGATTCATTCAGGACCATGACTCACAATAACTCAGAAAAATCGGGGGGTGGTGATGATCATTTCTCTGATCCCCACTCTGTGCTTTGTTCCCACTCTGTGATCACACTTCCTGCCCCATGGCTACCACATGGCTAGTGCTTTTAACCATACCCCCACTTGATACATTGGAGTACAGGTAATCCAGCTTCCAGTGTCAGAAGCTGACAGAGTAATTCTAGGATGTTAATAATTGACAACCCAAACCTCACCAGTGCTTGTACATTGAATTCTTCTAAAACAGGGATTCGTAATCTGAAGTCCCATTCATTCACAGGCTTCAGGGAGCCAATAAAGCATCTACAGTTGCACGAACAATTGTATATGTCCATATGTGACTTTTTCTGGGTAGTGGCTTGAGTTTCTGTCAGATACTTAAAAGTCTCAGTGAACCCAAATAGTTAAACATTTGTTCTAGCGTATATAGTTTCATGACCATGTGACAGTCACCTAAGTTAGAATCTCCATCACCTTCAGCTCTTGCTGCTCTGTCATAAGCAGTATCCAGTGTATCACTGAGTCCTACCTTGTGAATTCTCCAAAAGTGTAATTTTCCTCCAAGCTTACTTTAATCATTGAGACTTTCATCATCTGTCATCAGGACTACTGAAATATTTGAAATGGTCTTCCTGCCTCTACTCTTGGTACCTCTGAGTGATCTTCTGCAGTCTTGTCACATGGACCTTCCCAAAACACACATATAACCTGCTGCTGCTGCTGCTGCTAAGTCGCTTCAGTCGTGTCCGACTCTGTGCGACCCCATAGATGGCAGCCCACCAGGCTCCCCTGTCCCTGGAGTTTTCCAGGCAAGAATATTGGAGTGGGTTGCCATTTCCTTCTCCAATTCATGAAAGTGAAAAGTGAAAGTGAAGTTGCTCAGTCGTGTCTGACTCTTCACGACCCCATGGACTGTAGCCTACCAGGCTCCTCCATCCATGGGATTCTCCAGGCAAGAGTACTGGAGTGGGGTGCCATTGCCTTGTCCGAACCTGATGCTACTCTGCTTCTACTGGCTTCCTAACATCTGCAAGCCAACCTTCTTCATATTTCATGGCCTTCAAGACCCCTGACTGCCTGGTTCTAGTCTAGCATTTAAGTTGTGTGTGTGTGTGTGTGTGTGTGTGTGTGTGTGTTCAGTTCTGTCCAACTCTTTGTGACCCCATGGATGGTTGCAGAGAGACTCTGCCAGGCTCTTTTGTCCATGGAATTTTTCAGGCAAGAATAGTGGAGTGGGATGCCATTTCCTCCTCTAGGGGATCTTCCTGACCCAGGGATAGAATCAGTGTCTCTTGCATCTCCTGAACTGGCATGAGGATTCTTTACCAGGATATATCTCCCAACTACCTTTTACGAACTCTATGAACTCTATAACAGGTGATTCCACACTGTTATATAGGATTGGCAAGAAAGTTCATTCGGGTTTCCCTATAACATTTTACAGAAAAACCTGAATGAGCTTTTTGGCCAATCCCAATATGATTTTGCTCTTTCCTCTGTCTGGAATACCCTTTACCTTATACAGTTAGCAAAGTACTTCTCAGTCTTCAGGGCCCAGTATTACAATGTCATGTCCATCATGAAGTCTTCTTATCTCCTGCTGGAAGAGTGAGTCATTCCTTCCTTCATATTCCAAATCTCATCTCTTACATGGTTGTTTCTACCAAATTATATTTCCTTAATTCTGTAGATTTCTCCTTCCCCTACCATATTCTGACCTTCACATTGTCAGAGGTGACCAGGATGAGCAAAGCTGGTCTTTGGTAATAAACAGTTCACAGTGTTACAGTTTCTAAGTAAAAGTTTGTTGAATAAAAAAATCAATAGTCTCAGAATTAATGTTGAAGAAGTAGGCAAACTGAAGACAACAGGAAGTGGGACCTGGGGTCAGTTTTTACTACACTTGACAAATCACATGTCACACTGGTTACTGCTTTGATTTGTAAAATTGGAGCAGAATGTCCATAATTGTGTATTGAAAATGATTGGGTCAGTGCATAGAGGCCTGTATATTGGAAAGGGTATTGAATTAGGAGTTAGGAACCTTTGATCTTAGTATCAGCCTGCTATCAACTTCTTATCTGGCTTTGGCCAAATTTTTTTGTGTGTGTCTAAGGGTCTCAGTGTTCTTAACAATATAATACTGAGCCAGAATGTCTCTCAGATCACTTCTAGCACTGAAATTTTATGATCCTAAGAAAATAAGCTATAACCCTACACTCTGGCCTGGTTTCCTGTGTTTCCCAAAGAGAAATGGAGATATGAAAACTACCACACCTCAGTGAAAAATATATCTTTTAATTTGAGGATCTTCTCAGGTGACTCAGTGGTAAGAATCTGCTTGCCATGCAGGAGACCCAGGTTTGGTCTTTGGGTCGAGAAGATCCCCCTGGAGAAGGAAATGGCTACCCACTCCAGCATTCTTGCCTGGGAAATCCCACGGACAGTGGAACTTGGAGGGCTACAGTCCATGGGGTTGCAATGAGTCGGACACAACTTAGTGACTAAACAGCAGCAGCAGGAGGCAGTGGGGGGGAACATCTTGGTGGGGTTGGTCTGGGGTACTGTCAGTTCAGTTCAGTGGCTCAGTCGTGTCTGACTCTTTGCTGCCCCATGGACTGCAGCATGCCAGGCTTCCCTGTCCATCACCAACTCCTGGAGCTTGCTCAAACTCATGTCCATTGAGTCGGTGATGTCATCCAATCATCCTATCCTCTGTCATCCCCTTCTCCTCTTGCCTTTAATCCTTCCCAGCATCAGGGTCTTTCCCAATGAGTCAGTTCTTCACATCAGGTGGGCAAAGTATTGGAGTTTCAGCATCAGTCTTTCCAATGAATGTTAGGACTGATTTCCTTTAGGATTAATTGATTTGATCTCCTTGCAGTCCAAGGACTGCACCACAAGTCCAACACCACAAGATATCTCAATTGTGTGAAACCCTGACATTAGTGTCTAATTTCCCACAAAAGCTTTTATGAGTCTCTTTTGAGTCAAAGATCCCCTGTAAGACCATCTAGAATTATGACTCAGGCTTGGTAAATTAATAGGAGGGTCAAGAGGACCAAGAACTATGGCAGGAATCAAGATCTTAAATCTGGACCACACTCCAAATCTGGCTGGGGTCCTTGGAACATATAAGCATGAATCACAGGTCCTCTTAAAGAGACTGGGTGGGGTGAAATAGTAATATTTATCTATGTGTTCCAGGATATTTCTTTCATGATGATAAAAATTCTAGTATTAATGGGTTAGTAGAATCCCATGGACAGAGGAGCCTGGCAGGGCTGTAGTCCATGGGGTCATAAAGAGTGGGACCTGATTGAGGGACTGACACTTTGACTTTCACAAAAGGATACTAGACCTATTTCAACTGTGTCAGCTCTCTTTGGGTGATCATGTAATCTCTGAATCTTTGACACAGCCTTGAAGAGCCAACAAAGGAACAAACAGAAAATCTCTTAGGTGGCGCAAATGCATATTAACACTTTTGTTTTAAAATAATTTGGTTTATTTTTGGCTGTGCTGGGTCTTCATTGCTGCCTGGGCTTTTCTCTAGTCACGGTATGTGGCCTTCTCATTGCGGTGGATACTCTGGTTGTGGAGGTCTGGCTCTGGGGTGTGCAAGCGTCAGTGGCTGTGGCTCCCGGGCTCCAGAGCATAGTCTTGGTAGTTGAGGCACAGGGGCTTAGTTGCTCCACAGCATGTGGGATCTTGCTGGATCAGGGATTGAACCTGTGTCTCCTGCATTGGCTGGTGGATTTTTTACCACTGAGCCGCCCAGGAAGCACTACTGATGGTATTTTAAAAAGTAGTTTGGTGTGCAGAAGCTTTTAAGGTTAATTAGGTCCCATTTGTTTATTTTTGTTTTTATTTCCAATATTCTGGGAGGTGGGTCATAGAGGAAAAATGGGCCAAAGAACTAAATAGACATTTCTCCAAAGAAGACATACAGATGGCTAACAAACACATGAAAAGATGCTCAACATCACTCATTATCAGAGAAATGCAAATCAAAACCACTATGAGGTACCATTTCACACCAGTCAGAATGGCTGCGATCCAAAAGTCTACAAGCAATAAATGCTGGAGAGGGTGTGGAGAAAAGGGAACCCTCTTACACTGTTGGTGGGAATGCAAACTAGTACAGCCACTATGGAGAACGGTGTGGAGATTCCTTAAAAAACTGGAAATAGAACTGCCTTATGATCCAGCAATCCCACTGCTGGGCATACACACTGAGGAAACCAGAAGGGAAAGAGACACGTGTACCCCAATGTTCATCGCAGCACTGTTTATAATAGCCAGGACATGGAAGCAACCTAGATGTCCATCAGCAGATGAATGGCTAAGAAAGATGTGGTACATATACACAATGGAGTATTACTCAGCCATTAAAAAGAATACATTTGAAGCAGTTCTAATGAGGTGGATGAAACTGGAGCCTATTATACAGAGTGAAGTAAGCCAGAAGGAAAAACATAAATACAGTATACTAACGCATATATATGGAATTTAGAAAGATGGTAACAATAACCCTGTGTACGAGACAGCAAAAGAGACACTGATGTATAGAACAGTCTTATGGACTCTGTGGGAGAGGGAGAGGGTGGGAAGATTTGGGAGAATGGCATTGAAACATGTATAATATCATGTATGAAATGAGTTGCCAGTCCAGGTTTGGTGCACGATACTGGATGCTTGGGGCTAGTGCACTGGGGCGACCCAGAGGGAGGGTATGGGGAGGGAGGAGGGAGGAGGGTTCAGGATGGGGAACACATGTATACCTGTGGTGGATTCATTTTGATATTTGGCAAAACTAATACAATTTTGTAAAGTTAAAAAAAAAAAAGTAGTTTGATCTTTTAAACAGAATATAAATACTTAAAATGAGCTTGTCAGAGCTGTATTGTAATTCCAGCTTTGACACTTATTAATTGGTCATTTTAGCCAAGTCACCTGCCCTCAGTGGGCTTCCAATTTCCCTGCATTGTGAAAGTCAAAATAATAATTTGAACCTTATTGTGAAAGGTAAAAAAAAAAACAAGTACCAAACACAGGGCTTGACGTATGGAAAGTTATCAATGAATATGTAAACGAGCTGTAAAAACAGTAGTAGAGGATTAAAAAAATGAGTCTTTATTGCATAAAAGAAGTAAGCCTCAACCTCATCTTCATATATATTAATCTAACTACTTTAGGTCATAACCATTGTTGCATGAGGTAATGAGATTCGGAAGGACACAGTTTCCATGGAAAATTCCACAGTCCTAATAACTTCAAAATTTTACAACTTAAAATATGAAACCAGTTGGAATGGATGGAAAGTTCCTCAGAAATCTAGTATCTCTCTTTTTTTTTTTCCTTTTTGAATTTATTTACTTTAAACAAAGCACTAACTCTGTGCTGGAAATACTATTTCTGTCTCTCTCTATTTGAAGCATGATATGCTTTAGGAACTTTTTTGAATTTTAGTAGCTTTTTAATGTACAATTTTTTCTTTGATCTATTGTTTGTGGTGTCTAAAATGCTCATTTAATTCTGCCTGCCATGTATTATTATTTAAATGTTTCATGCTTTTATCTAATCATTTTGTTGTCTAATATTTCTTGAATAGTACAGAGTACTCTAAAGGGAAAAAAAGGTGAACTGTGAATGGATTGGCTATATCCTGGAGAAATATAAACATACACACTCTTCTGGGTTTCCCAGGTGATGCAGTGGTAAAGACTCCTCCTGTCAATGCAGGAGACACAGGAGATGCAAGTTCAATCCCTGGCTTGGGAAGATCCCCCAGAGAAGGAAATGGCAATCCACACCAGTATCCTTGCTTGGAAAATCCCGTGGACAGGGGAGCCTGGTGGGCTTGCCGTCCATTGGGTCTCAAAGAGTTGGATACAACTTAGTGCCTGAACATGTACACACACAGACTTCTATGTGCAACAAACAAAATATTTAAATGCAATTTCAGGATTTAATAGCTCTGAAGCCATTCATGCACTTAAAGACCACTGCTAAGAATTCCGTTCTAGATGATGACTTTTGTCTAGAAATTCACACTTCCCCATCCTCCACACTCTGCTTTGAAGCCCACCTAAAATGAAATGTGATCTTCCAAATCTATGTAAAAAGGGCACTTGTTTTTTACTTATCAGTCAATGTCAACATTATCTACACATATTCCCTGCTATTAATTTGAGAGACATTAATTTTGGGCCCAATACTAATGAATAATTTCTTTAGTAAAGGAGGGAAATATTCAAAGTTTGAAATGACCATGATTTTAGAGGTGTTTTGTTTTTTTCACAAATTCTCGTATTATTAATAATAACAACAGTAATAATTTGTGTAGTGGGTTTCAGTTTTCAGAGCTTTTGTCTCTGATTTATTCCACTCTCAACAACCTTATGAGGTGGTAAGAGTGGACATTTGTTGATTTATGACTGTCCAGCATCCATTAATTTGAGGGACCTAAGTAGCCCCCACTTTGTACAATTTCAGTGGGACTATTAATCAATGTCCGCTGCCCTCCTAATAGAGGACTGGAGGCCCCTGGAGGCGGTGTGTTCTCTTCCCTTGAGATTCTTTCTCTCACTATTTCAAAGCAGCCAATGGATTTGTAATCTACACTTAGTCGATTAGAGTCTTTCTCCCTCAAGTTTGCATGTTGTATCAAGTGACTCACAGCAGGAGTTGGGGGTGGGGAATGGTCCGGCTCTCATTTCAGGTGTGCGCTCTGCTGAGTTGGTAGGATGCTCTTGTTACCTTGATCCTATACTGATTTTCATTCCGATTTTTGCCTCATTCCTGAGGCTGGATACAAGCCTATCAATTTACTGTGTGACATCTTTGACAACATTCCAATACATTCCCTTTTTAAGTTTACTAGATTTAGCCTGAGCTGCCACCAGGAAAGAACTGAAACAATGGAGAAAACACAGCAGATTAAAAAAAAAATCTCCATATTACATACAAGAATGTAGAGTTGCAATTAAATCGTAGAAAGTGAAGCCAGACCTTTAAGATTTTAAGACTATGTCTTAATTTAAGACTCATACTGTTCTACAATTTTTCTTGCACTTTTGGTAGCTCCTTGGTTTTTTGTTTGTTTGCTTATATGTGTGTATATATATGTGTGTGTATATACACATATATGTCTGTATATACACATTTATGTGTATATATGTATATATTATGTGTATATACATATATTATGTGTACACATTTATGTGTATCTATGTGTATGTATTTATGTGTATGCATATATATATACACACACATATATGTGTATATATATGTGTGTGTGTGTCTGTGTATGTCTGTAGGTGTTCTCAGTTGCTTCAGTCATGCCCAACTCTTTGAAACCCAGAGGAGCCTGCCAGACTCCTCTGTCCATAGGATTCTCCAGGCAAGCATACTAGAGTGGGTTGCCATGCCCTCCTCCAGGGGAACTTTTGTATATGTACATGTACACACACACACACACACACACACGGGCTTCCCAGGTGGTTCAGACAGTAAAGAATCTGCCTGCCAATGCAGGAGACCAAAGTTTGACCCCTGGGTCGGGAAGATTCTCTGGAGGGAGGGCATGGCAACCCACTCCAGTATTCTTTGTTTTTTAAATAATTTATTAATTTTTTAATTGAAGGATAATTGCTTTACAGAATTTTGTTGTTTTCTGTCAAAACCTCAGCATAAATCAGCCATAGGTATACATATGTCCTCTCCCTTTGGAAACTCCTTCCTATCTCCCTCCCCATCCCACCCCTCTAGGTTGATATAGAGCCCCTGTTTGAGTTTTCTCAGCCATGCAGCAAATTCCTGTTGGCTATCTGTTTTACATATGGTAATGTAAGTTTGCATGTCGCTCTTTTCGTACATCTCACCATCTCCTCCCCTCTTGCCATGTCCATAAGTCTGTTCTCTATGTTTTTCCATTGCTCCCTGTTAATAAATTCTTCAGTACCATTTTTCTAGATTCTGTATGTATGCACTAGAATATGATACTTATGTTCCTCTTTCTGACTTACTTCACTTTGTACAACAGGCTCTAGATTCATCCAACTCATTAGAACTGACTCAAAGGTCTTCCTTTTTATGGCTGAGTGGGAAATAGATGGGAAAACAGTGGAAACAGTGTCAGACTTTATTTTTGGGGGCTCCAAAATCACTGCAGATGGTGACTGCAGCCATGAAATTAAAAGACGCTTACTCCTTGGAAGGAAAGTTATGACCAACCTAGATAGCATATTCAAAAGCAGAGACGTTACTTTGCCAACAAAGGTCCATCTAGTCAAGGCTATGGTTTTTCCTGTGGTCATGTATGGATATGAGAGTTGGGCTGTGAAGAAGGCTGAGCGCTGAAGAATTGATGCTTTTGAACTGTGGTGTTGGAGAAGACTCTTGAGAGTCCCTTGGACTGCAAGGAGATCAGCCCTGGGATTTCTTTGGAAGGAATGATGCTAAAGCTGAAACTCCAGTACTTTGGCCACCTTATGCGAAGAGTTGACTCATTGGAAAAGACTCTGATGCTGGGAGGGATTGGGGGCAGGAGGAGAAGGGGACGACAGAGGATGAGATGGCTGGATGGCATCACTGACTCGATGGACGTGAGTCTGAGTGAACTCCGGGAGTTGATGATGGACAGGGAGGCCTGGTGTGCTGCGATTCATGGGGTCGCAAAGAGTCAGACACGACTAAGCGACTGAATTGAACTGAATATTCCATTGTGTATATAGACCACAACTTCTTTATCCATCATCTGTAAATGGGCATCTAGGTTGCTTCCATGTGCTAGCTATTGTAAATAGTGCTTCATTGAACAATGGGATACATATGTCTTTTTCAATATTGGTTTCCTCAGGATATATGCCTAGGAGTGGGATTGCTGGGTCATATGGTCATTTTATTCCTGTTTTTTAAGGAATCTCCATACTGTCTTCCATGGTGGCTGTATCAATTTACATTCCTACCAACAGTGCAAGAGCATTCCCTTTTCTCCACACCCTCTCCAGCATTTATTGTTTGTATACTTTTTGATGATGGCCACTCTGACTGGTGTGAAGTGATATCTCATTGTAGTTTTTTTTTTAAATTTCATTTTATTTTTAAACTTTACATAATTGTATTAGTTTTGCCAAATATCAAAATGAATCCGCCACAGGTATACATGTGTTCCCCATCCTGAACCCTCCTCCCTCCTCCCTCCCCATACCATCCCTCTGGGTTGTCCCAGTGCACTAGCCCCAGGCATCCAGTATCATGCATTGAACCTGGACTGGCAACTTGTTTCATATATGATATTTTACATGTTTCAATGCCATTCTCCCAAATCTTCCCACCCTCTCCCTCTCCCACAGAGTCCATAAGACTGTTCTATACATCAGTGTCTCTTTTGCTGTCTCGTACACAGGGTTATTGTTACCATCTTTCTAAATTCCATATATATGCGTTAGTATACTGTATTGGTGTTTTTCTTTCTGGCTTACTTCACTCTGTATAATAGGCTCCAGTTTCATCCACCTGATTAGAACTGATTCAAATGTATTCTTTTTAATGGCTGAGTAATACTCCATTGTGTATATGTACCATAGCTTTCTTATCCATTCATCTGCTGATGGACATCTAGGTTGCTTCCATGTCCTGGCTATTATAAACAGTGCTGCGATGAACATTGGGGTACACGTGTCTCTTTCCCTTCTGGTTTCCTTGACAAAATTCAACATCCATTTATGATAAAAACTCTCTAGAAAGCAGGAACAGAAGGAACACACCTCAACATAATAAAAGCTATATATGACAAACCCACAGCAAACATTATCCTCAATGGTGAAAAATTGAAAGCATTTCCTCTAAAGACAGGAACAAGACAAGGGTGCCCACTTTCACCATTACTATTCAACATAGTTTTGGAAGTTTTGGCCACAGCAATCAGAGCAGAAAAAGAAATAAAAGGAATCCAAATTGGAAAAGAAGAAGTAAAACTCTCACTGTTTGCAGATGACCTGATCCTCTACATAGAAAACCCTAAAGACTCCACCAGAAAATTACTAGAACTAATCAATGCTATAGTAAAGTTGCAGGATATAAAATCAACACACAGAAATCCCTTGCATTCCTATACACTAATAATGAGAAAACAGAAAGAGAAATTAAGGAAACAATTCCACTCATTGTAGTTTTGATTTGCATTTCTCTAATAATGAGTGATGTTGAGCATCTTTCCATGTGTTTGTTAGCCATATGTATGTCTTCTTTGGAGAAATGTCTGTTTAGGTCTTTTCCTCACTTTTTTATTGGGGTGTTTGTTTTTCTGGTATTGACTTGTATGAACTGTTTGTATATTTTGGAAATTAATCCTTTGTTGTTTCATTTGCTATTATATTCTCCCATTCTGAGGGTTGTCTTTTCACCTTGCTTATAGTTTCCTTTACTGTGTAAAAGCTTTTAAGTTTAGTCAGGTCCCACTTGTTTACTTTTGTTTTTATTTCCATTATTCTAGGAGGTGGGTCATAGGGGATATTGCTTTGATTTACATTATCAAGTGTTCTACCTATGTTTTCCTCTAAGAGTTTTATAGTTGCTGGTGTTATATTTATGTCTTTAATCCATTTTGAGTTTATCTTTATGTATGGTGTTAGAAAGTGTTCTAATTTCATTCTTTTACATGTAGCTGTCCAGTTTGCCCAGCAACATTTATTGAAGAGGCTGTCTTTGCCCCATTGTATATTCTTGCCTCTTTTGTCAAAGATAAGATACCCATAGGCATGGGATTATTTCTGGTCTTTCTATCTTGTTCCGTTGGTCTATATTTCTATTTTTGTGCCAGTACCATACTGTCTTGATGACTGTAGCTTTGTAGTATAGTCTAAAGTCAGGAAGGTTGATTCCTCCAGTTCCATTCTTCTTTCTCAAGACTGCTTTGGCTATTAATGGTTTTTTGTGTATCCATGTGAATTGTGAAATTTTTTTATTCTACTTCTGTGAAAAATGCCATTGGTAATTTGACACTCCAATATCTTGCCTGAAGATCCCCATGGACAGAGGAACCAGGAGGGCTATATTCCATGGGGCTGCAAAGAGTCAGGCACAACTGAACAACTAATATACATCAGTTCAGTTCAGTCACTCAGTCGTGTCTAACTCTTTGTGACCTCATGGACTTCAGCATGCCAGGCCTCCCTGTCCATCACCAACTCCAGGAGCTTACTCAAACTCATGTCCATTGAGTTGGTGATGCCATTGAACCATCTCATCCTCTGTCATCCCCTTCCCCTCCCACCTTCAATCTTTCTCAGCATCAGGGTCTTTTCCAATGAGTCAGTTCTTTGCATCAGGTGGCCAAAGTAATGAAGTTTCAGCTTCAGCATCAGTCCCTCCAATGAATATTCAGGACTTATTTCCTTTAGGATGGACTGGTTGGATCTCCTTGCAGTCCAAGGGACTCTCAAGAGTCTTCTCCAACACCACAGTTCAAAAGCACCAATTCTTTGGTGCTCAGCTTTCTTCACAGTCCAACTCTCACATCCATACATGACTACTGAAAAAACCATAGCTTTGACTAGATGCACCTTTGTTGGCAAAATAATGTCTCTGCTTTTTAGGTTGGTCATAGCTTTTCTTCCAAGGAGTAAGCATCTTTTAATTTCATGGCTGCAGTCACCATCTACAGTGATTTTGGTGCCCCCCAAAATAAAGTCTGTCACTGTTTCTATTGTTTCCTCATCCAATATTTGCCATGAAGTGATGGGACCAGATGCCATGATCTTAGTTTTCTGAAAGTTTAATTTTATACCAACTTTTTCACTCTCTTCTTTCACTTTCATCAAGAGGCTCTTTAGTTCTTCTTCACTTTCTGCCATAATGGTGGTGTCATCTGTGTATCTGAGGTTATTGATATTTCTCCCAGCAATCTTGATTCCAGCTTGTGCTTCATCCAGCTTGACATTTTGCATGATCTTGTACTCTGCATATAATTTAAATAAGCAGGGTGACAATGTATACCCTTCATGTATTCCTTTCACAATTTGGAACCAGTCTGTTGTTCCATGTCCAGTTCTAACTGTTGCTTCTTGACCTGCATACAGATTTCTCAGGAGGCAGGTAAGGTTGTCTGGCATTCCCATCTCTTGAAGAATTTTCATAGTTTGTTGTGATCCACATAGTCAGAGACTTTGGCATAATCAATAAAGCAGATGTAGATGTTTTTATGGAACTCTCTTGCTTTTCTGATGATCCAATGGATGCTGGCAATTTGATCTCTGGTTCCTCTGCCTTTTCTAAAACCAGCTTGAACATCTGGAAGTTCACAGTTTACATACTGTTGAAGCCTGGCTTGGAGAATTTTGAGCATTACTTTGCTAGTGTGTGAGATGAGCATTTGTGCGATAGTTTGAATATTCTTTGGCATTGCCTTTCTTTGGGATTGGAATGAAAACTGACCTTTTCCAGTCCTGTAGCCACTGCTGAGTTTTCCAAATTTGCTGACATATTGAGTGCAGCACTTTCACAGCATCTTCCAGGATTTGAAATAGCTCAACTGGAATTCCATCACCTCCACTAGCTTTGTTTGTAGTGTTGCTTCCTAAGGCCCACTTGACTTTTCATTCTAGGATGTCTGACTCTAGGTGAGTGATCACAGCATTGTGGTTATCTGGGTCATGAAGATTTTTTTCTTATAGTTTTTCTGTACAAAACACACATATACATACATACATATATATATACACACACACACAGATACATATAGCACACATATAACACACACATATGTATATATATATACACACACACATGGGCTTCCTGGGTGGCTCAGTGGGAAAGAATCCACTTGCCAATGCAGGAGACTTGAGTTTAATCCCTGGGTTGGGAAGATCCCCTGTAGAAGGAAATGGCAACCCTCTCCAGTATTCTTCCAGGGAAGTCTCTTGGACAATAGAGCCTGGCAGGCTGCAGTCCATGAGGTCTCAAAGAGTCAGACATGACTTAGTGACTAAAACAACAGCAAAAATATAAACACATACTCAAAAATCATATATATATATACGTATGTGTGCATTTATGTGTGTGTGTATATATAATACATGTGTGTGTGTGTGTGTGTATAATTGTTTGAGTGTTCCTGGTGTGAAAGCAAGGACTGAATATAATTCTACCTTGAACTTTGTATTAGTGAAAGTTAACTTCAGCTGAATTAACAGAAAAATCCAAAATAAGAATATTTAAAAACAAGACCAAAGAAAGATCAGGAAGCAATAGTTAGAACTGGACATGGAACAACAGACTTGTTCCAAATAGGAAAAGGAGTACGTCAAGGCTGTATATTGTCACCCTGCTTATTTAACTTCTATGCAGAGTACATTATGAGAAACGCTGGGCTGGAAGAAGCACAAGCTGGAATCAAGATTGCTGGGAGAAATATCAATAACCTCAGATATGCAGATGACACCACCCTTATGGCAGAAAGTGAAGAAGAACTAAAAAGCCTCTTGATGAAAGTGAAAGTGGAGAGTGAAAAAGTTGGCTTAAAGCTCAACATTCAGAAAACGAAGATCATGGCATCTGGTCCCATCGCTTCATGGGAAATAGATGGGGAAACAGTGGAAACTGTGTCAGACTTTATTTTTTGGGGCTCCAAAATCACTGCAGATGGTGACTGCAGCCATGAAATTAAAAGACACTTGTTACTTGGAAGAAAAGTTATGACCAACCTAGATAGCATATTCAAAAGCAGAGACATTACATTGCCTACACAGGTCCGTCTAGTCAAGGCTATGGTTTTTCCAGTGGTCATGTACGGATGTGAGAGTTGGACTGTGAAGAAAGCTGAGTGCTGAAGAATTGATGCTTTTGAACTGTGGTGTTGGAGAAGACTCTTGAGAGTCCCTTGGGTTGCAAGGAGATCCAACCAGTCCATTCTGAAGGAAATCAGCCCTGGGATTTCTTTGGAAGGAATGATGCTAAAGAAGAAACTCTAGTACTTTGGCCAGCTCATGCGAAGAGTTGACTCATTGGAAAAGACTCTGATGCTGGGAGGGATTGGGGGCAGGAGGAGAAGGGGACGACAGAGGATGAGATGGCTGGATGGCATCACCAACTCGATGGACGTGAGTCTGTGTAAACTCTGGGAGATGGTGATGGACAGGGAGGCCTGGCGTGCTGCGATTCATGGGGTCGCAAAGAGTCAGACACGACTCAGCGACTGAACTGAACTGAACTGAACTGAAGTGAAAACAAGACTACTCCCCTACTTTCTCACAGAAACTAAATTTAGAAGTCAGGACTGTTTTAGCATTTGTAAAAAGTTGTCAAACTGAGTCAAAACTTCTTCTATCTAACCCCTCAAATATCCCTAGGATGTGGCTCTTGTTCTCTTGACTACAGATGGCCTCTACATCATTTGTGTTCGCAGGCCTAGGGTCGAGGAGAGAATTGAGGGGGAACATGTGTATGTCCCTGTAAAAGACTTACTGGCTTGTGGACACAGGGGAAGGGAGAGGGTAGGACAAATTGAGAGAGTAGCACTGGAACATATACACTACCATATGTAAAACAGATAGCCAGTGGGAATCTGCTGTATGACTCGGGGAGTTCATCCAGCTGCTCTGTGACAACCTATAGGGGTGAGATGGGGTGGGAGGTAGGAGGGAGGTTCAAGAGAGAGGGGACAGATATATCTATGGCTGCTTCATGATGATGTATGGCAGAAACCAACAAACATTGTAAAGCAATTATCCTCCAATTAAAAATAAAGAAATTAAAAAAAATTACTGGCAGTACTGCTCAGCATCTGTGTTTATACTTCATTGGCCAGAACTCAGTCACATCATATTCCTAGCTACACAGGAGTCCTAGAGCATACCTTTTAAGCTGGAACAACAATTTGTGCATGCTCAGTTGTGTCCGACTCTTTGCCACCCCATGGATGGCAGTCCACCAGGCTCCTCAGTCCATGGGATTTTCCAGGCAAGAATACTGGAGTGGGTTGCCATTTCCTACTCGAGGGGATCTTCCCGACCCAGGGATCAAACCCACATCTCCTGTATCTTGTGCATTGGAACAACAATAGGCCCAGATAAAAATGAAGATTTTAAAAATTTAATTTTCTTTGATTGTATATATAACATATTTTATAATTATATATAGTTTCGTAATAAATATGTACCCTGATGAATTTTCTCAAACTAAATACATTTCTGTAAGCAATGTCCAAGTAATTAAACAGAACATTGCTAAGTTACTTCAGTCGTGTCCAACTCTGTGCGACCCCATAGATGGCAGCCCACCAGGCTCCCCCATCCCTGGGATTCTCCAGGCAAGAATACTGGAATGGGTTGCCATTTCCTTCTCCAATGCATGAAAGCGAAAGGTGAAAGTGAAGTCGCTCAGTTGTGTCCGACTTAGTAACCCCATGGACTGTAGCCTATCAGGCTCCTCCATCCATGGGATTTTCCAGGCAAGAGTACTGGAGTGGGGTGCCATTGCCTTCTCCGAAACAGAACATTCGCAGCACCTATAATGAGAATTCTTTACATAAAGAAAGGAAGGGAATAGATACTTGTTGGCAACTGGTAGTCTCTGGCATAAACCCCAAACCACACTGAACCACAGTAATTTGCTGAGTATTTGATGTAAGCAACCACTTTTTTTTCTAACTGAATCACCATCCAATCAGTATTTTCTTTTTTTTTTCTAATTTCATTTTATTTTTAAACTTTACATAATTGTATTAGTTTTGCCAAATATCAAAATGAATCTGCCCCAATCAGTATTTTCATCACAACATCCCCAGTCACAAGCTCGTGACCAGCACAGAAAAGATGCTCAGTAAATTAAATATATGTTGCATAATTGATTGAATAAATGAACTTAAACTTCTGTCAGAGCTGTAATATTGAATTAACCAATTTGTACCTGAATTTACAGGAAATGTTTCATAAAATGTTTGAACTTGTACAGGAAGAGAAGGTGGAAAGTTACATCAAATTTGCTAATGGATAGTTCCTTGTGGTTATAGCTGAGAAATTAGCTACTAAGTTTCAGGCACTTAGCATTTTATGTGTATTCTTATTTAATTTGTACAGCAAGTTAGGTAGTATTATGCACGCTAAAAACTGAGGCTCAGAGGGATGAACTTGCTGGTCCAAATTTATCTGATTAGTAGCATTTTCCTAAAATTTCTCTTCCTATGTCATTTCTCTATGTAAAAATTTTAAGTCTTTGTCTTTTTTTCTTCCTACAAAGACTCTTTAGGTTCATTTCATTTTTCTCTAATTTCCCCAAATACTCTATATTCTGAGTCTTTTAATCCACTCTTTCTAATCTCCATTTTACTTCTCCGTACACACACACAGTATCCCAATTTGCTTATTGACTTGTCCTTGGAGCCTCAGTTTATATGTCACTTCCTCTAGGAATTCCAGCCCGTCCCTCTGGGTCAATTTCCTCCCTTTGGTAGTCCCACATTGTGTCACCTCTTATCAGAGCATGTCTCAAGTTTCTTGTGATCCTAGCTTTCTTGTTCCATAACTCCTGGGTAATAAGCTTGAGAAGAAGACCGTAGCTTGTCCAGTGCTTTATACGCAAGTACAAAATAGACACTTAGAAATAACTGTCCAGTAAGTGAATGAATGAGTCAGTGGATGTGTGGATGGAGTGGTGGAGCTATGGTTCAAAGCCACTTTGAGGCAATCCCAAAACTTGTGTGTCTATCTAACCCAATGATATTCAGCATCACTTGAGAGCCCTTGTCAGCAAGAACAAGACCTGTCTTAGCATACAGAATCCAAGATGGGCTTTATCTTCCCCTGAACATTGTTCACCCACCTGGTTTTGCCATACAATGTGGCTCTTCTCTGTGCTATAAAACACGTTCCTTCACACTGCATCTCTCATCTTGACACGAACGGTCATAAAATGTGTCTTTGTGTAACTTCTATCTTCTGCTTGCTTTCCACTCATTCCACTAACAAGTTGATCCTTTTCAAGGCTCTAGAACTCTAATTGGTGAGACCTATCAGCTTTGGTGCCGGGTGTCACCAGAGAACACTGATTGCCTTGTCATTCCAAGTGCTGGTGACGTGGACATTGATGAGTGTGCTGTGGGGAAAAGACCAGGGTGAGTCCGGGAGAGCATAGCTGGTCCACTGAAGCATTTCCATCTTTAGCTCTTTGGATTCTGTGAGCTGCATCAGCAGGGGTTTGATTTGCTGTTAAGGGCAAGTGAACTCAATAAATAAGGATGGTTTTCCACTCTTATTGTTTCATTTCCAGCGCAGCCCCAGTCCAGACATGGCAGAAGCCATTTATTGCGGATGCAAAGCTGTGACTGGGGCAGCTTGAACAGCCTGATATACGTGCTCCGTCTGGGCTTTTTATAGGGCAGCTGTTTCTCCGAGGATCAAGCTCAGGTATTGGGAGTGTGAATTATGAGTCCTAATCAACTTGGTCATGCTTTGTGGCCTGGGAAAAGCCAGAGTGGTTCCCTTTTATGATTTGAGAGTGCACTTTTTGCAGCCTGTGGAGCAATTAGCCAATCTTTGAAATGGATACCCCATAAACGTGGCATGTCCTTGGAGAGCCACCACAACAGGTTACTCTGGGAGGGGAGGCTGTGAGGTGGTCCCATGACTCCTTTAGTGCTTGCTGAATGGCCTGCAAGCCGGGGGAAAACTGTTTACTGTAAGAGAAAGAAGAAAAGTCTTCCAGACAGACAGGCACATCAACACATCCGTGGCTGTCCCTCCCCCATGGAATCATCAAAGTGTCAACGAGATTCCACTAAAGACTCCAAAGGGCTGTGCTGTTTACTTTATTCTGAAAGTTCTCCTATTTGTCTGATTGTAGCATTGATTTTGTCAGGACTGATATTACGTTTGTGTAGAGGAAGTGAGGACCTCCAGAAAGGGTTAAGGAGTGTACATTTTAAAAAATGTATTGAGATGAACTCATTTAATGTAAAATTAACCATTTTAAAGCAAGCAATTCATCAGTCCTTAGTATATTTACATTGTTCTGCAACCACCACAACTGTCTAGTTGCAGGATATTTTCATTACTCCCGAATGAAACTCTAAAGCCAGCAAGCAGTTCCTCCCCACCCTCCCTCTCCCAAGCCCCTGGCAACCTCCAAGCTGTGTCCTGTTTTTATGGACTTATCTATTCTGATTATTTCATATAGAAGAGGAATCATACAGGGTGACCTTCTGTGTCTGACTTCCTCCCTTGTACATATTTAAGGAAATTGTATTAATTTAGATGACTTCATATCAGGTGAAAAGATAACTTCGTTCCAGAGCTCTGGTTCTAGAAAGCAGCAAATTATCTCTTATTTGATATGGAGACTGAAAATATGAAAAAACAAAACCCATTGAAAACAAAGTATTATTGTTCTTAATAAATAGAACCATTATCTATCCAGTTTCCAAGCTTCAAACTTAGATGTTAGCTTTGATTCCTCCCTTTCCTTTATGTCCAACATCCATTTAACTACCAATTCTTCTTTATAAATTGTTAGAGATTCTTTATTGCACTAATGTTTCTCTACCACACTGTCATTTCTAAAAAAATGTCAGTACTCTGTCATTTCCTTTCTGGACTACCAAAACAGCCTTCTGGTTGGCTTCTAACTTCTAACTTCACTCTCTGTAACTCACTTTCCAAGAAGTAGCTTTTGGGGTATCCTTCAATAACACACCACACACACACACATACTTATTACCCTATTGAAAACCTTCAGAGTTTTTGCTGCCTTCAAAATATGATCTATGAAACCTGTAAAAAATACAACTCTAGAGTTGCTCCTCTCGGTTCTCAGTCTTCTGTCTTCCCTGCCATGTTCCCTCTATTCTGAACTTTCTTGAGGCTCTGACTGCACTCCATGTTTTTTTCCTCCATATGTCTGTTTTCACTAGTACTTTCCTGGAATGCCCCCCTTCCTTCCCCCTTTATCACCTGCATATCCTCTGCATTTCATTTCAGAACTCAGCTTAGATGCTACTTCTTCTAGGAAGTTTTCCTTCCACCTCCCACCTTCCCAACTCCTGCAATTTGTCACTCTCCCCTGCTCACATCAACCCCTGGAATCAGACTTTTAATTGCCTTGTTTGATTCTTGTCTCTTCCCTGAACTGTATAACATTTGAAGACAAGGATCATGGCTCATTTATTTTTGATTTCCAGTGCCCAGTGTAAGACTTGGTACTATTTATTGATGGGTCATGGAATATTGGAAAAGCTTAACTGACTGGTTCTTGAGAGGCCAGAGACCAAAGATTCACTATATAATATTATGTGATACTCAATGAGTTGGAAGAAATAATGCCTATCTGGAGTTAAAAGACTAAATATCAGACTCCCCCTGAACACTGAACTCTCGCCCTGTAGACACAATCGATGACCTTTCCTTCTTGTGAAAATTTTGCAAGACTTTAGACTTCATCACATTCTGGACCAGTGTTCTGACCTAAGTATTCTGGAATGGAAGAAGAAAACTGAATGCAACAGCCCTGAAGGAAACTCACCCGATGAAACCAGACTCAATGAGGGCTGGCAGTTAAATACGTCTGTGTGTCTGTGTGGTCACTGAATCAACCACTGGTCATTGAGTTGGGGTTTGGAAGACCATCTTACAGGGACTGAGGCTGATTGATTTACTGGCCATCCCAGCAGCCTCAAATGTTTGCTGGATTTGTTTTTGCCCCCCCATGCAGAATTGGTCATTCCTACATTTGTTCTTAACATACCACAGAGTGCAGACAACCGCTATGGCATGATATGATCTGTAATTATTTAAGGAGGTAGCTGTCTCTCTTTGAGGCTAGGAATTGCTTCTCAAATTCTTCTTTGTATCTCTTGTATGAATCAAAAAAAACTGTATAGATGAAGTACTTAAACTGATATATTTAATAGCACTTAATAGTTATTTCATAAGAGTGAAATTGTGTCTATTTCATAAGAGTGAAATTGTGTCTGATTCTTCTCTCTAGTACAACTATACTTTCAAAAAGCTCTCTCAATTATTCTTGGTATTATTATATAAATTAATAAATTCACCCTAATCAAGAAGCATAATAGTATTACTGATAACACATCATTTTCCACACTCCATGGATTCAGTTGTGCTCCTGTATCAGAGATGGTCCTGGGACCAACGGGCATGGTTCTACTTGTTAGTATTCTGTGTTCTCAAAACCCCATTAGGGAATATATGTTATTAGGAATAACTCAATACAAAAATGCACATTTATTGTGATATTATATGTGTCTCAATATGTCAAATTTTAGTTGAGGCTGATAAAAATGGTTTGAAGTGAAATTAAAGGCTGTCTACCCTAGTGATGACTCAATTGCAACATGTCTGGTCTACTTGACCACAGCCAGACCTGGACTCTGTGGGCATCCTTTGCAAGGGACATTGTCTTGCTTCAGTTGTGCCTCTTGGTAAAGACAGTTTTCTTTTGGTTTCCATTTTCTTGGAAAAGATAAAGAGATGCCTCTGGCTCAGAGTTACACAGTTGAGAGACAAGAAGTGTTATTCTCCTTGTGGGAATCTGAGAATGTCAGTCAGAGACCTGCCCTGTCATTTCAGAGGAAGGCAAGGATCTTCCCACATTCTTTTCTCTGACTCTGTTTCCCAGAAGATGTGTCCAGTTATTTTAGTGAGTCATGAAGAATCCTCAGAGGTACCATACTTGCCTGAATTTTGTACTTTCCCCCCCCTCCTCTGGAGAAAATGATGATGGAGAGTAGATGAATGATGCTGATGATATAAAAAGAGGAAAAGGATCTCGGGCAAAAGCGGCTAAAGTCCTAGTCATTCAATCATGAAATCGTAAATCTGTGACCTTGGTCAAAGCAACTAAACTCTATGAGCCTTAGTTTCTTCAACAAAGTCGGAAAAATGGTGCCTGACTGTTTTTTTCCTAAAAGATCAGAATGAAAAATAGGGATGCTATTTACTTAAATATGCATTATTATTCTTCATTTTTAAAAAGGGATGGTTTTATTTTTTATGGAAGTATAATTGCTTCCCACCTGCTTCCCAGGTGGCGCAGTGGTAAAGAATCCACCTGCCAATGCAGGAGACACAAGAGATGTGGGTTCTATCCCTGGGTCAGAAAGAACTCCTGGAGGAGGAAATGGCAACCCACTCCAATATTCTTGCCTGGAAAATTCCATGGACAGAGAAGCATGGCAGCCTACAGTCTCTGGGGTTGTAAAGAGTCGGACAGAACGGAGCGCGCACACACACACACACACACACACAATTGCTTTACAATGTTGTGTTAGTTTCTGTCATATAATGAAGTGAATCAGCTATATATGTATTTTTGTATTTATTTTAAATGATTACATTTTTAAAGATTGGTCATGCAGAAACTAGTTCAGTGCCTCTGCAGTGCACTTATCTTAATGGGACCATTGAGTCTGCGCAGACAGGGAGAACTTTTGAGGGGCTATCAGTTTAGCTCAGCTTTTTGGTCCTGATTGCAATGGGTGATCTTACCAATGTGTTCAAGGATGAGTGGATGGCCTGAATGCTTTGGTCTCCCCCAACGTCATATGTTGAAATCTTAACCCTCAATGTAGATCCACTGGAGAAGGAAATGGCAACCCACTCCTGTATTCTTGCCTGGGGAATCCCATAGATAGAGGAATCTGGTGGGCTATAGTCCCTCGGGTCACAAAAAAGTCGAAGATGACTTAGCCGCTAAACAAAATGTAATGGTATTAGGAGGTAAGTTAGGTCATGGGGGTGGAGCCTCTGTGAATGGATTAATACCCTTATGAAAGAAACCTCAAAGAGCTCCCACAACCCTTCTGCCTTGTGAGGATACAGTGAAAAGAAGTAGACTTAGAATGGTTGTTATACGTCGTCAAACTAGCAGTCTCTTACACTCTGTTTTTCTTCATATGCGAAGTCAACAATAGAGGTAGAAGACATAGAAATAGAAAAAAAAAATATGTGTGTGTGCGTTCCTTCCCTAAAGACAACATACTATAATAGATCTATAATTTCAGGGATTTCGATATCCCTAATTTCAGCCCTGGGAATGTAGGTTGAGATGCTAAAGTAGTAGGGAGATCAACTGTTGCCTATCGGTTGGTTGGTTGAGTTACTCATGTAGTAACTATTCGTGGATTACCTACCAGGTATCAAGGTCTGTACTAGGCATAGTCTAGTGGATTTAAACACATGAATGGCTATCTATGACATGAGGTAATGCAATACACACTGCTATAACAGAGTTAAGAACATATTGCTATGTGAACACAGACTACCTCTGTCTTAGGCTTTAGGTGGTTTTGGAAGGATTCTCTGAGGAACATGGGAAATATCCCACAATTAATCATCTGTACAGGTTTTCCCAGCTCTGTGTTCTTGTAAACAATCAGTCACTTATTTACATTATTCTATAAAATTTTAAGTGCCAAGCCCTTCCCATGTAGTGAGTTCTCTCTGTGTATAGAAATGAGCTTGGTGTGTTTGGGAAGTGTCAGGAAGGCTGTTTGATAGGCACCGTGCTTGGTGTGCCACATGTTACGACGATGAACAAAACAGACATGGCCCTCCACAGCCTATGGTCTGTAAAGCAAAATTGCAGGCTTTTGTCCTTCACTCACTTCATGCACATCCTTAGGTAAGTACTTTGTCTCTCTAGACCTCCATTTCTCCAGGTGTAAGATTAGGAGGTAGGATAAGATGATTTCAGTGTGTCAGCACTCGACCTTCTAGTACTCCACGTTATTCCCTCACAGCCCTTATATCATTAAGTTCTCAACAAAAGTCAACTGTCGCTTGGTTTAAGAATAAAAATGGATGGAAAACACATCTTGTTAGAGGCTCAGGTTTTTGAGAAGTGGCATTACCTTCTTGGGGAAGACATCTTTGCCTGACTGGATGTATTCAGTGGAAAGTAAGGGAACTGAGAGGAAATGAGAATTTCAGTGTCAAGTTCTGAAATGCCTGTATGGGTGCTGAGGCTCACGTCTGGGAATACTGTTTCAGTCTTATAAGATCCCTCTTTTGTGTAGGATGTATAACTAAAAGTTCTTTGTCCCATGGATGTGAACTAAGGATATCACCCTCTCAGGTGATTTATTCCTAAGCTGTTTTACTACCCAGCATACAATTCGATTATTTTTTCCTCTGGTGCCTGCCAACTTACCACTAATAATAGTAATATGAGTTATCTATAATAGTTATAAACCATAGTTATAATTCTTGACCTAGATAATGTATGAATTCTCAAGCTGTTGCATAGGTAGGACTTCATTTCTTCCTCCCAATAGCAATATGATATAGGTTGGGTGAGGGTTATTATTCCTATTTTATAGATAGGAAACTGAGGTTCAGAAAGGCTTATTAACTCACCTGAAGTCTCACAGATAAGAAGCTTCAGAGGAGTGATTCCACTTCATTTGTTTCTAGAGGAATATTTAGAAATGAATGATTCAAACCAAAGGCAAGCCACTGAGCAAGAGAAAATATTTGCACCACATATGTTAGCCAGAGGACTCTACAAAATATACAAAGAACTACAAGTCAATAAGTAAAAGATAGACAATTCAACAGGAAAACATGAGCAAGAAACTTGAACAGAAACTTCATTAAAAGAGCATATTCAAATGACCAATAAACTTTTGAAAGGCTGCTCACCTTCCTTGGTCCTCAGGGAAATGAAAATCACTTTCACAAAGCAATGTCCATCAATGTACATTGATCACAATGGCTCAGCTGTAAGAGATGAACGTATCAAAACATGTTGAACAATAAGTACATTATTTAGAAGGAACTGACAGGGAATGATGATAGTAGTTAACAGCAAGAAGAGTTACTGAATGTATTGAGTAAGAGGAATTCTATACATGTTGGTGGTGGGGGTGGACATTGTTGCAGGCACTTTGGAAAAGTGACCATATTAACTGAAGTTAAATATTTTCATACCCTATGACCCAGTAATTCTAGTCCTAGATATGCTAAAGAAGAGTGTGCATCTGTTGACAAAAAATCATGTGGAGGAATGTTTATAGCACCACTATTTATCATAGTTTGGAACTGGAGTAATCTAAATATTCATCCACAGAGAGATGAATAAACAAATCGTGATATAGTCACACAATGGAATATTATACAACAATGATAGTGAAGAGTAACACTATAGGTAACAACATTAATGTATCTTATAAACATGGAGTTTAATGAAAGAAGCCCCATGCAATGAAAGGGTCCCTACAATACTCTTATCGGTATTAAATATAAGGATAGAAGTTAGCTTTTGGTTGTGGAAAAGGATGCAGAGGATTCTGGGGTGCTAAAGATGTTCAATTCTGTGATATAAATGCTGGTTCCATAAGCTTGTCAGTTTGTGATAATCCATGAAGCTGTATATTCATGATTTGTATACTATTCCTCAATAGCATTTTACTCAGTTCAGTTTAGTTGCTCAGTCATGTCTGACTCTGCGACCCCATGGACTACAGCACACCAGGCTTCCCTGTCCATTGGCAACTCCCAGAGTTTGCTCAGACTTATCAGTGATGATGAAGTCAGTGATGCCATCCAACCATCTTATCCTCTGTTGTCCCTTTCTCCTCCTGCCCTCAATCTTTTCCAGCAACAGGGTCATTTCCAATGAGTCAGTTCTTTGCATCAAGTGGCCAAAGTATTGGAGCATTTTACTAAATGGACCACATAGTGAACTAGAGCCTTCAGGACACAATGAGTATCTCTGTGTGCCACGAAGAGAGATGACTCCATGAAAAATTACTAACAAATTTGGAGATAGTGTATTTAAGAAAGTATAAGTGAGGAAGTGAAGAAGAATGCAAATTGGAATATCAGTGTGTGAAGAGACCACCGGCCACCTGCTCAGATGAAGGAAAACAGCTTCATGTGGATTAAGTAACTTGCTGAAGGTCCAGCAGCTCATAAGTGGTTCAGCTGGAATTCTCATCAGCGTCTTTTTATTCCATAGCTCATGCTTCTTCAGCTATACCATCTCAGCAGGCAATATTTTACTTCAACCCTGAAACAGTAAAGAATAGGAAAAACAGAAGGAGGTAAAAGAGTAGACGTCATCAAGAAACGATTTAAAGTATTGGCTTAAAGTCTGCCTTTCACCATAATCTCTAGACCCTTATCTCCCTGTTAACTACTCTTTACTGGAGAAAAGTTCTTTAGTTGAAAGAATGAGTGAGTGAATGAATGAATGGAGAGGAAAGCGAAAACAGCCTTGGGAGGAATGCCGTACTCCATCAAGCTAACAGTCTCTAATGGCCTTTGGTTTTCATATTCTAAGTGAAGAAGCGAATAGGAAAAAAAAAAACTACACACACACACACACACAGACGACACACTTGCTTGGCCTACAACTTCAGGGATCTCAATATCCCTAATCACAACTTATACTGCAGGCTACACAGAAGCACTGCTGACTCCAGCCCTGGCAGGACTCCTGTTCAAACATACTTCCCAGAAATCTTGGGCAGCTTGCCACGGTAAGGAAACAATTTACGTCAGATTTTGAGCAGGGGACTCCGTTGAGGGTGGGGAGGAAGGCGGGGGCGAGTCGTTAAAGGTGGGAAGAGGAAGGCTTTTCATGGAGGCTACAGCTGATCACTTTTTCCCTGGTCCAGGAGGAGGACAAAGTGGTTATTATTCCTCTTTGGCTCACTGTGGCCCCAACAGCTCTGTTCTGAAAGTCAGTGGCTGCCTGGAGGTATCTCTGGGGATACAGAATGAGTCTGGCTATGATACTAAAGAATTTTCCTCTCTTTTGCTGGCTCTCTTGATGGTTTGCCACAGTTAAAAGATTTCTTTTGATTAATTATGGGTAGTCTTTAATGTTCCCCTTAGTTCATGGACTGGTATTGAAATGACCTCAGAAATGATTGAATCAAACTTCTTCCCAAGGCAGGAATTATTTGTGTAGCCAAAAAATCATTCTCCATTCTATAAATATTTATTCCTTGTGACAGATATTGTTGGTATTCTACCTACTGTTCAGCTGTTCTTCCCTTCTCCTTGCTAACAGCACTCTCATGGATTTTTTGCCAAGCAATAAGTTTTTATTGGTGTAAGTCGATCATGATAATCTTATTCTCACTCTTTTAGCATTCTTGGAAGCCCCAGTGTACCTCAGTTTTGTCCAAGGAGACCTAGGAAAATGAAATTTTCCTGCAGAATTCTTAAAGGGGTTTAGTTTTTCTGATGAAAAAGGACAGACACACTGCAATGTCCTTTCTCATTCTGGCCTCGACTGTAAATATGACACTTGCCACCTTGTGACCGTAAGGGTACTGGCAAGAAGGCTGTAGACTTTATTGATCTATTGAACAGACACGAGTTACTCTTATATAACTGTTAGGAGGAATGTAAATTGGTACAGTCACTGTGGAAAACAGCATGGAAGTTCCTCAAAACTTTAAAAATAGAACTAACATGCGATCCAGCAATTCCACATTCCACTCCTGGGTATTTGTCCAAAGAAAACGAAAACATGAATTAGAAAAGATATATTCACTTCAATGTTCATAGCAGAATTATTTATTATAGCCAAGATACAGAAGCAGCCCTAGTGTCCAGGGACAGATGAATGGATAAAGATCTATACGTATCTATCTGTCTATCATACACCGTATGTTTTCATTCATATATAGAACCTGTGGTGGATTCATTTTGATATACGGCAAAACCAAAACAATATTGTAAAGTTAAAAAAAATATAAAAAAATTAAAAAAACAACAAAAAAATAAATCTAAATTAAAAAAAAAAAAAACAACAAAAAACAAAGCAGACATACAAGTATAACAAAACAGATACAGACTCGAAGATACAGAGAACAAATGAGTGGTTACCAGAAAGGGTGTAGGGTGAAGAAGGGGTAAAGAGGTGAAAGAGATTAAGAGTTGCAAACTACTAGTTAGAAATCACAAAGATGTAATGGAAGCATAGGCAGTATAGTCAATGGTATTGTAATAAATTTGCATGGTGTGCATAATCTGTAAAAATGTTGAATTGCTATATCGTATACCTGAAACAAATATAATGTTGTAAGTTCACTCTACTTCAATCAAAATATAAAAGAAAACAGTAAGTCACTGAGGTCAGATTTTCTGCTTCTTGCAAATGTACATATATGGGTACTATATTCGAGGCACTGAGTGTGTGACAGCCTTCATCAATCAGCTCTTCAGTGTCTACCTCAGCTACCCAGAACTACCTAACCTGGGACCTCACCGTTCCTTGGGAAGCCTATATCTTGTGCCTAATTGAGGTGGAGGCATAAGACAGTCATTTGTGGCCAATGTGGGGATACTCTGATAGGTAATATTTACTCCAGAGGCTTTCCCGCCCCAGGGTGATGGAGGGTTGGTTGGGCTAGCATTGCATTAATGGCCTTGAAAGACAGTAGCAAGGAAAAAGACTTCTAGTGGGTAGAATTTGGGGAGTTGCATCTGGTTATCATTGGTGTGAAAAGATAATTGGCCAAGGAAGGGAGTGAGGGTGATATAGGGTTAGGGGGAACTAAGAGATACAAACTATTATGTATAAAATAAGCTTTAGTTCAGTTCAGTTCATTTCAGTCTCTCAGTCGTGTCCGACTCTTTGTGACCCCATGAATCGCAGCACGCCAGGCCTCCCTGTCCGTCACCAACTCTGGGAGTTCACTCAGACTCACGTCCATCGAGTCAGTGATGCCATCCAGCCATCTCATCCTCTGTGGTCCCCTTCTCCTCCTGCCCCCAATCCCTCCCAGCATCAGAGTCTTTTCCAGTGAGTCAACTCTTTGCATGAGGTGGCCAAAGTACTGGAGTTTCAGCTTTAGCATCATTCCTTCTGAAGAAATCCCGGGGCTGATCACCGTACAAAACGGTGAACATAGTCAAATCTTAAAATAACTGCAAATGGAGTATAACCTTTAAAATTTGTGAATCACAAATATTGTACACCTGAAGGTATATCGTATATCAACTATACTTCAATAAGAAAAGCTCACCATGATAAAAAGATAAGGGTCAACAAAGGAGGAATAATAGATGACTGTGAGAAAGAATGAAGCAGAAGAAAAATGAGGCAAGACAGAGATAGAGTGGGGATGAGAGAAAGAGAGGAGTAAAAGAGAAAATACTTCTCTATTTGTAAAAGTACTTCTTTATTATGTAAAAAAAGAAATCACACATTTTGAGGCAGCAATGAAAGATGAAGAAAATGTTGGCAGCACATATTAACAAGTTTCAAAATCCACCGAGTTCCAACATATAAAAAGGAAATATAGATTGGGGTGACCTTTTTATTTCTTTTATTTATTGTTTTTGACTGTGCTGGGTCTTTGGTCCAGCACATGGTCTCTTCACTGCTGCTCATGGACTTTCTCTAGTTGTGATATACGGGCTTCTCACTGCAGTGGCTTCTTGTGTTGTGGCTCTTGAGCTCTAGACAGCGGGCTCATTAGTTGTGGTGCATGGGCTTAGTTGCCCCATGACATGTGTGACCTTAGTTCCTGAACCAGGGATCAAACCCATGTCCCCTGTATTGCAAAGCAGATTCTTAACCATCAAACCCATGTCCCCTGCATTTCAAAGCAGATTCTTAACCACTAGACCATCAGGGAAGTCCCTGACCTTTTTATTTCTTATGCAACTAGTGGGTAAGCTGTTTAACACTTTTAAAAAAAGGTATCAAGGAAACAGTATTCTGGATGTGCTGTTCACGAAGGCAGAATTGCCCATGGATGGGCCAGATTTTGACCTTTGGATACCCTACCTTTCCCTGTCTTTCCTGCAAGAAGCAATTCCAATCCTAGTGAGTAAAGGATATCTTCAGATACTGATTATTAGTCCATATTCTACTTTATGAATGAAACATAGAGAATATAGTTATAATGAGGACTGAGGAGTTCCTGTTTGTCATTGCATTTTTCCCCAGTGGGGAAGTTCCCAAGGAAACTGAAGTCAGTATCAGTAGCTTATTGAACAAAGGCAGTTAGACCCACAGCATCTTTTAAACAGTGTTTTTGGAATCTGTAGACAAAAGTTGAAAGGGCCCAGGTTTGGGGGCATAGAAAGATCAGGATCTGATTTTCAGTTATAACAGTAATTAGAACAGTTTCCTCATTCTCTCTGGACCTCAGTGTTTTATTTCATTTCAAAGAGGCAATGATTTTAAATGATTGATGTGGAGGATTAAGTGGAAATTCCTGGCAGTGCAAATGCAGGAGCCCCCATCTCCAGGATATAAAAAACCTGAGGTTGGCTGCTGCTTCTTCCTTGTAGTATGCTATTGACTTTGACGCAGTTTTCATCGCCGTGTGAACCACATGGATCTATTAACACGTATCTTCTCTCAGGATGTCCAGCTGTAATTCAGCATGAACTAGCAACTGTTCTGGGTCATATTTGAGATCTGAAGATGCACACAGTTACTCTGGTTGAATTTGGGTGATTTCCAGGTTTTCCAAGGACCACATGTACAATGCAAGGGTCCACATGTCTCAGGAAGGGTTACTCTGGAAAGTGCTTATCTTACTCCTAGACTGTTGTTTTGTCTCTGCCAGGAGCCTTTTCTTATTTTATTCCAATTTTTATTTATTCGAGAAATTCTTTTAGAAATCTGTGAAGTGCCAAGCACTGTGTGAAGGGTTGGGATACATGTGTTAATAATGTCTGGTTCTAGAGATGAAGTGCAAGGAAAACAGACATTTCATTAAAACTGCGATCAGTGTTAGAATTATATCTAACATATGTCACTCTCTGAATCATAGAATCTCCTTGAGCTAGTGTTAGGGGAAATTTCCTACTTGTGTGTTTTTAGGAAGAAACTTCTACTTTCAGGAGAGAAGTGAATTAGGACAGGAATATTTTGAGCCACTGTCCTGACAAAGCAAGTTCCAGATCTGGGTGTGAAGCTTGTACACAGCTTCAGCTTTCTTTCCTTCCTCCTTGTTGGAGCGGGCCTATAACTGTCCAGTTTCTACAGGGAGAAAAGTTTAATATAATGGAGACAGTGGTGGCAGGAGGAATGGTTGCAAGACTTATTCCGACAAAGGGTTAAAGCCTGTCTTGTAAGTCGCCTTCTACAGTAATGAAAGTTTGTTTCGTGTTCATTCTTCCCATCCTTCTGTTGATTATTTTTGTCTGTAGTTAACATGTACATTGTTTTCTATGTGTCAGGTTGTTTGTTTTTCTTGTTACTCAAATATCCTACATTCTTGCTGATTTTGTATCTGCCTATTTGATTAGAACTTGAGTAAGAAATGCATGAATATCTGCCAAACGACTGTGACTTTGTTTCTCTTTTAAGTTCTATTAGTACTTGATTTATGTATTTTAAAACAGTGTAATTAGATAGATGTAAACTTAGTACATTTTCACATGGGTTGATCCTTTTATAATAATAAAAAAAAAATCCCCACACTTTTGAAACTGTAGAGATGTTTCTTGCTTTAAAATAACTGCCAAATATTACTATATATCAAATGTATTAATATTTGCATTGTGTAAATATTTCCAATTTTTAATTTCAAGTATTCTGTATTGTGTTTAAGATATGTCTCTTTTAAGAAATATATAGTCAATTTACTTTTAATTTGTGCTATTAATCTTTGTTATTGTAACTGAAATATTTAATTCACTTACTTTAAGTAACTAATAGTCTATTTTTATTTCTATGTACCATTTCTCCATTTCTATCAATTTCACTTAGAGTAATTTTTTTTATTATTTAATTTTCTTTTATTACTTTATTAGCTATATGTTTTCTGTCATTATCCTAGAGAATTCAACTCCATTTACCATGTCCCACATTATTGAACATTATTGTTATGTATTTTAATTCTAAATATATTCTCCTTGTATGTTATATTCCATAAGCTTTATCTTTATTTATATACTCAGTGTTCATTTATTTTTTAACATTTTTAATATAAATTTATTTATTTTAATTGGAGGCTAATTACTTTACTGGAGAAGGCAATGGCACCCCACTCTAGTACTCTTGCCTGTAAAACCCCATGGACGGAGGAGCCTGGTAGGCTCTGGTTCATGGGGTTGTGAAGAGTTGGACATGACTGAGCAACTTCACTTTCACTTTTCACTTTCATGCATTGGAGAAGGAATAGCAACCCACTCTAGTGTTCTTGCCTGGAGAATCCCAGGGACAGGGGAGCCTGCTGGGCTGCCATCTATGGGGTTGCACAGAGTCGTACATGACTGAAGTGACTTAGCAGCAGCAGCAGCAGCAGCAATTACTTTACAGTATTGTAGTGGTTTTGCCATACATTGACATGGATCCACCACGGGTGTACATGTGTTCCCCATCCTGAACCCCTCTCCCACCTCTCTCCCTATCCCATCCCTCTGGGTCATCCCAGTGCACCGGCCCTGAGTGCCCTGTCTCATGCATCAACCTGGACTGGCGATCCTTTTCACATATGATAATATACATGTTTCAATGCCATTCTCCCAAATGATCCCACCCTCGCCCTCTCCCACATAGTCCAGAAGACTGTTCTATACATCTGTGTCTCTTTTGCTGTCTCACATGTGGGGTTATTGTTACCACCTTTCTAAATTCCATATATATGCATTAGTATACTGTATTGGTGTTTTTCTTTCTTGATTACTTCACTCTGTATAATAGGCTCCAGTTTCATCCACCTCATTAGAACTGATTAAAATGTAATCTTTTTAATGGCTGAGTAATATTCCATTGTGTATATGTACCACAGCTTTCTTATACATTCATCTACTGATGGACATCTAGGTTGCTTACATGTCCTGGCTATTATAAACAGTGCTGTGATGAACATTGGGGTACATGTGTCTCTTTCAATTCTGGTTTCCTCAGTGTGTATGCCCAGCAGTGGGATTGCTGGGTCATATGGCAGTTCTATTTCCAGTTTTTTTAAAGGAATCTCCAGACTGTTCTCCACAGTGGCTGTACTAGTTTGCATTCCCACCAACAGTGTAAGAGGGTTCCCTTTTCTCCACACCCTTTCCAGTATTTATTGCTTGTAGACTTTTGGGTAGCAGCCATTCTGACAGGCATGAAATGGTACCTCATTGTGGTTTTGATTTGCATTTCTCTGATAATGAGTGATGTTGAGCATCTTTTCATGTGTTTGTTAGCCATCTGTATGTCTTCTTTAGAGAAATGTCTATTTAGTTCTTTGGCCCATTTTTTGATTGGGTCGTTTATTTTTCTGGAATTGAGCTGCAGGAGTTGCTTGTATATTTTTAAGATTAATTCTTTGTCTGTTGCTTCGCTTGCTATTATTTTCTCCCATTCTGAAGGCTGTCTTTCCACCTTGCTGATAGTTTCCTTTGCTGTGCAAAAGCTTTTAAGCTTAATTAGGTCCCATTTGTTTAGTTTCACTTTTATTTCCAATATTCTGGGAGGTGGGTCATAGAGGATCATAGAGGTTCCTGCTGTGATTTATGGTGGAGAGTGTTTTGCCTATGTTTTCCTCTAGGAGTTTAATAGTTTCTGGTCTTACATTTAGATCTTTAATCCATTTTGAGTTTATTTTTGTGTATGGTGTTAGAAAGTGTTCTAGTTTCATTCTTTTACAAGTGGTTGACCAGATTTCCCAGCACCACTTGTTAAAGAGATTGTCTTTTCTCCATTGTATATTCTTGCCTCCCTTGTCAAAGATAAAGTGTCCATAGGTGCATGGATTTATCTCTGGGCTTTCTATTTTGTTCCATTGATCTGTATTTCTGTCTTTGTGCCAGAAAGACACAAATAGCTTTTGTAGCTTTGTAGTAGAGCCTGAAGTCAGGCAGGTTGATTCCTCCAGTTCCATTCTTCTTTCTCAAGATTGCTTTGGCTATTTGAGTTTTTTTTTTTTTTTGTATTTCCATACAAATTGTGAAATTATTTGTTCTAGTTCTGTGAAAAATACCGTTGGTAACTTGATAGGGATTGCATTGAATCTATAGATTGCTTTGGGTAGTATACTCCTTTTCACTATATTGATTCTTTCAGTCCATGAACATGGTATATTTTTCCATCTATTTGTGTCCTCTTTGATTTCTTTCATCAGTGTTTTATAGTTTTCTATATATAGGTCTTTAGTTTCTTTAGGTAGATATATTCCTAAGTATTTTATTCTTTTCATTGCAGTGGTGAATGAAATTCTTTCCTTGATTTCTCTTTCTGTTTTCTCATTGTCAGTGTTTAGGAATGCAAGGGATTTCTGTGTGTTAATTTTATATCCTACAACTTAACTATATTCATTGATTAGCTCTAGTAATTTTCTAGTGGAGTCTTTAGGTTTTTCTATGTAGAGGATCATTTCATCTGCAAACAGTGAGAGTTTTACTTCTTTTCCAATCTGGTCCTTTTCTTTATTTTTCTGCTCTGATTGCTGTTGCCAAAACTTCCAAAACTATGTTGAATAGTAGTGGTGAGAGTGGCCACCCTTGTCTTATTCCTGACTTTAGGGGAAATGCTTTCAGTTTTTCACCATTGAGGATAATGTTTGCTGTGTGTTTGTCATATATAGCTTTTATTATGTTGAGGTATGTTCCTTCTATTCCTGATTTCTGGAGAGTTTTTATCATAAATGGATGTTGAATTCTGTTAAAGGCTTTCTCTGCATCTATTGAGATAATCATATGGTTTTTATCTTTCAATTTGTTAATATGGTGCAGCACATTGATTGATTTGCAGATATTGAAGAACCCTTGCATCCCTAGGATAAAGCCCACTTGGTCATGGTGTATGATCTTTTTTATCTGTTGTTGGAGTCTGTTTGCTAGAATTTTGTTAAGGATTTTTGCATCTATGTTCATCAGTGACATTGGCCTGTAGTTTTCTTTTTTTGCGGCACTTTGGTCTGGTTTTGGTATTAGGGTGATGGTGGCCTCATAGAATGAGTTTGGAACTTTACCCTCCTCTGCAATTTTCTGGAAGAGTTTGAGTAGGATAGGTGTTAGCTCTTCTCTAAATTTTTGGTAGAATTCAGCTGTGAAGCTGTCTGGTCCTGGGCTTTTGTTTGCTGGAAGATTTCTGATTATAGTTTCAATTTCTGTGCTTGTGATGGGTCTGTTAAGATTTTCTGTTTCTTCCTGGTTCAGTTTTGGAAAGTTGTACTTTTCTAAGAATTTGTCCATTTCTTCCATGTTGTCAGTGTTCATTTAGATTTTCCCACCTGTTTACTATTTCAGTTGCTTCTCATTCCTTCCCGTTTCCCCAGGCCTCTATCATTTTCTTCTGCCTGAAGGTCTCCTTTTATTCATTCCTTGAGTGTAGAATTGAATATGGAAAATACTTTTATATTTTCTCTGTTAAAATGTCTTTTAACTTTTATTTTTCAAGGATATTTTCACCAAGTATAGAAGTCTAGGGTAGTCATTGTTTTATTCAATATCTTGAATATGTCATTTCAGTTTTTTTTTCTGGTTCCCATCTTTTCTCTTATATAATCAGCTGTCACTATTGCTAGTGTTGATACTCATTTGAAATATCTATCTACTTGCCTATCTCTTTATCTGTCTGTCCTTTTCCCACTGAACTTGGGCTGAAGGAAAAACACATGCCTCTCCACCCTAGGGAGGTGGTAAACAGTGATGGCTCAGTACTCTTCTGACTGTGCAGTTTAAGCTCTCATTCTGCCATTTTCACTTCAGCCATTTCATATTTTCTAGTGAGACCTCCCACATTCTTTATTTGGTCTCCCTTGACATTATCTAGATTTACAATATGCCAAGAAAAGAAAATTTGGAGAAACTACGTAATTAATATTACAATACAACTTATGGGTTTAGACTTACTGAGTAACTGATATTTAATTTTCTATAGTTTTCCCTTTCTCCCCAAATATTGTGTGATGAACATTTATTACATTTACAACAGAATTTTTAGTTTTTTTTTTAAGTGACATTAAAATCATTACCTTGAAATGTACCCCCAAAATCTGTGAAATGGTTAAGTGCCTAAATTGTAATTAAATACCAAAATTATTTTGTCTTAATAACAAATCAGTCTTCTTCCTCATCATTTCTTAGTTTTCCTAAGTGTCTCTTAATTAAATTTATGATTTCCTATGTATTTAAATAAAATCTTAAGTCTTTTAAGGATCCACTGAATTAATCACAAAATGTATCACTTTGGGCATCTTTTGGATATACAGAACTTGTTTATTTCACGTGATGTCACTGACTAATGTCCATCTGCTTTGCCTTTCTTCTCCTCCTTTAGATGGATGGAGCACCATGGAAATTCACTGAAGGCTGCTATCTAGGAGACTCAAGAAGGTATTATTAAAAAGGAGAACTATCCAAACATTGTCCTCTCTCTTTGGAGCCTATACAGGAAATAAAACTCTTAGGTAAGTAATAATCAGTGCTCTGTGTGCTCAAACACTCTAAGAAGGGTATTGTCTGAACTGGGAGAACTGTGGCTTTGGCTACACATTCAATGAACCAAGGTCTATGAGGTTCGAGTTCAGAGAAATGGATTTCTGCCACTGCAGACTCATTAGAGCTGATGCTATCACAGGGCTAAAAGGAAAACCTTATGTTCACCTCAGGGCTGCCAATTGTCCAGCAGCCATCCGCATCAGCAGTGGCAAGGAGCACTCGGAATTTGGGCTAGAGAAAGCGTCACGAGAGCCAGGCTAGTCAATGAGCCCAATCATGATAATGCTAATAATAGCAAACCTTTATTGAGCCCTTTACTGTGAGCCAGCACTGCTGAGAGCAATCTGTGTGCATCACCCCATTTAATCCTCGCTACTTCCATCATGAAGCTGGAGCTGTTATGAGGACCGTTTTGCACGTAAGAAATGAGGCTCAGACATGTTACGTAATTTGTCTGTGATCACTCAGCTGGAGAGGAGTAGAGCTGGATTTTGCACTCAGGTCTTGCTGCTGCCCAGAACCCCACTGCTTGGTTTTTCTACCTTTGAAGTCCAGTCTCTCAGCAGGCACTCTGCCCCTCTAGGATGTGGCTGGGAGCAGCCTGCCCACCCCCTCAACCCTAAGATCTCCCCTCCTACCACCCAAAGCCTCTGTTCTCTGGCCCTACTAGGTCAGACTCCACTCCCTGCCCACATCTTGCTCTTCTAAGATTCTTCACTTTTTCTCATTGTGCGTAGTTGCTCAGTCATGTCAGATTCTTTGCAACCTCATAGACTATAGTCCTCCAGGCTCCTCTGTCCATGGGATTCTCCAGGCATGAATAATGGAGTGGCTTGCCATTCCCTTCTTCAGGAGATTTTCCTCATTTAGGGGTCAGACTCGTGTCTCGGGTCTCTTGCATTGCAGGCGGATTCTCTATTGTCTGAGCCACCAGGGAAGCCTACCTTTGCTCATTACTTGTGTCACAAAAGTACTTTCCCTTTTCCCTGCCAAACCAACTCAATCATCCATTAATCCTCTGTGCAGATGTCACTTCCTCTGTGAACCCTTTCTCAGCTTTCTCTTCCCAGCTCTTGGCCTCCTTGACTGAGTTCACGTGTCAGCATAGAGGTTAGCAAAGTATGGCCTAAAGTCACATTTGGGCCTGCTTCCTGGATTTGTATGACCCACAAGCTAAAAATAATTTTTAAATATCTGGAGGAAAAAAGTCAAAGGGAGAATGTTTGTCACACATGAAAACTATATGGAGTACACACTTCAGTGGACATGAAGGGAGTTTTATTGGTTACATGGCCACAGTCATTGAGGGACATGCTGTCAGTGACTGCTAGTGTCCCACCATGGAAGAGGTGAATAGTTGACCCAAAGGCATAGGGTCCAATGTCTAAAATATTTGCTATTTGGCTCTCTATACAGAAAGTTTGCTAACTCATGCACTGGAGCACTAGCAAGTTGTGTTTGGGAAGAATGAGCAGCCATGTGTTGCTGATTATTATACTGTCTGCCCAGCGCAGGGCTCTTCTCTTTGTGGCCAATAATTTAATGAACATATGAATGAAAGTTAAATGAGTGTGAAGGATAGATTCTCTACCAAGAACCAGGAGTCTTGCATTCCAGTATCATTTCTGTCACTTATTGTTATCTGACAGAAAACTCAAAGTAGGATAATTTGATAAACATTTTTCACAAAGGGCAGTGCAGTAATGCAGAGACAGTAGCAGCGAACATGTCACCATCTGTCCCCTGGAAGGGCACAGAGATGGGAGCGGGCTCAGAATTCGATAAAGTCACTTTGAGTTAGCCCCTTTGGAGCACTAGTACCTTCTGTAGAGCCAGCAGCTGATAGGATCCGCTGAGGGAAGAAGCTAAGAGAAGAAATTTCCTGATCTCATGCTCCTCCCTCTTCCCACCTTTTGCTGGGTCTCTCTGTTGGTGGAACCCATCCAGACACTGGAGCCTTGTCAATATCATGGCTGGAAGTTGGTTCCTGGAATTCAGAGAAGGATAGAGAAGATAGCAATCTGGAAGGGCGAGGGAGAACAACCTACACACACACTCTGACAAATCACGTCAACTCCCTAGGCTTTGAGTTCTTCACTTAATCAATTGGCAAGTTGGATTATAAAATATTTAAATAAATAAATAAAACAGCAACACAGATATAAATTATTTGTTGTGGCTTTATTCTGAACCATACATTCATTTTGTCAAATAGTCTTCAGAGTAAATATTGGGTTAGCCAAAAAGTTTGCTTGCGTTTTTCCATATCATCTTATGGATGAACCTGAACAAATATTTTGGCCAACCCTATGTTATCCCCATCATACAAATGAGAAAACTGAGGCCCAGAGAGAGATTACAGGATACTCATTCACATAGTGGCTAAATTGTGCAACCAACCCCCTCCCCACCCCCCGCCCAAATACACTTTGCTGAAGTATCTCCCTCATTTTTACTTATCAAAACAGTGGTTGCATTATTTGGGAGTAACGGCTGTTTGGGGTTTCTGCTGTCTTTAAAATTAAGCTCAACCCTAACTGACCGGCCTTAGGTTACTTGATTAGCATTTCTGGATTCACTGAATCCACAGAGCTCTCCCTGATCTCATTCCTAGGTTCCCGTGGACACCAATTTCAGCCAGAGTCCTCCCAGAAAGATCTCAACTTCCAAGAAAATGTGCCCCTTCCCCAACTCCGTCCCATAACCTTTTTCTTGTTACCATCATAACATAAAACTTGGGCAGGAGTCCTGGTAACAGAAATCTCATCAATAGAATTATTCTAATGACAGATGGTACCGAGTTCTTTCAAGAAACATGTCGAAGGCTGAGTGTTATACGTCTGAACCCTGGTAGGTTTATTTATCCTGGGCAATTTGCTCAATGTTAGAACCCTTGTACATCATAGCATGGATGTGATCTCTTAATTATTCATGCCATTAATAATTGACACCATTAATAACACTGTAATACCATTAATAATTGAGTACCTAAAATGGAATTCTCTGGAATTAATTTGTTATTATTAATTTTCTGTGCCAGCTAGCAGGGCTCATTAGAATGGTGGTCAGGGTCTGCACACCAGATTATTTTAACTAGTCATCTTCAGGTTTAAAAGGCCAAGAAGTGCAGAATTCACTTCAACCACTTCCTTTCCTTGCCATTAACAGACCTAACATTCATCTTTTTTTCCCTCTAGGAAAGGGGGAAAGCTTCTGTGAACACCTTTATAGAATTCAGCGCATCTCACTGCTGGCTTATAAAGTGGGCCTAATAAAAGGGGGAGGAAAACTGCCTTTGGGAGTACAAATTCTTGCATCAAACCTGTCCCCAGGCTACCAGTCCTACCAGGCAGGATCCAGGGCTCAGCCCCTTTCTCACTGTAAAACCAAGGGCTGTCGCTCCTCCTCTTTCCAAAGCTTTGGCCACTGGTCTCTTCTCTAGGATGCCCCATTTCTTAAACTGGCCAGAGAAAAATATTCCTGACACCCCCAACCTCTCCTGGATGCTATCCCTTGAGACAAACCCCTTGTCTCTTTTCAGGGACAGAGACCATTTTAATAGAGAACTGGACGGAGAATTATCTACATGGGTGAGGTTCACAGGCTCAATTCTTTTGATTTTACAGAGCTCCGACTCTCTTGCAATGTGCTGAAATTCATCTGGCTGAACTTCCTTGTCTACAAAACAGTGGACTAACTATGGCAAAGGAAAGAGTGGTGCCCATGGAGAGGTCTCTAGGAAGGACCTGATACCCAGAGGAGGTTCAGCAGACAGATGCCAGCTGTCAGTGCCTTCAGGATCTGCTCAGGTGTGGAGAACTGCCTTCTCAGGTAGGATGACCAGCTCATTTGGTTTCTTGGTACCAAATGTCCAGCATCACAGGGTGGGTCTCTGGGTTGGCATCTGACCCCATGGGCACATCCTTACAAGGACAGATGTTTGTGCTCAGTGTCTGACAAAGATGATGCTTTGGGAAGTTTTGGGTACGTTGGAACAATGGACCATAGTGATTCCATTCTTCCGCCCCTTCCTTGCACCAGCTGAGCTGAGTACAGCTGCCACTAAGCCCACTGGGATCCTCTGACAAGAAAATGAATGTGGTATATTACTCCTGTGAACTCCCATAACACTCTATTACTTTCTAATGGTGTTTTCCATATCCCAGCTTTCATTATTGCTGGAACTTGTCTTCTCTTTCCTGGACTTGTAAGCCTCAGACCCCTTGCCAGTGACTAGCATGTTTGTGTGTGAAAAAAAAAGAACAAGCCAATGGATGGTACATTGCAGCCTATGTGCCCTCTCTTATATGCCTATTAAACTTCAAGACAGCTTCCAACTGGGAGGGGTTAAACATATATGAAGACCTGTGACATCAAAAATCTATGTTCTTCTCATACTTCCACCTGGAATCTGAAGGCTCATTTTGCTTCTTAGATCTTAGGTTTGTTTGTGCATGGATAAATGTGTTAAATAATAGATTCCAGGTCACTTCAGGAATTATTTGTATGAGAGGTAAAGCCTAGAAATATTCTTTGTCTTTGTTTAAACATAATCTAATCCTGTCTTGGATATAAATGTATCAAAATTGCTTTTCTAAATTGTAAATGTTTTGTGATAAATAACCTAATACTGTCTAGTAGCAGATACTTATTACTAATCTTCTCTGAGTGGGTTGAATGGTTCACTTAGCTTTTTAGGATCTTTGAAAATCTTATCTGTGCATATTGGAGTCTTTTTCTCTTGTGTCCCTGGAGGTAGATATAAATAGATTCCATCATGTGCTCTCAAATGCAAATTGTGACTGTTTTTCCATCTCTCTGACCTTGTTTAACCCTCCTTCTGGATTTAGTCTTCCTGATTAACCAGAGGGGAAAAATTCATAGTATTACCTGGATGCTTTGATGAAGGATACCGAACCCCTGTGATAGAAATCCTCTTCTCTCTCATGAAACTTATCAACTATTAATTAGTTCACTCAGCTGACCAGGGATCCATCTGCATCAGATGATATTAAATGTTAGAGGAAAAGGAAACATCTGGGACTTAGAGGCCCATGAATTTGAAACTCTTTGCCTTCCTGCTACTTAGGTTTGCATTCTAAATTAAGTTTAAAACTCAGCACTAACTAAAAATGCTAGGTCTTATATTAGCAGGTGTTGTCATCTGGCATAGTAAACGTTGATTCATTTATGTGTTTATTGTCTATCTTCTTTCAATATAAATAACTTCTGTATGGTTAGGGATTTTGGGGACCAGGACTTGGACAGCAATTTTTTTTTTTATTTGTTGAGTGAATAAATGATGAATTTATGAATGTTCAAACTCATACAGTCTGAAGCAGAAGGGATTCTCAAAACCATCTAGCCTAACCTGCATTCTGTACCTGGCTTAATGGTTGTTACCATAAACATATACCATTCCAGAAAGGGGGGCTCACCATCTCCCAGACAGGCAACTCGATTATTTTGCTTTGTGACACTGAATAAATTTACTCACAGGGAACTTTGTTTATGAAATCACAGCTATTTCTATACTTGTTACAATGGACTGAGCCTTCGGTTCAGTTTAGTCACTTGGTCATGTCTGACTCTTGGCGACCCCATAGACTACAGCACGCCAAGCTTCCTTGTCCATTACCACCTCCTGGAGCTTGCTGAAATTCATGCCCATCGAGTTGGTAATGCCATCCAACGATCTCATCCTCTGTTGTCTGTCATCATCCTCTGTCATCTCTGTCATCTCATCATCTTCTCCTGCCTTCAATCTTTCCCAGCATCAGGGTCTTTTCCAATGAGTCAGTTCTTTGCATTAGGTGGCCAAAGTATTAAAGCTTCAGCATCAGTCCTTCCAATGAATATTCAGGACTGATTTCCTTTAGGATTGACTGGTTTGATCTCCTTGTAGTCCAAGAGACTCTCAGGAGTCTTCTCCAGCACCACAGTTCAAAAACATCAATTCTTCGGTGCTCAGCTTTCTTTATGGTCCAGCTCTCACATTCGTACATGGCTACTGGAAAAACCATAGCTTTGAGTAGATGGATGGAATGAGCCTTACAATCCCCCTATAGATTTAGTACTTTTTGTAAAGTCAAATGTAATTTTTTATAAACATTTATTAAATCCCTTTTATACTCTAGGCACTGTGTTTACAGTAGTTCACAGAATACTGTAGTGTATTATGTGTTATTACATTTTTTGTGTACCAATCACCTGGATGAGCCAGATGAACTTCAGAGAGGGTCTTATGAAAGCACTCAGCTAAAAAGCATCAGAGAATTCCGTTCTTATCAGTGTTCTTATGCCCATTGCTCAAATAATGAGTAATGCTTGCCGAACACTTACACAGCTCACCAAATGCTCTAGCATGTCTATCTTTCTCAAAATGTATTAGCACTCATGAATAAGGAGGGCATTATTCACTCTGAAATTGGACCTTGAGAGGCAATAGTGGAATTGAGTTAAATCAACTAGAAACAGATTTCAGTTTTGACACTCACACCATACTGTTACAAAAATTATCTGATCCTCACACTCTTTCAAAAAATTAGCATTTAAGTCACTTGATAACCACATTCTTATTGTATTCCTATGATAAGCCAAGGCTGGAACTGAAGGGGAAAAGATGAGCAAAGCATAGACCCTTCCTGCTGTGGGGGTCACAGTCTTGCTGGAGAAAGATAGACATTCAAAGAAAGGTTTAGAAACGTCATGGTAGACAGTAACAGATGTCAGATTTGCTTCGGAAAACCAAGGTCAGGCAGGTGGCTCATCCTGCTGGTCTTTGCAGCTAGGTGTGAACATACCTTTTTTCCCTGGAAGATGGTTAATAACTTGAGGAAAAGACATGGTGTCTGGGATGTTTTGACATCTTTTTAGCATGTACACAGAACTGTGCCCAAAGTCGGTGCCAGTGGTAGTGGCATTGGTGTATGATGTATGCAGCTTTTAGACCATGGCATAGCCAATCAGACTTTATTTTTCTGGGCTCCAAAATCACTACAGATGGTGACTGCAGCCATGAAATTAAAAGACGCTTACTCCTTGGAAGGAAAGTTATGACCAACCTAGATAGCATATTCAAAAGCAGAGGCATTACTTTGCCAACAAAGGTTCGTCTAGTCAAGGCTATGGTTTTTCCTGTGGTCATGCATGGATGTGAGAGTTGGACTGTGAAGAAGGCTGAGCACCGAAGAATTGATGGTTTTGAACTGTGGTGTTGGAGAAGACTCTTGAGAGTCCCTTGGACTGCAAGGAGATCCAACCAGTCCATTCTGAAGGAGATGAGCCCTGGGATTTCTTTGGAAGGAATGATGCTAAAGCTGAAACTCCAGTACTTTGGCCAGCTCATGCGAAGAGTTGACTCATTAGAAAAGACTCTGATGCTGGGAGGGATTGTGGGCGGGAGGAGAAGGGGATGACAGAGGATGAGATGGCTGGAATGCATCACTGACTCGATGGATGTGAGTCTGCACTCACTGCACTCCGGGAGTTGGTGATGGACAGGGAGGCCTGGCATGCTGTGATTCATGGGGTCGCAAAGAGTCAGACACGACTGAGTGACTGATCTCATCTGATAGCCATCAGATGCTCAAATAAGTCAATAACCCTACATATAACTACAGGCAATAGATCTGGGCTGTTTTAAAAGTGGCTCCCCATGAAAGGACTCTTTGAGGTGTCTGAGTAATGCAACAGAGAGTTGGAGCGCCCTGTCAAGGGCTGGGACCTGGAGAGGAAAGGTGTAGTGAGAGACAGGGCAGGTCACTGGAGCTGCAAGTGGTGGATGCCCATGGAATTTCTGATGAACTTAGGGAAACTCTTCAAGGAGAAGTTGTCTATATGGGACTCTGCCAGCCCAGAGGACACACAATGATCAGATGTTGTCCAAGCCTGTCTCAACTCTGGGGCAGCCTGAGGCAGCCTTGTGAAGCAGAAAAAGGAAAAGGAGGAGGCTGACTGTGTACCTGCACCTCATCAATGGCCCCAAGGCATGAAATAGGACCCCACATTGGCCTAGAAGGGAAATCTGAATCTGTATTAGTGGGTGGTGGTGTGTACTGAATTGGATAGTTTAATTATTGAAATGTGATAGTTTTCGTACCTGAAGATGACTTGAGAGTATGTGTGTGTGTGTGTGTATGTACACACATACACGTGTGTGTATGTATGAATTGGAGATGACTGGAAAAGTTAAAGGCTTGTCTCTACAAGTCCACTGTGCAGATTTAAAGGGACTACCAAAACAAAGAAGAAAGCTACTTTCTGTTTATACACTGAAGTCCATCGTGATAAAGCAAACTTGCTTCTGTTAATGGATATACCGTTCAGAGTGCCCACTGCCTCTATCAAAGCTCGTGGTCAAGCAAATGCCGAACACTGTTTTTGCTTTTTGCCTTTTTTTTCGTAAGAGTGAAACTCCTAATTTCTTGTGGTTAGTTCTTGCGGAAGCAGGTATTGGAGTAGATTTTCAGTAAAAGTGAAGCAGCAGAAAGCTAATTTTTGAAAAGCAGGGGGTACCTGTAACGCAGGTTACACAATTTTGAATCTTGCCTTGTTATTTAAGGTTATAACAGGAGCACTTCCTCATAGTCAAAAGAATCTACAGAACTACTTCATGGCTGCATAACAATCCATCCGATGCCTGTGCTTCCCCAGTGATTTGGGGGTGTTTGGATGGTTCCAAGTAATTTACATTTTACACTCAGAATTACACATGTACAACCATATAACGCATTTGGAACAAGTGAAGTTGGGTTTTAATTCTTTTTTCATAAAGCATTGAATTAAGTGAATGTTACCACTCACCCAGGGGAATGGACCTGAAAATTAGATTTTCAAGAAACGTGGGCTTCTTTCACACAATGGGTTGGTTGTCCCACTTGAATGAACTTCTTCAGGATGATGCTAGACGGGAAGTAGGAGGGGTCTGTGTCCTGCTCAGAGCAGGGCTCCCAGCCTTACAATTAGCTCTGTCACAGCTCCCATAGAAGATAGCAGGGATGCTGAGGATTTAGGAGTGAATACATCCTCTGAATTATTTTGATTCCAGGATAGATACTACAGGTGACCTAAGTAAACCCCTTTCCCCCAGAAGTCACTGGACATGTCCTGCATCACTGAGCCCCAAGACCCTCATTATTTCATTAGGGTGATAAAAGAACCTTAACTTGTGAGCAAGAGACTCATTAACCCATTAAGCAGATGAAGAAACTGAGACTCAGAACTTTTCCAAACTCAGTCTACTGTTGGGTAGCAGCACCTGAGAACCAGAACCTAGGCCTTCTCTCTCCTAGTTCTTTCTATATATTCATATATATAATTCATCTACTATAAATATAATTCATATTTATATGGAATCTTGACACTATTTGTAATAATCTGATATTTATGTATACAGATAGAAACTCTTGATACTATTTGTGGTAATCTGGGGTTGGCATAGTTTGCTTGGATAATGAAGGCCCTGGAATGTGATGTGGTCTGATGGCACTGGTGTGGTGAGTGTTCTACAATTTTTCAAATTCTTGAATTTCAAGCCAGGGCCACTCATTTAGCAGTCAGGAAAACTCCATGAAGCATGGCCTCACAGAGGGAGAGAGCTTTATTCAATGTGCTTTTCAGAATACATAGCATTTCCTTCCCTTGATGAATACAGTGATCTTAGCGTTCCATTATTCAAACATGGGGCGAATAATAATAAGGCACTGGTTGAAACCATTAAGGAGGGGAAAATACTTGGAGGGATTTAGAAGTCTTTGTATTTAAACTCATTCGACCTCTTCTCTTAGAGAAAACATTCCCAAGACTTAATCTGACTCCTTTGCGGCATGCTGTTTTATTTTCTGTTCAGGTCAGAGTTGCTAAGAAATGCTGGCTGTCTCCAGTGCAGGAGGCAATGAGTTACAGAATCAGAAGTAGTCGGGGAATAACTGCAAAGCTATTGCCTTCGTCCTGTGGGGACAAATGCTGAATTCCACCCTATAATCCGTTCCTGGTGTGGTGTAGCTGAGACTGATTTCAGTGGTGGGTGTAACCAGAGGCCTTTGCCCCCAGATTCATTGCCAGCGGCTGTGGACAATAAAGGCCACCAGAGGACTGACAAGGGGTCCTCTTGGAATGAAAGTAATCTGAAACCCAACACAGAGTTTTATTAGAACCAGGGAAGGCAACAGAACCATTGATTGTGACTCCAAAGTAGCTAGAGAAAACCCACACCATTCAGGAACTAATGGAAAGCTATTGCCAGAGCCAAAGGCTCATGTCACAATTCTTTCCTCTTTGGCTGAGGGCAGAAGGAAGTACTGGTAGTGCTGAATTTGGACCACTTATTTTTGGCTTTTTTTTTTTTTTCAACTCTTCTGGAAACTGTAACCATAAACCTCTCTAAAACCGAAAACATCATCTGTTGGTTTAAATTGGACACATATCACCGGTATAACTCAAGGTGCTTATGAGTGCTCAGTAAAACTTAGGCTAACTTGTTACTTTCTTGGCCATAGCCACCTATTATTTTTGTAAGGGAGAAGGCATTCCTTGAAGATTTAATGGAAAGAGCTGTAGACTGAGAGTCAGGAGATGTATTAGGTACAATGCTACCTATTATCAGTTATTAGTTTGTTGCTCCAGGAAAAATTCCAAACTTCTTTGAGCCATAGCTAAGAGATAGCTAAGGTTGTCATAGGCAGTCTGGTGACTTGGAGCCTGTAGTTTCAACTTTATAGGTGAGAAAAAAATGTTAGAGAAATTCCATCCTTACACCCAGAACAGAGTGAGTTAGTGGGTTTGGAGCTAGGCTCTGAAACCTCATTGGTACAACTCCGTGACTATGCCGAGTCTGCTCTACAGTGTCTGCTTCCCTGGAATGCATTTTTCTCTAGATGGCACTGCTTATTGTGCATCCTTCTGTCGGTCCTTCTCCAACCAACCTTGCACTTCATCAAATTTTGGGCCAACATCGACACAAATCTTTTCTTGATGGAAAACCAACCTGGTTGAATTCTGAACTCCAGTTTGCTTGCAGCCTCCTCATCTGTATTTCTTAATCTGGTCTGGTGTCACATATGCTCTGTGAACTGTGGATGGAGAGCTTGTTGGATGCTTAGAATATGAGAGCACTCATAATACTGATTCAAGAAACATTCAACTTTTTGACCCATCCCAAATACCCATGCCCCATACCCTGGTGGAGGTCTTAGAATCATTCTATCATGCATGCATGATACTATAACATACATTTACTTTATATAATATATTGGTGGTGGTTTAGTCACTAAGTCATGTCCGACTCTTGTGACCCCATGGACTGTAGCCCACCAGGCTCCTCCGCCCATGGGATTCTCCAGGCAAGAATACTGGAGTGGATTGCCATTTCCTTCTCCAGGGCATCTTCCCAGCCCAGGGATCGAATCTGGGTCTCCTGCACTGCAGGCAGTTTCTTTACTGACTGAGCTACCAGGGAAGCCCTGGTATAATTATATAATACAGTTTTTACTTTATAAAAATTGTTTTTACTTTTATAGTCAAGTCAACTAGATTTTCAACTCAAAGAGGTCAGATGCTGGGTCTTCTAAATTTGTTGACTGAATTTAATTTGTGTCGTCTGTAGGGCTTTGTTTCATGATCCAAGTAAATAAAAATTCACATGGGATACATACACACAAAATCACCTAAACAGACTGATCAGATCAGATCAGATCAGTCACTCAGTTGTGTCTGACTCTTTGCGACCCCATGAATCACAGCACACCAGGCCTCCCTGTCCATCACCAACTCCTGGAGTTCACCCAGACTCACGTCCATCAAGTCAGTGATGCCATCCAGCCATCTCATCCTCTGTCGTCCCCTTCTCCTCCTGCCCACAATCCCTCCCAGCATCAGAGTCTTTTCCAATGAGTCAGCTCTTCGCATGAGCTGGCCAAAGTACTGGAGTTTCAGCTTTAGCATCATTCCTTCCAAAGAAATCCCAGGGCTCATCTCCTTCAGAATGGACTGGTTGGATCTCCTTGCAACCCAAGGGACTCTCAAGAGTCTTCTCCAACACCACAGTTCAAAAGCATCAATTCTTCGGCGCTCAGCCTTCTTCACAGTCCAACTCTCACATCCATACATGACCACAGGAAAAACCATAGCCTTGACTAGACGGACCTTTGTTGGCAAAGAAATGTCTCTGCTTTTGAATATGCTATCTAGGTTGGTCATAACTTTCCTTCCAAGGAGTAAGCGTCTTTTAATTTCATGGCTGCAGTCACCATCTGCAGTGATTTTGGAGCCCAGAAAAATTCATGTAGAAAGACTGAATAGAAAGCAAAATATAGAGTTCTGAAGCTCAGAAGCAAAAGCTGAACAAGGGATAAATTAGAGAGTCAATGTAGTAGTCGTGGTGGGCTACAGATTCTCAAAGGTTTAATGCAACCGATGTTTATTTTCACTCGCACATAGCCCAGTGTGGATGCTCCAGGCTGGTGGTTTTCCTAGGCAGTTCCCATCTAAGTGTTGACTCAGGGACATAGACTTCTTCCAGTGCGAGGCTCCACCACTGCCCACGACCTTCTTGGAGTCCTTGGCTGTTTCCTATGCCTTTAACTGGCTGATGGACTAAGAGAATGCAGGATTTCTCAGGATGACTTTAGGGCTCAGGTCTAGAAGTAGTGCTCATCATTTCTATCCAAATTATAGTGACTAGAACAATTCATGCATCCACAACTAGCCACTTACATTTAGCTGTGTGCTCAGAAGGAGAATGAAGAGATGTTTCACAAGTGTATCGATAGCGTTTGAACCCAAAGGAATGAATAGGCTCACCTAATGCCTGACTATAGAATTGGAAAGATGGCCTATGTCAGGTATCTGACAAGCTCTCTATGATAATGATGATGATTAATAATAGCTAAAACTTTTAAAGCACTTTACTGTGTTCTGGGAACATTTACATATATTAATTCATGCACTCCTTATAAAAGTCTTTTTATATAATGCCATTACACACACACACACACATGCACACACATACACAAAGCTGCAGAGATAGTAAATAATTCTCTCAAGGTCACAGAGCTCATAAGTGACAGAACAAGAATTTAAATGCAGGCAGGCTGCTTCCAGAGACTGTGAGTTTAACCTATGTCATATGCTACATAATTACTATCTTCAAATACTTGAAAAATGTCACATTAATATGTAAGTATCTTTGCTGTGGATTCCCAAGGGGTAGGACTATAACTAACAAATGGAATTTAAATGATGATGGATTTCAGCCCAGAAGAAGCTAGCTGCTTCTACCAGAGCTGTCTGAAAGAAAGGAAACTGCAGCCTGAGATAGTGAGACTAGGAGAGGTGCTCAAGCATAAGAAAAACAAATGCTTGGCAAGGAGGTATCACCGAGAGGCCTTGAGCATCAGGTGAGTGCTTGGGAGAGATAGTATTTATGTTCTCCTCCCACCAATGAGAATTATGAAAACTCGTAGGTATAGATGTGCCCATTTCTCCTTGTGAGTGTTAAACCCTCGCCCCACCTAAGTTCTGAATTAAATTTCTATTGAATTACATATCTAAATTTCAATGCCCGTATCTTCTTAGTACTGGGTGATTTCTGAAAGTAGGAGGAGAAAGGAAAAAATTCATAAAAGGAAAATTAACTCCTGCCCTTAAAGTTCTTATAGTTTACTTAGACAAGACTTATACCTGAGGCTCATTCTTGTGAAATACTGGAGAGCAGTCTATTTAGAATCTAGGCCTGGAAGGGAATGAGAAGTGACCTACAGAAGCAGAAGCTCTCAAGCTTTTCTGAATCACCCCAGGAGTTTGTCAAACCAACCTGGGCTTTCTGATTCAGTGTGTTTGGGTGGTGGTGTTGTTCAGTCACTCAGTTGTGTCCAACTCTTTGTGACCCCATGGACAGCAGCACGCAAGGCTTCCCTGTCCTTCACCATTTCCCAGAATTTTCTCTAACTCATGTCCATTGAGTTAGTGATGCCATCCAACCATCTCATCCTCTGTCATCCCCTTCTCCTCCTGTCTTCAATCTTTGCAAGCATCAGGGTCTTTTCTAATGAATCAGCTTTTTGCATCAGGTGGCCAAAATATTGGAGCTTCAGCTTCAACATCAGTCCTTCCAATGAATATTCAGGGTTGACTTCCTTTAGGATTGAAAGGAAATGGAAAGGAAAGGTTTGGGTGGGGTCCCCACAAATTTGCATTTTTAACTACTTCCCAGGTGATGCTGATGCCCGTCAGGTGATCATACTTCGGGAATCATTGCTCTAGTATAAGATTTATTGCTCCAAACCATAATCCTCTATTTATGTGTCTCGGTTTCCTTGAGACTGTGAACTCCTGAACTAGGACTGTCTCATTTGTCTTTGTGTTTCCAGGGTCTAGCCCACTGTTTGTCTCTCAATAAACTTGGGTTGAATAAACAATTGGAAAGAAATGTGTGGTTTTCTAGAAGTACAAAGAGGGAAAGAGACTGTTTTGGGGAGTCACTTGGGGGAGGGATCCATTGGCCTCTCCTCTCAGAGATTTGAAAACATGATTCATATAACGAGGTGTCCGAACCGAAAAGCAACGTTATCCGTACACAAACCACTCCATTTCGCAATCCGCACATAGGACTCCAGTCCTCAAATGAGCATCTGAATCTTTTCTTGTCACCCCTCCTCCTAGCCATGTGTCTTCCTTTTCTCTCAAGCTACTTCATGGAAGGAAAGTATTCTTTCTCATACTTTGAATGTAATTTTCTCCTCCTGTAAGTCCATTCCCTTTGGACTGACTTTGGCTGAACTTTGCAGTCTTCACTGAAGAGGGAACCCTTTCCCACTGTTCTCTGGGAGAGCAGCCCCTTTGAAGTCACAGCTGGCTTGACTAAACTCATTTCCTCCATCCACAATGTGCGTCTGATGCAATGCTGGCTGACGCTCCCTCTTGCCGGCTCCCGCTATTGAACCAGACCCAAGTGCAATGTTTAATGTGAGTGTTTGGCTTGGCTTAAATTTGGCCAAATCATCTGTACTTTGTTTCATTTGAAAGCCCTACTTCTTTCTCTCTCTCTTTCTCAACCCCTTTCCCTCGGCTAGTTCATTCCAGATGTTTCTGATTTGTCCTTTTGTGGTCTGCTCCACCCAGTTCCTAAATCAGTAAATCATTTTCATGCTTCTTCCAAAATCTAAGGAAAGAAAGTGCTCAATTAGAGAGAGAGAGAAACTGATTATAGGTTTCCTAGAGCTTGCATTTAGGGATGGCTGCTCTTCTCAGGAAATACTTTTGAAAGGTAGGAGGAAATGTTTCATGATGGAGAATACTTGAATCTTAACTTTGTATTATTTTGGATAAGAGTAGGTATAGTGTTGGTGTGCTAGTATTATAAATACTTCAACACAGCACTTGTTTTAAGGCCTGATATAATTGCTATTCTTATTTGAAGTCCTTCAGTTACTCCAATAAAATGGAGATACCTGTTCTGTAAAGCTATATATGTACTATAAAACACAATAACCTGTAGTCTTCATGGCCTTCTCCCCTCTCCTGTCATCTCTTACACTTCTCAGCAAGTTGATTGTGGTGATGAGGGTCAGGTAGACAGGATACAGGATGGGAGAAATGTTTACTTTATTATTATTATGAAGAGTAAGGGACTTCTCCTCGCATGAAACCATTGATCTGGTAGGCTAGTAAGGGAATTTAGAGAGAAAAGTCAGTAAACTCCTTGAGTTTAGAAAGAGAGTTTTGAATGTTTTGAAAGTAGAGATGAACGATTGTGAGCAGCTGACTACATGAGAAATTAGAAGAAAATAAAGATTCTAAGAAATATTATGTGTTACAAATGCAGTTTCTCTTTGGTGCCTTAAATGATGTTAGTCAGTACTTATAGTTCTTCCCAAGATGTCCTTTTTTGGAGGGGCATAGGTTTTCTTTTGGATTTGACAGTAATATGAGACCTGCCTTTCAGGTTATACCTATTAAAATTGTGCTACTTATTTTGTTATTTAATCTTTCCATTTGCCTGTATTGGAGAAGGCAATGGCACCCCACTCTAGTACTCTTGCCTGGAAAATCCCATGGGTGGAGGAGCCTGGTGGGCTGTAGTCCATGGGGTCGCACAGAGTCGGACACGACTGAACGACTTCCCTTTCACTTTTCACTTTCATGCATTGGAGAAGGAAATGGCAACCCACTCCAGTGTTCTTGCCTGGAGAATCGCAGGGATGGGGGAGCCTGGTGGGCTTCCGTCTATGGGGTCGCACAGAGTCGGACACGACTGAAGCAACTTAGCAGCAGCAGCAGCAGCAGCATTTGCCTGCTGATCTGAAACCATGATACAGCAGAAGGAGAATGGCCTTTGGAAACACAAAGATGCTCTTTTTTTTTTTTTTCTGGTGGGATGGGGTGGGAGTAGAAGAATTTTTTTATTCACCAAATACTATATGTAATTAGGTTAGTGACTTGACTTCTGAGCCATTTCTGAAAAGTGAGTGTATTAATATCCAACTTATGGGGCCATGATAAGAATTAAATGAGATCATTTAAACTACCAGTTACTTAGTAAAATTTGTAATTGGTATATTTAACAACCAGGACTCATGGAATGCAGTCAAAACACAGCTTCCATATTGCGCTCAACTCTATTATTTAATTACTGGGGGCAATTACATAGGCAAGAAGTCGAATATTGTGACAGAATGCATCTTTTTTAGGCATTCTTGGATAATAGAAAATCAATTACCTTGTATATCAAGAACAAGTGAGTCAGAAATGTTCAATGAATAATGGACATGATGATCTACAAATTAATACTTAAGTCTTCATTCAAAACTGAGACCTCTCCTCTCAGTCCACTCACTTTGATAGGGCAGCCCCAGTAGGCCAGTCTATGTGGAAAGAAGGGAAGCTCCCTTTGGTAAGATTTCTATTTAAATGGCTGATCTTTCCAATGAGATTCCATATCAGGAGACTGCAAGAAAATGGTTTTAATTAAGCTGAATTCTTCAGGTTTATCCTAAATTAACATATATAGAGATAGGTGGTATGGTTGAGTGTTCTATAAATATTTGCTGATTTAAAGAAAATGAGTAACTATGAACTCTGACTTTGCTACTAGTTGGCTGTGTTATCTCAGGTAAAGCATCACCTCAAAAGACAATTTCTTATTTATCAAAAGGAGATCTTGCTGATATCACCGCTAAGCCCTCTCACCTTTTAAAGCCCCATAATTTTGTCATCCTGCACAAGGAGTTTTCCTATAATAGTTTCTCATGTGTACCTTCTCTGGTCAAGTAGATGGCAAGGGTCTGGACCATGTTATCTGTGTGCTTATAGGTGTTAGAGTTAATAGAATTGGTTTCCTTTCCAACTTCTTTAAAAGAGGCTATGATGGATCAAGGGCAATGCCAAGGATGTTACCATGGGCTAATCCTAGTTGTTGGTGCTTTGGGTGATTAGGAATCAGTTGAAGCAGCGGTCTCCAACCTTCTTATCACCAGGGACCTGTTTTGAGGAAGACAGCTTCTCCATGGACTTGGCAGTGGGTGTGGATGGTTTCAGGGTGACTCAAGCATATTACATTTATTGGGTATTTTATTTCTATTTTTATTATATCAGCCTCACCTCAGATCATCCGGCATTAAATCCTGGAGGTTGGGACCCCTGAGTTAAAGGACATAATGTCCCTACAGTATGGTGGTTTTGAGCCTGCTCTTCTAGAGATTATAGTTTTTATGAAATTTGTGTAGCTACATAGAGGGTTTGGTAATTGGCCTGTCTCATATGAAAGTGCCATCCATGAAAACTCAAACGAGGGAGGAATCACTCTACCTGTGGGGTTCAGGGAAGCTTTCACAGAAGAGAGGAACTTAGCGGAGTCTTAGAAAATGATTAAGTATTTATGAGAAAGAGGAGAAAGAAAGATTACCTTAGGTGGAGGGAGGAGGAATCATTAATCATCTCCACTCTGCTATGGGACCTGCAGTAACTAAGAATCAGAGATCCAAATATCAGCTTTAGCAATATATAGTAACAGTAAAAATGCACTTACCTTAGGAGGCAATAATTCTCCTCTGAGATACATACCCTAGAGAAGCTCTCACATGTGTTTATAAGGAAACATATCACAGAATACTCATAGTAGTGTGTCTATAATAATGAAATATGGGAAACTACCTACATATCCATCACCACATATATACAGTATCTTAATCCTTGGGAATACTATAATCAGTTAGGATGAATGCGCTAGCAATGCATCTATCAACATGAGTTAAACCCTGACAACATACTATTGAGTAAAATATTTTACTCAGGTTAAAAAATAGGAACTTTTTATAAAAAAGATGTGAATGTGATACTATTCACATACAAAGTCTATAAATGAGCAAAACAAATGTTGGTATTGTTGAAGAATACATAAGTGGTGTAAATATAAAAAACATTCAGGGAAATGATAAACACAAAGTTCAGTGGTGGTTCTCTCTGCAGTGGGAAATGTGTAGGAGAAAAATGGGAACAAGACAGAGTATACAAAGAACTGCCATTGTAGGGATAGTGTTTTAGCTCTTAAGTCAAGTGGTAGGAGTAGTTTTCTTTGTTCTCCAGCATTATCTGAAGTTGTTGAATAGCTGGAATTCAGTTCACATGTTCAGTTCACATGCATATTGAAAATACAGTATTCTGAACAAGAACACTAGAGTGGGTTGCCATTTCCTACTCCAGGAGATCTTCCCACCACTGAGCCACCAGGGAAGCTCATGTTCACTATTCACACACATAAAGTATTTTCATAAACTTTGTGGTTGGCAAATGTACATTGGGATACATGGCTTGGGCTCAAGAACAAAATGGGCTCCCAGTATTTTCTCCAGGACTTACTTTGTCCACCTGGCACAGAACAAAGAATTCCTGCTCTAGTGACCTTATCATAAGACAGCAGTCACAGAGAAAAGAGGCTGAGCTGATTGTTCCCCTGGCCGTTAATCTTCCTGGGACAGAGGCATGAGTGATGGGGGAAGAGAAAGAAGGTCACAAACTTTTCCTCTCTATTTCTAAGTGGGTAGCAGTTCCTATTATGTGGCCCAGCCATTGCCATTTTAATAATGAGAACCTGAAATTTTCTCCTTATGCTATTCAATAAAAACAAAAGTTTTGTTAATATCAAAATGCATCCAAATTATACATGGCTGAAAGTAAAAGTGTTAGTTGCTCACTCTTTGTCCCCATGAACTGTAGCCCGAAAGGCTCCTCTGTTCATGGTTTTTCCCCAGGCAAGAATATTGGAGTGGGTTGCCATTTTTCTTCTCCAGGGAATCTTCCTGACCCAGGGATTGAACCCAGGTCTTCTGCATTGCAAGCAGATTCTTTACTGTCTGAGTTACCACAGAAGCTCCCGCCCCTCCCCGCCACAAAAAAAAAAAAAAAAAAAATGGCGTTAATAGACATTTCTCCAAAGGAGATGTACAAATGGCCAATGAACATCTGAAAACATGCTCAATACTCTTCTCCAGAGAATCTTCCTAACCCAGGAATCGAAACTGGGCCTCCCACATTGCAGGCAGATTCTGTACCATCTGAACCACCTACCCTATTTCTATAAACTATGGCTTTGGTCATCGTATGCAGACTTATAAAGAGTTCTGCTGTTCTTATTTGGACAGATGAGGTTGCAAATATCCTTTGTGTGACCATCAGGTGGAGTCTTTGCCACCTCAAGAACTTATGATGCTCTCCTTATGATGCTCTGAAGAAGCATCTCCAATTGCAAATAGACCGTGAGACAATGGAACCTGATTAGATTGCCCCAAGTCTGTCTGGGGAACCAGTGAACTACAGCTTTTTGGAGAAAGACTGATGTAGAGTTGAGGGAAGCCTGGACAGGCTAGCAATGTTCTAGTTCCTTCAGGCATTGTTTCTAAATAAGGTTTTCAATACATAGCAGGCTTCTGATACCTCTTGAGGTCACTGGGAGGCTATATGTGAAAAAATGGCCAGGATGGCTGGAGAGTAGAGTCTGAAGGGGAGTGGGTGTTGGGAATTGGGAGCTGGTTTCTAGACTGTGGTTCTATTAGTTTCCAATGTCAAGAGCAGAGAGCCAGTTAACAGTCAGGGGTAAGCTGGTGGTTGAAACCAGGTGTGAACTGCCTGGTTACCAAGATGTACCATGAACAGGTATCTGAGAGAAGTAAGTCAGGTTGAAGTCAGGGATCGTGCCCATTAACCCACCTCCAACATTCTCTTCTCTTCAAGGAGGGACCAGAGAAGGCAATGGCACCCCACTCTAGTACTTTTGCCTGGAAAATCCTATGGATGGAGGAGCCTGGTGGGCTGCAGTCCATGGCGTCGCTGAGGGTTGGACATGACTGAGCGACTTCACTTTCACTTTTCACTTTCATGCATTGGAGAAGGAAATGGCAACCCACTCCAGTGTTCTTGCCTGGAGAATCCCAGGGACGGGGGAGCCTGGTGGGCTGCCGTCTCAGGGGTTGCACAGAGTCGGACACGACTGAGGCGACTTAGCAGCAGCAGCAGCAAGGAAGGACAAGTTAGGGCAGAAAGATAAACTGTTATGTGAATTATAAAAGATCACTTTTTGTTCCATTTGATTTGTGACAAGATAAAGTCACAAAGTTTTCATCGTGATGCTGTGCTGTGCTTAGTCGTTCAGTTGACTAACTGAACTCTTTGCGACCCCATGGGCTATAGCCCACCAGGCTTCTCTGTCCATGGAGACAGAGACAAAATCCCCATGGGGGTTTTGCAGGCAAGAATACTGGAGTGGGTTTCCATGCCCTCCTCCAGGGGATCTTCCTAACCCAGGGATCAAACCCAGGTGTCCCGCATTGCAGGCAGATCTTTACTGTCTGAGCCACCAGGGAAGCCCTTTCATCATGATAGACTATAAAAAAATGACAACACAGTTTATTTGGGAAAAGCCTGCCATGACTAACTTGAGTGATTGATAAGCCTCTTCCCAAGTATTTTAGTCTAGAAACAACACTAAGAAAGCCAACCAGTCAAATTAGAAGACGCATGCCACAGAAGCTGGGAGTCAGACTCTGAGGACTCTAAGTGGGGTCCCCAAACAAAAAGCGCTTTGCCTTGGTGGGAAAGTTGCTTAATGTCTATAAGCCATACTTCATAATGCTGCTGATGGTAAAGGTGTTAAATGATGTAATAACTCTCCTGTGATATGAGACACAGCTTTAAAGAACCTCACAGGGTACCCTTTAGGGGTAAACATTCTGTTCTGCAGAAGAGAAAATTGTGTAGCTAGAGAGATAAAGTGACTTGTTCAAAATTAAATTGTTAGTAATTCCTAGTTCAAGGACTGAACATAAATATACTTCTTCAAAATGCAGTAGTTTCCCCACTTAAAAAAAAAGGATAGAATGCTGCTGCTGCTGCTGCTGCTGCTGCTAAGTCAATTCAGTCATGTCCGACTCTGTGGGACTCTGTGTGGAGCCCACCAGGCTCCCCCGTCCCTGGGATTCTCCAGTCAAGAACACTGGAGTGGGTTGCCATGTCCTTCGCCAATGCATGAGAGTGAAAAGTGGAAGTGAAGTCGCTCAGTCGTGTCTGACTCTTTGCGACCCCATGGACTGCAGCCTACCAGGCTCCTCCGTCCATGGGATTTTCACCCCCAAAATGAGCTTCATCTTTTCCTCCTAAATGGCTCGCCTAGACTTCAAAACTGAGTCAGATTTCCCCAGTCAACCAGCACTTTGATAACTCCAGTCATGTGTACCCTGAGAGGACTTTCTCACAGCATTTCTGTATTCCTGTTGCCAGACTTGACTAGAAGCCAAGGCGGGAAATCATTATAATGTTTCAGAAATTCATATTCAGTTTTAATTTTCTTCTAGGGGTGGGTGGACTTGCATTATTCTTCTGAACACATCTGCCCTGAATTTGCATGTATAATGAAAATGATGCTTTGTTAAAATGTTTTGTTAAATTGCCTTTAAATTTTTATTTCAAAATATTTTGTTATGGTCAGGATACATGCTTTCCTAAGAGGAAGTCCCCTATGAAAAAAATGTGGATAACCCAAACTGGATGGTAGCAGAGGGAAAGAGCAGTCGACTAGAAACACCACTGTATATACAATTTCAGAAATTTCCCACTGCTGGAAGGAAAGGGCCAATTATCATTTCAACAAAATGTTTATTGAGGTATAGGTACATACACAAATCTTAAGTGTACAAATCAATGGATTTTCACATGTATATGTAAATATATACATATGTGTATATTTATTTATTACATACTATATATAATATTTTCAATACCCCAGAGGGATCCCTCATGCCTCTCTCACCCCAAGATCAGGTAACCAATGTTCTGACTTTCATCATCAACTGTGTAATTTCTCCTGTTTGTGAATTTCATAAAATTAAATTATACAGTGTTGACTATTTTGTGTCTAGCTTCTTTCATGCATTGCTATGTGTGTGAGATTCAACTGTGATATTTCTGGTAACAGGCATTGTCTTTTTTGTTGCTTAGTATTCCACTTTATTTATATTCTGCAATTTATCCTTTCTAGACAGGCATTTGGATTGTGCTAGGCAATGGCATCCCACTCCAGTACTTTGCCTGGCAAACCCCATGGATGGAGGAGCCTGGTAGGCTGCAGTCCATGGGGTCGCTAAGAGTCGGACACGACTGAACGACTTCCCTTTCACTTTTCATTTTCATGCATTGGAGAAGGAAATGGCAACCCACTCCAGTGTTCTTGCCTGGAGAATCCCAGGGATGGGGGAGCCAGGTGGCTGCCGTCTGTGGGATCACACAGAGTCGGATACGACTTAAGTGACTTAGCAGCAGCAGGCTTTAACTGGACATGGAACAACAGACTGGTTCTAAATCACTAAAGGAGTATGTCAAGGCTGTATATTGTCACCCTGCTTATTTAACTTATATGCAGAGTACATCATGAGAAATGCTGGGCTGGAAGAAACACAAGCTGGAATCAAGATTGCCAGGAGAAATATCAATAACCTCAGATATACAGATGACAGCACCCTTATAGCAGAAAGTGAAGAGGAACTCAAAAGCTTGTTGATGAAAATGAAAGAGGAGAGTGAAAAAGTTGGCTTAAAGTTCAACATTCATAAAACTAAGATCATGGCATCTGGTCCCATCACTTCATGGGAAATAGATGGGGAAACAGTGGAAACAGAGTCAGACTTTCTTTTTTTGGGCTCCAAAATCACTGCAGATGGTGAATGCAGCCATGAAATTAAAATACCCTTACTCCTTGGAAGGAAAGTTATGACCAACCCAGATAGTATATTGAAAAGCAGAGATATTACTTTGTCAACAAAGGTCCATCTAGTCAAGGCTATGGTTTTTCCAGTGGTCATGTATGGATGTGAGATTTGGACTGTGAAGAAAGCTGAGTGCTGAAGAATTGATGTTTTTGAACTATGGTGTTGAAGAAGATTCTTGAGAGTCCCTTGGTCTGCAAGGAGATCCAACCAGTCCATCCTAAAGGAGATCAATCAGTCCTGAGTGTTCATTGGAAGGACTGATGCTGAAGGTGAAACTCCAGTACTTTGCCCACCTCATGCGAAGAGATGACTCATTGGAAAAGACCCTGATGCTGGGAGGAATTGGGGGCAGGAAGAGAAGGGGACGACAGAGGATGAGATGGCTGGATGGCATCACCGACTCAATGGACATGAGTTTGAGTGGACTCTTGGGAGTTGGTGATGGACAGGGAGGCCTGGCGTGCTGTGATTCATGGGGTTGCAAAGAGTCGGACACGACTGAGTGACTGAACCGAACTGAAATGAGGCTTTAACTATTATGAATAAAACTGCCATGAAATTCTTATCCTTCTCATTTGGCAGACAAATATATTCATTTATCTATCCAAAGGCATGGAATTGCACATTCATAGGGTAGACATACAGGAGAAGGCAATGGCAACCCACTCCAGTACTCTTGCCTGGAAAATCCCATGGATGGGGGCGTCTGGTAGGCTGCAGTCCATGGGGTCGCACAGAGTTGGACACAACTGAAGTGACTTAGCAGCAGCAGTAGCAGCAGCAGCAGGATAGACATGTATTTAGCTTTTAAAACTTGAGAGCTTTAAAAGTCGATGGGGCTGGTGCACTGGGATGACCCAGAGGGAGGGTACGGGGAGGAAGGAGGGAGGAGGGTTCAGGATGGGGAACACATGTATACCTGTGGTGGATTCATTTCGATATTTGGCAAAACTAATACAATATTGTAAAGTTTAAAAAAAAAAAAGTTGATGGTTTCAAAAGGTTTTCCAAAGTCATGATTTTCTTGTAAGAGAGAAAAGGAGACTTTTTTCTGAGAAGTGTGTCCATACCTTTATAGGATGCACATGAAACTGTTTCTCAGGATTTCTTCTTTGTAAGGTGGAGAAGGCGGAGGGAATTTTTGTTCTTAAGGAAAAGCCGCCGTGGGAGGAATCCTGAGTCTCTGTCTCTTCCCTTTGCTGCTTCTCCTTGCTTCCTGCCTAATGGTGAAGATACAGACTACAGCCTACAGATGGGAGACTGAAATGAGGATGTCAGGTGCAATCACAGTGGTAAACTGAAAATACCCCGGATGTTTCAGTACTGAATCAAGTAGCCGCAAGAGTCCACGTTTCTTTTCCTTAGATACACGGTGGGAAAGAAGGAAAAGAAAAATATTAATAGCAGGAAGTAGTGGATAAACTCCGTAGTTACACCTTTGTGTCACTTTCTCTAAAAGTTTAGAACATATCTTATTAAATACAGCTTTAGCAATAATGGGGCTTCTCTGCTGGCTCAGCTGGTAAAGAATCCACCCACTCAACGGGAGACCTGGGTTTGATCCCTGGGTTGGGAAGATCCCCTGGAGAAGGGAAAGGCTACCCACTCCAGTATTCTGGCCTAGAGAATTCCATGGACTGTATAGTCCATGGGGTTGCAAAGAGTCAGACACGACTGAGTGACTTTCACTTTAGCAATAATAACTACTTAAGAAGAAAAACTGTTTCTTGAAGATTTAACTTCTAAAACTATATTACAAAAGTGAAAACAAATACTAAATGTACTGTCTTGAATTTCCTGTTGCCTTGTAAAGGGAAAAACAGCTTCAGTTAGCCTTGTGTTAGGAGCCAGGTTATCTATTATGATGATACTACAAATCACTACCTTGTTAATTATTCACATATGTTCTTGTTCAAAGCTTGATGAGTTTGTATCATGAATATTTATATGTGGCTGTCCATCCCAGTCATTCCAGATTTCTCTTAGGATCAGCAATATGAGTACTTTGTCAGCTGTAAGCTTTAGAAAGCATCTAACTATTATATGGGGGCTTTGGGGGTATTTTTAAAATTATTTGATTCTATGCCCAAGTTAAGTGGGGATCTGTCAACAACCTGGCTTGTGATCAATGCAAGCATATCAGACAGATAATGTAGATCCCTACAGGAAAAGCTACATAAAACATTTTGTAATGTACAGTCAAACATGTCCCCCTTTCTCTCTGATGCTCAGCCTCTTCATCTGCTAGAAATGGGAGTTAGAGGAAATAATCTCCAAAGGCATCTGGCAGCTCTAATGTTTGATGACTTTATAATTTTTATTTCACAGTGTGATTATTTTACCAGTGAATCTCAGGGACCCAAATCATCAATATTGATCAAAGAAAGCTAATAAGTTCAATTAAACAAATATTGAATGAGTACTCTTGGACCAACACAGTGCAAAGAAGTCAGTGAAAAGTTGTTGGATAAATGCATGATTGAATAAATAAATGAATGTCTAGATGAAGAAGGTGCTCAGTGCAAACCAAATGGACACAGTTCCTTTAAATCATGACAATTAATATACAAAACTGTATGAAATAGTGATGACAAAAATACAAACTAAAAGCAAGTCTCAGCTAATGTCTAACGTTCTTAAAAGATCAGATACCATCTGATTACAATAATCAGGATAGTAGAGAAGAGTGATCAGGGGATCAACATAAATTGAGCAATCATTATATGCCAGAACCTTGTAGCTTTAAAAGATGCACAAATACTCACATGTGGTTCTTGACCTTGAGAAGCTCACAATCCTGTGGAGTTGCTAAATATTTAGGGAAAACTTTCTGTGCCAGGCACTGTTAGGTGCCAAAGATTATAGTGGGGAGGGTGCAAGGCACCATTTTGCCTTGAAGAACGTACATCCAGAAATGAAAGGGAGACTTTTAATCACACCATTTCAACACAGTGCCATACATGTGTGATAAGGGGCTTGTGAGTGGCAACAGACACAAAAACGTGGGATGCTCACTTCAGACAAATGAGAGATGGGGAGTTATCTAGGTGTACTGTGGACCAGTGGTTCTTGAAAGCTGAAATGTATAAGAATCACCTGTGAATCTGGTTAAAACACAAGTTAAATATCCAGATGTGAAATATTTTTACTTATTTGCAATGTATTATAATTTTCTTGGCCAGACAACTTGGTTGTCATATTTAAAGAGTTTTTTGTTCAATCCCTAAGTTGTATCCAACTCTTTTGTGACCCCATGGACTGTACCCTGCTAGGTTTCTCTGTCCATTGGATTTCCCAGTCAAGAATACCAGAGTGGATTGTCATTTCCTTCTCCAGGGAATCTTCTAGACCCAGGGATTGCACCCACATCTCCTGCTTGGCATGATAAAGACATGCCCCTTCATTGTTGTTCAGCCACTAAGTCATGTCCAACTCTTCGTGACCCCACGAACTGCAACACGCCAGGCTCCCCTGTCCTTTACTATCTCCCTGAGTTTGCTCAAACTCAGGTCCATTGAGTCAGTGATGCCATCCAATCATCTCATCCTGTTGGGTCTTAGCTAATACAATGAGATTATGCATCACTTGGGTTGGAGATTATAGGTAATTTGCTGATACCAAGTAGTGCTTAGTTGGCTAGTCATTGGGGTTAGTGGTGAGGCCAGAGCTGCACACTGTAATTTACACGTGTGTGCAATGAACTTTGTAGGGGACAGAGACTGAGGCGGTTGAGGTGTATTTTGAATCTCTGCTTATCTAAGGCAGTGGGGGCAGTTTCCCTTTTGCTTGTTATATAAGATTTGAGTGAACAGATACAATCCAATGGGTGACACATTTCTGATTTGCTCCAGCTTTGTTTTAAAATCCATTGTAGATTACAGAGACTGAGTAGCTGCTTGGCTGGTCCACTCCTTAATCCAGCAATACCTCTTGTTCCCTAGTAGTCTAATGATTCATTACAAATGGATAACCGGTAAGGACCTACTGCATAGCACAGGGGACTCAGCTCAATATTATGAAGCCACCCACCCAAATGGGAAAAGAATTCGAGAAAGAATACATACAGGTACATGGATAACTAAATCACTTTGCTGTACACCTGAAACTAATAAAACATTGTTTATGAACTATGCTCCAGTATATAAAATAAAAGGCTTTAAAAAGAGCATGAAGACAAAAAAATTACAGACTGCTGTGATATGTGTTCTTATGCTTCTTTGTGTCCCACTCTTTGTGACCCCATGGATTATAGCCCACCAGGCTCCTCTGTCCATGGGATTCTCCAGGCAAGAATACTGGAGTGGGTTGCCATTTCCTCCTCCAGGGCATCTTCCCGACCCAGGGGTCGAACCTGCGTCTCCCATGTCTCTGGCATTGGCAGGTGGGTTCTTTACCACCAAGCCACCTGGGGAGTCCCCAGGTGGTGTACATTGTGCTATTTATTTCTGGTTGGCACCTAGCAGTGGGCAAAGGGAAATGAGCGGTCCTTTTGGTCACCAAGGCTCTTTAGAAAGCTGGGTTACATTTGAAGGGACTTCTAACAAGTGGCAAATGTCTCAGATGTGTCAAGTATGAGAAAAGCTTTTGTTCTGTATTGTTGTTGACTTTTTTTTTCAGCCCTATTATCTTTGGCTATGATTTTATAGACTGTGCCTGTATAACGGGAAAGCTAGTGATAAAATTCTAAAAAGGAAGTCATTTATGGCTTTCCTCCAGAGAATCTTATTGATTTTTTTAAAAGAGGAACCATATTCTGCCACTTGAAATGTAGTAGCTGTGTTCTCCAGGGTGTTGTTGAAGTTCAGAATACGATTCACTTGGAATTCTTTGTCTATATATCTGTATTAGATTATGCAAGAATGCTGTCCCTGTTTTTATCTACCTGGTTGACTTAGCCTGTGATGAGTGCATAGACCTAATGTACCCAAATACCCAGGAAGGAGGAGGATGTGGTCTTTGAAAGAGAGCATCTTTGTGCCAGCTTCCCCAGTATTTCCTTCTTAATCAGTCAAGAAAACATTTACTGAGTGTTCTATCATGCCTCCCATGACGACCAGTACAAGAGAAGATTCTCATGGCATCGAACTCCTTTCATCTCCTCCAGCTCCCTCTCAGTGAGTGGTACCTCCTCCTACATACTCTACTGCACTAGAAATCCAGGACTCACCCTTTCACTGCCTGCTCTCAACTTCTGCATTAAGATCAGGTTTGCTGATCAGCTGGCTTCTCCTGATTAACATTGCATTACCCCCATGCCACCTTCCTCTGTCACTGGATTACTAAAATTACTTTTTTTCAACATAAAAGATTTGAATATGAACAAAGTTATGGTGTAATATAATAAACATTCATGTACTTGCCGCTCTGTTATTTACAAATCTTCACATTTTTATGCATGTTTCAGGCTTTGACAAAGAAGAATATAAATTTACTTGAAATTACTTTTAGTTGCTCTATTTCCTTTCTCTTTCTTTGCTCCTTAATCAGAGGCAAGAAGTCACCCAGTTGTTCATTCTTCTAATTTATGCTTTTAAAAATATTTATTATATGTGCAGGTATTTACACATAACATTTGATAAGTATTATGTGTATATATATATGTGTATTAAAAAAATATATATATATGAGATATCAAACTGTATATGCCGTTTGTATTTTTCCTTTATCTTTTATTGTTTCTGCTGACACACATAGACCCATGGAATAGCTTTTGTGTTCTATTTAAAAAGTCACAGTGTAAGTGTTCTTTTGTTGACGGCCTTTGTTTTTTTTTCCTCTTTTCTTTTTTCTTTTGTTAGTACAATTGGTGCTACAATGAACAAGTTTCTCTTTTTAAAAATTAATTACTTTAATTTAACTGGAGGCTAATTAGTTTACAATATTGTGGTTTTTCCATACATCAACATGAATCAAACATGAGTGTACATTGGGGTTGATGTATGAGAAATTTTGTAGGTTACATCCCTAAATGTTAAATGTCCAAATTATCAACATGCACATTTTCAGCCTGACCAAATTGTTTCTCTCTTTTTTTTAAATTTTATTTTATTTTAAAACTTTACATAATTGTATTAGTTTTGCCAAATATAAATATATATATTTGTATACACAATTACTGAAAATGTAAACATTTTGATGTGGCAATTTTAGCAACTTTTTCTTTTATGATTTGTATTTTTTTTAATTTTATTTTCTACTGAAAGAGAATTAATTTACAATATTGTGTTGTTCTTTGCTGTACATCAGTATGAATTGCCATAGGTATACATATGTTCCTTCCCTTTTGAATCTCCCTCCCACCTCCTACCCCATCCCACCCCTCTAGGTTGTATGACATGTTTTTAATGTCTTGTTCAGGAAATCCTTTCTTCTCCTAGTTTCATATACAAATTATCCTGTGTTTTTGTACAATAGTTTTAAAAGTATACATTTCACCTTTGGGTCTTTAATTATTTCTTACATTTTGTGGTAACTTTATTACAAGTAATAAGCCAGTATTGATTGACACATCACTTTTTGTTATGTGTATGCACACACACACGATAGAATATTACTTAACCATAAAAGGGAATGAAATTGAGTCAGTTATAGTGAGGTGGATGAACCTAGAGTCTGTTATACAGAGTGAAGTAAGTCAGAAAGAGGAAAACAATATCATATACTAATGTGTATATGTGGAATCTAGAAAAACGATACAGATGAACCTTGTTGCAGGGCAGGAACAGAGACACAGATGTGGAAAACAGACATTTGACCATGTGGGGGAAGGGGAGAGTGAGATGAATTGGAAGAGTAGCATTGACCTATACATGACCATGTGTAAAATAGATAGCTAGTGGGAAGCTGCTGCATACCTCAGGGAGCTCAGCTTGGTGCTCTGTGATGACCTAGAGAGGTGGGATTGGGGCATAGGAGGGAGGCTCAAAAGGGAGGGCAAATATGTATATATATAGCTTATTCATGCCATTATACAGCAAAAACCAACACAACATTGTAAAAATTAAAAAAACAAAAAATAAAAATAAATTTAAAAAGACACATTATTATTTAACTAAAGACCATACTTTATTCAGTTTTCCTTAATGTCCTTTGATTATTAATCATTTGTAAAGTGGATGTTGTGCAGATGCTTTTCCTCACTCTATGGCTTGTCTTCTCACATTTCCCTCTCTCCTACCTCTGTGTCTTTATACCTGTTTGTGCCCCTGTATGGAATGGTATCTTCGTAGTTCTGGCTGCTGTAACAGAATACCATAAACTGAGTGACTTTATTAACAATCATTTATTTCTTAGTCTTGCAGAAGGCAATGGCAACCCACTCCAGTATTCTTGCCTGGAAAATCCCATGGGTGGAGGAGCCTGGTAGGCTGCAGTCCATGGGGTCAAGAAGAGTTCAACACGACTGAGTGACTTCACTTTCACTTTCATGCATTGGAGAAGGAAATGGCAACCCACTCCAGTGTTCTTGCTTGGAGAATCCCAGGGATGGGGGAGCCTGGCGGGCTGCTGTCTATGGGGTCACACAGAGTCAGACATGACTGAAGTGACTTAGCAGCATTTCTTAGTCTGGAGTCTGCAATACTCATGATCAGGTGACAGCATGACTGGGTTCTTGGTGAGATCCCTCATCCTAGTTTACAGAAGGCAACTTTCTTGCTCTGTTCTCACACAGCAGACAGAGCACCAAGATGCAAGGTCTTGTATCTTTTCTTATGAGGGCACTAATCCCATTTATAAGGGCTCCATCCTCAAGCCCTAATTAACTCTCAAAGGCCCTGCCTCTTGATTCTGTCACATTGAGGGCTATGATTTCAAGGTAAGAATTGAGGAGGGTGGACACACATATGAAGTTCATAACAGATGGCTTTGCCTCACTCATTTCTTACCTGAAACTGTAAGATTTGTGGCTAGATGTTGCTTTTTCTGTAAAGTCTAGATAATAATAGTTTCCACTCCTTTCTACCACTATGATTCTTACTCCCAAAGCATCCACTGGTCTGTGTTATTATTGTCTGTTCACTTACTCTTCTTCTTCTTTTCCTTTTGATCTTCAGATGCCTGGACTGTGTTTCTTCTCTTTGTAGGTCTGGTGTTAAGTGTAGTGTCTTATACATCATACATGCTCATCAGATGTTGGTGGAAACAGTCATTATGTGAATGGTTCTTGCCCTGAGAAAACAAACAATTCATTTGGATCAAAGAACAATTGAACTTGAGCTTATATGATATTGACTATAGAGGCAAAGGGACTTTGAAGACTAGGTTGAAGTTAACCTTGAAGTTTGCATCAGCCTGGATATGAGTGGGATACACTTGCATGAGAGATTTTGGTACATCTGTTTGTGTAAAATAACTAAGAATCTGGTTTACGACAGCAACTTGAAAATTGAAAGGGGAAAAAGCTTAGTAGCATTTTATAATAAGAAACAGCTGGACCTAATAACAGATTTGTTTCAGTGAAAAAAGGAAAGAGAAGATAAAGATAATTTAATAATAATGCTGGTATTATCTAGTGCGTGCCAAGATGTTATCAAACATACACCTCTCACAGTGCTAGAGGAAGTATAAATAGCAACCAACATTTTATGAAATATTTGAACCTTATTTCTCAAAAGTTTTCACATTCTAATACTCTTTGACCCACTATTTCTATTTCTAGGAATGCATTCCAAGGAAATAATCAGAAATGGTAATAAATATTTATGAACAAATATGTGCATTATTTATGAGAGCAAGAAGCTGGAAACCACCTAAAGATCCAGTACTATGAAAATGATTATGTAAATTATGATATATATTCATGTGAAGGAATAGAATGCAATCACTAGCAATTATATTTATAATGCTTGTTAATGATAATGAAAATACTTTGATATAGCATTAAGTAAGGAAAGTAGATTATAAAATTATATTATCTCAATTATAGAGAGAAAAATGCTTAGTACAAGGCTAAAAGAAAACATGTCTAAAATATTAATGATGGTTGCTTCTGGGAAGAGAGAATAAGTGATTTTCTTCCCTGCTTCACTGAATATGTCTGTAATTTCTGATTTTTTTTTTACCTTAAGTATTAGTTTAATGACCCAGAGGGGATTTCAAAATAATTTTTAATCACCTGTTTTTGACATTGAGACAGTATTACACTGAAATCAAAATGCTCCCTTTATGAAATCTCATGTCCTCTAAATTAAAAAAAAAAAAAAAAAAACACCCTCTCTTATACTTTCACTCATTTACTAATTTATCTGTCATAAATCTGTGTATTATACTCAGTGCTTTAAATAGAGAACATAACATATATTCTCTGTCTTAAAAGAGCCCCATCTATGCGAAAGGTAAGCATATAATTAACAGAGTGATTTAAAAAACATGTACAGCACCTACGGTGGCTCAGAACCACAGGAGGAGGGACTCACTTGACTTTCCTGAGAAGATCACGTTTGGCCTGGCTTGTAAAAGGCAGATTGCTTTTCATTTGTTAAAGAATAAGCCATGGGAAGGTAGGGCTTTGTAGACCCACGTAATAGGACGTCAAAGATAGAATATGACTGGAGAGAAATGAGCCTAATTAGATTGGGGTAAGTTGTTCTTGGGCTTTATACTTGTGTTCTGTGCTTAGGACCATTGAGGGTTTGGTTTAATAGAGCTTGACGTGACTGCTTTCTTATTGATTAATATGAGTTTTCCATTCAGCACAATCCTGGGTCTGATGCATTACTGTTGACACTTGGTGCTCAATAAATATTGGCTGTAGGTGAGGATTCTAACAACTTTGGTCATGGCCAAGTGTCTGAGGTGGGCAGAGATCGCTTCAATTTGGAATTGGTAACTGGAGCATGGATGATAGCTTAGGGCAGAGTTTCTCAGTATTTTTCATTATTGGCCCCCTAAGGAGCCTTGTTCGGAGAAGGCAATGGCAAGCCACTCCAGTACTCTTGCCTAGAAAATCCCATGGATGGAGGAGCCTGGTAGGCTGCAGTCCATGGGGTTGCTACAAGTCAGACACGACTGAGCGACTTCACTTTCACTTTTCACTTTCACACAATGGAGAAGGCAATGGCAACCCACTCCAGTGTTCTTGCCTGGAGAATCCCAGGGATGGCAGAGCCTGGTGGGCCGCCGTCTGTGGGGTCGCACAGAGTCGGACACGACTGAAGCGACTTAGCAGCAGCAGCAGCAGCAAGGAGCCTTGTTAGACATTTTCACTTCTAATCATCCCCATAGGATTTTAAAACCCCAGATACACTGTATATTTGTCTATGACCATTATGCTTATCTATGTTTTATACATAAAAAGATGAGAATCTTTTTTCATTTCTCTCCCTGAAGACCAGTTTTGTGCCCTTGATGGTGGTATCATTTCTGTGGAGGGTGCATGAGTTTGATTGAGCCTTTCCGAAATATGTTTAACTCTGGAAAAATACACATAATGTAAATGTTACCCTCTTAGTCATTTTTATTGGAGTATAATTGCTCTACAATATTGTGTTAATTGTGTGTGTGTGTGTGTATTCCCTCCCTCTGGAGCCTACCCCCCACCCCTACCCCCCACGCATCCCTCTAAGCCAGCCCAGAGCACCAGGCTGAGCTCCCTGTGCTGCGCAGGAGCTTCCTGCTAGCTCTCCATGTTATATGTGGTAATGCATCTATCAGTCCTACTCTCCCAATTTGTCCCACCCTCCGCTTTCCCCACTGTGTCCACAAGTCCATTAGTTCTCTACATTTGCATCTCCATTCCTGCCCTGAAAACAGATTCATCTGTACCATTTTTCTATATTCCACATACACGTGTTAATACATATTTGTTTTTCTCTGACTTACCTCTGTATGATGTGTGACCCTGCAATCCCATGACTGGGCATATACCCTGAGAAAACAGTAATTCATACAGACACATGCACTCGAATGTTCACGGCAGCCCTATATGCAATAGCTAGGACATGGAAGCAACTTAAATGTCCACTAACAGATGAATGGATAAAGAAGACATGGTATATATATACAATGGAATATTACTCAGCCACCAAAGGAACCATATTGGATCATTTGTAGAGATGGATCATCTTAACCATTTTTCAGTATGCAGTTCATTCATGTGAAGCACATTCTCATTGTGCATCCAAGTCCCAAAACTCTTTTCATCTTACAAAACTGAAACTCTGTATCCATTAAAAAACCCCCACTCCTCACTCCCCCTTGCAACCACTATTCAACTTTCTGTCTCTATTAATTTGAGTACTGTATATGAGGACCTCATATAAGTGGAATGTTGTAGTGTTTGTTCTTTTTTTCGTGTGTGTGACTGCTTATTTCACTTAGTAAAATATCCTTAAGTTTCATACATGTTAGAGTATTTGTCAAGATTACCACTCTTTTTAAAGTTAAATAATATTCAGTTGCATGTGTATTTACCTATTCATTTGTTGATGGACACTTGATTTGCTTCCACCTTTTGGCTATTATAAATAATGGTGCTATGAACATAGGTGTACAAATATCCCTTTGAGACCCTGCATTCAATTATTTGGGAATATACCCAGAAGTGGAATTGTTAGATATTATGATAATTCAATGTTTAATTTTTTGTGGAACGATCACACTGTTTGAAATGGTGGTTTTATAATTTTATATTCCCACAAAGAGCACACAAGAGTTCAAATTTCTTCACATTCTTGATGACACTCATTATTTTCTGTTTTCCACATTCTTGCTAACATTCATTATTTTCTGCTTTATGATAGGAGTCATCTTATTGAGTATAAAATGATATCTCATTGTGGTTTAGATTTGCATTTCCCTAATAATTGGTGATTATTTTTGACCATTTGTATATCTTCCTCAGAGTAATATCTATTTAAGCCCTTCACCATTGTTTAATCATGTGATTTGTTTTTGTTTAAGTTGTAGGCCTTCCTTATATATTCTGGATAATAACTGCTCTGCTCATCAGATACATGCTTTGCAGATATTTTCTTTCATTCCATAAGTTGCCCTTTCATTCTGTTGATTGTCTCTTTTGATGGGGTTGGAGCTTTTAAAAATTCACTTGATGCTTAGATTTGTGACAGCTTTTTATATTCCTTTACTATTTCTTCTTCCCAAGGTAATTAGGAGGTTGAAATCTGGATGGTGTTATCCTAGGCCAGGGCAGACATTGAGATGCAGCCTGGTATTTGGGGTCTGGGCCAAGATGCCTTAGAAAAATCTTAAATAGAGTATCCTATGGATTTATGCATCATTCAGGGAGAGGTGGGCCATGTTTGGCCACCCAGCTCAAACAGGGCATGATGACAAGGATGAATCACTGCTAAACAAGGAGATTTTAAACAACAAGGAGGGAAAAGAGGCATGAGACGATTAGAAGTTCAAATACATAACATGAGCAGACATTCCAAATATTCTTGTTTTTATTCCATTTGTTAAGGTCATGGGGTATATTAACTGTTAGCATGGAGCTGTTTCTATCTTGTCTGTGTAGTTTTGTCAACCTATCTGCCTCCTTTATTCACCTAGAGTTTCCTTTTCACCTAGAGATTTGTTGAGGGCTGGCATTTGGAGGTGTGGTTTCTGGTGGACACAGCTCCAGCCAAAGACCAGTTAGGAACTTAATACCACTCAGGAAGTGAGAGAGGTTTAACTTCAGTCTCAATTTATGTATCAACCCATCACCTCAAATAAAGATTAAACCTCCTGCAACAGGAGAGTAAAACATCTTCTCTGTTATTCCTATGGGAAAGAGATAATACGTTTAAAAATCTTTCTGATGCCACGACTGTAAGATTAATGCTGTTATCCAGTTTGTTATCTGTCTGCTGCGTCTCCTCGTGTCTACCATAAGTCAATAGAGCATCACTTTTCTAATTGAAATCACTGTGATGATGGAGTCTGTTCGTGGAAATGAAAGGTGGTTGCCATGATCTGGTGGAAATTGAATTAATCCTCTGGGAACGAGGCCGACCTAATTATTCTGCTCAGAAATACTGGGCTTGCTTTGACTTCTTCAGTATACAGCCGTGGGAAAGAGGCCAAGGTGCCATTTAGCAAATCTTTTCTTGAATTGCTTTAAACTCACCTTACATTTAACTGTGAGACCTTTTCATTGTAAAGTGTTATTTCTTGTGTTTTTCACCTTTTTATTTGCAGGTATTCTTCAATGAAAAGGGTAATATTTCAGTCACATACTAAATTCTTTCTGCCCTATATTTGTCACACTCAGATGTTATTTATAGAAGTTATGCCTTTGATACTCAAACATAATGCTTCTCAGAGATACTATTGGGAGAAACACAAGGTTCAACTCTTCTCAGAAATCATCTAGTCTCACCCAATTATTGCAACAACAACATCAACAGCAGTAATTTGTTGAGTGCACATTATGATTCAGACACTACTGTCCTAAGTATATTGCAAACATTTTCTCATTTTCTATGCTGTTAATATTTCCTCTACATACATTTTTAAAGAAGCACTGAAATTTTAAGAATATAATGTCACACAGCTAATAAACCGCAGAACAATGTTTGAAACAGGCGGTCTAACTGCAGAATTAGATTGACACTTTACATACAGGACATTCATGAGATTCTGAATTTCAGATAAGCAATAAATTTTTTTTAGTAAACATACATCCCAAATATTGCAGGAGACATTCAAATGCTAAAAAAAAAAAAATTAAAACAAAGACAAACTTTGTCATTTATCTGAAATTTGAATTTAACTGAGTGTGCTATGTGCATTGTTAGTTTTGTTTAAGCTTTTTTAAAATTGGTCTATTTCTGACTGTGCTGGGTCTCTGTTGCTGTGCATGGGCTTTCTCTAGTTGCAATAAGTGGGAACTACCCTCTTGTTGCAGTGGTTTCTCGTATTACGGAGCATGGGCTCCAGGTGCCCAGGCTTCAGTAGCTGAAGTGCATGGGCTTAGTTGCCCTGTGGCTTGTGGGATCTTCCTGGACCAAGGATCAAACCCATGTCCCCTGAGTTGGCAGGCGAATTCTTAACCACTGGGCAATCAGGGAAGTCCCTGCTTAGTTTTTGTTAAAGCTGGCAGCCCTATTTAGAGCCCATGTTCGTAAGCAATCTGCTGTGCTGCTGCTATGTCTGAGCAGTGAGGAAAAATGTATTCCTTAGCCTCTTATGGTTGACTGGGGGCTGAGCTAGTTCCTCTCCTCCCCACTCCACCCTGAGAGAGTGAGATCATCCCTTCTCTTGCCATCTCAGATCCCACAGTATGATAGTTGAACGCTCCTTTTAGTATGTCTCAAAACATGTTGCAAAGACTTCAGGCTCTCTGTCCTGGGGTAGGTATTTAAGTCTTGGTAGCTGTTATTGACACACATTTGGAACATAGTACTCCTGACATTCAGAGAGAAGGGTGGACATTCATCACTCAATAAGTATAGTCCTGATGGCTCAGGTGATAAAGAATCTGCCTGCAGTGCAGGAGGCTTGGGTTTAGTCTCTGGGTTGGGAAGATCCCCTGGAGAAGGGAATGGCAACCCACTCCAATATTCTTGCTTGGAGAATTCCATGGACAGAGGAGCCTGGCAGGTTAAGTCCATGGGGTGGAGAAGAGTCAGACACGACTGAATATCTAATACTTTCACTCTTTTTCATATATGTGGATACGTTTATTATTTTTTGTGATCTTTCGAAGTGTTCAATGTTTTGCTGAAATGATGACATCACAGCCAGCATAGAGAACCCATACAGAATGGTGCTCGATAAAGATTTTGGCTTCATTTCATTCTTTTCTCTGTGCATAATCTTTATCTTCTACTGATTAAAACATCTGCATTCTGATCCCAGCTGGGCCATTAGAAATTTTGAGACCTTGGGCAAGCTTTTCACTGCATTTTAATTCTATCCTTTATAAAGTGAAAAATGGGGTTGGATGTTTCTCTCCTAATGTTCCATTTGTCCTTGGTAGTCTGTGATACTGGGGCTTGAGAAAGACTGGCTCAGGTGCTTCATTACGTATTTTTGTAACTAGTATTGTGACGACATTCTAGGGCTTGTCTTAGTTTCCATTGTGTGTAAGTCAGTGCTTGAATTATATACTTGTTCCTAGTTTGGCTGCTTATACCAGACCATGTGGCAAATTTGTCCTCCATATGATATGAGAATGGGGTCTAATAATTCTATCATCTTCCCTATAGAATTCAGCACAGTTATGGGTAATAGATAAATACAATCTCTATTGTTTGACAGTATTTAATAGCCTGTGGACACCAACCAGCCGAAGGCTCTCCATGGTCTGACCCAAGCTCACTTTTCTTTTCAAGCTTTTTTGTCACCACTCAACACAGTGACCAGTCACGTCAGATGACTTCCTCTTGCCTGAACGTGTCATGCGGTTCCTTGACTTTGTACTGTTCTCTTTGTAGTGCTCTGCCTCCTAGTCAGCAGCGAGAGCTAACGTGTGTGAGGTTCTCACGACACGAAAGGCACTCTTATACGCTGACTCATCCAGTTTTCCCAACACCCCAGTGACATGGATGATGTTCTTATCCCCATTTTTCAGAAGCAGAAACTGAGGTTTGGAGAGATTAAGAAACTTTTCCAAAGTTGTATGGCTAGTAAGTAGCAGCACCAAAATCCCAAGCCAGGCAACCTAGTTCTGAATTTCATGCTTTTATCTTCTACAACAGACTGCCTCAGTTAACTGTGCCCTTTCCCAGGTTACCTGAGGAGAGCAGAGATATCAGGAAACAATGAGGACAAAATAAATATAAACAATGAGGACAAGAGGAAGTAGTAACTTTTTTAGAATAAAAAGGAGAGGGTACAAGTTGGCCAGAAAGGAGAAACAGCAAAGGAGAAGAAGAAAGCAAGATGCTGGGGTTTCCTTTTGAATGGACCTGTGAAGATGTTGATCCTATATTCTGTTCCTCCTTGGTGTCTACACTTTCACCTCTGCCTGCTTGGTGCAACCACCCAGTCAGCTCTCTACAGAATAGCTCCTACTCCTTCCTCAGGAATCAGCTCAGGACTGGCCTTCCCTGATCACAACTCTAGGTTTGGGAGTCCCTGTGACCCTGTGTTACCTCAGCCCACTGCTTCACAGTTTAGTGCAAGTTGTAGACACACCTGTCTTCTTCAACAAACCATGAACAACTTGGGGAGAAGGGTGCATTACCACCTTCAGTATACAGTGACTAAACTCTCTAGTTCTAACACACCTGGGAGAATGAATCCCTGGGAAATTTCTGCCAACACCAGTGTATGTACTCCTATCTTGAAATTATTACTTAGCATAGATTATGGGATTAATTGCTGGAGAGCTAGTGTACGAGGCTCTGAATAGAATAAAATATCAATACCAGTCTATCCACATTTATTTCCTGGAATAGGTCATTCATTTACTTATCCATAAATCAACTCATTCTTTCAATAAGTTTTTAAACATTTATTAAAAAGCCATAATTGGGGAATTCTCTGGCAGTCCAGTGTTAGGACTGCATGCCTTCCCTGCAAAGGGTGGGCTTAGATCCCTGGTTGGGGAACTAACATTCCAGAAGCCACATAGCACAGCCAGAAAATACAAACAAAAACAACCCTTGTTTGTCACTCATTCTGTGCATTCCTTCATTCACTCAACACATATTTATTATCTGTTAAGTGTTCAAGCTGTGGGTGAATTGGTGACTGTAACAGGAACACTTCTCTAGCGGGAATCATAGGATCCTGGACAAAACAGTCAATACAAATGTAAAGGCATGAATACAAAGTTATAAATTGTGATATGTGCTTTGGAAGAAACTAAAAAGGTGCAGTTATAGAGAATAAAAATGAAAGGGTGGTCAGAGAAGCTCTCTCAGCTTGCTGCCAGACACTGACCTCAGGAGCAACTGAAAGACTGGTGGGCAATGCGAGTAGGAATCTACAGTAGATACTTCCTGCTGAGGACAATTGCAGAAAATAGCAGTGGATGGAGAACAAAGAGGGGCTTACCTGCTCTTATTAGGCCCATGGGGAAAGCTTTCCTAGAGGAAAGGATATTTCCACTGACTCTTGGAGAATGAGAAAGCCTATTTGAAACCTTCCAGGCTGTGAAATCAATACTGGCACTTAACTTCTCTCAACTCTTGCATTTCTATCCCCAGTTCCTGCTGTAAGACTGATCTTTCTAAAGCTTATGTCTGAATATATAAATTCCATAATTAATAACCTAAGCAGCTTCCCATCCTCTCTCCAGGATATACAGACTGAAAACAGAGCATGGCATATTTCACAACATGATCTCAACATTACTACGTGCCCCCTCCTTGCCTGCAACCTTTAGTAGTGAATTCTCAGCTGGGCTCCTTCACACATTGATGGTTATCCCAAGGTATTCCCTCTGCTTTGGCAAGCTCCAACATGTGGGCTTCTACTTTAAAGCCCAGATCAGCTATCACTTGCATCATACACGGTCTTATCACTCTTCTTGCCCCATCTAACAGGTGGAGAGAACAAGTCCTTCTTTTTTGTCCTTCCAAAGCATCTTGAACCTAACTCTATTTTGGAAGTTATCTCGCTAGACCATAATTATTATGTGGTCTGCCTTTCTTGCTGTACTGTGTGCTTCATGAAGACAAGAATATTGTCTTTATTAGTCTTTGTACTCCTAGGCCTAGAAAGCACAGTGATTATCTTACAGGTGAGCAATCAGGGATTTCTTCTTAAGTGCATGAATGGAGAGAAGGGAAATGCCTTACTGGGTGAATTCTCAAGGTACAGTTTGGTTTAGAGAATACAGGCTGGCACAAGAAAGAGAAGGAAATTAAGAAAGACAGAAGAGACTATACTTAACCCGATGAGGAGTTTACAATAAAGTAGAAAGCATCAGTTCCAGATTTCCAAATTTCTGGATTCATAAAGGTCATTAAGGTGAAATGGAATTAAGTGTCAGTCACGTATGCTGCTTCGTTGCTTCCTTTGTGTCCAACTCTGTGCAGCCCTAACGACCTGGGGAATTGATCTTTCAGTGTCCTATCTTTTTGTCTTTTCGTACTGTTCATGGGGTTCTCAAGGCAAGAATACTGAAGCAGCTTGCTATTCCCTTCTCCAGTGGACCACGTTTTGTCAGAACTCTCCGCCATGACCCCTCCGTCTTGGGTGGATCTACACGGCATGGTTCACATTTTCTTTGAGTTAGACAAGGCTGTGGTCCATGTGATCAGATTGGTTAGTTTTCTATTATTGTGATTTTGTTTGTCTTCCCTCTGATGGAGAAGGATAAGAGGCTTATGGAAGCTTCCTGATGGGAGAGACTGACTGAGGGGGAAACTGGGTCTTGTCCTGATGGGTGGGGCCATACTCAGTTCAGTTCAGTTCAGTCACTCAGTCGTGTCTGACTCTCTGCGACCTCATGAATTGCAGCACGCCAGGCCTCCCTGTCCATCACCAACTCCTGGAGTTCACTCAGACTCACGTCCATCGAGTCAGTGATGCCATCCTGCCATCTCATCCTCTGTCGTCCCCTTTTCCTCCTGCCCCCAATCCCTCCCAGCATCAGAGTCTTTTCCAATGAATCAACTCTTCGTGTGAGGTGGCCAAGGTACTGGAGTTTCTGCTTTAGCATCAGTCCTTCCAATGAACACCCAGGACTGATCTCCTTTAGAATGGACTGGTTGGATCTCCTTGCAGTCCAAGGAACTCTCAAGAGTCTTCTCCAACACCACAGTTCAAAAGCATCAATTCTTCTGTGCTCAGCATTCTTCACAGTCCAACTCTCACATCCATACGTGACTACTGGAAAAACCATAGCCTTGACTAGATGGACCTTTGTTGGCAAAGTAATGTCTCTGCTTTTGAATATGCTATCTAGGTTGGTCATAACTTTCCTTTCAAGGAGTAAGTGTCTTTTAATTTCATGGCTGCACTCACCATCTGCAGTGATTTTGGAGCCCCCAAAATGGGCCATGCTCAGTAAATATTTAATCCAATTTTCTATTGATGGGTGGGGCTGTGTTCCCTCCCTGTTATTTACCTGGGGCCAAACTATGGTGGGAACTTCCCTTGTAGCTCAATAAAGAATCTGCCTGCAGTGCAGGAGACTCAGGTTTGATCCCTAGCCCCGGAAGATCTTCTGGAGAAGGAAACTGTAACCCACTCCAGTATCCTTGCATGAAAAAATCTCATGGACAGAGGAGCTTGGTGGGCTGGAGTCCATGGGGTCGCAAAGAGTCAGGCACAACTGAACAACTAACACTTATTACTTAAACTATGGGGGATGTAATGAAGATAATGGTGACCTCCTTCAAAAGGTCCCAAGTGTGCACTGCTACACTTAGTGCTCCCAACCCTGCATCAGGCCAGTTCTGACCCAACACCTCCACGGGAAACTCCTGCACACTCATAGGCAAGTCTGGGTCGTTCTCTTGTGGGGTCACTGCTAGTTTCTCTGGGTCCTGGTATGCACAAGGTTCTGTTTGTGCCCTCCAAGAGTCTGTTTCCCCAGTCCTGTGTAGGTTCTGGCAGCTCTGTGACGGGGTTAATGGCGACCTCCTCCAAGAGGGCTTATGCCGGACCCAGGTCTGCTCCACCCAGAGCCCCTGTCCCTGTAGCAGTCCACTGCTGACTGGTACCTTCACAGGAGACACTCAAACACTGTTCTGTCTCAGTCTCTGTGGGGTCTCTGGATCCTGGTGTGCATCAGGTTTGTTTGAGCCTTCTGGGCATCTTTGGCGGGTAAGGGGTTTGATTATAAATACAAATCCCTCCCTCCTACCATCTTTCTGGCGCTTCTCTGCCCTTGGATGTGGAGTATCTCCTCATAGTCGCTCCAGTACCGCACAGCTGCTGTGTTTTATTGACTGTGCCAAAGCCTTTGCCTGTGTGGATCCAACAAACTGGAAAATTCTTCAAGAGATGGGAATACTGGACCACCTGAGCTGACTCCTGAGAAATCTGTATGCAGGTCAGGAACTGGCAGTTAGAACTGGACATGGAACAACAGACTGGTTCCAAATCACTAAAGGAGTACGTCAAGGCTGTATATTGTCACCCTGCTTATGTAACTTATATGCAGAGTACATCATGAGAAATGCCGGGCTGGATGAAGCACAAGCTGGAATCAAGATTGCCGAGAGAAACATCAATAACCTCAGATACACAGATGGCACCACCCTTATGGCAGAGAGTGAAGAAGAAATAAAAAGCCTCTTGATGAAAGTGAAAGAGGAGAGTGAAAAAGTTGGCTTAAAACTCAACATTCAGAAAACGAAGATCATGGCATCTGGTCCCATCACTTCATGGCAAATAGATGGGGAAACAATGGAAACAGTGTCAGACTTTATATTTTTGGGCTCCAAAATCACTACAGATGGTGAGTGCAGCCATGAAATTAAAATATGCTTGCTCCTTGGAAGAAAAGTTATGGCCAACCTAAACAGCATATTAAAAAGCAGAGATATTACTTTGCCAACAAAGGTCCATCTAGTCAAGGCTATGGTTTTTCCAGTAGTCATGTATGGATGTGAGAGGTGGTCTCTAAAGAAAGCTGAGCACCAAAGAATTGATGCTTTTGAACTGTGGTGTTGGAGGAGACTCTTGTGAGTCCCTTGGGGTGCAAGGAGGTCCAACCAGTCCATCCTAAAGGAAATCAGTCCTGAATATTCATTGGAAGGACTGATGCTGAAACTGAAACGCCAATACTTTGGCCACCTGATATGAAGAACTGAGTCATTTGAAAAGACCCTGATGGTGGGAAGGATTGAGGGCGGGAGGAGAAGGGGACAACAGAGGATGACATGGTTGGATGGCATCACTGACTCAATGGACTTGAGTTTAAGTAAACTCCAGGAGATGATGATGGACAGGGAGGCCTGACACACTGAAGTCCATGTAGTCACAAAGAGTCTGACACGCTTGAATGACTGAAATGAACTGAACTGAACTGTGCAGCCCACCAGCTTCCTCTGTCCATGGGATTCTCTAGGCAAGAGTACTAGAGTGAGTTGCTGTGCCCTCCTCCAGATAATCTTACTGACACAAGGATCGAACCCACGTCTCCTGCATTGAGGGCAGATTCTTTACTGCTGAACCACCAGGGAAGCCCTTAGCCACGTATATTCATGGGTAAATCTGGGAACTAGTACAGCAATGCCATCTAATAGTTACATGGTGAGAGCCAGTTGTGTGATTTTGAATGTTTTAGTAGCCACATTGGAGAAGGCAATGGCAACCCACTCCAGTACTCTTGCCTAGAAAATGGATGGAGAAAATGAAAATGCTCCTCTTGCCATGGACGGAGGTACCTGGTAGGCTGCAGTCCATGGGGTCGCTGGGAGTCGAACACAATTGAGCGACGTCGCTTTCACTTTTCACTTTCATGCATTGGAGGAGGAAATGGCAACGCACTCCACTGTTCTTGCCTGGATAATCCCAGGGATGGCGGGACCTGGTGGGCTGCTGTCTATGGGGTCGCACAGAGTTGGACACGACTGAAATGACTTAGCAGCAGTAGCCACATTAAAGAGGTTAAAAACAGATGGAATTAATTTTAATTATATATTTTACTTACTGTAATATATTCAGAATATTATCATTTCCACATGTAATCAATATAAAATATGATATTCTAATTTTTTGCAGTGATCATCAAAATCTATTATGTATTTTATTTTTAGAAAATTTTATTGGAGAATAGTTGTTTTACAATGTTATGCTAGTTTCTACTGTACAACAAAGTGAATCAGCTATATGTTTACATATGGCCCCTCTTGTTTGGATTCCCTTCCCCTTTAGGTCACCACAGATCATATGTAGAGTTCTCTGAGCTATACAATAGGTTCTTATTAGTTGTATATTTTATCCATAGTATCAATAGTGTATATATGTCAATTGCAGTCTTCCAAATCATTCCATCCCTTCTTCCCCCTTGGGGTCCATATATTTGTTCCCTACATCTGTATCTCTATTTCTGCTTTGTAAATAAGATCATCTATGCCATTTTTTTTCAGATTCCACATATATGTGTTAATATACAGTATTTGGTTTTCTCTTTCTGACTTCACTCTGTATAAAAGTCTCTAGGTCTATCTGGATATATTTGTTCCTTTTTATAGCTGAGTAATATTCCATTGTGTGGGTGTACCATATCTTCTTTACCCATTCTTCTGTTGATGGACATCTAGGTTGCTTCCATGTCCTAGCTACTGTAAATACTGCTACAATGAATATTGGGGTGTATGTATCTTTTTGAATTATACTTTTCTCTGGGTATATGCCCAGCAGTGTGCTTGCTGTGTCATGTAGTTCTTTATGGAACCTCCATAGTGGTTGTATCAATTAACATTCCTACCAACATCACAAGAGGGTTCCCTTTACTCCACCTCCTCTCCATCATTTATTGTTTGTAGATTTTGTAATGGCCATTCTGACCTGTGTGAGATGATATCTCATTGTAGTTTTGATTTGCCTTTCTCTAATAATTAGTGATGTGGAGCATCTTTTCATGCGTTTGTTGGCTATCTGTATGTTTTCTTTTGAGAAATATCTGTTTAGGTCTTCCACCCATTTTTTGACTAGATTCTTTGTCATTTTGATATTGAACTGCATGAGCTGTTTGTATATTTTGGAGATTAATCTTTTGTCAGTTGCTTTTTTTTTGCAAATATTTTGTCCCTTTCTGAGGGTTGTCTTTTCATTTTATTTATGGTTTCCTTTGCTCTGCAAAAGGTTTTAAGTTTAATTCATTCACATTTGTTTGTTTTTATTTGCATTACTCTAGGAGGTGTGTCACAGAGAAGGCAATGGCACCCCACTCCAGTACTCTTGCCTGGAAAACCCCATGGACAGAGGAGCCTGGTGGGCTGCAGTCCATGGGATCGCTAAGAGTCAGACATAACTGAGAGACTTCACTTTCACTTTTCACTTTCATGCATTGGAGAAGGAAATGGCAACCCACTCCAATGTTCTTGCCTGGAGAATCCCAGGGACGGGGGAGCCTGGTGGGCTGCCGTCTATGGGGTTGCACAGAGTCGGACATGACTGAAGCGAGTTAGCAGCAGCAGGAGGTGTGTCAAAAAGATTTTATACTTACAGAAAATCTCACTTTGAATGAGCCACATTTCCAGTGAACAGTATGGCTAATGATCCCACATCAGAAAGCTCAAAACCTAGAACATTTGGGTATTTCCAAAAAGATAAACTATTTTTCTTTTCTTTTTTTTTTGATGATATATTTTTTATTATAGCACTTTAGAATTTACACATCATCTTGGAATACATTATCAAATTTTGAGAAGATTTCAGAGTTTTGAGAAGTTTACACAGTTTTCACAACCATTGTAACATTTAATCTTCACAATAACCCTAGAAGTAGGTATCATTAGCCACATCTTAAAAACGAGGAGCAAGACATTTAGTAAAGTTAAGTAACTTTTTTTTTTTTTAGATAAAGTATTTTAATTAGATTTTAAAGGAAAAAAGAAAACAAAAATATTTTGTAAGTTACAAATACTAGGACATAAGACATAAAAATGATCGCCTACGTATTTTCACTGCATAGGCAGGACAATGAATGTATAGGGTTTAATTTTAATTTTATACAATTTTATCACGTTGACTTCTCTATACAATTCAGTATGTTTAGAACTTACTTTGCTAAGAGGTGACCTTGGGAAAAGTAGGAAGAAAATGGAAAGAAGAAGTTCAAATTCCTTTTCACAGACATTTCTGAAAAAAGTATAAATTTATAAGCCCTTCCAAGAAAGTCACCAAGAGGTTTAAGAATGTTCATATATACTATTTGACATAAGAATCTTACATCCAGGATTCAACCATCAGGAAACATTTGGAAATGCAACTGAGATTGAAGCATCAAGATTTTCATTATCCTTTTGTTATATAAATTAGTAACGAAATAATTTAGGGTCTAGCATTACTGGACAGTTAACCTATGATATATATTTCTAATGAAGAATTGTGTTGTCACTAAAATTTTTGCATGGGAAAATTTTTGACGTGGCAAATTGTCTGATATATTGCTAAGCAAAAAGCATAGGAAACAAAGTTGCATATTCAATATTAATCTATATGAAAGGTACAATGAAAGATTGAAAAGTATAACAGTATCTCAATAGTAGAATTTTGAGTGACTCGTGTATTTTTTTTTCTTCTGTTTTAATGAGTTTTACAACTTTTCTCACAAGGAATGCATTCTAGGTCTGTATACAAGCAAAAGAAACCTGGATAATATTTAACCTTGTTCACAACCTTAATATTTAACCTTTCTCACAACCATTATAAGCTAGGAACACTTCCCCACAACTTCTCTTCCCTCCACATGCATGTGATCTCTGTCTCTGGCTTTGGATGAGGAGGGAGAGAGGAGTGACTGAGGAAGGGGCAGCTGGAGGCAGCTGAGTGATGGGGTAGCTTACTGGAAGAAAGCTGGAAGACCAGCCTTCTTGTCTTGGATTTCTGAGCTGACTGGGAAAAATTTAGTCATCCCCCCTGGGTTCCAGTTCCTCATCTATAAAAGGTGATGAAAGTCCTTGGGATGAATTCCCCTTAGGAAAGGAAAGGAAAGTGAAGTTGCTCAGTCGTGTCTGACTCTTTGCAACCCCAAGGACTGTAGCCTACCAGGCTCCTCTGTCCATGGGATTTTCCAGACAAGAATACTGGCATGGGTTGCCATTTCTCTTCTCCATAGCCACATCTAATTGTCTATGATGAGTCCTCTGACCAAAAAAAAACCCAAAAAACCAAAAACTTAAGCTTAGCATTTTTCTCTCCTCCCAACTCTCTGACTGTGTGTGAGTGTTTAACAAATGGTAACCAGCTGTATGCTTGACACCCCCCATCCCCAAATATCTAGAGTCTTTCTACTAGCCAATCCCCATAGTGCTCCAAATGGCACACCCTTAATTTCAGGAAGCTTCTCTTCTTTAACATATTTCTGGAATACCACCTGTCTCCCAGGTCAACCGCAAGAAAAAGAATCTTTGATCCATTTCAGAAACTGTTTCAAGTCACAACCTTTCTTTGAAAAATAAACAGCCTAATTTGGAGATTCTATTTTAAAACCTGAAAATATTTTCTGGATCTCTTCTCCAAGAGCCTTTTTTTGGTGCCGTTTTGAAAGGTAACAATGTGGATGAATGGTGGCCTGTAGGTAGCCTAGTGATCTGTAGAGCATGACGCATCTCCTTTCAAAAGGATTATACCAAAGTGACATCTGCAAAAAACAGCTCCAGAATGGGAGGTTGTCTAATTCTTACTAGGCATCATTCTTTAATGTCTCTCTCAGGAGACAGGTTTTGCCTTTACATTACAGGATTAATGTCTACATTTTCTCTATGTGAATGAAATCCAAACCCATGAATTGACAAACTAGTCTCTGAAATGCTCACAGCCTTATGATAGTTCTGTTACCTAGCATGGTACCTGGTGTGGGGCAGATTCTTCAAATATGTATATTGACCAGAAATGTTCTTAGATCAATAAATCCCAACACATGATTGAACTTCTGGTCTTTCTTAAAACTTATGGGATGAAAGATTATGAAAACTCTATGCCATAGTAATACTTGGTATATATATGGTAATACTACAGTATACTACAGTATATGGTAATACTACAGTATTCCTGAACTTTTGTTTAATGTATGTTTATTTAATTATTTACTTATTATATTCATTCATTCACCAAATATTTAGGAGGTATTATACCAGTTACTTTGGAGAAGGAAATGGCAACCCACTCCAGTGTTCTTGCCTGGAGAATCCCAGGGGTGGGGGAGCCTGGTGGGCTGCCATCTCTGGGGTCGCACAGAGTCGGACATGACTGAAGCGACTTAGCAGCAGCAGCAGCATACCAGTTACTACTTTTTGACACCCATAAATTAGCAGCAGACTACAGAAAAACATTCTGGGCTTAGTACATTTGGGATTCAAAGTCAAATTCTGCTTCTTACCAGCTGCATGAACTTGAGCTAGTTAATCTCTGACTCAATTCCTTTTTCTATAAAATGGGGATAACACATATGAAATCATTTGTGTAAATCACTAATCAAGTTTCTGGGATGAACTTGGAATTATTTTTTTAAAGTGTCTATATGTAGCCATATAGCTAATTCATGTTGTTTTATAGCAGAAACTAACACAACATTGTAAAGCAATTATACTCTAATAAAAAACATATTTAAAGTATGTAGAAACTATGAAACCGTTTTCACAAACGTTACCTCTTGTAATGGTTGTATCTCCTTTGTGAGAAGATGCATTATTTTTAGGTTTTGCATCTGGGGAATTGCATGAATGGTCTAGGGAGGAAGAAATTTGGGGGCATGGGACCAACAGAACCCTGGTGTCATGAAATACAGTCTTGATGCAGCGATGATGTATGTGGCTATTAGTGAGGTGTGCAAGGGGTAACAGGTGCAGGGGCCTTTTGCAAAGTGAAATTTCAGAAATAGCAGTGCTCTACATATGGCCTGGTGAAGCAGGGAGCTGGTATTTGAATATTTACTTTGTGCTATTGCCTTCATTATCACCACCATAATCCTCCACCACTAGACACATTTACAAATGGGGAAACATAAGCTCAGAGATGTTTATTTGCACAAGATTTCTGAAGATCCCAAGTGGCAAAGCTGGGCTTTGAATGCAAGTATGTGTGTGGCTGAGAGACTCAGCTCAAGCAGCACATCTGAAATTGCAAGTCACAGATGTTTTAATCCATGATCTACTGAGCACTTAATATCTTTCAGGAAATTTCTAAGACTTTATACATGTTAACTCATTTAATCTTCATTATACTTCATGAAACATATTTTTCATGTTATAGATAAGGCAACTAAGGTGAAAGTTATTAACATGCTTACCCAATATCACATGATTAGAAGTAATGGTGATGAGATTCAATACAGGTGATTCTGGGATCCTCTGACTTAATCCTAATAGAATATTTTTAGAATTCAGTTCTCAAATAAGGGTTAAGATTTGTGAACTTCATAGCCTATTAGTAAATACTGGCTTAAAGAATCTATAATTTGAAATGTAATGGTTCACTATGGTTTTCCTTATTTGATTAGAAGTGAGAAAAGGGAAACTTGTGTTTTTGAACAATAAGTAAAACTAGACAACTATGAAACTATGGTTTGATTTGAGTACCCATGTTCTGATCAGCTTTGTCTTCATCTAATTTTTATATATTTTTTGGAAAAGCAGTCATAGTTCCTGGCTGCAGCATGCTTGGCTGTGCATTTAGAAGTTTTAAAATATGTTCATTTTTCTCCATCTGATGATGGTCTTGGTCAGCAAGCTGTGGGCAATTCATCTTATTGATATTCTCTTATTTCATGTCTAGGTCACTACCTCATTTCTTAAAATTCCCCTTGCTTTTATTTTCCTTTTCATTTTGATTTTTTATGCTTGGTGAAAGGCAAGCTTTAGAGAGAAAAAGGAACCATAGATTTATGACTCCTTGATTGGGTGAATGAGCAAGGTTGCCCTTTAGTTGTATAGGTTGAGTACTGCACAACGAAAGGAGTCACCATTTGCATGGTTTATGATGTAAATAACATTCCCTGGAGTTGTGCAATGTGTTCATGTACCTGAATGAATACTGATGTAAGTGTGGTTAAGATGCCATTTATGTACGAACATGTCTGCATGTGTGACTAATGTATCTAAGAATTCCTATTGTAAGAATTTGTACGTGTATTTGCATCTGTGTCTAAGTTTTTTTTTTAATATAAATTTATTTATTTTAATTGGAGGCCAATTACTTTACAATATTGTAGTGGTTTTGCCATACCTTGACATGAATCTACCACAGGTGTACATGTGTTCCCCATCCTGAATCCCCTCCCACCTCCCTTCCCATCCCATCCCTCCGTGTCATCCCAGTGCACCAGCCCTGAGCACCCTGTCTCGTACATCGAACCTGAGTATACGTTTTGATGATGGAGTGGGAGATATGGGTCAAGAGAGATGTAATATCTTACTTTCCAATAAGACATGTGAGTTTGCAGCAAGAGGAGTCACGTTTCTTTTTGAAGTACCATTTAAGTATGATACAGAGTAGGCTAAAGAGACAAAGTGCCAAATAAACACTTGGTGATTATACAAAATTACTCTGATTTCCCACCCAAGGAATGCACCTCTGTTTAGCCTGAAGAGCATGATTTCATTTCCTTTAGTATGGTTGAATATTTAATAGGAGTTTCCATTCTGAGCTTTACAGACTTTTTTTTTTACAGCTTTACAAACCTAGCTTTATAAACTCTTTTTCTTAGACATATCTTTCTTCCTCACCTGTTTAAAAAAAAGCAAACAAAAAACAAAACCACCCAAACATGTGCATGCACATATGTGTACATGAGTATGTGTATGTATATGTAATTTTCTTGTATTTCAGAGAACTCTGTAAAATCAAATCATGAGATCTGATGCAAGAAGACTGGTCCAAAATTGGAAAAGGAGTACAACAAGGCTGTATATTGTTACCCTGCTTATTTTACTTCTAATTAGAGTACATCAGGCAAAATGTCAGGCTGGATGAATCACAAGCTGGAATCAAGATTGTTGGGAGAAATATCAAAACCTCAGATATGCAGATGATACCACCCTAATGGTAGAAAGCAAAGAGGAACTATAGAGCCCCTTGGTGAAGTTGAAAGACGAGAGAGAAAAAGCTGGGTTGAAACTCAACATTCAGAAAACTAAGATTATGGAATCCAGTCCCATCACTTCATGGCAAATAGGGAAACAGTGGTAGATTTTATTTTCTTGGGCTCCAAAATCACTACAGATGGTGAATGCAGCCACAAAATTAAAAGACACTTGCTTCTTGGAAGAAAAACTGTGACAAACCTAGACAGTGTATTAAAATGCAGAGACAACACTTTGCCAACAAAGGTCCTTAGAGTCAAAGCTATGGTTTTTCCAGTAGTCATGTACAGATGTGAGAGTTGGACCATAAAGAAGGCTGAGCACCCAAGAATTGATGCTTTTGAACTGTGGTACTGGAGAAGACTCTTGAGAATCCCCTGGACTGCAAAGAGATCAAACCAGTTAATCCTAAAGGAAATCAACCCTGACTATTCATTGGAAGGACTGGTGCTGAAGCTCCAATATTTTGACCACCTGATGCAGAGCTGACTCATTGGAGAAGACCCTGATGCTGGGAAATATTGAGGGCAGGAGGAGAAGGGAACAACAGAGGGATGAGATGGTTGGATGGTGTCATGGACTCAATGGACACGAGTTTGAGCAAACTCCAGGAGACAGTAAAGGGCAGGGAAACCTGGTGGGCTATAGCCCATATTGTTGCAAAGACAGATAAGAGTGAGCGAGCACACACACGTGCAAGTGGCGTTGTAATCATATATCCTAAAACTCACCCTTTTCAAGTGTACAATTAAATGCATTTTAAAGTTAACTTTATAAGAAATTGCCAATTTGTTTTCCAAAGAGGCTGTCCCATTTTACATTCTTGCCAGTAATGTATGAGAGTTTCAATTTATCGACTTCCTTGTCAGCACTTGGTATTGTCAGTCTTTTGATTATAGCCATTCTTCTGTGGCTATACAGAAGTATTTGTATTATGGTTTTAATTTGTATTTCTTATTAACTAATGATATTTAGTATCTTTTCATGTGCCAACGTCCATTTGTATGACATCTTTAGTAAAGTATCTATTTGTATATTTTACCCTTTAAAATTTTTGTGATGTTTGTCTACTTCAGAGTTGCAGGAGTTTTCTACGATATACATAATTTATCAGATATATTATTTGCAAATATACAGGTATAACTTAGTTGCATTAAAAATCCATTTGGTATTATCTGGTAAATTTGAATATATTCATATGTCTCATATCATCTAGCAATCCTACTCTTAGTTATATATGCAACAGAAATGTGTGCACATATGGACCAAAAGATTGGAAAATGTCTGTGACTGAACTATTTGTGTTAGATCTAAAATGGAAACAGTGCAAATGTCCATCATCAGTAAGGGTAGAATGCATTTTGCTATGTTCATAAAAATCAAACTGCACAGAGATGGAATATACTCATAATAACTAAATCAATAAGTGGATAAATTTCACAGAAGTATTCTGAATAGAAGACTAGAGATGGAAGATATAAACTGTACCATTCAATTTATATAAAGTTCAAAACTGATACATGGTGTTAGAAGTCATATGATTGTTACATTTTAGGGAGGGGAATGCATAGTCATTCAAGGTGTGTGAGAAAGGGGCTTCTGGAATTGCTGGCAGTAACCTACTTTTTAACCAAATAGTGGTTATAAAAATGTATCAATTTGTGAAAGTTTATTGTATTTTATGCTCATGATTTGTTAACTTTTTCTCTATAGGTTATGCTTCAAAAAAAAAAAAAAAAGATTTTAGGGAAGAAAATGAACATGTGCTCTGGTACTAGATGGGGTACAAATCCTGGCTCTCTTCCTCCCTAGATGAAGGATCTTGCCTGAGTTATGTAACTGTGCTCCAATTGCCTCCTCTGTAAGAGGAAAATACTAATAGCATCTGTTTCCTAAGTTGTGAGAAATACATTACTCAGTTGAAGCTCTAAGAGTGCTTATACCTGTGTGCTCAATAAATATTGGCTACTGTTGTGGTTCTGGAATACTTCCCTCTTTTTCTTCTTTTTAAAAAACTGTTTCCATTATATCTCACCTCTCAAATTCAGGTTTTCTCTAGGATTCCACCCACTCATCTCACTCTGAACACCCTCTTGGGTCCTGTCGTTCTTCCTCGTGTCTCCCCACAAGTATTCACTGCTGGTTTCTCAGTCCTTCTCAGACATCTCCAAATATTCTGGCAACCCCAAATGAATCAACTGAATTCAGTACTTTGCTTTAAAGCCAGATCTTTTCCTTATTGTTCTGCATTCTCCTCACCATCCTTTGCCAGTCCATTACGATAGTAATGGAGCAAAAATCAGACAGATCTTGGGTCACATCCTAGGTTTACTTATTTTAGCTGTGAGACCTTGGGGGACTCAGAAAGTCAAAGTGTTAATCGCTCAGTCATGTCCAACTCTTTGCAACCCCATGGACTGTAACCCGCCAGGCTCCTCTGTCCATGGAATTCTCCAGGCAAGAATACTGCAGTGGGTAGCTATTTCCTTCTCCAGGAGATCTTCCTGACCCAGGGTCTCCTGCATTGCATGCATATTCTTTATCATCTGAGCCACTAGGGATCCTTATACACTTCTGCTGCTTCTTATTTAACATAAGGAATATAATATAACCTACCTAAGTTTGGCTGAGAGCACAAAATTTCTTCAGACTTAATATTGTGTTATGGTCGAATACATAACAGACATTTAATTAAGGTTCACTATGATTACTTTTGTTATTCTATTATATTTTTCATCTCTATTCCCATAATTAAATCATATTTATTCCTTTAACCATGTCCCTCTCCTAAAGAGGATACTGCCCTGATGCAGGTGTTTGGACCATATGACCTCATTAGCTGTCTTTTAGACTTGGAAGGCTTGGTGGAGAGAAACATTTCCTTCTTTGCAAAGGAGGTCAGGGAAAGGGCAATGCAGTGTTTTCCACTAATGAAATAGCAGTTACAGTGGGAGAGCAAGTCCCTCAAGGAGACTGGCTCTTATTTTTAGCTCAGCTCAAAGAACTGTAGCCTATTTTAGGCAGTCCTGGGACTTCCCACCGCAGTGTCAGAGATGGATGGATGTTCTGGCTACAAATATGTGCAGATATTCAAAGTGAAAGAAAGCCATGTGTTCTAGAGTAGAGAGATGATACTCATCACCAGACAATGAGAAGTATATTTTGACTAAAAATAATTTGGCTTTTTGGAGGAGTCTTTGGCCACAAGTTCTTCTTGTTGTTCAATTGTCAAGTCATGTCCGACTCTTCATGACCCCATGAAGTGCAGCAAGCCAGGCTTCCCTGTCCCTCACCATCTCCTGGAGTTTGCTCAAGTTCATGTCCATTGCATTGGTGATGCCATCCAACCATCTCATCCCCTGTCACCCTCTTCTTCTTCTGCTTTTAAGCTTTCCCAGCATCAGGTTATTTTCTGGAGAATTGGTTGTTCACATCAGGTGGCCAAAATATTGGAGAAGGAATTCTATGATACAATAAATAGAAAAATATATTTGATAATCAGACATGAGTTCCCGTTTCCCAACACCAGTTATTAGCTGTTTAATATTTACTACACCAGTTCATCTCTCTGAGACTCAGTTTCCTAATTTGTGAAATGGGAATAATGAGTTACATCACAGAGTATTATTGTGAAAATTATATGAGATAAGGAAGATAAGATGCCTGTCACATAGCAGGTACTTAAGACATATGAGGTCCTTTCCTGCTGATGGTAAGTGGATTCTGTGTGGCTACATGGGTTTTTATTGGCTGCTTTATTGCAACCTTACCTTGGGCACACTGTGTAGCAGAAAGGGACTTGAATCAAAGCTAGTCCATTCTCTAGACAGGGCAATTGGAAGTGTCCTAGGCTAGCAGCTCAGGGCCATGAATCTTCTGGCATCAATTCCTACTCTGATTGCTGCTGCTGCTCCTAAGTCGCTTCAGTCGTGTCCAACTCTGTGCGACCCCATAGACGGCAGCCCACCAGGCTCCCCCATCCCTGGGATTCTCCAGGCAAGAACACTGGAGTGGGTTGCCATTTCCTTCTCCAATGCATGAAAGTGAAAAGTGAAAGTGAAGTTGCTCAGTCATGTCCGACTCTTAGAGACGCCATGGACTGCAGCCCACCAGGCTCCCCAATCCTTGAGATTCTCCAGGCGAGAGTGCTGGAGCGGGCTGCCATCACCTTCTCCCCTGCTCTGGTTAAGCCTTCACAATTTGCTCCAGTCCTTGTAGAAGGGCCCCTACCCCTCTGCATCTGGTTCCTGTTCATTTGGGCAGCTCATTGGAAAGTGCAGTTTTTAAACAGCCTCAGATCAAATCTAAATTTTTACTTTGGGACAGATTCTCTGCTTCTGGATGGACATCATTTGTGTTGAATTCTTCTCATTAACTCAAATTTGTTTATTTGTGTTTCACTTAGTAAGTTCTACTTACTGAGGTGGCCCTAAGCTATCCTACAGTAATTGGTGATAGTCATTTAACTATAACATTTTCCTAAAGATGAAGTGAATAGAAAATTTAAAAAAAAAAACAAATTTTGAAACCAAATATCTTGTTTTGAATATCTAAAGTTTTAAACACCATGTTGATTAAAAAGGAACATGGATGAATCAAACAATTAGTTGGAAACACTATGACATATTTGGCAGACAATGTCATAAGTGAGGTCTCTTACAAACTGATGAAAGGAAGATTATCAGTGAACAGAATAATAGATGAGACATGAAGTTGTAATTAGAAAAGGGAAATAAAACTAGCAAATTAACCTAAGAAAAACTGAGAAGACTCACTAGTAGTTGAAGAAATTTAAGTGAACCATAACACACATCAGTAATTTTTGTTCTGGGGACCACATAGACAAGGGACTATGAGTTGGTACCTTGATGGTCTTTGGGGTGGTAGAGGTAGGGTTTGGGTTGGGAGGAATGGCAGTGTAACACAGGTCCTCTCATACAATCCCAGGTCTTTTTCTGATTACAATGTAATATCTTGTGTTTGGTTATAGACACATGATAGGAGCTATTTCTTGCCAGAAGTAATTGTACCTTCTTTTCTCCAGTGTTACCTGGCACATGTATATGTTCGGATGTACAGCCAATTAGTAAAATGTCCTGTAAATCTCAGGTTAGTAAAGTATTAACTCCTCTCATTAAATGGGCCAGTGTAAAATAAAATGGGCTCAGAGACAAAGAAATGGTTAGGCAAATAGATAACAAATATTTATGGAGTTTATGCTATAAGTACAGGGTCTCTGCTAAGAATCTTACATGTTTCCTTATCCTTAGGCATGGTTATCTTTATTTTAAAATGGGGAAATGAGGCTCTGAGAGATTAAATCACTTTGTGAAGTTCTCGGGTAAGGAAGAGAAGATGTGGGATTTCTAATACCTGGTTATGTTAAGCCCAACTCGCTATCAGAGAGAAGAGCTGAGCAGAAACCCATGCTTTATACTCAGTTTAAATTATTCTTCAAGGATTTAAAAAAAAAAAAAACTAATGTGATTTAAGGAAAAATGTGTTAAATAAGTACTTTTGGTATACAACTAATGATTTTTAAAACCACCTGGCAAAGAGACAGCTTTGAGCAGCAGAAACAGTCATCTCCTGCTCTCAGTAATATTTCTGCAAGCAGAGAATATTTTCTGAGTGTAAAAAATGTTCTGACTTGAAGCTAGAATCTGCAGAGTTTCTTTTTCTAAGAGTGACAAAGATTCCACCCTGTGATAAGTAAATGTGCATTTGAAAAATCTGAATTTTAAAATAGGAGAACATTTTAAACTCTCATCTTGAAAAACAGTTCACAGTTTGGAGGATGTTCTCCATTTATTACAGCGTCTGTTAGGTTACACTGCCCATATTGAGCTGTGTTCTGATAGAGAATTTTATGTTGAAGAAGATTCTCCATTGCTATGATAAAAAGCCATCTGCAAGAATCCCAGTGAATAATATAGTCATCAGGACCTTAATGGCAAAGAGAAGGACAGAACTGAGGAATGTCACTAATTCCTCAGTGAAGGGAGATTTGAATCAAGTAGACCTTTCTATGGTATGTTTTTCCTGGGGTCTCTGCCCAGCCAACAAGTGATATGTCATTTTGTAACAAATGCTGTCTTTCAACAGGCATGGGCTTTGCTTTGTCCACTAGAATTTTACTGTGTGACCCTATTTTCCCAACACTTCCATACAGGTACAGAATCAAGAGTGGACACACAGTCCTCCCAGAGCTTAAGCATATTCTCCCAACGTAGAATTTAAAATGGGAATTCAAGGTGTTAGAGTCCGCTGGTCTCATATGAGAAGCATATGAACTTTGGAGGTATAAGATGACCATTCTGTGTGGACATCCAGGAAAGGAGAGAAAACCAGTTTGTAGAAAGAAAAAAATTAAAGGAAATGTAAACAAAACATGGGCTGAAGCATGATGTCATTGAGAGAGGGGCCAAGGGATGTTGAGGTTTGGTTTTCCTGGCAGATTTCAGCTTCTCGGTTTTAATCTTTTCTGTGTTTCCTTTTCTTTGGGTTCCATCGAATATCTCTATCTCCTTTTATTAGATTCTACACTTCCTAGTTTTTTTCTGATTAAGCTTGTTTGTGCAGAATGTTTTTTATTTGTTTTACTTGCTACCCAAAGAGCCTTGATTAAAACCCCAGACTGTCACTATTTATAGTAGCCAAGACATGAGAAGCAACCTAGATGTCCATTGACAGATGAACAAAGAAAGAAGATATGGTACATATATACAATGAAATATTACTTAGCCATAAAAAGGAAATAAATTGAGCCATTTGTAGGAAGTGGATGGACCTAGAGTCTGTCATATAGCGAAGTAAGTCAGAAAGATAAAAATATAGTATATTAATGCATATATATGGAATCTGGAAAAATGGTACAGATGAACCTATTTGCAGGGCAGGAATAGACACAGATGTAGAGAATGGACTTGCAGACACAGGGAAGGAGAAGGTGGGATGAACTGAGAGAGTAGCATTGACATATATATACACTGCTGCTGCTGCTGCTAAGTCGCTTCAGTCGTGTCCGACTCTGTGCGACCCCATAGACGGCAGCCCACCAGGCTCCCCCGTCCCTGGGATTCTCCAGGCAAGAACACTGGAGCGGGTCGCCATTTCCTTCTCCAATGCATGAAAGTGAAAAGTGAAAGTGAAATCGCTCAGTCGTGTCAGACTCTTAGCGACCCCATGGACTGTGGCCCACCAGGCTATAATTGATGGCTACTGGGAAGCTACTGTGTAGCACAGGGAGCTCAGCTCGGTGCTCTGTGATGACCTAGAGGGATGGGATGGGTGGGTGGTGGGAGGGAGGCTCAAGAGGGAGGGGATATATGTGTACATATGGTTGATTCACTTTCTTGTGAAACTATCACAACATTGTAAAGCAATCATACTCCAATGAAAAAAAACAACAACACTTAAGTTGTTGATCACACGGAGGCCAGCAGAGGCTGGCTCAGGGATGGCCGTGTATTTTACAGTTCTAGAAATCAACCAGGAAGTTCAGTCTCCAACTTCAAGGCAACACAACTGAATTCTGAAAGCCCTGGGCAGAGCTACAGCTAAGATTCAGGGACAGCAAATCAAGCTGAAGCCCAAAGGGAAGAATGCCAGGGAATTTCTGAAGTGGCTTATTTCCCAGGGTTTTGTGAAGTCAGTGAGACAATGTACATAAAAATGTTTTCTTTGTTGTAAAGGGCTAGATGGTTTAGTGGTTTGGGGCAAAGATTCTAAACTCCCTGAGTTTAAATCTTGGCTCTGTAGCTTTCTGGCTGGGTGAACTTGGGTGAATTAAACTTGGCCTCCGTTCCTTTGATCTATCAATTGGAAATGAACCTTCATAGGGTTATTTTGTTGATTAAATGAGTTAGATTATGTAAAGCATTTAGAAGAGTTCCTGGAGCTTGGTAACTGCTGTTAAGTCTGTTAGTGTTTGTTGTTATCAGTGTTTATATAACTGTATTGTTGACCTTCTCTGTCTTATACGCTTGTCTTATAAATAACTATAGCATTCTACGCTATAATCTACAGAGAAGACCATATGTGACATAAATTTCCCTTGAGCTAAGGTTTTATAGCATTAAAAAATAAGCCAAAAAACAGTTATTAAGTTCTTACTTTATGCCAGGCACCGTGCATACACCATTTAGTTTGGCCAACACTCACAAGCCTCTGCTGCATTTTATCTCCATATTCCAGGTGAGGACATGAGGCGGGGAAATGTTGAATAGGTTAGGCAGGGTCTCAAAGGTGAGATATGGCAGAGTCCACTCAGATCCAAACCCAAGACAAACTGACTTCAGATGGGCAAGGCTAATGCCCGAATCTCAATGCACGGCCATATGTAAAGTCATATAAAAACTTGATAGGGATCCTTTACTTTCTCAAAGTCAAGGTATTTTTTTCCTGCAAGGACTCCTCTAAGTAAACCATGTTCCACAGCTGGCTACTCTTGTCTCTCTACCTGACGATGAGCCAAAAATACAGAACAAAATGATTGTAAGGTACTGAGGAAATGTGGCTGAGCATAAAAGTGGGTTGTGGCAACGTGAGAGGATCCAGGAGGGCTGGGTGATACACAAGATGTAAGACAGACTGGGGAGATTTGAAGAGTTTCACAAAGCCTTGCTACAACTGGATAGCTTTTTATAATTGCTAGAAAGGCTTATCTGATTAAGAGAGGAGCTGTGGGAGTTGGGAAGACATGTAATATGTAAGCTTTCATCTTCTCCAGGAGTGAAGATTATGCAGGCCCACAATTCATAATGTAAAACACAACTGCATTCATACTGGAAAACAAATGTTGGTTGATATAGCACCGTTTTGTAATTTTACAGACATGGGTCAATTGGTCCTAGACTGTTTTCATCAATAATATCACACCCTGTGTGTTTCAGCTTAATCATATATACTTAGAGAAGATTGGAGGCGTCCACCCTTGGGATCCACTTTGTATTTCCTTTTATAGGAAAAATTCTACTCCATCCCAAAGTGGACTTGTCGTGGTTCAACTGGTCAACCAAGTGAAGTCATAAAATCAAGGGATAGCTTTGGGAATTCTTCATGTTCCTCACGACTTCTCTTCATGTGTTGCCCAGAAAAGCATGTACTCAAAGGGAAAACAGTAGGTTTTCTCCAAAAGTGAAAGTGAAAGTCCGCTCAGTCGTGTCCGATTCTTTGCGACACCCTGGACTCTATAGTCCATGGAAATCTCCAGGCCAGAATACTGGAGTGGGTAGCCTTTCTTCCACCTGCAATGCAGGAGACCCTGGTTCAATCCCTGGGTCAGGAAGACCCCCTGAGGAAGGGATAGGCTACCCACTCAAGTATTCTTGGGCTTCCCTTGTGGCTCAGCTGGTAAAGAATCCACCTGCAATGTGGCAGACCTGGGTTTGATCCCTGGGTTGGGAAGATCCCCTGGAGAAGGGAAAGGCCACCCACTCCAGTATTCCATGGAGATGGAGAATTCCATGGAGAATTCCATGGAAATGGACTGTATAGTCCATGGGGTCACAGAGAGCTGGACACAACTGAGCCACTTTCACTTTCTACAAAAAGGCAGCTTCTAATCAGTTTTCCACTCAGGTGTATGAACCAGCTCTCAGAAAACAAAAGCAACCCTGCTCTGTAGCTTTTGTTGATCTTTGTCATGTGAATACTCCCATTATGGTTGATTTCAAGGATGGCAGTATTTAACAACTGGCTAGCAAAACCTCCGGATAGCAAAATTCCCAATACAAGCTGGCTCCGGGGCATCACCATCCTCCTAATCCATACCAAGGTAGGAGATCTGGAGCTAATATCACCAAAGATGCACATGGAACTTCCTTTTCTCTATCTGGGCAGTTGGAGGATGTAGCCACAGAACTGGTATTCCCCAGGCCAGCAGGATTCATTTGTAGATTTTTCTCTGAATTTAATGAGATACAATTGACAGATAAAAATTATAATATGTTTATAGAACACAACTTTGTTATATGCAGGCATTGTGAAAGAATTCCCTCTAATTAACATATTCATAACATCACATATTTATTTAATGATAAAAACACTTATACTTTCTTAACAAATTTCAGTTAAACAGTACAGTGTCTTTGGCTACAGTTACTATGTTATAGTTTAGGTCTTCAGATCTTATTCATCTTATAACTAAACGTTTGAACCCTTATACAAACCTCTCTGCATTTTTCCCACCACTGTGAAAGTGAAGTCGCTCAGTCGTGTCCGACTCTTTGCGACCCCATGGACTGTAGCCTATCAGGGTCCTCCATCCATGGGATTTTCCAGGCAAGAGTTCTGGAGTGGATTGCCAATTCCTTCTCCAGGGGATCTTCCTGACCTAGGGATCGATCCCGGGTCTCCCGCAGGGCAGGAAGACGCTTTACCGTCTGAGCCACCAGGGAAGCAGCCTGACTTATTTCATTCAGCATAATACCCTCCAGGTTATCCATGTTATTGGAAGTGGCAGGATTTCATTCTTTGTTAAGCTGAATAATATTCCATTTATATATATGGCACATTGTTTTGGCTTATTCACCCACTGATATGCACTTAAGCTGTGTCCATACCTCGGCATTTGTGAAAATCCGATAAACATGGAAGAGTGTGTGTGTGTGGCCTCCTTCTTGCCAATCTTTCTTGCTTCTCATTTGACAAGTATTTATTTAGCATCTAATGTGAGTGAGGCACTCTTCAATGTTTTGAAATGCCTCAGTGGAAAAGATAGAGGAAGATTCCATATAGTCTACTGGCAATAGGTTCTATCAGCTCATCAAACCATCATTAAATACTTATTTTTTTCCAAATATCATGCTCTGCATAATTCCCTGCTTTCCTCTATAACCCTTTTGGTCCCTTGTCTGTCTGATAAACACCTAATAATCCTTTGAGACTCAATTAAGTATCTTTTCCTTTATGAAGTCACTGCTGACTCCTTCCCTTCAAACAAAGCTAATTACTCTGTTCTTTATACTCTCATAGTATCATCACAGGCTTTTTTATTTTCCACTTAAACTGTGGGCTCCATTTGGAAAGACATGGTGGTGGTTGTTACACATATTAACATACTGTAGACAGTAATTTAGTTGTAACTAGCACATAGGACAGCTGCTGCTGCTGCTAAGTCGCTTCAGTCGTGTCCAACTCTGCGACCCCATAGACAGCAGCCCACCAGGCTCTCCCATCCCTGGGATTCTCCAGGCAAGAACACTGGAGTGGGTTGCCATTTCCTTCTCCAATGCATGAAAGTGGAAAGTGAAAGTGAAGTCGCTCAGTCGCGTCCGACTCTTAGCCACCGCATGGACTGCAGCCCACCAGGCTCCTCCGTCGATGGGATTTTCCAGGCAAGAGTACTGGAGTGGGGTGCCATTTCCTTCTCTAGCACATAGGACAGAGTGAAGGTCTAATATTTCAAGTACCTAGTTAAGGCAATTTTTGACTTTAGATTGCTTTAAAACATTCTTGCTCACATCTAGCTGCATTTTAGGAGTGCTTCAAAAGAGTATTAATCATGCTTAGATGCAGAGAGTATCTGAGAAATGCTGGCTAAATCCAACACCCTTTACTGTCATCTACAAGAAACCCTAAGGGATTTGCATTTGTTGAACTTGAAACAAAAGAATAAGCAGGCAAAGATATAGAGGTAGGTGGTAATCTTCAAATCTCTGTGGAATGCATTGCTTTACTAACCATTTGTCCCCATCCTTCCTGGACTAGATTACACAGTGTCTTTTTCTTATTCAGAATGATCAGGACAATGTGTTATTCATCTCTACAGTATCAGCGCCTACTATGGTGCTGGCACTCAGTGTTTGATGAATAAATGATACATTAGTTAAATAACAGTTTCAATGGGCATTTATTAAACCTGCCAGCTATTTGAACAAAATGACCAAATTACCACAATGTCTTATTATCTAGGCACTACCACAGGCATTACAAACTGCTGTTGCAGACTACAGTCAATTATTTGAGCAAATCTCAGATGCCAAAGAAAATGAGCTGCCATGGAGGAAATATGCTTACTACATGAAATATGAAATGAGAGGATATGTTTTATTTTATGTTTAAGGAAACCTTGACTATGATGAGGAGACATAATTTTTGTTGGACAAAAATCTTTCAATATAAAAACAAGAAGTTTATTGTCCAATAAAATATTTAAAAAAAAAGCTTGGTTTTGTATCAAATGGCAAACCTAACACTGTAAAATACAGTTTCCACTACCGACTCAATGCATTCCAGCAAATATTTACTGAGTACTCACATGTTAGCTCATGTGATATAAAGATTAATAAAACAGTTCCTTCCCTGCAAAGAAACTTTTAGAATAATGCAGTTGCCCCTGGGGTTACGTATGTTTAATTGAAAGGCAGCTGGATGAGCAATAGATCTAAGTTTTAATTTTTAAAGCATGTGTAACCTTAGCCATGTTGTTTATGCTCTGCACCCAGAATACCTCTCCTGATCTTGTGCCAGACGCCAGACTGGGCTTTAACCTGAATATCTAGGCAATGCCTGGAGCATAGTAGATCCTCAATAAATATTTGCTGAAGGTGTGAATGAGTAAGTGAATGAATGAAGGTCGAACATCAAACACTTCACTGTTACTGCTTATTTACAGTCAGGATTTGGTGGAAGAAGCATGATTAGAGAGCAATGCAGAAAACATTATCCTGCTTGAATGAAAATCAAGAAAGACTTAAGAGAATTTTGGCCTGAACTCTGTTTCAAAAATGCTAAGTTTTCTAGGAAGGTCAGCCATCTCAGGCAGAGGGAACAAAGGCCTAAAAGTGAGAGACCATGGTGGTCTCTAACACATGCAAATCCTTTGGTTTGGCTGGGCAATACGGTAGGATATACGTGCAAGAGGGTGGGGCTGAACCAGGAGGCAGGTGGGGAACGGTGGCAGAAAATGTGTGCATTCATTCAGATACCTGTGAGTAGTTCAGGCACTCTGGAAAAGAGTTTAACAATTTATTATAAAATTAAATCTATGCATACAGTGTGGCCTGTTCCTAAGTATTTAACCCTGGGTAAATAGATGTGTTTGTTCACACGAAACTTTATACATGAATGTTTACAGCAGCTGTGCCTGTAACTGCCCCTAACTGTAAACAACCCAAATGTTCTTCATGGGAGAATAGGTAAACTGCAGTGCCTCCATGGGATGAAATAATACTTACCAATAAAAATAAATGAAATTTTGATAAACACAAGCCCATGAATGAATCCCATAGGTGAATGAAGGAAGTTTCAAACATGGTGCTGTGTAAACTTACAACACATCAGGAGGTTGCTAGGGCTCACGTGTGGGGGAAGATGATGACTGGAAGCGAGTAGTGTGAGGGAGTTATCCAGAGTGATGAGCCTGATGCTCCTGTGGCTTGGTGGTGACCGCACAGATCTATTCTTTGTGTTAAAATGCATAGAGCTGTACTCACATACAAAAATTAATTTTACACTGTGTTATTTTAAAAATTAAAAAGTACTTACAAATTAGATGAAGCCTATAAAAGAGCTCTTTTTAAAATTCAAAATTTCATAGATACAGTCATTTTTATTCCTTGAATTCATACCATCTTGAATTTAAGTTTCAGCAAGTATTAGGAACATTAATCTTACTGCCATATAATTTATTCTATTTCTTACATGATGTTTTTAGACTACTCACACCCTCCCCTCTTTTTTGCCCTCTTTAAGAGTGATACAAATTGTACCTTGTACTTTTAATTTGTAAATGTGTGGATTTTAGACATCCTCTTGTGACGAATTGATGGGGGTACAAAAGTATTCTATTTTGGTGGGAAATGTTAGAGTTGGGATATGCAAATATTAACATAAAAAAGGCCCTTTTTATGTGCTTAAATTGGATGGGGATTCATAGGAAAACAGCCTGGGGATGAGAGTGGAATTTCCCCTCAATGATCCTTTGACACTTGACTGGGTTATGAATACCTTGTGGACTCGTTGGGTACCTTCGACTATCCAACAATCATCTCTTGTATGAACCCTGATTTTCCACTCCAGAGATGACCTGTACTCCTGTGCCTTGGAATAACCTTATGTACTTTACACATATTCTTTTCTTTTTTTAATTGGAGTATAACTGCTTTACAATATTGTGTTAGTTTCTGCTGTACAACAACATGAGTCAGCTATACATATAGATATATCCTCGCCTTCTTAAACTCCCTCCCACCTCTTCCATCCCACCCATTTAAGTCATCACAGAGCTCTGAGCTGAGCTTCCTGTGCTATGCCTCAGCTTCCCACTAGCTATCTTTTTTATACGTGGTAGTTTATACATATTCTTAATTAGAAACTTTCAGAAAGGCAGAGCCACTAAAGACATCAGAGCTCATCTGCTTATGGAAGAAGAAACCAAAGTCTAGAAGAACCCTGTTTCTTGCCCAAGGCTACACGTAGAGTAGTATTAAAACCCAGTTTATTCGGATGGCTTCTAGAGTACTCCTTTGTTTTGTACTCTGCTTGTTGACACTTGAACTGTTTGCTTGTATTTTTGAGAAACTGTCCCAGTACTCTGGGAGTAATCTTTCTGCCTTTTGTAAAACACCCTTAAGAAATGGATAGAAAGTGCACAATTCATCAAGCCCATGCTTCATAGAAACAAAATAAATCTAAGTAGCTTTATTTTCTTTTTGTGGGTGATGGTGAGAGTTGCTGGATGTGAGAGCTTACATGTGAGAGAGAAAAGCAACTTGATCCTGATTTAATTATCACAGTTTCTTGCACATGGAGAAAATGCTGTTTCCCCTTTAATGGGACAAGCCTAGGCTCTAACTTGCTCTTCTGAAAGTAGATATGATTTGCACTGAGTCACGCATATTCTTTTGTCTGGCTTTGATATGTGATGGGCCATTCCCCAACTATCTTTCCTGAGTAGTGATCAGTGGAGGATTTAACTCAGTTTCAACCTTTAAAGGGGCAGCTGACCCAAGGGTCAGTCTGATCTCTGAAACAGGTAGCTTAGCACGTTGAAATGCTGTTGAGCCTAGGAGTCCAACAATGTGGTATAGGTTGTGGCTTTGATCCTACTATGTGACCTTGAGCTGGTTATTCCCTTTGCATGGCTTCCCTTTTCCACTTTTCCTATATGGAAAACAAAAGATCTGGACTTAGATCAGAAGAGCCTATGGGATACTCTTTCCCAACCTTGGGCCTCTGTGTGCAGCAGCAGATGACTGTAGGCTGGATAATCCTCTCTGCATCCCAGCATCTTTGTCCATGGTAATATAATAGTACTATATCTATAAAGGCTAATTGTAATTACTTACTGATATATCATATGTTTGATTTCAAAATACTTTTTGTTGGGTGAAAGATTAAACAATAAATTGAAATTTGTGCAGGAACTAAGAATATTCTCTGGCATCTTGCTGGCTTTTACACCTGGAGATGACTGAATCCTCCTTCCTCTGTCCTCACCTGGAACCATGACACCAGCCCCACTCACTGCAGATCTCCCTGCCAGGCCTCTCTCTCAGCTTCCCTGAGAGTTTACTGACCAGAGCCAGCTGAGAGTTTTTGTATGGCTCTTTAGACAAAGCCATTTGAACATTTATGTGAATAAAATAGACTGTTATCAGCATTAAAGGACACTGTGTACAGGATATCCCTCAAACCGGAACTGGCACATGGTTCATAGCCTATTATCATCATATCACTGCAATTATTATTATTAATTTAGAAAATGGGTCTGCTAATCTACTTGGGGCTATTATTAAATGTGTATTCTTCAGCTTCTCTGTCTTTTTGACAGCGACCAAATCTATTGTAGCTTCCAGGTCTGTCTGAATATTCATTCCCTGTGCTCTGAGGACAGGTGAGCCAAGCCCAATTTCACTAGGACTATTATTTCTTTATTTTTGAATTCTGCTGTTGGGAAGTTATAGCTGAAGACTTGTTGTCTAGATTTTTTTTTTTAAATGGGTCATTTTTTGTGTTTTATCTTTTATAACCAAAATGAAAAGAAAAAAAAAGGAGGGGAGAGAGGAAGGGAGGAGAAGAGAAATGAAGAACAGAACACATGCCTATTAGAAAGTAAGCCGTTCGTTTCTAAGAAACATAATCATTGTTAGAGGCTTTTTCTGTGCCCCCACTCTCATATAAAATAGATCTTCCCGTTATATTTTTTATAGCCACATGTACACTTATTGCATGGTTGCAGTATGTTAACTGGTGTGAATGTGTTTTCCTACATTAAAGTATAATCTACATGAGAGCAGGGCCTAACTTCTCTCTTATCATCTTTCCTTTTTTCCTTACTGTTACCTCACAGAGAGTGGGTGCTTAATAGATGTTTGTTAAATCAGTGATTCCAAACAGCAGGTGAGAAGGGGAAATTATTTGAAGAAGCCCAGTTTCATATCTCCCACCCAGAGTAAGAAGAAATTGTGTCAATGTCATTATGAGAAGTAGAGGTACAAGTACCTACCCCAAGTCCATTACTCTTCACAAACTCCCAGTATAAGCCTTTGGAGACTATAATGGTTAGTTTTATGCACCAGCTTGACTGGGCCTTTGGCTACCCAGATAAAAGTTGAACATCGTTTCTGAGTGTGTCTGTGAGGGTATTTCCTAACGAGATTAGCATTTGCATTGGTGGATTAAGACTATCAGATGGCCTTCTTCAAAGAGATAGGCCACATTAATCCAACCATTTATCACTTATTTATTTGATTCATAGAGAGCCTGAATAGGACAAAAAGATGGAAGAAGGTTGAATTCACTCTCTGCCTGACTACCATCCTGGAAATAATCTATTTTCATGTTCCTAGTTCTTAAGACTTCAGACCCAGACTAGAGTCTACACCATCAGTTCTGAGGTCTTTGAACTGTATCACTGGCCTTGCTCATCTTTCAGATGGCAGATCATGGGATTTAGTTTCTAAAATCTCATGAAACAGTACCTTAAAGTAAATCTATATACACACATGGGTGTGTGTGCTAAGTCACTTCAGTTGTGTCCAACTCTTTGCAACTCCATGGACTGTAGCCCACCAGGCTCCTCAGTCCATGGGATTCTCCAGGCAAGAATACTGGAGTGGGTTGCCATTCCCTCTTCCTGACCCTGGGAGTGAACCTGCATCTCTTAAGTCTTGTGAATTGGCAGGCAGGTTCTTGATTAGCACCACTTTGAAGCCATACACACACACACACATACACACATATATTTTTTCTAAAGAACCCTAACTAATAGAGACAGACCTTTAAAAATAATTGCTATTAAAAAGTTATTTTTCATTTGATATTTTTGTTTATAAATGTAATATCCTCTTCTTTCTCCACTCAGAATAGAATTAAGCTATGAGATGACAGAGCTGAAAAGTACCTGTTGAAGGTGAATGCTGCTAAGTAAGGGAACCATATCCTTTGATTCCCCAGAAAACCGTCAGCAAATGCCACATTTTCAAGTATTGCTTTTGGAATCTATCATTAGTCTGTCTATCTATTTCAGTTCAGTTCAGTTCAGTTCAGTCACTGAGTTGTGTCTGACTCTTTGCGACCCCATGAATCGCAGCACGCCAGGCCTCCCTGTCCATCACCAACTCCCGGAGTTGACTCAGACTCACGTCCATCGAGTCAGTGATGCCATCCAGCTATCTCATCCTCTGTCTCCCCTTCTCCTCCTGCCCCCAATCCCTCCCAGCATCAGACTCTTTTCCAATGAGTCAACTCTTCACATGAGGTGGCCAAAGTACTGGAGTTTCAGCTTTAGCATCATTCCTTCCAAAGAAATCCCAGGGCTGATCTCCTTCATAATGGACTGGTTGGATCTCCTTGCAGTCCAAGGGACTCTCAAGAGTCTTCTCCAACACCACAGTTCCCCACCTATTAATATCTATCTTCTCTTTGAAACATGTAGCAATATGCTGCCATTAATTTCAAGGTGGAGGGGCAGGGCTGGTTTGCAGAGACCTAAGCACATTGGAGTTACTTCCGCCAAATTCTGTGTGGCTGTTACATACATGTTCTGACCCCACATGGTAGGGTTTTGCTCCTATTTTGCACACAACTGAGGATTAGAAAGGACAAGCCTTATGCCCTAGGATCTGGGTTTAGTCTTTGCTGCCTCCTAAAGATGTTTGATGTTATAGAAGTGGAAAATGGAACAGATTTTTTTTTTTGTAAGTTGAAGGATCTACAAGAAGCAAGGCATGAAAATGTGGAAGGGCATGATGTGTATAGGGAACTTAGAATTTTAGAATTTACATGGTGAAGTGTATCAGGAAACGAAGTGGTACCCTCTGGGTCCAAGCACTGATGTATAACTCTGAGTAGTATAATAGTGATGGGAAACGCTAGCTATTAATACCACTGTTCTATTCGAGAACAGTAGGGTAAATCTGCTTATTCCCAAGAAAATATGGCCTTTCCTTTCAACCTTCAGCTGTGTAATTGATGATAGAAATAATTATCAAAGGGTTTAGAACTGGCTAAGATTCATAGGAGCCTCTCTTTTAAAAAGAGAATTCCATGGTAATCCATGTTATATCCAATCCCTGAGTGGATGTGATGCCAATTACTGCCACCTGCCCTGTCTTGTCTCGGTTACAACACCCCAGGGAGAGCTGCACTTCGGGCCCTGTCAGATATGTCAGCTCAGCTTCTGGGGCCAGATGCAATAACTTCCCTTGAAGACTGCTGCGGCTGGGTGCCACATGAAAGGCAACATTAAATCTTCCCCTAGGCACACCATAGACTGCCAATCTAGCTCTCTCTTGTCAGCATACCTAGGGAGGCTGAACATTTCCCTCCAAAAGGAATGTGCCAGATGCTGTACCAGATGCCCTATATAGGTTATTTCATTTAATCCCCAACACCTGAAAGCCTATTTATCATCATTCCCAATTTACACATGAGAGTACTGAGGCTCCATGGTCATTGGTTTTTTGAGAATAAATAGAATTTCTGCATAATTATGCTCACCCCAACATGTATTCTCCACCTCTCCCATTATGAATGGTAAGAATTTAGATTTGTTTTGTATTCTTTGATTGGAAACCTGCAATCATTTTCTTTTCACTTACTTCAGAATTCTTTGTTTCCATCCCCTGCTCCCACCAGAAATCGAATGTCAAGTCTGACTAACTTGAAAATGCACCACCATCTTGGTTTTTCACAGAGGTACCCATGGAAACAATATGGACACTATGGAATGTCTCTGTTGAGAGAGCCCCGACTGACAAATATAAAAACAAAAATGTTACTGGCCGTATTTGCAAGTTTTAGCTGAAGATGAATGCAAATGATTGTTATGGGTTTCTGAAAATGATAGAATTCATGTCCTTGAGCCCCGTATACTTGATAAACTCTTAACGATTTCAAGTTACTTTTATAGGCAATATGTCGTTAGATGTTCACAATAGCCCCATTAGCAAATAGATTAGGAAATATATCTGTCCATCTGTAAAATTCCTTGTTCAGTGTCTCAAAGCTGTAGGTGACAGACACAAAGTTTAGTTCTAAATATTTCAAATATATTCAGTGCTGTTTTCATAGCTATACAGTTGCCTCCCAAAGCTTGCTTAAAGCTTGATTACTTAATATTCATTCATGTATTTATTCATCCACGTTAAAGAAGTTGACTTACTTTTCTGTTACCAAATAGCTCACGATTTTAAAAGAAAAGTTAGCATGTAACTAATAGTCATACTTAAGTAAATTAAATACGGCAACTGAGGATTGAGATCATCATGGGGAGCTACAAAGGAGAGATGGAGTTTTGTTTAAATGCTTCACAGAAGCTGCTTGATGTGGCTTTTGACAGATAAGATTTTGCCAGGTGGCTAAACATGTGAAAAACGTGTTATGTTAATTTTGCCTAAAAGTCTATTATACTTAATTAAAAGAACAATGGCTTGACAACATGATACCCATTTCTTAATTTAACAGGTTATATTTTTGTTTTTTTGTATCTCAGGAAAACCTTTCATTACATTAGGTCTTCCTTAAATCTGGATGCTTTTCCCATTGCTGGGTATAATTTTTATAGATTTTGCACATAGACACCACACTTTATTTAAGGGACTATCTTCTTGGTTAATCATTTAACCCAAGGGTTTCTTTTCTGATTATTAATATTAGGAAACATGAGTATTCTTTGCACATTGCAGGAGTAGTTGAATTTCACCCCAGGGAGCTAAGTAGTTCACATATAATTTCTTGCATTAATCACATTGATAGATAAATTCTTCCGACAGGCTTTGATTTATGTTGGAAATAAAAGACTATACACAATCAAAATAGAAACATAAACACATATGATGTTTGTTCAGTGCTTGCTGCCTGATTTAGCCATGGTTCAATCATTTGCTCTGACATAGTTATCACTTAGCAAATAGCCATACAAATATGTAGGAGACTAGTCTGTGAAAATTAGGTTTCATTCTTCCCAATGCTCTAAGTCAGTATTCAAAAACAAATCCAGACTGGGGCCAGACAGATACCTTGAGTGAAACAGGCCACATGCATAGGGTAAGGAATGTCCCATCTCAGTGGTGTTGCTTCTAGTAAACTACAGCGAGTTGTTGACAGGCACCATGCAGAAAAGTGGGCTGTTGTTGCCAGGCCTTCTGACTTCACAGGAAATTGGAAAACCAGATTTTTATGGAAATCTCTGAATATTTTAGTGTAGTATTTGTTCATCACTCATTCATTTAAAATAGTGAGTTAAGCAAAAACACATTATAGGGCTGGCTGTAGTCCACTAGCCACTGCTGAAGAATTCAGCTCTAAATGGTGATGAGAAATCATGAAGATGTTAAGTCATTCATTACCCCACCTGGGAGAGTCATCCTAAGGCCATTCTGAAGGGAAGACCACCACTGACCATTCTGATTCAACTTCTGATTGTTCACTCTAATGCTATTCTCATCTAGATGGAGTCAGACTGGATATTCTCTAGACAAGGGTTTGAGCATCACAGACAGCTACTGCTCTTGATTGAACTGTTAGTGCTTGGGGTAGGGGGGAGATGGCTGAAGGGGGAGCTGGGAGGGCTAATCTAGTCTCCTTGCTGTACTTACTGGACATGCTCTGCTTTTCTACCTAAATAATGTAAAGAAGGTTTAAACAATCTCTGAGGTTGTAACTAAAAGATGCATTTTTACTTAAGTCATAATTATAGAGACCTTACTAAATACCATATCATTGTAATCTGCATCTTAGTATGAAGAAAGCAAAAATCCCACTCTTATTTTGGAGTGAGTGGAGGAGAAAAAGGGACCAAATCGATGGGATCATATATTGTTTACCTGACTACGCACACATAGCCTGTTTAACCAAGAAAAAAATAACATAATGATGTTATAACCCAGTGTGAACTACATTGTGTCTACCCTAAAAGCCATAAAATCTATTTACTCTTCTCTGATTATTTTCAACCTTCTGTGTTCCCTTCCAGGTTAATCTGGGAGATGAATTGTCAGTGTTGTGTTATTCTAGGTCAGAGTTTTGTTTTCTTTTCCTAATTCCAGGAAACTCAAGTTAGGATGGTATTTAATATTCAGTAGGACAGCTCTGGAGTCTGGCTACCTAAGTTTGAATCTCAAGGTCATTATTTTGTGTCCAGGAGTTTTGGATAATGTCTTTGATAGCTCTGGGCCTCAGTTTCCAAAGCTGCAAAAAGAAGATGTTGTAAGGATTGTATGGATGAAATAAGTAAAAATGGATAGAATGCTTTCTGGCACATAATGAGTGTTCTGTGAATGTCATATATCATGATTTATGTTCCTTATTGCATAGATGCCCACATGATATCCAACTGATGGTTTTTCTCACACCCAATCAGTGGTTGAGCATCCAATCAGCATATGTTGATTAAGAAGAGGGATTTAAGTAGGCTTAATGCCTTCAGTGCGGAGAAGACAATGGCACCCCACTCCAGTACTCTTGCCTGGAAAATCCCATGGACGGAGGAGCCTGGTAGGCTGCAGTCCATGGGGTGGCTAAGAGTCAGATACGACTGAGCGACTTCACTTTCACCTTTTACTTTCATGCATTGGAGAAGGAAATGGCAACCCACTCCAGTGTTCTTGCCTGGAGCATCCCAGGGACAGGGGAGCCTAGTGGGCTGCCGTCTATGGGGTCACACAGAGTTGGACACGACTGAAGCGACTTAGCAGCAGCAGCAGCAGCAGCAGCAGCAGCAACGCCTTCAGTGAAGACCCACCCTCAGAGGGAAAAGGGCTATCAAATAGGGGCTTCTCTGATGATCTTACCTTACACACACTATGGGCTCCAATCCCTTGAGGTTCACCTAGGAACCATGCCTTCCCAAACTGATAGACTGCCATTCAACCTTCAGAGATCAGCTCAATGCCATCAACTGTCAAGCTTTTGTGAAGGACCCAGGTAGCATTCCTTGCTCCTTCATGCTCTCACAGGGCTTCCCAGGTGGTGCTAGTGGTACAGAATCTGCCTGCAAATGTAAGGGATACAAGAGATGCAGGTTTGATCCCTGGAGAAGGAAATGGCAACCCACTCCAGTATTCTTGCCTGGAGAATCCCATGGACAGAGAAGCCTGGCAGGCTACAGTCCACGGGGTCGCAGAGAGTCAGACACGACTGAGCATACATGAGCTTATGCTTCCTCTTGTGCTCTCACGGTTAACACTCCTGTGTGACAGCAGTCAGTCTCTTCAATCATGTTGTTTTTCCCTCCTCTATGCTGTGAGCATGTGTGGAGCAGGAATCAGGCTGCTTCCTTCGACCCCTAGTACTTTGTAAAGTGCTTAGTACCTCATGGAGACACAGAAACTATTTGTTCAATGAAAGAGTAGAAAGATAACTAGTGGCTAAAATTCCGAAGGAATGTCAACGGGCAAGGGAACATAGGGATGAATTATGCGAATTGTTGCTACTGGTTCAAATTGTATTTTCTTTTTGGTTTTCTCTAGATCAATGGTTGGCTTAATCTAATCTATTAAAGAATAGTCATATTCTGTTGCAAAATGATTGTAAACATAAGAAGTCAGATTAACTGCTCACTGTCAGCTGTAACACGTCCCATAGTTAATTTCATCTCCTGTTCAACTCAGCACTGTTCAGCTTGGTGTCCTTGATGCTGTTACATGTCCTGATGTTGCCCAGTAATTCCTCTCAGCATTTGTGTCCTTTGTCCTCCATTCCATTTTGCCAAATTCTACTTATTCTCTGTGGCTCAACTTCATTCTCAAACTCTTCCCCCAAATTGCCCTATGCATCTGGCCTTCATTAATATTTCACAATTGCCATAATTACCATAACACACTTTTTCATATTTTTATGACCTCCCTGACAGTGTATGCATTCCTATGAGGAAGATCCACATATTCTGTTTTCCTTTATGTATCTTATATTAACAGTGCCTACAAATTTCTAAGCAACCGGGACACATTTTAGAGCAAAGGAATTTTTTTCTTTTTCTTTCTAAGGGAAATTGTAACAAATATAAGTATTAAATATTGTTTGTCTTTCATTTTACTAAAGGTATGAGGCTTCTCTGGTGGCTCAGATGGTAAAGAATCCACCTGCAATGCAGGAGACTTGAGTTTGATCCCTGGATTAGGAAGATCCCCTGGAGAAGGAAATGGCTACCCACTCTAGTATTCTTGCCTGGGAAATCCTGTGGACAGAGGAGCCAGGTGGGCTACAGTTCATAGGGTCACAAAAAGTCAGACATGTCTGAGTGACGAGCACTTTCACTTTTCAAAAAATGCTTTCTGATTCCTATTACACACCAAAATAAGCTTTATATATATCAATTGTTTAAGCAAAAATCATGAAATTATAAAAATATAACAAGTGCTAAAAGTAGACCTATTTAAGACACTGGTATTGGTCAGAAAAAGTAAAGAAAAAGATTGATAATATAAATATTTTGAAAATAGTATTTTTGCATATCATACTACTTAGTGGTAAATGGTACACAGTAACATATGTGTCAGAAAAATAATATTGTGAATATGTCAATAAGAAAAATGAGCCTATCAAAAAACAAACTGAGTAAATACATGATAAAAAATGAATACAATAATCAGATAAAGTTCATACTTCCTTGTGATCCAATAGAAAATTAAATGAACACTGAGATAAAACTCAAGACTGGAGAAAAATTACCATGATGTTTCCAGGGGGTGATTCATTGATATGTATCCAAAAGCCTCAGAGAGTCTCCATGTGCTCACCAAAAATTCCGCTTACAGAGTAAAAATGGGTGTGACATAGCGGGGAGGGCATTGCCAACATTGTTGTGCCTGCTTCCTTTTCTTTATGCTTTTTCTTTCTTAAATAACATATTTTCTATCTTTCCTAAGAAGAATCTATTAGATATTTGTAACATAAATATACTCTTAACTAAAAATCCAATGTGCTATTTAAAAAAAGATACAGAAGCTAATACTGGAAAACATCTTCTTCATTTATGGTCCAGGGTGAACATAGAAGCTTTTTACTTTTTTTCCAGTTTATATAAAATGTAATTATGAACATGTTAAAAGGAAGAACAAGTTTTGTACAAAAAATCGGGATTTTTTTTTTCTAATTATGGACTTGAATTATGGCTTCAATTCTCAGCTCTCTGGCTTGGGGGCAGTTTCCATAGGCCCCTGGAGCCTTAATTTTTCTCATCAGTAATAAAGATTTCTATTATAATACCTACATTCAGGTTTGTTGTGACGTTAAATTAAATAAACGAGGTAGAGAATCTGGCCAGGTTCCTGGTTCTCAATAAATGGCCATCATTCCATACAGTGAAACCCTTAGAGAAAAGAACCAGTTCATTTTAAATTGAGAAATCATTTAGTCAATATAAAGGTAGATACAAGTGTTAATGTAACTTGAACAAGAGACTCTTTTATGAAAGTGTGAATCTATGGGCTTTGCACATGATGAGTGCTTGAAGTCGGTTTCTTTGGCTGTAGAAGGTGAGGTCTGAATTTCCAGAGGCTGGGCTGACTCTCTGATCTTGTTACACTTCCAGCATCGTACCAGCATCTTTGGCTAACATTCTGCTTGGTGTGTTTCTTCACTATTTCCTTATCGAGGTCTCTAACTTGGGACTAGGCTTTGCTTGGAACGTCGGTATGTCTGATGTCAGCTCTTATATTTGTACTAATAGCTCTGCTGACAAAGAACAGGGGGAGGAAAACGAAGCTTCAATACCTGCTTGCCAAATGCTTGCTCATAAACTTTCCCAATGCAGAAAACCTCTCTAAAGCCACTTGTAGATTTTCTCTCTTTTTAAAAATGGTCTGACATTTATTCTTTATCACATTACTGTCTCTGGCTGATCTTCCAATAAAGAGCCTCTTGCTCTATCTCCAGTATACATGCCTTAATCCCCTCTTTGTCTGGCAGGGGGTTTCTCAGATGTGCATGATAGATGCTGAGAGATTTGCTAACAGGTGGGGTGAGGATCACCCCCAGGCTCCAGGGGGACCTCACTTGACAAACAAAGGCAATGGCTCTGGAAGTTAATGCCTGGACTGCTTGTGTGTTGAGGACAGAGGAAGGGGGCAGTGGAGGACATTCAACATGCTATTTCCAATATGTGACATAGAAGTGTTCAGGACATGTTTGCCAATGTAAAGATGAGCCTTACCTATGACATCTGCCAGATAGTATCAGTTCAGTTGCTCAGTCATATACATCTCTTTGTTACCCCATTAGACTGCAGCACAACAGGCTTCCCTGTCCATTGCCAGCTCACGGAGCTTACTCAAACTCATGTCCACTGAGTTGGTGATGCCATCCAACCATATCATCCTCTGTCGTCCCCTTCTCCTCCCATCTTCAATTTTCCCAGAATCAGGTCTTTTCCAATGAGTCAGTTCTTCACATCAGGTGCCAAAGTATTGGAACTTCAGCTTTAGCATCATTCCTTCCAATGAATATTCAGGACTGATTTGCTTTAGAATGGACTGCTTGGATCTCCTTGCAGTCCAAGGGACTCTCAAGAGTCTTCTCCAACACCACAGTTCAAAAGTATCAATCATTCAGCGCTCACCTTTCTTTATGGTCTAACTCTCACATCTATACATGACTACTAGAAAATTGTAGCTTTGACTAGACAGACCTTTGTCAGCAAAGTAATATCTCTGCTTTTTAATATGCTGTCTAGGTTGGTAAGGAGCAAGGAGCAAGTGTCTTTAATTTCAAAGCTGTAGTCACCATCTGCAGTGATTTTGGTGCCCAAGAAAATAAAGTCTCGCATTATTTCCCCATCTATTTGCCATGAAGTGATAGGACCAGATGCCATGATCTTAGTGTTCTGAATGTTGAGTTTTAAGCCAGCTTTTTCACTCTCCTCTTTCACTGTCATCAAGAGGCTCTTCAGTTCCTCTTCACTTTCTGCCATAAGGGGGTGTCATCTGTATATTTGAGGTTATTGATATTTCTCCCTGCAATCATGATTCAAGCTTGTGCTTCATTCAGCCCAGCATTTCACCTGATGTACTCTGCATATAAGTTAAATAAGCAGGGTGACAATTTACAGCCTTGATGTACTCCTTTCCCAATTTGGAACAAGTCTACTGTTCCATGTCTGGTTCTAACTGTTGCTTCCTGACCTGCATACAGATTTTTTAGGAGGCAGGTAAGGTGTTCAGCCAGATAGATGCTGATGGTCAATGATCTGGTAAGAGGCTGTGCTCTTACTAAGACAGTGTGTAAATCCAATCCCTCCTCCTCAGTCATGTAATATTCCTGCCAAGGTTCTTACAGCCCCCCTCAAATACCTCCAGGCGAGCCCCACAGAGGTAAGTATTTATGTGAGTTTGAAAAAGACTGATTTTGGATGTGAGCTGAAGTGGGCTCAAGCTGTCTAGGTTATATTAGCATATGCACATAAAATGGGCCTCCCTCGTGGCTCAGACAGTAAAGAATCTGTCTGCAATGCGGGAGACCCAGGTTTGACCCCTGGCTCCGGAAGATCCCCTGGAAAAGGGAATGGCAACCCACTCCAGTATTCTTGCATGGCGAATCCTATAGACAGAGGACCTTGGTGGGTTACAGTACATGGGATCACAAAGAGTCAGACATGACTGAGCAACTAACATTTCACATTCATACAAAATAGATTAGCTTATTCATATAAAATACTATAAAATAACATATGGGAGGCCATAAAGGGGCATTACATCTCAGTGGGAATCTCCTCAAAGCTCCACTGCTGTTTCCTCTGGGAAGCCACCCCTGATTTTCACAGGCAGCTTTTTTACCCCTTGTCTAGCTACAGGGCTCCCTTGTACAGACATTTGTCCCTTCATCTCCTTTCCTTAATTTAGGTTCCCCAGTAACTTATTTATTCTAGGCCTGTCTCAGGGCAAGTACTCAAGGAACTGTGAGTATTCTTGCCTGGAGAATTCCATGGACAGAGGAGCTTGACAGACTATATAGTCCATGGAGTTGCAAAGACTTGAACACAACTGAACTACTAACACTTGCACTTTTTGGAGTTTAGACTTTAGATAGGAAGTGTGCTCCTTGACTTCCCCTCCTCTATAGCCTCCCAAGCTGAGGGAGAATAGGGTTGTCTGGGCCCCTCAGTCTGAGTAGTGGTCACTGGCTCCAAAGTTGGGAGGGGTGAGGAGGAGCAGGCATGGTGAGTCAGGGGCCTGGACATGAAGCATTGGTGGTGGGTGGAGTGTTCATTCCCGGAACACCTTTGGTACTTGCTTGTCTACAGTCTGTGTTTCTTTTCTTCCAAGAGCTTCAAGGATGATTCTGCCTTCTCACCACTACAGTTCCCTCCTTATCACTTTGACTTTGCTCTTTCCAAAGTAGGACAGAACTGTTTTAACTAAACCATTGCATGCATCACGTGTAGTTCAGAGATATACCAAAAGGATGGTTCCAGAAGTCCCCTGGAAGGTCACATGAAGGATAAATCCTTTTGCTGATGATTCCCGTCTCTGGGCACAGGAGAAAGTGGGGAGACAGAGAGGATGGAAGTGGGGCTCAGCTGCCCCCAGCCCTCCTCCACCTACATGGGTTCATCCCCAAAGCAAAACTATTGTCAGTGACCTGTGGGGTGCATAGTGGGGATTGGAGCTAGTTCTAGAAGTTGAAATAGGGACAGAAACATGAGCAGCAGGGGACAGCCATCTACTGACGTCAACAGAAAGGGAGAGAGGCCCTTTGTCTTGATCACCACTCCATGGTGGTTCAGATTAAGTCTAGAGCCTATTGAAAAAGTAATAATAACCATGAAAATTATAACTGTTAACATAAATTGAGCTACTGCAAACATTGCTTAATTGAGTGCAATGCTCATGCAACATACAGAAGATAAGCAGTATTCTTTCCTACTTACTAATAAGTAATCTGGAACTTGGAGAGGTTAGTAACATTGTCTGAGGTTCTATAGTTTGAAAGTGTGGTGTTATAATCTGAACCCAAGTGATCTGACTCCAGAGCACCCCAGAACTATTATACTATGCATTCTAGGCCTTTTTTTGCTTCAAATTTTCAAAGTGCACACACACACACATATACATGCACAATTATAATGCAAACCCTTTTTATTACTAAAATGTTCACACGCATCTATCATTTAATACGATGATGGGGACTGAGCAATTGGATGCCCCACCAGTTTTTGTTTTAAATAACAACTTCATTGAGGTATATTTTACCTTCCATAAAATTTACCCATTTAAAATGTACATTTTAGTGCTTTTTGGTATATTCAGATATATTTGGTATATTTATATATATATATATATATATATATATATATATATATGATATATTTGGTTGCAATCATCAACTCTACTTATTTAAACTTCATCACTCCTGAAAGAAGGCCCACACCCATTAGTAATCACTCCCTATTTCCTTTTCCCCCAAGCCTCTAGTAATTATTAATCTACTGTCTGTTTCTATGGAATTGGCTATTCTGGGCATGGCATATAAATGGCATCATATGTATGTGGTCTTTTGCGAAGAATTTCTTCCACTTAGCATGTGTTCAAGCTTCATCCACATTGTAACCTGTACCAGTAATTTATTTTTTTATGGCTTAATAATATTCTGTTGTAGGGAAGTACCCTAATTTGTTCATAGATTCATCTATTGATGGTTATGCTGGCTACCTGTTTTTTTTTTTTTTTTTTTTCCACTTTACATTTTATTTCTTTTTTTAATTTATTTATTTTAATTGGAGGCTAGTAACTTTACAATATTGTATTGGTTTTGCCATACATCAACATGAATCTGCCACGGGTGTACAAGTGTTCCCAATCCTGAATCCCCCTCCCACCTCCCTCCCCATACCATCCTTCTGGATCATCCCAGCGCACCAGACCCAAGCATTCTGTATCCTGCATAGAATCTGGACTGGTAATTCGTTTCTTATGTGATATTATACATGTTTCAATGCCATTCTCCCAAATCATCCCACCCTCTCCCTCTCCCACAGAGTCCAAAAGACTGTTCTATACATCTGTGTCTTTTTTGCTGTCTCACATACAGGGTTATCATTACCATCTTTCTAAATTCCATATATATGCGTTATTTACTGTATTGGTGTTTTTCTTTCTGGCTTACTTCACTCTGTATAATCGGCTCCAGTTTCATCCACCTCATTAGAACTGATTCAAATGTATTCTTTTTAATGGCTGAGTAATATTCCATTGTGTATATGTACCACAGCTTTCTTATCCATTCATTTGCTGATGAACATCTAGGTTGCTTTCGTGTCCTGGCTATTATAAATAGTGCTGCGATGAACATTGGGGTACATGTGTCTCTTTCAATTCTGGTTTCCTCAGTGTGTATGCCCAGCAGTAGGTTTGCTGGGTCATAAGGCAGTTCTATTTCCAGTTTTTTTAAGGAATCTCCACACTGTTCTCCATTGTGGCTGTACTAGTTTGCATTCCCACCAACAGTGTAAGAGGGTTCCCTTTTCTCCACACCCTCTCCAGCATTTATTGCTTGTAGACTTTTGGATCGCAGCCATTCTGACTGGCACGAGATGGTACCTCATTGTGGTTTTGATTTGCATTTCTCTGATAGTGAGTGATGTTGAGCATCTTTTCATGTGTTTGTTAGCCATCTGTATGTCTTCTTTGGAGAAATGTCTATTTAGTTCTTTGGCCCATTTTTTGATTGGGTCATTTATTTTTCTGGAATTGAGCTGCAGGAATTGCTTGTATATTTTTGAGATTAGTTGTTTGTCAGTTGCTTCATTTGCTATTATTTTCTCCCATTCTGAAGGCTGTCTTTTCACCTTGCTTAAAGTTTCCTTTGTTGTGCAGAAGCTTTTAAATTTAATTAGGTCCCATTTGTTTATTTTTGCTTTTATTTCTGATATTCTGGAAGGTGGGTCATAGAGGATCCTGCTGTGATTTATGTTGGAGAGTGTTTTGCCTATGTTCTCCTCTAAGAGTTTTATAGTTTCTGGTCTTACATTTAGATCTTTAATCCATTTTGAGTTTATTTTTGTGTATGGTGTTAGAAAGTGTTCTAGTTTCATTCTTTTACAAGTGGTTGACCAGTTTTCCCAGCACCACTTGTTAAAGAGATTGTCTTTTCTCCATTGTATATTCTTGCCTCCTTTGTCAAAGATAAAGTGTCCATAGGTGCGTGGGTTTATCTCTGGGCTTTCTATTTTGTTCCATTGATCTATATTTCTGTCTTTGTGCCAGTACCATACTGTCTTGATGACTGTGGCTTTGTAGTAGAGCCTGAAGTCAGGTAGGTTGATTCCTCTAGTTCCATTCTTCTTTCTCAAGATTGCTTTGGCTATTTGAGGTTTTTTGTATTTCCATACAAATTGTGAAATTATTTGGTCTAGCTCTGTGAAAAATACTGTTGGTAGATTGATAAGGATTGCATTGAATCTATAGATTGCTTTGGGTAGTATACTCATTTTCACTATACTGATTCTTCTGATCCATGAACATGGTATATTTCTCCATCTATTAGTGTCCTCTTTGATTTCTTTCACCAGTGTTTTATAGTTTTCTATATATATGTCTTTAGTTTCCTTAGGTAGATATATTCCTAAGTATTTTATTCTTTTCATTGTGATGGTGAATGGAATTGTTTCCTTAATTTCTCTTTCTATTTTCTCATTATTAGTGTATAGGAATGTAAGGGATTTCTGTGTGTTGATTTTATATCCTGAAATTTTACTATATTCATTGATTGCTACTGCTGCTGATGCTAAGTCGCTTCAGTCATGTCCAACTCTGTGTGACCCCATAGACAGCAGCCCACCAGGCTCCGCCATCCCTGGGATTCTCCAGGCAAGAACACTGGAGTGGGTTGCCATTTCCTTCTCTAATGCATGAAAATGAAAGTGAAAGTGAAGTCGCTCAGTCTTGTCCGACTCTTTGCGACCCCATGGACTGCAGCCTACCAGGCTCCTCTGCCCATGGGATTTTCCAGGCAAGAGTACTGGAGTGGGGTGCCATTGCCTTCTCCAATATTCACTGATTAGCTCTAGTAATTTTCTGATGGAGTCTTTAGGGTTTTCTATGTAGAGGATCATGTCATCTGCAAACAGTGAGAGTTTTACTTCTTCTTTTCCAAATTGGATTCTTTTTATTTCTTTTTGTGCTCTGATTGCTGTGGCCAAAACTTCCAGAACTATGTTGAATAGTAGTGGTGAAAGTGGGTACCCTTGTCTTGTTCCTGATTTTAGGGGAAATGCTTTCTATTTTTCACCATTGAGGATAATGTTTGCTGTGGGTTTGTCATATATAGCTTTTATTATGTTGAGGTATGTTCCTTCTATTCCTGCTTTCTGAAGAGTTTTTTTTATCATAAGTGGATGTTGAATTTTGTCAAAGGCTTTCTCTGCATCTATTGAGATAATCATATGGCTTTTATTTTTCAATTTGTTAATGTGGTGTATTACATTGATTGATTTGCAGATATTGAAGAATCCTTGCATCCCTGGGATAAAGCCCACTTGGTCATGGTGTATGATCTTCTTAAAGTGTTGTTGGATTCTGATTGCTAGAATTTTGTTAAGGATTTTTTCGTCTATGTTCATCAGTAATATTGGCCTGTAGTTTTCTTCTTTTGTGGCATCTTTGTCAGGTTTTGGTATTAGGGTGATGGTGGCCTCATAGAATGAGTTTGGAAGTTTACCTTCCTCTGCAATTTTCTGGAAGAGTTTGAGTAGGATAGGTGTTAGCTCTTCTCTAAATTTTTGGTAGAATTCAGCTGTGAAGCCATCTGGACCTGGGCTTTTGTTTGCTGGAAGATTTCTGATTACAGTTTCAATTTCTGTGCTTGTGATGGGTCTGTTAAGATTTTCTATTTCTTCCTGGTCCAGTTTTGGAAAGTTGTACTTTTCTAAGAATTTGTCCATTTCTTCCACGTTGCCCATTTTATTGGCATATAATTGTTGATAGTAGTCTCTTATGATCCTTTGTATTTCTGTGTTGTCTGTTATGATCTCTCCATTTTCGTTTCTAATTTTATTGATTTGATTTTTCTCCCTTTGTTTCTTGATGAGTCTGGCTAATGGTTTATCAATTTTATTTATCCTTTCAAAGATCCAGCTTTTGGCTTTGTTGACTTTTGCTATGGTCTCTTTTGTTTCTTTTGCATTTATTTCTGCCCTAATTTTTAAGATTTCTTTCCTTCTACTAACCCCTTGGTTCTTCATTTCTTCCTTTTCTAGTTGCTTTAGGTGTAGAGTTAGGTTATTTATTTGACTTTTTTCTTGTTTCTTGAGGTATGCCTGTATTGCTATGAACTTTCCCCTTAGCACTGCTCTTACAGTGTCCCACAGGTTTTGGGTTGTTGTGTTTTCATTTTCATTCGTTTCTATGCATATTTTGATTTCTTTTTTGATTTCTTCTGTGATTTGTTGGTTATTCAGAAGTGTATTGTTCAGCCTCCATATATTGGAATTTTTAATAGTTTTTCTCCTGTAATTGAGATCTAATCTTACTGCATTATGGTAGAAAAGATGTTTGGAATGATTTCAATTTTTTTGAATTTACCAAGGCTAGATTTACAGCCCAGGATGTGATCTATCCTGGAGAAGGTTCCGTGTGTGCTTGAGAAAAAGGTGAAATTCATTGTTTTGGGGTGAAATGTCGTATAAATATCAATTAGGTCTAACTGGTCTATTGTATCATTTAAAGTTTGTGTTTCTTTGTTAATTTTCTGTTTAGTTGATCTATCCATAGGTATGAGTGGGGTATTAAAGTCTCCCACTATTATTGTGTTATTGTTAATTTCCCTTTTCATACTTGTTAGCATTTGTCTTACATATTGCGGTGCTCCTATGTTGGGTGCATATATATTTATAATTGTTATATCTTCTTCTTGGATTGATCCTTTGGTCATTATGTAGTGTCCTTCTTTGTATCTTTTCACAGCCTTTGTTTTAAAGTCTATTTTATCTGATATGAGTATTGCTACTCCTGCTTTCTTTTGGTCTCTATTTGCATGGAATATCTTTTTCCAGCCCTTCACTTTCAGTCTGTATGTGTCCCTTGTTTTGAGGTGGGTCTCTTGTAGACAACATATATATGGGTCTTGTTTTTGTATCCATTCAGCCAGTCCTTGTCTTTTGGTTGGGGCATTCAACCCATTTGCTGGGTAATTATTGATAAGTATGATCCCGTTGCCATTTACTTTATTGTTTTGGGTTCGAGTTTATACACCCTTTTTGTGTTTCCTGTCTAGAGAATATCCTTTAGCATTTGTTGGAGAGCTGGTTTGGTGGTGCTGAATTCTCTCAGCTTCTGCTTGTCTGTAAAGCTTTTGATTTCTCCTTCATATTTGAATGAGATCCTTGCTGGGTACAGTAATCTGGGCTATAGGTGATTTTCTTTCATCACTTTAAGTATGTCTTGCCATTCCCTCCTGGCCTGAAGATTTTTTTATTGAAAGATCAGCTGTTATCCTTATGGGAATCCCCTTGTGTATTATTTGTTGTTTTTCCCTTGCTGCTTTTAATATTTGTTCTTTGTGTTTGACCTTTGTTAATTTGATTAATATGTGTCTTGGGGTGTTTCGCCTTGGGTTTATCCTGTTTGGGACTCTATGGGTTTCTTGGACTTGGGTGACTATTTCCTTCCCCATTTTAGGGAAGTTTTCAACTATTATCTCCTCAAGTATTTTCTCATGGTCTTTCTTTTTGTCGTCTTCTTCTGGGACTCCTATGATTCAAATGTTGGAGCGTTTCATATTGTCCTGGAGGTCTCTGAGATTGTCATTTCTTTTAATTTGTTTTTCTTTTTTTCTCTCTGATTCATTTATTTCTACCATTCTATCTTCTAATTCACTAATCCTATCTTCTGCCTCCGTTATTCTACTATTTGTTGCCTCCAGAGTGTTTTTGATCTTATATATTGCATTATTCATTATATATTGACTCTTTTTTATGTCTTCTAGGTCCTTATTAAACCTTTCTTGCATCTTCTCAATCCTTGTCTCCGGGCTATTTATATGTGATTCCATTTTTATTTCAAGATTTTGGATCATTTTCACTATCATTATTCGGAATTCTTTATCAGGTAGATTCCCTATCTCTTCCTCTTTTGTTTGGTTTGGTGGGCATTTATCCTGTTCCTTTACCTGCTGGGTATTCCTCTGTCTCTTCATCTTGTTTATATTGCTGCATTTGGGGTGGCCTTTCTGTATTCTGGCAGTTTGTGGAGTTCTCTTTATTGTGGAGTTTCCTCACTTTGGGTGGGGTTGTATCGGTGGCTTGTCAAGGTTTCTTGGTTAGGGAAGCTTGTGTTGGTGTTCTGGTGGGTGGAGCTGGATTTCTTCTCTCTGGAGTGCAATGAAGTGTCCAGTAATGAGTTATGAGATGTCAATGGTTTTGGAGTAAATTTGGGCAGCCTGTATATTGAAGCTCAGGGCTGTGTTCCTCTGTTGCTGGAGAATTTGCATGGTATGTCTTGCTCTGAAATTTGTTGGCCCTTCGGTGTAGATATGGAGGCATTTGATGAGCTCCTATTGGTTAATGTTCCCTGGAGTCAGAAGTTCTCTGATGTTCTCAGGATTTAGACTTAAGCCTCCTGCTTCTGGTTTCCAGTCTTATTTTCACAGTAGTCTCAAAACTTCTCCTTCTATACAGCACCATTGATAAAACAGCTAGGTTAAAGATGAAAAGTTTCTCCACAGTGAGGGACACCCAGAGAGGTTTACAGAGTTACATTGAGAAGAGAAGAGGGAGGAGGGAGTTAGAGGTGACCCGAATGAGATGAGGTGGAATCAAAAGAGGAGAGAGCAAGCTAGCGAGTAATCACTTCCTTATGTGTGCTCCACAGTCTGGACTGCTCAGAGATGTTCACGGAGTTATACAGAGAAGGGAAGAGGAAGGAAGGAGACAGAGGTGGCCAGGAGGATAAAAGGGGGGAATGAAAAGGCGATAGACAGATCCAACCAGTAATCAGTTTCCTAAGTGTTCTCCAACTGTCTGAAACACACAGAGATTCACAGAGTTGGGTAGAGAAGAGAAGGGGGAGGGAGGAGACAGAGGCAACCTGGTCGAGAAAAAGGAGAGTCCAAAGGATGAGAGAGCAGCCAAGCCAGTAATCTCACTCCCAAGTAAAAATGGGTACTGAAGATTGGGTTTTTAAAGGTGCAAAATTGATAACAAATACCAAAAAGCAATGATTAAAAATCTAGAGTAGAGGTTGGATTTTCAAAAATACAATATTAAAGAAAAGAAGAAGAAGAAAAAACAAAACCACAAAAATTATTAATATATATATATATATATATATATATGAAGTTTGCTTTAAAAAATAGGGTCTTTTTTTTGAAAGGTAATAGTAGGTTACAAAAATGAAAATTAAAGGAGTAATAGAGGACTTAAAAATTAAAAAAAAGTTAAAAGAAAAAAAAGAATGATCGTAAAAATAGTAAAAGTATATCTAGGACTTTCTCTGGTGTTGTGGGCAGTGTGGGGTCAGTTTATTTTTGGATAGTTCCTTGGTCCGTCTTATATTCCTCAAGATCCACAGGCCCCTTCCTATGTAGTCGGTACTAACTACAGGGTTTTAGTCTATTGCACCTGTCACTTCCAAGGCAGTTCCCTCTGTTTTAGCTTCTGTTTGCTGGTCTCTTCAGTGTCTGATTTCCGCCCTGACACAAGGCAAGGCGGTGGTGGACACTTTTTTTTAGGCTCACTTGTTCAGTCACGCTGTGGGGAGGGAGGGACATTGTAAACAAATAACACTGGCGTGTGCTCGCAGTGTCTCAGCCACATTGGGCCTGCCCTTGCTCACGGCACATGTGCCCTCCCTGCCCACACAGCTCAGGCTCTAGGTTGCTCCGCCGGGTACCATCCGAGGCCAGCCCTAGGCTGCATTCACCTCCCAGGTCTAAGCTGCTCAGGTTCAGGCATGGCGCAGATTCCGTTGGGCCTGCGTTTTGTGCCCTTCCCAGGTCCGAGCAGCTCAGCTGATGAGGTGTTTGGCGAGCGCGGTCACTGCGATTTATTGCCTGTCCTGTCCCTGCCGTTCGGTTTTCTGGGTGTACAGCCTGTGCACCTTCTCAGGCAGATGATGACTGTCTAGAACCCCAAGAAATCTTAGTTAGCAAAGAAGCCTGCTTGCAGTTTGATAGATAATGTCTCTCTGGGGCTGCGATTGCCCCTTTCCAGCTCTTGCTGCCTGTCACCGGAGGGGGATGGTCTGCAGCCGGCTAACTGTTCAGTCCTTTGTTCTGTGCATGGTCCTGGTGGTGTCTTAGGGATTTTCGCATGGTAGCTATCCCACAGTCTGGTTTGCTAGCCCAAATTAATTCGCTCTGATTACCCTCGGGGCATTCAGGCCCGATCCTTACTCTAAGCAATGCAGCCTTCGCCTCCCTGCCCAGCCCCCACTTGCTAGTGGCGGATGCAGACGTCTGAACTGCCTCTCCGCTGGGGGAGTTACCACTGGGCTCCTAATCTGTGGGTTTTAATTATTTATTTATTTTTCCTCCCTGTTATGTTGCCCTCTGTGCTTCCAAGGCTCGCCATAGACTCGGCAGTGAGAGTGTTTCCTGGTGTTTGGAAACTTCTCTCTTTTAAGACTCCCTTCCCGGGATAGAGATCCGTCCCTACCTCTTTTGTCTCTTTTTTTGTCTTTCATATTTTTTCCTACCTCTTTTCGAAGACAATGGGCTGCTTTTCTGGGTGCCTGATGTTCCTCTGCTGGCATTCAGAAGTTGTTTTGTGGAATTTACTCAGCATTTAAATGTTCTTTTGATGAATTTGTGGGGGAGAAAGTGGCCTCCCTGTCCCATTCCTCTGCCATCTTAGGACCGCCTCTACATTTTCTATTAAAGTATAATTGATTAACAATGTTGTGTTAGTTTCAGGTGAACAGCAAAGTGATTCAGTTATACATATACATATACCCATTCTTTTTCAACTTCCTTTGCCATTTAGGTTGTTTACATAATGTTGAGTGCTATACGGCAGTTCCTTATTGCTTATCCATTTTAAGTAGAGTAGCATGTACATGTCAATCCCAAACTCTTAATGTGAATAATGCTGCTATGGATATTCTTTTTCTGTAGACATATGTTTTCATTTCGTAGTGTATCCCTAAGAGTGGAACTGCCAAACTGTTTCCCTCAGTGGCTGCACCATCTTACAGTTCCACCAGCAAAGTACCAAATCTTTGCCAACACTTGTTGTCTGTTTTTTGTTTTTTGTTTTTAATAGCCATGCTGGTGGGAAAGAAGTGGTATTTCATTATGGTTAGGATTTACATATTTCTAGTGATTAATATTGACCACCTTTTCATGTGTGTTTACTGGTCATATGCATGTCTTCTTTGAAGTACGGTCTATTCAAATTCTTTACCCATTTTAAAAATTGCTCTCAGAGAGAAGAAAACACAAATTTAAAAAATGACCTAAAATATGAGATCTCTTTATATCTTCTGAATACAAGGCTTTCATCAGGCATGTGATTTGCAAGTATTTTCCTCCATTTGGTGGGTTATCTTTTCACTTTCTTGATGCATTATTTGAAGCACAAAAGATTTTACTTTTGATGAGGTCTAATTAATCAGTATTTCTTCATTGCTAGTGCTTTTGGTGATACATGTAAGAATACTGGAGTGGGTTGCCATTCTCTTCTCCAAGGCACCTTACCAACCCAGGGATTAAACCCAGGTCTCTTGCATTGCAGGTGGATTTTTTACAGTCTGAGCTACCTGGGAAACCCATATGTAGGAAACCATCACCTAAAATCATGAAGATTACCTCCTGTGTTTTCTTCTATAAGTTTTATATTTTCAGCTTTATCGAGTTAGGTCTATTATCCATTAAGTTAATTACTCTATATGGCGTGAGGGTGAGGTTCCGCTTTAGTCTTTGCATGAGGACATCCAGTTGTCCCAGCACCATTTGTTGAAAATCCATCAGTTAATTTTTAAAGTCAAAGTTATCTTACAGATATTGTATATAGCATATTTGCGTACATTTTAAAAAAGTTTTTCACTTGCTTAAATGTGATTTTTTTAAATAAAAGCCAGAATGTAACAGTTTATTCACAATGACTAGGACACTATCAGAAACATATTATATACTCAAATATTTAATGACTGGGCTTTTACATTATGCGAGGCTGCTAATAGATGGGGCTTCCCTGGTGGCTTAAATGGTAAAGAATCTACCTGTAATGCTGGAGACCAGGGTTCAGTCCCTGGGTCAGGAAGATCCCCTGAAGGGCATGGCAACCCACTCCAGTACTCTTGCTTGGAGAATTCCACAGATAAAGGAGCCTGGTGGGGTCACAAAGAGTTGAATACAACCGAGCAACTAACACTTTCCTTATTTAGGATGTTACATCCAATCCTCTGCTAGATATACCCATCTATCACATCTTAAAAACAGTAACAAAGATGTTGTTGCATGTAGGGGAAAAGAAAAAGAATAAAGTAGAGCTTTAAGAAGAAAAATGGGATAGAAATATATGTTCATAGGCCTGTGTAATTTTGAGGTTCTCAATCAGGGTAGCATTTTTGCGGTTGTTTCAGGGATGCCTGTGAGATAGCATCCTTGCTGAGAAGTGCTCTTTAAAACATGGTCCAAACTAAGGTTCTGCTCTCTCTTTTGCAATGATATGACTTTGGGCAATGGTGCCTTTATTTCCTGAAAAGTAGGACAAAAATAACTTCTGTACAGGATAATGGTAAGAATTAAGAGATATTGCCTTAGTCTGTTCAGCCGCTATAATAAAACACTATAAACTGGATAGTTTAACGGGCAACAGAAATTTATTTCTTGACGTTCTGAAGGTTGGGAAGTCCAAGATCAATGTGCTGGCAGATTTGTTGTCTTGTGAAGGCCCATTTCTTGTTCATAGACAGTACCTTCTCATTTGTGTACTCATATAGTGAAAGGTGGAGAAGGCAATGGCACCCCACTCCAGTACTCTTGCCTGGAAAATCCCATGGATGGAGGAGCCTGGTAGGCTGCAGTCCTTGGGGTCGCTAAGAGTTGGACACGACTGAGCGACTTCACTGTCTCTTTTCACTTTCATGCATTGGAGAAGGAAATGGCAACCCACTCCAGTGTTCTTGCCTGGAGAATCCCAGGGACGGGGAAGCCTGGTGGGCTGCCATCTATGGGGTCACACAGAGTCAGACATGACTGAAGTGACTTAGCATAGCATAGCATAATGAAAGGGGCAAAGTTGTTCTCTGGGTCATTTTGTGTAAGCTCCTAATCCCATTTATGAGGGCAGAGCCAAAGGCCCCACCTCCTAATTCCATCACATAAATTTTGGGGGACACACATTCAATCTATATCAGATACCATACACTATAAAACCCATTGTCAGTAATATATAAATACATGCTTCTTTATCCAGTTACTCTCAGAAGAGAGAGCAAGCAGTGAAAAATATAAGAAAGAGCCCTGTATGAGAAAGAACTGTCCTCTGAAAATGACCATAGACTCATGCACTGATAGTTTTTCTTCAGGAGGGCATACACTATATCAAATAGAATTCTATTGGTCATGGAAACTTTCTAAATTGCTCTTTATTTTGTTTACTTCTCTATCTGGGCACTGGGCAGACATTTTCCATGAGCTTACTCAGTTTTTACTAGCAAGATTCATTTTTTCAAGTCTTTGTGTACATAGGTCTTGAACTCCTAAATCTTGCCTTCCTGTAAGCAGTGTTTTATATTAGAAACAAACTTAAATTTGAATCCCATGATTTCTAATTACTAGCTGTGTGACTTTGGATGTGTTGCTACAATGCTCTGAACTTTAATTTCTTCAGTTATAGCTTTCTTTTCAATTGAATGTAGATGGATCAAAAAACTTAAGAAAACACTGAATAACCAGGACTTTAAAAAAAAAATAAATAAAAAGAATAGAAAACCAGTGTGTAGCTCTTGGAATCTAAGGAACCAATGGACTTTTTTTTTTTTTTTTTGGTGGTAGTGAGGAGGCTCAAACACAGGCATCATTCAGTTCCAACTCTTTCTCCATCTCTATCACCAGGCTTCCCAAGAGAAAAAAAAAAATTCATTGGCCTAGTTTAGATCATGTGCCCATCATATGCCCCTCAATTGACAGTCTTACTAAGACGTCAACAGATAATAGAGAAGATGGACCATGAATTCATTTGCTCCATGAATTTTGCTTGATAGGGCCTAACTACTGGAAAAGGGGCTCAACCAACCTATGGGATCTAATAGAAAGAAGACTGCAGTATTAAGTAGTTTGACCAAACTTCTTTCCAGCCCTTCTGATCTCTTTACTGGTGTCTCCAACTGGCCAAAGTCATCTGTAGCTTGATGGCAACAGAGCCCACTGATACAGTATATATGATGTCAACCTCCTAGGTAACACAGTAGAGAAGAGAAGGCTGGAAAGTGGATCTGTAGGGGCTATTGAAAAATATTTGTGTATATGATGTCCCTAATGCTTTCACTTGAAGAGCAGAGACATTACTTTGCCAACAAAGGTCTGTCTAGTCAAGGCTATGGTTTTTCCAGTGGTCATGTATGGATGTGAGAGTTGGACTGTGAAGAAAGCTGAGTGCTGAAGAATTGATGCTTTTCAACTGTGATGTTGGAAAAGACTCTTTAAAGTCCCTTGGACTGCAAGGAGATCCAACCAGTCCATTCTGAAGGAGATCAGCCCTGGGAATTCTTTGGAAGGAATGATGCTAAAGCTGAAACTCCAGTACTTTGGCCACCTCATGCGAAGAGTTGACTCATTGGAAAAGACTCTGATGCTGGGAGGGATTGGGGGCAGGAGGAGAAGGGGACCACAGAGGATGAGATGGCTGGATGGCACCACTGACTCGATGGACGTGAGTCTGAGTGAACTCCGGGAGTTGGTGATGGACAGGGAGGCCTGGCGTGCTGCGATTCATCGGGTCGCAAAGAGTCGGACACGACTGAGTGACTGAACTGACCTGAACTGAACACTTTCACGGTAGCAAATTCTTTTTTCCCTCCTATTTAGAAAAAGGTCTCCTGATTTCTCTTATCCCAGAAAAAAATAAGTGTATGTGCAGTCTCTGGTTCAGGAAATTCCTAATGATTTGGAGGTGGCCAAAGGCATGAGTCAGCATGTTTCTCTCCTCTTCTTCCCTGGCACAGCCTGGTCTCAGCAAGGCCTGGCTCCAGCTGTGCCCCCTCCTTGAGGAGCCTCATGGAGGCTGTGGGTGGCATTTCCTCCTACGCTGGTGGCTCTCTGAGCTCCTGCCAAGACTGAAGGAAGCCACTTCAAAAGACACCACCACACCACTGATAAATGGAATCAGAAGGACCCTGCTTCAGCCCAGACTGTCTCTAAGCCCTTTTCACCAGGCCCCGTTCTCGAGGGTGCATTCCTTTTCTAACTGGATTTGGGTGATGATGGGGGGTCTCTTTACCAGGCAGCCATTTGTCAAGTACAGACTCAACCCCCAGTGTTAGGAATGTGGGGAGATGAGGGATTCAACTTGAAGATTAAAAAAATGGGGTTTCTGCCGTGGCCTGCCTTCATGTTCTTTCTAGTTCCTATTTGCTAAATAAGGTTGGAATTCTTTTCAGGATACTCTAAGAAAAAAAGCTCACTTGTAATCTCTGAATGCATTAAGAATAGACTGACTCAAGTAAATTTACATTTTCTGCCATAGTTTTCAAGTGAATGCAATCACTGAGATTCCACAGTTTAGGAAAATAGACAAAAATAGATACTTGTAGTGAGTGAGTATTTCATGTCTTTTAAGGACAGCATGATATGGTGGGGAGAACACAGAAATGAAGCTCCCAAATCTGGATACTGTATTAGTATCAGTTGAACTTGGAAATGTCGTTTCTCCTCTTAGGACCTCAGTTTCAACATTTGTAGTGAGAGTTATATTTTTTAATACCGACCCTTAAGAAACTTGATCAGTATTCACAGGCTTGGAAGGCAAATTCCCTACTGTCTGGTTATTAATGAACTCATATCGCTTGGGGCACCCCTGCCTATTAGAGATTTTGTTAGCTTTTTCTTAATATACTAGGCCTCAAATATTAGGCAAAGTGTTGAGTTCTTTCCCTTACTACTGAACATGTCTGATATTTAACAGGGGTAGGAAATGGGAGAGAGTACCTTTCTCTGTTATGCAAAAGGAGGTTGTACAGTTCAGTGTAGGATGGTGACCGTCTGGTAAGTGGCAACTCTGTCTGTTTGGATCCACTTCATGCCTTCCATTCCTATAGTCACTTTCCATTCCCAGAATGCTGCCGGTGAAACTCCAGGCTTCAGTTCCTAGTCGTAGGCCAAAGAAAGACTTCTTAAAAGGTGAAAGAAAGAAACAAACAAAAAACCTTACTGATTCTTTTAAAGGAAACTTGGAAGAAATTCTAGAAAATAATTCTGGCTTAATCACTTTGGCCAGAATTAGCACAAACCTCATCTACCTATTAGGATCAAAAATAATCTTTTAGGTGAACACATTGTCAGAGGATAGATATTAGGAGGTAATTTTTTCAAGGTTTTACATGCACTTGTCACTCTTCCCAAATATCTCAGACCCATGTATGGACGTTGGTGTATACTTCCTCACTAGCTCTTTATAAGTCTTTCCTATAATATTTTTAATTAATTTTAATTGGAGGCTAATTATTTTACAATATTATAGTGGTTTTTTGCCATACATTGACATGAATCAACCATGGGTGTACATGTGTCCCCCATCCTGACCCTCCCTCCCACCTCCCTCCCCATCCCATCCCTCAGGGTCATCCCAGTGCACCAGCCCTGATTGCCCTGTCTCATGCATCTAACCTGGACTGGCAATCTGTTTCACATATGATAATATACATGTTTCAATGCTATTCTCTCAAATCATCCCACTCTTGCCTTCTCCCACAGAGTCCAAAATCTGTTCTGTCTCTTTTTCTGTCTTGCATATAGGGTCATTGTTACCATCTTTCTAAATTCCACATATGTGTTAATATACTGTATTGGTGTTTTTCTTTCTGACTTACTTCACTCTGTATAATAGGCTCCAGTTTCATCCACCTCATTAGAACTGATTCAAATGCATTCTTTTCAATAGCTGAGTAATATTCCATTGTGTATATGTACCACAGCTTTCTTATCCATTCATCTGCTGATGGACATCTAGGTTGCTTCCATGTCTTAGCTATTGTAAACGGTGCTGTGATGAACATTGGGGGTACACGTGTCTCTTTCAATTCTGGTTTCCTTGGTGTGTATGCCTAGCAGTGGGATTGCTGGATCATATGGCAGTTCTGTTTCCAGTTTTTTAAGGAATCTCCACACTGGTCTCCATAGTGGCTGTACTAGTTTGCATTCCCACCAACAGTGTAAGAGGGTTCCTTTTTCCCTGCACCCTCTCCAGCATTTATTGTTTGTAGACTTTTTGATAGCAGCTATTCTGACTGGCATGAGATGGTACCTCATTGTGGTTTTGATTTGCATTTCTTTGATAATGAGTGATGTTGAACATCTTTTCATGTGTTTGTTAGCCACCTGTATATCTTCTTTGGAGAAGTGTCTGCTTAGTTCTTTGGCCCGTTTTTTGATTGGGTCATTTTTTTTTCTGTTATTGAGCTGCATGAGCTGCTTGTATATGTTTGAGATTAATTCTTTGTCAGTTACTTTGCTATTATTTTCTCCCATTCTGAAGCTATCTTTTCACTTCGTTTATAGTTTCCTTTGTTGTGAAAAAGCTTTTAAGTTTAATTAGGTCCCATTTGTTTATTTTTGCTTTTATTTTCATTATTCTGGGAGGTGGGTCATAGAGGATCCTGCTGTGATTTATGTTGGAGAGTGTTTTGCCTATGTTTTCCTCTAGGAGTTTTATAGTTTCTAGTCTTACATTTAGGTCTTTAATCAATTTTGAGTTTGTGTGTGTGTGTATGTGTGTGTGTGGTGTTAGAAAGTGTTCTAGTTTCATTCTTTTACAAGTGGTTGACCAGTTTTCCCAGCACCACTTGTTAAAGAGATTGTCTTTTCTCCATTGTATATTCTTGCCTCCTTTGTCAAAGGTAAAGTGTCCATAGGTGCATGGATTTATCTCTGGGCTTTCTATCTTGTTCCATTGGTCTATATTTCTTTGTGCCAGTACCATACTATCTTGATGACTGTAGCTTTGTAGTATAGTCTGAAGTCAGGCAGTTTGATTCCTCCAGTTCCATTCTTCTTTCTCAAGATTGCTTTGGCTATTCAAGGTTTTTTGTATTTCCATACAAATTGTGAAATTATTTGAGTCTTATTGAAATTCATTATAGGTTTAAAGATGTAGGAATCACATTAGGCTGTTTAAGCTTATGTCACTTGTACCAACAATACTTTTCTATGAATCCCCCTTATTCCTTCCAAAAACTTTATAAAGCCCGAGCTTCCAGTATGTGACTTACTCCGCTGAACACAGATCCCTGAAACATACTGTCCAGCTCTTGCCCTGTTTCCCCTCAGTTCTTTGAGGGACTCATGTGATTGATCAGTTAGTTAGAAAGTTAGAAAGCTGGAGAGCAAGAATAAGGATAATAACCATTTATCAAGTGTATGTCATGTGCCGAGTGTTTCTGTTATATAACTAATTTTTATAACAACCTGTTGAAGAGGTTACTGTCATCCCATATCACCAGTGAGGAAATTCAGGGTCAAGAGCCTATAGTAAACAGCCCAATTTCATTTACGCAGTGCTTTTATGTGGCTCATAATCTTTTCACTTATGCATTCTCTCATTCAGTATTTCATTATACTTTCACAAAAGCCCAGTGAGAACACAAATGGCAAGTTGAGATTACAGCAAGGGTCAAATAGTCAATTAAACTCTGTTTTATGTGATTTTGCATCTAATTCTTTTCAAATCTTCTTTCCTCCAGGACAAACAGGCCCTCTTCCTTTAACTCTCTCTGGAAGTACAAGGGTTTCTAGAACCCTTATCATAAAAACCTCCTTGCAACACACTCTGTTTGTTAATGTTATTCTTGAAATACTGCTCAGATCTGAACCTATTAATAATTCTAGATGTAGACCAAAATCAAAACCAAACAAACCCTCATTCAAGATACTTTTAATTGTAGATGATCAAAGAGGAAAATCGCTCCAGTTAGAAGTTTTATTACTAGCACCAAGTGCTAAGCCTAGCACAGGTTGAACATTGAGATTTTGAAGGAACTTGGGTTGTGCAGTTGAGTGATATTTATTTAGTGGAATGTAAGAACTGTCTACAGGTATCTGAAAGTTCGTCATGTGGAACTAGGATTCAAGTTGCCTCCATTGCATGTAGTAACCTTCTACTACTAATAATTATTACTGGAGAAGGAAATGACATCCCACTCCAGTATTCTTGCCTGGAAAATCCCATGGACAGAGGAGCCCAGTTGGCTATAAGCCATGAGATCGCAAAGAATTGGACATGACTTAGTGACTAAACAATAACAAATGATAACTATTAACAATGAAGCACTTCCTAAATATCAGCTAAGTATGTGACCTGGAATATACTGTATTCCCTATAAGTTTATTATTTTGGAATTATTAACATTTTGAAACTATTATTTCTATAAAATATAAAAAGGCAGCTGAGGTTTGGAGAATCAAACTACTTAGGAGTAAGCAGTAATAAGAATAAAATCCATAGCTCTGCTCACTAAACCTAAAATAGTGAAATTACTGAAATTTGGACCATTTTTATTTCTTCCTAGGGCCTCAGTTTCTCATCTGTAAAATGAGCAGTTTGAATCCTAGGGTTTATATATGCAGTTGTGGATTGGAGCCCTTGTGGAATTTGAGAGATGATGGTTTTATTTTCAGAAATTTTGGGAACTTGTCTTAAACAGCATCATTTTTTATAATTATGAGAACCTACTACATAGCTCAGGGAACTCTACTCAATGCTCTGTGGTGACCTAAATGAGAAGGAAATCCAAAAATAGGAGATATACACATATGCATGGCTGATTCAATTTGCTGTATAGCAGAAACTAACACAACATTTTAAAGCAACTATACTTCAATAAAAAAATTTAAAAGAAACAGCACCATTGACAAACTATATAGATTGCAGCTTTAACATGTTACGTTAAAATAAAGTACTCAAAATCATTATTTTCTAATATTTGACTTCATCTGACTATGATCTATTCTCTTTAGGATAGTGATATTACTAGCTATTGCACCTCCATGGGGGAAATATTATAAAATAGCTGTGCTACTGATATCTTTTCTCATTCAGTGGGATCATTTTATAGCTTAATATCTGACAGATGCGAGTATTTACATGATGAAAATTGACAAATACCACTAATCAGAGTTTGGTTTATTGGGTTTTTTTGGGTTTACTCTTTTGTTGATTGTATTGCCTTATGAAAGGAATAGAAAATATAATACAGATTAAAGGTAAAATGTCACATCTATAGGCATTTCATCTGAGTTGCACAAAAAGTAAAGAAATATTCTCCCAATATTTGAAAACTATGATCCAGTTCATAAAAGAAAGCTCTCAATGTCTTTAAATGAGAGAAGTTCCAACCAAGTTTTTTTTTTTTTTTCTATTTATTAACATAAATGAACATTAGTTGGCAGTTTTCATTTGTCAGTTGTGATAGGTTAGCTATAGTGAAGAATTCAGTACAATCATTGAAAATATTTAGTGAGAGTCACTTGGTTTTAAAGAATTTATAAGTTATTTTTATTTAACTTGAGCTACATATCCCTTATAGAAATATATATGTTGTTTGGTTGTTAAGTTGTGTCCAACTCTTTTGTGACAGGACCGTAGCCTGCCAGGCTCCTCTATCCATGGGATTCTCCAGGCAAGAATATTGGAGTGGGTTGCCATTTCCTTCTCCAGGGGATCTTCCCAACCCAGGGATCAAACCCATCTCTCCAGCATTGGCAGGCGGATTCTTTACCAGTGAGCCACCAGGGAAGCCCCAAAGTATATCTGTTTATATATAAATGTAAATATTTACACAGACACACTGGAGCTGGTTGGGAAATGCTTACTTGTACACAGTTAGACTGCATATAGGCCTTTCTCATCTTTGATAGTTCAGGAGCCTAACAAGTACCAGCAGGTAGAGCCCACAAGAAGCCAAGCACTGTGAAGATCTGGAGGGGTAGTGAGGTCCCTGTCACTATGCTGATAACAAAGCCACTTCATGGGGGAGAGGAGGGCACGCATGATGTTGGGTCTTCTTCCTCTCCAATCAGAATGCTTCTTAGTAGCCATGGAAGAGGACACCGGTGTGAAAAATGGGGACGTGTATCAAGGGGGCAGCAGCTGATGGCTTGTGAGACTTTCAAGAGTCTTATTTATTGATATTCCTTCATAAATGGAAACTTTCTGTGTGGCTAGGGTCAGAATACATGACTCCTTGAGCCATCTTTCTCCACGTCTATGTATGCTTTCTCAATAGCTGTGCATCTTAGGCATTATGTATTAGTCTCTCTCATGAGAGTTTAAGCCTCTTGGGTCTGAAGACTGTGTACAGCTATAAGAGTTGCTCAAGAAAATCATTGCTTTTCTCTTTGATCTGAGTGAATTTGGAGGGAAATCAATATAAATCCAATTTGTTCTCTGTTTCAGTTCCTCAAACTCTAGAACTGCACAGAGATTATAGAAAACCTCTCTATTAATAAGTTCTCCCTACTTCCCCATTTATAAAAACAGTGGCTTTCTCTTCATCAATAGACAACATCCTTGTATGTTAACTGTAGATTACAATGTTTAACCCTCATGGTTTCTTAGAACTTCAGGATCACATTCAACTGAACCAACCAGTGAGTGTATTCTCTTTTATTGACTTGTTATTGATACTTAACATCCATGAAAGCCAGGTAGAGAGAATTTGAATGTAAAAAAGCTAATTTCAATTGAATGCCCACTGGGTTTCAGGATTATTCTAAACACATTATGTTTGTGCATATTCAGTTTAAATCTTCACCCTTCTAAAAGGGAATCAATAGGCTAAGAGGTTATGATGGCTTGCTGCTGCTGCTGCTAAGTCGCTTCAGTTGTGTCTGACTCTGTGTGACCCCATAGATGGCAGCCCACCAGGCTCCGCCGTCCCTGGGATTCTCCAGGCAAGAACACTGGAGTGGGTTGCCATTTCCTTCTCCAATGCATGAAAGTGAAAAGTGAAACTGAAGTCGCTCAGTCATGTCGGACTCTTCGCGACCCCATGGACTGCAGCCCACCAGGCTCCTCCATCCATGGGATTTTCCAGGCAAGAGTACTGGAGTGGGTTGCCATTGCCTTCTCCATGATGGCTTACCTGACACCAAACCAAACACCTTGTAGGTGGCAGACCTAGGATTTGAAGCCCAAAGCTTCCCTTGTGGCTTAGCTGGTAAAGAATCAACCTGCAGTGCAGGAGACCTGGGTACCATCTGTAGGTTAGGAAGATCCCCTGGAGAAGGGAAAGTATTCTGGCCTGGAGAATTCCATGGACTGTATAGTCCATGGGGTCGAAAAGAGTCAGACACGACTGAGGTTCTTTCACCTTCACCTTCAAAATAAATACCATTGTTTTTCATATAAATCCTACTAATTCTTTGTAGAAAGCTTCTATTTGCAAATAGATGTTTTACCATATATCGATAGGATAAATATTCAACTGTTATTTCATAATTATATATATATTTACATATTTTGTAGCTTATGCAAGTTTATTACATCTCCTCAAACAACTCTTTTTTTATACTACTGATTAAAATAGGCTACAATATTTATCACAATTTGGCTAGTTCCCAAATATCTGGACTCCACACTCTGATATGTGCTATATTTTTCTTATTGTATTTATTGTGGCCCTCTAAGGTATGTGGTCCCACAGGTTGAAAAACTCAATTATATGTGTCAATAGCTTCTAGCTAGAAATTTCTTTATCATAATTACATATTATAGGAAGATTATCATAGTGACAAAACAGAAAAAAAAGAGTATTTGAAAAAAAATGTAGAGATTACTTTGGCTGTTTTCGACTGACTCAAAGACATAAAGAAGAAACCAAAACTGGAGGAAAAAATAGACGCATTCTGGATTTGAGCCGTTTAGCCCATTAAACCCAGGTGCACACAGTATATTCTACAAAGATTTCTCAAAACATTATAACCCACAGCCTCCTTGCATACAATTAAGTTCGGTTCCCTTTATTCACTGTCTGCTTTCTCTAAGCGCCTCATCTTCATCTTTCCAGAAAAACACTTGCTACCAATTCTAGCCCTCAAGACCCTAACCGTAGCACCAGTGGCCCTAGGAGTGACCACTAGGGCACTGGGTGCAACAAGGCTTTTCTTGTTTATTTCGAGCCATTGTGTCTAGAGTTGTCAATACCACTGAGGGTATGATATGGATACTCTGCCATGATTCATGTCAATCAAGACCTCCCAAGAACCTGAAGAAACATCACGTGTGAAACCATTCAAATGGTTCAAATCTCGGTATCCCTTGTAACTTCCTTACTTGTGGACAGCTGCTGAATTTGTCCTATGTAGCCCTAGCTCTTAACATCTTGTGTGTGTGTGTGCGTGAGAGAGAGTTAGTCGCTCAGTCATGTCCAACTTTGTGACCCCATGGACTGTAGTCTGCCAGGCTCCTTTGCCCATGGAATTCTCCAGGCAAGAATACTGGAGTGGGTAGCCATTCCCTCCTCCAGGGGATCTTCCCCACCCAGGGATCAAACCCGGGTCTCCTGCAGTGCAGGCAGATTCTTTACCATCTGAGCCACCAGGAAATAGAGGGGTATATGTGAAACTGTCATTAATTGAAGTCTCCAGAAAAAAAAAACAAAAACTTTAAAAAAAACTTATACTCTTAAAGTATTACTGGAGGTCAGGACCCAGAACTGCTGAAATGACTTTGCACATACACTCTTGGGAATTCAGTAATGGAGTAAACATAATTTGATCTTAGTCTCAAAGATAACTCCATATACATCAGCGGTCCCCAACCTTTTTGGCACCAGGACCTGTTCTGTGGAGGATAATTTTTTCCATGGACCCTGGGGGCTGGGAGATGGTTTGGGGATGATTCAAGTGCATTGCATCGATGGTGCACTTTATTTCTATTATTGTTATTACATCAGATTCACCTCAGAGCATCAGGCATTAGACCCCTGAGTTTCAGAAACACTGATACACATTATTCTGGTATAACTTACAAATCCCCCTAAAGCTGTATTCTGGCAATTCTCTACATGCATAGGTTTGAGGACACTTCCCTAAGAGGATTAAGAAACCAGTAACTATCTTTTAGAAGGAGAGTGATGACCCTGATGCTTTAAGGGCTTGTAACTGATGGAAACAAGAATAATTCTGAATAATATTCAGAAAGTATATGCCTAACAAGCTTAAAAAAAATGGTTTCTAAGCCAAACTGGTGAGTTTTCCTTAAGGTACTTTTAAAAAGTTTTGAGAGACACAAAAGAAAAAAATAGAAAAGAAAATCTTCTCAAAGCAGTTTATACTTTGTCATCTCCCTTGAGCATTTCAAAGAAGCTGTTCAAAGCCAGTGTATTTTAACGTATAAACCAGGACTATGCAACTAGCCCAACTTCAATTTATGTTCTTTTTTTGAAACAACGTGTATTTTACAATTCACTCTCCCTTTTGATTATTACAACAATGACTTAGAATAATGTTTCTCTTAACTCAGAGGCTGTATTCTCATTACTCATGGCATCGTTGGTCATTTTTTTCCCCACCAGTGTTTGGCCCTCTACAGCAGGTATGGGGTTTGTGTTTTCACAGGCTAGTCTGTCTAATAAGGGCTTTAAGGCAACACTAGTGAATATGTTCTCCTCTCTGTCTCTACTAAGCGGCCACTTCCTCAATCTCCACATCTACAAAGCTGGAATAATGTCACCTTCTCTGGTGGATGCTAGGAGGAACAGATGAACTAGCTCTTGGCATATGCTTTCTGCTTTGTAACAATTATTAGTTACTAACCCTGTCCTCTTCTCCATAGTCCTTTCCTATCTGTCCTTATTGCCCCTTTAGCTGTGGTGACTTCTGGGAAGTCACCAAATCCACTGCTTCTGGATTTTTATTAAGAAGGGCTTATTCTCCTCCCACTTCCTGGGCCTGTTTTCTCAATTGCAAAAAGACTTCTGAGTTATGATTCAGTCTGATTATCTTAGCATTGCTTGTAGTTTTTATGTAGTCTAGCTTTATTTTCAATGTACTGGGCTGTGATCTAAACAAATATTTCTCACATTTATCTATTTTTAAGGTGATATTTTAAAATTTAAAAATCAAGGTAAATATAGTATTATCCCAGATGGCAGATGAGGAAGTGGAAGCACTCAGCAGATACCCACTTTTCCCAAAGCTGTACAGCTATTAAGAAGGAAACCAGGAAATTGGACTTTAGATGACAAATCTCCACCAATTCAACCCACTGTAGTGGCCTCTTGGGGCATCATCATTTCTAGGATCAATTTCCCTGGCTGAGTGGTGTTGACCATTCAGCACAGGTGCTGTAGCCATTAAAAAGCATTTCCATGGTCATTGCTGACTCAATTTCACTCACTTCTACAGACACTGCTTTCCTTCCTGTATTTATTCTCTTCTTTACCCCCTTCCTCTCCTTCTCCTTTTTCTTTCCAGCAATAATTGTGTTCTAGGAGATATATTCAGGATTGAGGATTCAGAAAGAATAATAAATTGCTGCTGGTCTGAAACATGACACAGTGTAATTGAGCAGGAGGGCAAAGGTAGATTGGAAACAGGAAGACTATAACATCATGCATTATGTTCCCATGAGAGAACAAGAGAGTTAGAGACACAGAACACACACCAGGAGAGTCACACGGCCAAGCAGAGCCATAGAGACAGGAAACAGAGGGGACAGAACCGTAAACTCTCCTTGGGGAGCCTTGGGGAAGGTTTCCCAGAAGTTCATATTTGAGCTGAATCTTGAAGTAGAGGAGGCGGAGTTTCATGTAAAAATATGGGGCATCCTAGACAAAGAGAAGACTAAGAAGGGGTCCTGTTTTGTGTCAGCAACGGAGCATTTCCTGGGACAATCCTTGGGGAAGGAGAGAAGGACTTAAGGTTGGAAACGGGACTTTTAAGCAACATCTAAAAGGTCCGTGTGTCCATACTTAAGATATTTTGATCATTTCTGGTGAACACTATAAAGTCACTGAAGGATGATCAGATTTATCTTTTACAAACTTACCTTGCACATACTCTGGAGAAGAAACGAGTGGAAAACTCTTTTGAGGAGGTGATAAACCTTTAGCTAGAATCATCAAGATGAAAAGGGAGAGGGCTCAAATCAATAAAATTAAAAATGAAAGAGGAAAAATTACATAGAAATAAAAAAGATCATAAGAGACTACTATGAACAACTATATGCCAACAAAATGGGCAACCTAGAAGAAATGGATAAATTCTTAGAAAGGGACAACCTTCAAGACTGAAGAAAAATAGAGAATAGAGAATGTGAACAGGCCCATCACAAGTACTAAAATTGAAAGTGATTTAAATCTTCTAACAAGCAAAAGTCCAAGACCAGATGTCTTCATAGGTGAATTTTAACAAACACTTAGAAAAAGATAACACCCATCCTAAAACTCTTCCAACAATTGAAGAGGAAGGAACACTTCTATGCTTATTCTATGAGGCCACTTATCACTTTGATATCAAAACCAGGCAAGGAGACCATAAAAAATGAAAATTACAGATCAATATCACTTATGAACAGAGGCAAAAATACAGTGCTAGCAAACCAAATCCAACAATATATTAAATGAATTACACACCATAATTAAGCAGTATTTATCCCAGGGATACAGGATTCTTCAACATCTTCAAGTCAGTGTGATACACCACATTAACAAACTAAAGAAAAAAAAATCATTATCATCTCAATAGATGCAGAAAAAGCTTTTGACAAAATTTAACACTGATTCATGATAGAACTTTTCCCAGGTCTACCTGCATTGAAGGCAGATGCTTTATTCTCTGAGCCACTAGGGAATCTCAGAGGAAACTTACTTATAAATATAATAATATAATATAAATATAATAAAGGCCATATATGACAAACCTATAGCTAACATCATACTCAACAGTGAAAATCTGAAATCATTTCCCCTAAGATCAGGAATAAGACAAGAATGTTCACTCTCACCACATTTATTTAACATATGGAATAACGAACAAGGACCTACTGTATAGCACAGACTCTACTCCATATATTGTGATAGCCTATATGGGAAAAGAATCTAAGAAAGTGTGTGTGTGTATATATACACACATACACATATATCACTATATATGTATAATGATTCACTTTGCTTTACATCTGAAACTTACACTGTAAATCAAACACACTACAGTGATAATTTAAAACAAATATATTCTTAGCTTGCAGGCTTACAAAAACAGACAGTCGTCTGTACTTAATCTACAAGTTATAATTTGGGGACCCTTACTGTTCAGCAAGGTGATTAAAAGTGCAAACTTTTAAAAAATATTCAATCTCTTAAGCAGACTGTTTGTTTCCAAACTGCTCCTGTTGCCAATGGTGCATTTATATGTCCAGGTCAAAGAAACATTTACTTTGATCCTGCTTTGTTCTCTTATCTTTCTATCCTTTTCTTAGACAAGCTTCTTAAAAGAGTAATCTGTACTCCTTCTCTGTAGCAAATTGTGTTTTACAGAAATGGCTTCAATAATGCTACTAGTCTCTGATGCTCTTCCAGAATCATGCTGCCTCCCTTAACCCCTATCAAGAAGTAGTATTGGTGTTCCCTCCCCTTGAAACTGGACAGACCTCTGTGAATACAACTAATAGAATGCTACATAAGTGATGCTATGAGATGTATAACCTGGATCACAAAAGATAACATAGCTTCTGTTATAACAGAACATGTCTCTTTTAGGATCTGTGCCTGCAGATCCTGGGACTGTCATGCATGTGATGACTATTATTTCCTCTTAAAGGCTTTCATTAAACTTCTCCAAAGCAGATGTGGACACAGGCAAAGAAAGAGCTGTCCATGTGTATTCTGTGACTATGGTATAAGGTATATGGGGCAGAGAGTTAAAAGCTTAGGCCAGTGATGTCAGCAGAGCTATTTCATGGAAGATTTAAATAATAGGTTTTGGATCTCAGGCTGGACCTTGAGGGCAGTGTGTGGCCGTAGGAGAGTTTTATGGGTAGGAGGACAATGGACAAGTTACTTTTCCAAAGGGACCACTCTGATTGCAATAATAAGATTGCATTAGAAGGAAGCAACAGTGGTTTGGAGACATCATCTGCTGAGAAGCAAGCCTCTGGTGTGGTCTGAATAGGACTTAAAGAAGGGCAGTGGTCATGGGCATCCATATGGGAATTAGGATCAGGAGAGATTCCGGAGACCAACTGGGAAGAACAACACTGCTTATTTAGTTAATCGGACAATTGATATTTTAGTATCTTCTATGACAGATATGTTAATAGAATAGATCCCTCTTTTATATAACTAAACCCCTTAGCCTTTCTCTTTCATGACTTTTTTCTCCTGTCAATATGCAGTGAGGTTCCCATGTTGGTGGTTTATCTCTGTTCTCTTAAGCAGACAATGGGGAACCGTTCCTTGAAAGCAAGATGCCACAGATAAGCTCCCAGCTGGCCCGATGTGGTGAAAGGGCTTCTGGGCTCCTCTTGCGTAGCACCTGCCCCTGTTAGCCACAGACCTGGTCCCCTGAAAACACCATGGGAACTCTGTCCTGAGGCATCTTCCCACTGTTATCTTGACCCCATCACTGTGTTCTGGGTTTTGACTCTGGGAGATTAAATCTTTACATGCCCGAGTGGAAAGACTGTATCCTTGTAATTTTTCACCTATATAATTTCTCAGCTGCTTTAGTTTTAACCTGTAGTATTTATGGCCCAACTGTAATTTAGAATACTTAGAGAATGCCAGTTTCAAAGGACAGCTCTTTCAAATTGCCACTCAGAGCAGCTTTCTGAACAAGTGTAGTGAACTGTGGTAAAACTGATCATTTCAGTCAATTAGATTTTTAGGTTACTCACTTTTTACTGCTCTGAAAGAGCAAATGAGACACTTGAAAGCTAGAATCAATCAATTACAGTCTAAATGTAGATCGAGGAGGAAGATACACAAAAAGCCATATTTATACTTTCTTTTGTAGACATGAACCTTGTAGAGGTCACTGAAGTTCTCTTAGAGAATGTTCATTTTACATGAATGGAAGTCACTGCTAAAAAAACAAACAAACAAAATTCCTAACAAGATGCTTGGAATACAAATTGGTGACAATAAATTAAAAGGTTGATATTAGACAACAGAAATACTCCAGTCAGAAAAGGGAAATGAAGTGAAAGTCGCTTAGTCGTGTCTGACTCTTTGAGACTCCTTGAACTATACAGTCCATGGAATTCTCCAGGCCAGAATACTGGAATGGGTAGCCGTTCCCTTCTCCAGGGGATCTTCCCAACCCAGGGACTGAACCCAGGTTTTCCTTATTGCAGGTGGATTCTTTACCAGCTGAGCCACCAGAGAAACTCAAAAATACTGGAGTGGGTAGCCTATCTCTTCTCCAGAGGATCTTCTGGACCCAGGAATCGAACCGGGGTCTTCTGCATTGCAGGCTGATTCTTTACCAACTGAACTATCAGGGGGCTTTGTGAAATGAATACCTAAGCAGACCCAATCAAGTAGTGGTTTTTAAATAAAATCATTATTAATCTCTGATTCAGAAAGTTCTAAGTCTTACGTAGTAGATATTCTGTGATTTTTCATTTCTTTTATTCATACCCGAGAATAGAGTATAAAGTTTAGAGATTATAAAAACATCTAGTAAAAGATCATGTTTTCTCTTTCAGTTCTGTTCAGTTGCACTGCTGCTGCTGCTGCTAAGTCGCTTCAGTCGTGTCCGACTCTGTGCGACCCCATAGACGGCAGCCCACCAGGCTTCCCCGTCCCTGGGATTCTCCAGGCAAGAACACTGGAGTGGGTTGCCATTTCCTTCTCCAATGCATGAAAGTGAAAGTGAAAGGGAAGTCGCTCAGTTGTGTCCGACTCTTAGCGACCCCATGGACTGCAGACTTCTGGGCTCCTCCGTCCATGAGATTTTCCAGGCAAGAGTACTGGAGTGGGGTGCCATTGCCTTCTCCGTTCGGTTGCACAGTTGTGTCCAACTCATTGCGACCCCATGGACTGTAGCATGCCAGGCTTTCCTGTCCATCACCAACTCCCAGAGCTTGCTCAAACTCATGTTCATCAAGTCGGTAATGCCATCCAACGATCTCATCCTCTGTCGTCCCCTTCTCCTCCCTCCTTCAATCTTTCCCAGCATCAGGGTCTTTTCAAATAAGTCAGCTCTTTGCATCAGGTAGCCAAAAGATTGGAGTTTCAGCTTCAGCATCAGTCTTTCCAATGAATATTCAGGACTGATTTCCTTTAGGATGGACTGGTTGGATCTCCTTGCGATCCAAGGGACTCTCAAGACTCTTCTCCAACACCACACTTCAGAAGCATCAATTCTTCAGCGCTCAGCTTGCTTTATGGTCCAACTCTCACATCCATACATGACTACTGGAAAAACCAGAGCTTTGACTAGACGGACCTTAGTTGGCAAAGTAATGTTTCTGCTTTTTAATATGCTGTCTAGGTTGGTCATAACTTTTCTTCCAAGGAGCAAGCATCTTTTAATTTCATGGCTGCAATCACCACCTGCGGTGATTCTGGAGCCCAAAAAAATAAAGTCTCTCACTGTTTCCATTGTTTCCCCATCTATATGCAATGAATTTATGGGACTGTATGCCATGATGTTAGTTTACTGAATGTTGAGCTTTAAGCCAACTTTTTCACTCTCCTCTTTCACTTTCATCAAGAGGCTCTTTAGTGCTTCTTCGCTTTATGCCATCTCTTAGATACCTGAAGAAATCAAAGCATCACTAACAGTAAAGTAAGGTTAAGAGGAAAGTAGGATTAGAGTATTTCTGATATTTATCTTTAATCATCTAATATGTACTTTGCAATTTCAAATTTAAAATCTTTCAAAATTTTTTCTCACATGAAAAAAATGTTTTCCTAGGGGCAGTAAAAAAGAGGATGTAGGTCAGAATTTGATTGAGGATATCCAGCAGTAGTTATGATGGTATTTTTAACTGCCCAAGAATGGTCTGCTTTTAGGCACACCCTTGAGACATTGTCTATGTGACACCTTTTCCACACAGCCATCTATGACCAGTTCAGGCCATAGCTTCCCTCTCTGGTCTGCCACAGCAGTTGTCTACACTGGTCACTTAAAGCCCTCTTCTAAATACTAAGACTTCTTTCATGATTCAGCAGGAGCACCAGACGTCAGTTAGCAGGTCTAGATCCTGCTTCTCATATCACCACTCAGACAAGCATATTTCAGTTAAGTGTATTAGCCAGGGGGACATTGGGAAAACAGCGTCCACACTACGGAGATTCACAGAGGCAATTTAACGCACAGGTAGAAGTTGTTAAGACAAACTGGAGACGGTGAGACAGCCAGAGAGTAACAGCAGCAGAAGGCCACTGGCAATAGAGGGGTTGAGGGAAGACAGGGAGATGCTAGTGTACCAGAGAGCAGAAGATGAGACAGGTGCTAAACTGTGATGGGGCTGCCGTGTGGGAGCCCGAACCAACGAGAGAGGGTCTGTCTGGAAAGGATTTGGAACCAACTTCAGAAGAGATGCAGCTACCATCAGAAACACTGCCAGAAGCATATAGCAAGAGGGGAGAAATCCCCTGTTTTTTCTCCCCTGCTGACTTTGCACTTTTCCACCAGCGTCACCCAGTGGCCACATCTGCCTGGAAGCCAGCTGACAAGAACACCTGGAAGATGTAATCCCCAGTGCTCCATCCAGAGCAGTGGGTGGAGTCAGGGGATGACAGGAAAGATCCTGGCACAGCAAGCCATTCACCTTGTGAACCGTTGAAACTTCCTCAGTCAAATTTCAAAGCAATGTCTTTTTAACTTGCTTTTTAAGAGCATCCGAAAGTATTTAAACAACTTATTGACCAGAGACGTATTAATATGTCTTTTGTTGTTGTTTAGTCACCAAGTCATGTCCAACTCTTTGCAACCCCATGGATTATAGCCCACCAGGCTTCTACCCAAACCTTATTGACTAGAGTGTTTCAATATTCACTTACATAACAAATCGCCAGCCACAGATGTTAGTTTCTGTAAAAATCCCCTGGTCAATAATGTGTTAATTTGTTGATGGGGGGTAAAAATGGAAACTTAGAGAATACTTTGGATTAATATTTTAAAGATTTAAGATATTTGATAATGGAATTTCAACTTCTAGGGAAATAGAAAGTCACAAATATACAAGATATGGGGACAAACATGTAGAACTCAATGTTCATAACACTGGAAGTTAGAAGCAACCTAAGATAGATGTGATATTTTCTGGGCTCTGAAGTAGAAGGGACAGTTTCTGCCTCTTGAGGGTATCGTATTCATTAGAATCAGTCTGCACTAAAGGACCTTGAAAGGAGGATGAAGTGCTATAGCGATCCAGGGTGAGAAGATGGTAAATATTTGCCTTCTTCGGCTTCTAGATAAGCATGCATGGTGTGCACATTATATGAAACACAGAAAAGCTAGGAGGATTTTTTAAAATATCTGTATCCAAATAGGAAAATTCTTCCAGATGAAAACAATAAATTAATCTGCTTTCAAAATTTCAAAGCTCACACAGGAAAGAAAGACTGAGGTTAGGAGGTTAGGAACCTAGGTGGAGTAGCAAGAGGTGACATGTGCGTAATTAGCATCCAAGTGCCCTGAGAGTTCATTCCAGTTCTGGTTCTGATTCCAGTGGTGACCCCGTCCAGGCCTCCACCCCAATTTTCTGCTGCTAATAATGAAAACCAGAGCCAGTCCACATACACTGGCTGGGCATTTTGCAAATGAATGAACCAGCTTTCCCAGGATCTGAGGCCCTGTGTGTAACTCACTCCCCAGCCTGCCCACCCCACTGACAACAGTTAGCACAGTCAGACTCCATCATATTGGAATCATGCTTCAAACTTCCTGTAACACTTAAATTAGCTGCCTAGCTTTGCATTTAAGATATCCCCTTGTCTACCCTGAAGTGTCCTAAATGCTTTATCTTTCATGCTCCAAAATGCACTGCCCTTTAAAAAAAAAAAAAAAAAAGCTCACAAAAAATATGAATTGCAGCTTCTTGGCTTCTGTTTGATCGTTTACAATTAGCTTAAACCACCTAACTAAGGAACATGAGTAACATGAGTGAGGAGCTTAGCATATGTTTTAGGCCATAATAGGTGTTTAATACATTTTTTTTTAAATTTTATTTTATTTTTAAACTTTACATAATTGTATTAGTTTTGCCAAATATCAAAATGAATCCGCCACATTTTTGTTTTTTAACCTTGTTCCTATCCCTTCAATATGCCCTTGGACCCCAAAGGAAGGTACGATTTACCTTCCCTACAAAATATCTCATTTGTTTGCCCCTTATGTCTTTGCTCATATGTTTTTGCCTGGAATATTCATCCTTGTCCTTCACGTACAGTTCTGTTGTGACTTTAACTGAAATGGGAAAGATACTAAAAAAAAAAAATCCAAGACCATGTTTTCTGTATCGCAAGTCACCAAAACCTTTTGACTTTGAACTGTATCTTTAACTTGTGTTTGTCTCACCCTCCATCTTCAGTGTTTTACCTATCTCTCTGAGACCAAATGTAAAACAATGCTTATGTAAAATGAGAATAGATCTTACAATTAGACAGACATACCTAGGAAGTGCTTGAGACATTTTTGCTACATACTATTGAAAGGAATGTTTCCTTTTCAGCAGGTTGGGACCATTAGCAGGAATGAAAGAAATATCCTAGACAAAGGAAGAACTATTCCAACGCCAGCCTCAAGCTGGAATGTGTTCTAGTCGATTCCCTTTTCTTGCTTAGCAAGCACTGAGCTTCCTGTTTCTGGTTTGGACCTGAAGTGGAGGTTCCCAAATACCAACAGGAAGGTCATACTTGTGGTCTCCCTCCCTTGCTGAAACCCTGCTGAAGCCTGAAGTGCTAGAATTCCACGTGGGTGTCATTTTCTCAAGAGACTTCCAGCTGCAGTTCCCAGACCAGAGGTGGGTCACTGTATGCTCTTAGATCCATAACCATTCTTCCTCTTTTACTTTTCTGAGATTCCATTATTATCTTGCCAAGTATGGGTTCAATAATTAAGAAGAGTTCTTGTGGGGAGGGGGTGGGATTTTTTAAACAGAGAATAGAATCTCAATAAGTGAGTTGTGTTAGATTTCTGCATAAATCTATCCACTTATACACAAATATTGAATACTCATGATATGCTAGTTATTGTCTTCAAAGAGGGGTGTCTTTTCTAATTTTGAGAATCCACTTCTATGAGCTGTAGAGAGGCAGACTTCAGATGTGTAAATCAGATTATTACATAAATTCATTCATTCCACACATGTTTATAAAGACCCTGTGCATACTAAGTAACTGTGGTAGTCACTGGTGTTCCAAAAAGTGCTAACACTTTATCAAGTGCTAACCATATTCTAGATGCTTTTGCATATGTGATCTTAGTTAATTTTCACAACAATTCTGGATAGAATCACCTCTATTTTATAGTTAATAAAAGTACAGTTTGGAGAGGTTTTCCAACTTTCACAGAAAACACAGTCAGATCTAAGATTTAAGTCATTACTTGAATATTTATCTACTGATGGACATTTGGATGGCTTCCACCTTGGGTCTGTTCTAAAAAATATTCTTGTTCTTTTGTTGCACATGCAACATTTCTATTTTGGATATACCTAGTAGTAGAATTGCTGGGTTATAGGATATGCATATATTAAGCTATAGTACACATACCAGTTGATAGTTTTTCTCTACATCATTTTTTATAGTATGAATTAATTGATGTGAAGTGAAAATCACTCAGTCGTGTCCAACTCTTTGTGACCCCATGGACTATACAGTCCATAGAATTCTCCAGGCCAGAATACTGGAGTGGGTTGCTGTTCCCTTCTCCAGGGGATCTTATGAATCCACAGATCGAACCCAGGCCTACCTGTATTGCAGATGTATTCTTTACCAGCTGAGCCACCAAGGAAGCCCAAGAATACTGGAGTGGGTAGCCTATCCCTTCTCCAAGGGATCTTCCAGACCCAGGAATTGAACTGGGGTCTTCTGCATTGCAAGTGAATTCTTTTACCAGCTGAGCTACCAGGGAAGCCCAACTGATGTAGCAAATTGTATTTCACAAGGACAGACACAACAATATGTCCCATCCCACACACTTCTTATATTACAACCTTGATGCTTCCTCCAGCAAGTGGTGTATTCTAGCTCCTTCTGCTTGAACCTGAATGGGTCCCTGTGGCTTCCTTATCAAGGTCTTGTTCAACAGAACAGTCTGCAATTATTGAAATGTGCTGCCTATACAATATCCCATCACTTCATGGCAAATAGATGGGGAAACAGTGGAAACAGTGTTCAGACTTTTTTTTTTTTTGGGCTCCAAAATCACTGCAGATGGTGATTGCAGCCATGAAATTAGAAGACGCTTACTCTTTGGAAGGAAAGTTATGACCAACCTAGACAGCATATTAAAAAGCAGAGACATTACTTTGCTAACAAAGGTCTGTCTAGTCAAGGCTATGGTTTTTCCAGTGGTCATGTATGGATGTGAGAGTTGGACTGTGAAGAAAGCTGAGCGCCGAAGAATTGATGCTTTTGAATTGTGGTGTTGGAGATGACTCTTGAGAGTCCCTTGGACTGCAAGGAGAACCAGTCCATTCTAAAGGAGATCAGTCCTGGGTGTTTATTGGAAGGACTGATGCTAAAGCTGAAACTCTAGTACTTTGGCCACCTCATGCGAAGAGTTGACTCATTGGAAAAGACTGATGCTGGGAGGGATTGGGGGCAGGAGGAGAAGGGGATGACAGAGGATGAGATGGCTGGATGGCATCACCAACTCGATGGACTTGAGTCTGAGTGAACTCCGGGAGTTGGTGATGGACAGGGAGGCCTGGTGTGCTGCTATTCATGGGGTTGCAAAGAGTTGGACACGACTGAGCTACTGAACTGAACTGAACTGATACAATATCCACTAGCCATAGTGGATACTTGTAAGGTAGCTAGTATAATTGTAGAACTGAACTTTAGTTTTACAGTTAAATAGACATATATGTTCGCTGGCTGTTGTACTGGATGATGTAGGCTTAGACCAACAGAATATCGTGGAGTTGTTGCTGTGTGATTAATGCCATACAATGTGTTCTTTTGGAACACAGCCACTTTATTATTAAAAAAAATCCCAATTAATTGGGAGTTTCAAGTTGACTGTAGGAAGTATCACATAGAGAAAAACCTAGGATTATGGATCGTAGGCACAGCTGAACTCCCAGTAGCAATCAAACCCAGCTCATCATCCTGAAAATGGGATCTGCAGCTCCCTGATGAGCTGCTCTGCCTGATGCTGAACAGTGCACACAAGCCATCCTTCCTGGTCCCTGCCTGAATTGCAGATTCATAAGCAAATACATTGTTTTGATCCTTTTAAGCCTCAACTACCATCAGCTTACTAAGCTGTATGTCTGGTTGGACTGGGACTGTGGTTATATGCATTTCAGATCTTTGTACTAGATTCTCCACATTTCTCCTCTTTTTCGATTCTCTTTACAATATTCTGTATTTTGTAGTGGTAGTATCAGAACTTATCCCTAGACAATGGAATCTTTAGGTGTTCCTTATAGTGTACAGCTCTTACTGACATTTGATCATTTTGCTTATCTTCTGTGAGTCTGGCAATGACCTAGAAATGATGCTTTATCTAGGACCTACTTTTATAAAGCAAAGGAGCACTTTCAGTGACCTTGCCTTTTATAACTCTAAAGCAAGACACGACAACAACCGAAAGAAAAAGCAAACAAGGAAAAAGCCAAAGACATAAAATATAATTTCCTGAGCTGAAAAACAAAAAAACCCAGAATACAGAGGGTGAAATACACCATATACTATATTCCAGGTAAAAATTAAGAAACTAGGAAACCATCTGAACATATTCTGTGAAATTTTAGAAAGGTAAAGATAATGAAAATAATTCTCAATGTAAGGTTGTGATCAGTGAGTTAGGAAGAAACAGTTCATCTCCAGAGGAATGTAAGTAAGCCTGACCAGGACTTTTCCAGAAAATCATGGAATCATGAAGAATGAACTTTATGATTCAACAACTCTATTTTCAAACCATTATGGTAGATGGAGTAAGTATGTGGACATATATTAGAGCAACAGGAAGACATTCTCAGATATCTACAGATTCAGAAAATAGTTGTTAAGGAGTATGTCTAAAAATATACTTGAAGGTATATCACTAAATACATAGGATTAACCTTGATGTCCTATAGACCCATGTTTAAGAACTTGCTCTGCTTCATTCTAGTTGAGAGACCATAAGTCTTTACATTTTTTCATCAATTTCCAGGTTGATGCTACTCTTACGCTCTAGTGCAGTGTGCCAAAACATGACTGAATAAAGTCTTTGACAGTAAAGGGAACTTTGGATGCCTTCTTGTATTCTACAGCATGTGCTTAGTGTCTGGGACATCATAAATGGTGAACGAAGGTAAGATAAATGACAGATTACAGGAACGATTACCAATACAACTACCTGCTTAAAACATATGCTAGCACTCAGAACAAGTTAAGAAAATGATCAAGTCTATGAAAAATATATTGAAATACATATAACACTGAATCGAAGAAACAGGCATAAATATAAAAATAAGACATTAGAATAAACAACCAGGTATATTGAGGTGATAAATATGAGGATCACTTTGCTTAATCTCATGCAAATGAATTTGAAATTTTGACTATAAAACATAATGTTCTAGAAAATACATGTAATGAAACAAGAGATTAAGAAATTTGTCAAAAGCCATCTCAAAAAGCATCAGCAACAATTTATTTCATAAGTAAATTTTACAAAATATCTAAGGAATGCAATTAAATTGTTTGAAAGCATAAAGGAAGTGAAAGTTTCTAAAAGGTTTTTAACAAATATAGCAAATTTTTGGTAGAAAATGTAATAAAGGCAGAATAATAAAATAAAACTAAAGATGGATTTGCCTAATGGATATTGATGTAAAACTTCTAAAATGAGCTAGCAAATCAAATTCAGCAGCTTATTTAAAGATTGAGAGATACTCTTCAGGAGTAATTCTTTTAATAAATATAATATATCAATATCTTTTCCATATTAATTACAGGTCAAGGCAGAAAAACATGTTTGATGCTAACAAAGTGCTTGGTAAAAATGCCAATATCATTATAGATTAACAAATTTGTATAATACTTAATTAGCAATGTGCCTAATAGTGAAACATAAAAATGTTTCCATTAAATAAAGAAATAAGACAGGGATGCTGATTATCACTCCTTTAACCTAAAATTCTGTGGGAAATACTTTCCAATGATTTGAGAATGATAAATATGAGATTATAGAAGTTCTAACATAGAAGTAAAAATTTAATTTACAAATACCTAGATAATTGTATAACCTTGTAAAACCCAAAATCAACTGGGAAAACTGTTGTGAATGAAGGAATAATTTAGTAAGAAAAATTTAAAAACTGATATTGAAAATGCTGTTGGCTTTATTTTGTTCAAATAAGATGTACTTATGTTAAAGAAAAACCAGTTACTAAGTAAATACCCAGAGATAGGGGTGAGTAGGAATGTATTAGATTTACATGAATAAACTTTCAAGTGCTCTAATAAAAAGGACACCAAAAATGAAAAAAAAATTTTAAGTCATCTAAGAAAGATTAAAATACATTTTGAATGGGAATTAATGCCCAGTTCTATTTAAAATAATACAATACTGTAAGGATTCTAATTTACCCTCTCTTAATGTATAAATTGCATGTGATCCCAATAAAATTACCAATAGAATTATTTTTTATAAAACTAGGCATGATAGGTCTATAGTCAGGTAATGATTAGGCAGAAAATTTTGTAGAATATAAAGGAACAAACTACATTTTTACATTTTACAAAGCTTCTGTAAGAGCTTTGTACTTTTACATTGTATATAAATAAAGAAACAAGATAGAGTCTTAACAAAGATTCAAATAATGTGGATATTTAGATTATGGTGATATCAGCATTTTAAATCAGTGTGTTAAAGGCAGAATAATCAATAAATGATGTTGGGACAATCTACTGAGAAAAGAACAAATTATCTCATACAAAATTTAGCACTTTCCTGAGAAAGAAAAGTGAAAAATAAAGGAATCAGAACCCTTGACTTCAGACTATACTACAAAGCTACAGTAATCAAAGGCAGGATGGTTCAGGCACAAAAGCAGAAATGCAGATCAATGGAACAGGATAAAAAGTCCAGAAATGAACCCACACACCTACGGTCAATTAATCTTCTTGACAAAGGAGACAAGAATATACAACAGAGATAAGACAGTCTCTTCAATAAGTGGTTCTGGGAAAATTGGACAGTTGCATGTATTAATAGAAGAATGAAACTAGAACATTCTAACATCATACACAAACTCAAAATGGATCAAAAGCCTAAATGAAGGCTGAATACTATAAAACTCTTAAAGGAAAACAGAACACTCTCTGACATAAATCACAACGTCTTTTTGAATGGACCTTGTAGCTTAATGAAACTAAAAACAAAAATAATCAAATAGGACCAAATTAAACTTAAAAGCTTTTCACATCAAAGGAAACCACCAACAAAATGGAAAGACAACCAATAGAATGGGAGAAAATATTTGCAAACAAAGCACCCAAAAAGGGATTAGTCCCCAAAATCACCTCATGCAGCTCTATGTAAAGAAAACAAACAAGCAAACAAAACCCAATAAAGAATGGACAGAAATTCTAAATAGACATTTCACCAAAGAAGATATACAGATGGCAAAAAAGCACATGAAAAGATGTTCAACACTGCTAATTATTAGAGAAATGCAAATCAAAATTACAATGAGATATCATTTCACGCCAGTTCAGGATGGTCATCATCAAAAAGTCTACAACCATAAGTAACTGGGAATGGTATGGAGAAAAGGGAACCCTGCTGCATTGTCAGTGGGACTGAAAATTGCTACAGCCATTATGGAGAACAGTATGGACGTTTCTTAAAAAACTAAAAATAGAACTACTATATAATTTAGCAATCCCACTCCTAGGCATATGTCCGGAGAAAACCATAATTTGAAAACATACATGTACTCCAGTGTTCATAGCAGCACCATCTACAATAGCCAGGACATGGAAGCAAGCTAAATGTCCACTGGAGGAATGGATAGAGAAGATATGGTATATATATGCAATGTAATATTACGTGGCCATGAAAAAGAAATATTGCCCTTTGCCACAAGGATAGACTTAGAGGTGATTATACTAAAAAGTTAATTAAGTCAGACAGAGAAAGATAAATATTATATAATATCTTACACACTACTACACATAGAATAATAATCAACAGGGACCTATGGTATAGCAAAAGGAATACTATTCAATATTCTGTAGTAATCCATATGGGAAAAAAAATGGAAAAAGAATGGATATATATATAAAACTGAATCACTTGGCTGTACATGTGAAACTAACACAGCACTGTAAATCAACTACAGTATACAATAAAACTTAAAAAATCCCAAATTTATCATTTATAGAAATTTACCAATAATTTAGTATACAGATTTTTGTACTTAACAGCAGTCACATTTTTCTAAGCAAAGTATTTAATTCAGAAGTTCCAAGACATTGATGAACATAACTTCATAAAAATTTGAAATTCTACTTGGCAAGAATACTAAATAAAATCAGTATAATATAAACAACTTGGGAAATACTTGTAGCAAATATGATAGGTGAAAATGCATAAATTTCTTAAAATTCTTACAAATCAATTAACGAAAGACACTAGCTCTATATAAAATGGACAAAGGCACAAATGTTCCATATATATTTTTAATTTGTATTTATTTTTCTAAAGATGTTAACTTCCCTCAAATCAGAGAGGTATAATGAAACAAAAATTATTTTTTTTTACAGAGTAGATATAATAAAATATTTTTGGTTTTTGTGAGACTATATTAAACAACATTCTCTCTCCCAAACTATTGTTGGGAACATTAATTAGCATAATCTTCTTGGAGGGCGACTTGACAGTATTTCCTAATATTCTTAAAACACAATTTATTTTAAAGTGCACGCATCATTTAACAACTTCACTTTCATCCTGCAGGCAATCAGCACATGTCAAAGGAACACACGTGAATCAGTTCTAATGAAGTGGATGAACCTAGAGCCTATTAACAGAGTGGAGTAAGTCAGAAAGAGAAAAACAAATATTGTATATTAATGCATATGTATGGAATCTAGAAAGATGATGAACCTATTTGCAAGACAGCAATGGAAAAATAGACATCGAGAACAGATTTGTGGACACAATGGAGGAAGGAAAGGGTGGGCTAAATTGAGAGAGTAATATGGAAATACATTACCATATGTAAAATAGGCCATGGGAATTTATTGTATGAAGCAGGGAGCTCAAACTGGTGCTCTGTGACAATGGGAAGTCATAGAGGGATGGGATGGGGTGGGAGGTGGGAGGGAGGTTCAAGTGGGAGGGGACATAAATATGCCTATGGCTAATTCATGTTGATAAATGACAGAAACTTGCAAAACCCTGTAAAACAATTATCTTCCAAATAAAAATTAAGTTTTAAAAATGTGTATAAATATACATAATACAGTTGAAAAGAATATTTTTTGATAGACACAAACAACTGCTAACTATGATTGCTCTAGAAAGGGACTGAGTGCTGGATGCAAAATTCATTATCCTTCTACAGGTACTTTTACTCCTTGATATGTTTGCCAACATACATGTTCCTCATTTTTTTTATTTCAAAACAAAAACTAGTTATTAAAGAAAAAAAGTTCTACCTCCTCAAAAATATCTCCCAACTTAGACTGACAGAGTATTAGAAATTCTCTCTATGAATCAGACTTTGGGAAATTCCACGATCTGCTTCAAAGGCACTGTTAGAAAAAAATCCATGAAATCTCAGACTTAGCACCTACTGGTGAACGTCACATAGTAGCCACTTGTGTTTTCTTGCTCTGTGTCCAAAACTAACCAGGTCTGTCAGGAACACCCCCTACAGTGAGCCTTCCCTGTGCTTCCCTTTATGGAGCTTATCGCTTTATATGCCCTAAAGACGCTTTGTAAGTCTCTAATCCACTTCATCGGAGAAGGTAATGGCACCCCACTCCAGTACTCTTGCCTGGAAAATCCCACAGACGGAGGAGCCTGGTGGGCTGCAGTCCATGGGGTTGCGAAGAGTCGGGGACAACTGAGCGACTTCAGTTTCACTTTTCACTTTCATGCATTGGAGAAGGAAATGGCAACCCACTCCAGGGTTCTTGCCTGGAGAATCCCAGGGACGGCGGAGCCTGGTGGGCTGCCATCTATGGGGTCGCACAGCGTTGGACACGACTGAAGCGACTTAGCAGCAGCAACAGCAGCAGCAGCAATCTGCTTCGTATCTGATTTATCTCTCCAGCCCCCACAGAATATCTCTTAATATTTTTTTACATTGTAAACTTTCCATAAATATCTTAATGAAAATGTAAATTAAAATTTTATTTTTAAAATTAAATTCAATGTAAGGCATGAAAGGTACTCTTGTAGCACTGCCTAGCACTTACCATGACCTATGCAGTGTTCTAAGCACTTTACATATATCTGTAATATGTAACATACATTGTTATTCTATATATTATATGTGACAATATATATATATTTACCCAGGTCGTACAGATAGAGATAGGATTTGAATCCATGCAGTCTGGCTCCATTGTGCACATGTTCTTAACCAATGCCCATCACCCCTTCCTGTCCTCAACCCTCTTTAATCAACCTAGATTCCGCAATCCATAATTACATTCCTTCCTTCATAAAGAGATTCATCCTTCTGGCCTCTCTTGCTCTCCTGTTCTCTCTGGACAAAACTCTACTCTGGTCAAGCCCAACTCGACTGTCTTCTCAACATCTACCCAGAAAAGACAAAGGGGCAGGATACATACACACAGCCTTGCTCATGGATCACAATTTCCATTTATAACCCAGAACTCCAAGAGGGGCCTTTTTTTCCCACCCTGCAATCCTACTGTGTCCAGGTCTTATCACTCTTTTGCTGTCCTAGAGGGCTGTATACCCCATTTTGTTCCTTACGCCCTTCTGGCCCCACCCTCCCTGGGAGCTGATGACTTTGCTTCTTATTCTCTAAGAAAAATGTTCACAGGGGCTAGGTTGTTAACATAAAACTATGCAGAATTAGGAGTAGTGCATAATAGGGAATGATGGGGACTAAAGCTGCCTGCCAAATCCAAAGCGATGGGAATGGTTAAATGCTCTCAGATCCAGGCTAGTGTAGTCAGAAAGTGTGGCCTTTTCAAGAGAATTTGAAAATTCATACTTTGATGTAAATTTTCCTGATTTTAAATATCTAGTGAACAAAAAAAAGTTTTAGCAAGCTAGGAAATACCTTATAAACACCCCTTCCCCCAAGTTCATAACTCTGTAAAGAAATATGAATCAAGAAGAATCAGTCAGTATTTTAATATAATTTCAAAGAAGGCAACCAGATTTCTAAGAACAGTTTCAATTTGAGCTACCATTCATTCTCAAGAACTTTCTCTTTCAACTTCTACAATCAGTTCATGGTCCTGGAAAGAATTTAGGTCTATCTTAAACTTGAAAAAATATTATTTTTAATGTTGTGAGTATAGAGAAACCATGGGAGATAGTGTAGAACCCTGGAGCTAGTAGCAGGATTGTTCTCACTGATTGGGTACATTACAGAACACCTATAAATTTATAATTTTGTGAGCTGATACTTTTTCTTCCAGGAACAGCCAGTCTTGAAACTTAGGAGCAAGTTAAGAGAATAAATTTTTCTTAGCTCATTTTTCTCCCTCCCACATTAGCAAAGCCCAGTTGGAATTCAGAGGGCAAGGCACATCACTAATGTGATCCTTACATGCTGGCCTACCAGGGCACAGAACAGGGTGGATAAGAGTGGGGGGTGGGCTTGGGGAGGAAAATGGAAGTTCAGGCAAAACTCCACCATAAGTCTTATAGAATAGCTACTATTCCTATTCTCTTTTTATATTGAGAAAACAGACGGGTTTAATGACTTACTCAAAATCACAAACACGAATTGATAGAAATGGCTGAGCTTCATAACTCTAAAGCCTAAAAGCATTTTTCTGTCCTGTTTCTTCACCATGAAATTCTCTACTATATGTAAAATTTGAAAAAAAAATAAATCACTTAAAGAATTCAATCTGGTCTACATGTTAAATGAATTACTTATTTAGAAGAACTGATATAGCAGGAAGCTTCAGATTTACACATTCAATACATATTTACTGAGTGTCTGTGATGCTGTGTTCAAGGGTGAACAGGATATAATGTCCCTTCTTTCAGAGATAAATCTTAGAATCTAGCACAAGACAGTAAAGAAACAATATAAATACATAAGTAGAATTTTTTAATTAAATAAGTGCTGTAAAAAAAAATTCCTAAATAGAGCACCATTGCAGAACAAGAGGTCAGACTATAGTCCACCGGCACAATCCAGCCTACCACCTGGGTTTGTATGGTCTGTGATCTAAGAAAGGCTTTCACATTTTTTTCAATTGTTGGAAAAATATCAAAAATAGAGTGATACTTTGTGACACAAAAAAACTATAGGAAATTCAAATTTCAGCATCGATAAATAAAGTTTTATTGGATCACAACCCTGCTCATTTGTTCGTGTGTTGTCTGCAGCTGTTTTCATGCAGCTGTGATACAGTTCAGCAGTTACAACAGAGACCATATGGCCTGCAAAGCATAAAATGTTTACTTTCTGGCCCGTTCCAGAAAGCGACTGTTTGGGGTACAACTACTTTAATTTGGGTGGTCAGGAAAGACATCTTGAAATGAATATGCATTGTGACATGGATGACAGAGAAAGGGGCTTTATTCCACATTAACTTGGGTTGTCCTACAAATTTTCCTGTAAGAAATAGTCTAACAACCATTCTTCCTGTTCCAGTACACCCTGAAAGGAAAATAAATGGCAGACTTGAGCCATCATCTGTCCATAGGCCAAGTTTCCAAAATATAGAAATGTTGGCTCCAACAGAAATATTTCCAAAAGGTTATATATGAAAACAAGGAGAGGAATTATTGTTATAACACCACGGGTGAGGTTTTTCAGCCAAAGATTGCATATGTTATTTGGATTTCAGACCATTGGATAGATTAATCAGAACTCTCTATAGAAGTGTTTGAACCAAAGGAAACTTGTCCTTTCTGCCAAAAGTCCACTGAGTCATTAACAGAATATAATAAAGATTTGAGGAAAAGTTTTGGAAAAGTTGTCACAAATTCTCCACAGGAGGAACACCCATCCAGAAATGTTTCCAAATTCCACCCATATTTTAGGTGGAGACTGGGTTTTGCTGCTGTGTGATTTGAGGAAGCCTAAGGAAACCTGGCGGAGAAGGCAATGGCACCCCACTCCAGTACTTGGAGAATCCCAGGGACAGAGGAGCCTGGTGGGCTGCCATCTATGGGGTTGCACAGAGTCGGACACGACTGAAGTGACTTAGCAGCAGCAGCAGTAGCAAGGAAACCTGGTGGCTCAGATGGTAAAGAATCTGCCTGCAATATGGGGAAACTGGGTTCAATCCCTGGGTTGGGAAGATCCCCTGGAGAAAGGAATGGCCACTCCAGTATTCCTGCCTGGAGAATTCCATGGACAGAGGAGCCTGGTGGGCTATAGTCCATGGGATTGCAAAGAGTCAGACATGACTGAGCAACACGCACACAAGGAAACTTTCTTCTCTGTCGTCCGACTAATGCTTAGGAATTGCCTCTCAGACTAAGCAGAGAGAAAAGAGAACAGGCCTCCTGAACTCTGCAGGACTGCCACTTCTCATTTAATTCTCATGTGAGAGGAGAACACATGTAATTTTTACATTTCGTCTGTATGAAAACCATACAAATGTGAAATATTAGGTAATAAGAGGTAAGTAAGTATTATCATATCAGCTTTTACAGGTGAAGAAAGTGATGCAATACAAAGTTTAAATACTTTGCTGAAATTTGTCAGGGAGTATTTAACAGGATGATTCCTGCATGCTGTTTTCTATTTCTCAAGGGTTCTCTGTTCCTTATCAGTTCCTATTCTAAGAATGAGTAAAGCTGCATGCAGTTCTCAAGACTGAGGTCATGAGATGAGACATGCAGTGACTCTTTTCAGCGTCAGTGACCTTGTATGTATTAGACTATCCATATTGTGGCTATTGATAAAATTTCATCCTGTGTAATAGCTGAGTAATCATCTTTCTAAAGATATATAAGCCTGCATTTCTGCTAATAAAGCACCTTTGCTCCATCAGAGCTTGGGTCCCCGTGTCTGTCTTTCTTTCTCTCTCTCCTAGGCTGATTCTCTGGAGTGCAGAGACCTGTCTTGCTCACTCTCCTGCCTGGGCTTCTAAGACTTTCTCAAGAAAGGCGCCCTGTGCCTTCACCCCCCTTGAGAGGGCGCCCGGTGCCTTCATGAGAGACGCAAGTCCTATGTCAAGGACCTGATTGGTTCTCTGCGTAAACCAGGGAGTACCAGCCTCTTTCTCTCTTTCACTTTTCTTATCATCACCTCTGGACTGCCAGGTCCTGGTCCATTAAAGGACCCCAGCAGAAATTCATATGACTAATACATGAATGGCTGAAATATGAATCCTGAATAAACGATAATTCAGAGATTGTGGTAGTGATCATAAACACACACACACACACACACACGACACTGCCAATGCCAGTGTCTGTTTCTTGACACACGGGAAAATAAGCTTAATCTTTCAAAGCATAGGCTTTTTAGTGAACCAAGCCTGGATTGAAATTTCAGCTAACAAACCAATGTGAAAATTCATTTAATATCTTAAGTAACTTTTAGCAACTTCATCTATAAAAACTATTTTTAGCATGATTTATCTCTTATCCACCTTTACTGAGTGACTTTATCTGCCTATTCATAATTTACCTTTTGCTGAACACATTCAAGCTAATTTCCTTAAGACACAGTAAGTGTAACAAGTCAAATATTAAAAGACCAACACCAAAATAGACAAATAATAGACAAAAGGTCCCAGGAGAAGAAAAAAGGTGAATATGCTAATACAAAGACAAAGAGGAGAGGAGATTAAGATGACAGAGTACGAGGATGCAAAATTCCCCTCCCTCCCCACAAACATTAAAAATACATCAATATGTGGAACAATTCTCACTGAAAACTAATGAGACTGGCTGGAAGACTCCTATATGACCAAGGCTGTAAGAAAGACACACACAGAATTGGGTAGGAAGAAAAGATAAGTGGTCAGATCTGGAACTGCCTCTGTGAGGGGGCTCAGATCAAAAGGGCTATAACGTGGGCAGAGCCCCTCCCTGAGGAGTGAGCTTTGCCAGCCACATATTGGGATCCTCCAGAAGACAGGTCCCCTTGGCTGGTGGGAGGGCCACCAGGACTAACATCAGGGCTGGAGGAAACCAGAACTCCACTCATGAGGAATGTGCATGCTTGCTCCTGAAACAGGGTGGGAAGGGTGGATGGAGAGTTCCTCCAGTGGCTGCCTGGTTTCCCCTGACCGACATGGCACATGCTCCACCCTGAGCTCACTGACCCCTCTAACCCTGCTTGCATCACAGCACAGTCCCACACTGGGGCGAAGGCTTCCACATCCTAGGTGAAAACTTGGCCTTGAGACAGAGAGGTGGCTCAGACCCAAAGCCACATCTGTCTGAGCAGGGCAGGGACAGTAGTATGGGTGCTTACACATGCAACACATCAGAAAAAGCCCAGATCTCTTTCTGTGGCTGGACCCCCTCAGCCCCTGTCCTGACTTGCACCAAGAACCCACACAGGCACCAATGCCCTGGGGTACAGTTCCACTCCAGGATGAGGGAGCAAAGGCTGAAGGAAGTCAGCTGTGAGGGACAAAGGAAGCTCAGACCTGCAGTGGTATCTTCAGGAGCCAGGTGGGTGCAGCCATTACTGGTGCTTAGACAAGCAGTGCGTTGAAACAGGCTGGGTCTCTGACCCTAGCTGAACTGCTGCAGCCAATGCCCCAAGCCCCCACGTTGCATGCCCACACCACCCATTGCTTCAGAACTGTTCCCATTTGTGGTGAGGATGTAGGCACTGAGAGGGAACAGAGCCAGCTCAGCCTCACCTCTTTAGGGCTTCTACTTTGGCAACATGGGACCTGTCTCCATCCCTCACAGGGTGATGATGGCTGTTTAACAGAGGGGAAACCTCCACTCACATCTGACTCTGACTCCAGCCCCTCCATTTCCAGCCTCACCTTCTACCAAGGTTATAGCTACCAGCACACATTGAGGAAAGATTTGACTCATGTTCATTCAAAGTCAGCTCTTCCACCAAAGCCGCTGGGCACACACAGATTCTATGTGGATGCTCCAGCATAAGGACTCCCCTTCAAGACCACAATAGGAAAGCATTTCACCTAATTTCACAGACACAGGGGAGTTTGCCTCAATTGAAGAGCCACAGAAAGTCCTACAAAAACAACTAATCAAACAGAAATAAGCAATTTACCAGGTAAAGAATTCAAAGCTTTCATAGTAAGAGTGCTAACTGAATTAAAGAATGGATGAACACAGTGAGAATTTCAACAAGGAACTAGATAATATAAAAAAGAAAAAGCCAGAACTGAATATAATAACTGAAGTGAAAAACACACTTGAAAGAATTAACAGCAGAGTACGTGATACAGAAGAATGATCAAGTGGCCCAGAAGATTGGATAGAAATCATCTAATCAGAATAGTAAACAGAAAAACACATTTTAAAAAATGAGAACAGTTTAAGGGACATCTAGGAAAGGTCCGTCTAGTCAAGGCTATGGTTTCTCCCGTGGTCATGTATGGATGTGAGAGTCGGACTGTAAAGAAAGCTGAGCGCCCAAGAGTTGATGCTTTTGAACTGTGGTGTTGGAGAAGACTCTTGAGAGTCCCTTGGACTGCAAGGAGATCCAACCAGTCCATTCTAAAGATCAGTCCTGGGTGTTCTTTGGAAGGAATGATGCTAAAGCTGAAACTCCAGTACTTTGGCCACCTCATGCAAAGAGTTGACTCATTGGAGAACACTCTGATGCTGGGAGGGATTGGGGGCAGGAAGAGAAGGGGACAAGAAAGGATGAGATGGCTGGATGGCATCACAGACTCGATAGATGTGAGTTTGAGTGAACTCTGGGATTTGGTGATGGACAGGGAGGCCTGGCATGCTGCAATTCATGGGGTTGCAAAGAGTTGGACATAACTGAGCGACTGAACTGAACTGAACTGAGGACCATATCAAGCATACAAACATTCACATTATAGGGGTCCCAGAAGCAGAAGAGAAAGAGAAGGGGGTCAAAAATGAATCTGAAGAAATTATGGCTGAAAACTTCCCAAATGTGAAGAATGGAACAGATATCCATGTGCAGGAAGCACAGAGGGTCTGAAACATGATGAACCCAAGTATAACCACATCAAAAATACTGCAATAAAAATGTCAAAAGTTAAAGAGAGAATTCTAAAAGAAGCAAGAGAAAAACAAAGTCATATACAAGGGAACCCTTCTAAGGCTACCAACTAATTATTCTGTGGAAACTTTAAAGGTCAGAAGGGAGTGGCATAATATACTCAAGGTGCTGAAAAGGAAAAACCTGCAAAACTAAGATACTCTACCCAGCAAGATTATCATTTATAGTTGAAGGAGAAAGAATTTCTCAGATAAGCAAAACCTGATAGTTCATCATTGCTAGACTGACCCTAAAAGAAATGTTAAAAGTTCTTCTCTGAGTAGAAATTAACAGCTATAACAAGATGGAGCTATAGGAAAGGAAAAATTCCACAAAATTAAAATATAGTAAATGCTGAGAACCAACCATTTAAATAAGCTAGTACAAAGACTAAAAGCAGACAATTGACTACGACTATAATAATCAGTAGAGGAATAAACATGAAGATGTAAAACCAGAAAGCAGAGAAGGATGCCCCTCTCACCACTTCTATTTATTGTAGTATTGGAAGTTTTGTAGTCCTAACCACAACAATCAGATAAGGAAAAGAAATAAAAGACATAGAAATCAGAAGGGAAGAAGTAAACCGTCATTATTTGCAGATGACACAATACTGTATATAGAAAACTGACACATCTTCATCTCAAAACTACTAGAATAAACAAACACAGTTAAGGTGCAATATACAAGATTAGCATACAGGAATCTCTTGCTTTTCTATACACTAATAATGAACCATCAGAGAAAGCAAGAAAACAATCCCATTTATAATCACCTAGGGAAAAATGATGGAGAAGGCGATGGCACCCCACTCCAGTACTCTTGCCTGGAAAATCCCATGGGAGGAGCCTGGTAGGCTGCAGTCCATGGGGTCACTAAGAGTTGGACGTGACTGAGCAACTTCACTCCCACTTTTCACTTTCATGCATTGGAGAAGGAAGTGGCAACCCACTCCAGTGTTCTTGCCTGGAGAATCCCAGGGACGGGGGAGCCTGGTGGGCTGCCGTCTATGGGGTCACACAGAGTTGGACACGACTGAAGTGACTTAGCAACAGCAGCAGCAGTAGGGAAGAATGAAATACCTAGGAATGAACTTAATCAAGTAGGTGAAAGATCTCTACTCTGAATACTCCAAACCATCGATAAAGGAATTTGAAAATGATGCAAAGAAATGAAAAGATATCACGTGTTCTTGGATTGAGAGAATGTTGTTAAAATGTCTATATTACCCAAAGCAATCTACTGATTTAATGCAATTCCTATCAAAATATCATGGCATTTTTCACAAAATGAGAACAAATGATCCCATATCTTTTATGGACTACAAAAGACTGAATTGCCAAACCATTCTTGAGAAAAAAAGAAGTAAAGCTAGAGGTATCATGCTCCCTGATTTAATATTATACAGACGTATAATCATCAAAACAGCATGGTAGAGGCACAAAACCAGACACACATTGATCAAAAGAATTAAAGAGATCCAAGAAATCCAAGAAATAAGCTCACACATTTACAGTCAATTAATCTATGAAAAGGAATCTAGAATATATAATGGTGAAAAGAGAACTCTCTTCAATAAGTAATGCTGGGAAAACTGGACAGTACATGTGAAACAATGAAATTAGAACATTTCCTCACAATACGTACAAAAATAAACTAAAAATGTGTCAAGGACCCAAATTTAAGACTAGAAACCATAAAACTCCTTGAAGAAAATATAGGCAAAACAGTCTTTGACATAAAGCAATATTTTTTTGATCTATCTCCTAAGCCAAAAGAAAGAGCAGTAAGAAACAAATGGGACAAAACTAAAAGCTTTTGCACAACAAAGGAAGAATAGATGAAATAAAAAAGACAACCTTCCGAATGGGAGAAAATATTTAATATTTCAAAATGATGTGACTTGTAGTAGTTAATATCTTCAATATAGAGACAACTCATACAAACTCAGTGTGAAATAAAAACGAACAACCCAAACAAAAAATAAGCATTAGAGTAAAGAGGACATACGGAGAAGGCAATGGCACCCCACTCCAGTACTCTTGCCTGGAAAATCCCATGGATGGAGGAGCCTGGTAGGCTTCAGTCCATGGGGTCGTGAAGAGTTGGACACAACTGAGCGACTTCACTTTCACTTTTCACTTTCATGCATTGGAGAAGGCAATGGCAACCCACTCCAGTGTTCTTGCCTGGAGAATCCCAGGGATGGGGGAGCCTGGTGGCTGCCATCTACGGGGTCACACAGAGTCGGACACGACTGAAGTAACTTAGCAGCAAAGAGGACATGCAGATGCCTGACAGACATACAAAAAACTGTTTAACACTGCTAATCGTTAGAGAAAAGCAAATGAAAACCACATGAGATATCATTCCACACTGACACCTTTCAGAATGACTATCACCAAGAAGTCTGCAAACAACGAACTTTGATAAGATGTGCAGAAAAGAGAACCCTAGTACACTGTTGGTAGGACTGTAAATTGGTGACTCCACTGTGGAAAACACTATAGAGGTTCCCCCTAAAACTAAAAATAGAACCACCATGTGATCCAGCAATTCTATTGCTGGGTATATCCTAAGACAGTGAAAACACTAACTGGAAAAGATATAGGCAACCCAATGTTCATAGGAACATTATTTATGATAACCATATATAGGTATAGAAGCAACATAACTGTCCATCAACAGATGACTGGAAAAGATGCGGCATACAAACACACACACACAGGAATATTACTTGGCCATAATAAACAATGAAATCCTGCCATTTGCAATAAGGTGTATGTAGCTTGAACGTATTAATGTCTGGTGAAATAATGCAGTGAAAGACAAATGCTGTTTGTTATCACTTACATGTGGAATATAAAAAGTAAAATGTTTATAACAAAGCAAAGAAAGGCTCACAGATACAGAGAAATAACTAGTGGTTACCAATGGGAAGACGGACATGATCCTATGGAGTTAAGAGAGAAAAAATGCTATGTATAAAAGAAATAAGTAAAAAGCCTATTTTGCACATCACAGGGAAATATAGCCATATTTTGCAATAATTTTAAGTGGAGAATAATTGATAAAGATCCTGAATCACTATATTGTATGCCTGAAACTAATATAATATAAATTAACTATGCTTCAATAAAACAAATAAGTGAAACAAAAGAAACCCTGAACCAAAAAACCTAAAGAAGATCAAATGCATTTGTAATTAAGGAAATAGACACTAAAGCAAATATAATTTGGGGGTTACCTGATGAGTAAAATTTGCTTAGCACACAATTTAGTTCATTAACAAATATTCTTTTACCATCTGAGGACTGCTTTTATCTACAGTACCAAAAGGTTACTTGGAAAAAAATTATATATTTATATAAAACATATAAATTTCTAGTATACGTGTCACTTTTTCCCTAAACATGCCTCATACCTCTGTATGCAGCTATGTACAAGAGAGCCAAAACTTGACTGTGCAAGAATTCTTTCCAAGTACAGCTGAAGTCAATGTAATTTGAGTGCCTCAAGTGGTAAGTGGGTACTGAAATTTACCCCAAAGACTTTTACCTGACTAATTTTTGCCCTAAGGCAGACCCTAGTAAAAACTATAGTGGCTTGTTATCAGAAGTGCTTGCTTTCCCATTAGGATAAAAGTCCCACCTGTGGAAGTCGAGCTCTTCATCAGAGCACTGATGAAGTGGAAGGTATCAAGTTAACAGACTTAACTTCAATCTTACATGCTTGGTGATCACAGATGATTTTAGAACATTTTATATTTTTCTTTCTTATGTACCTCAAAGTTTTGTTAAACAGATCATGCTTGTATTTATCTTTAATTTTATATAATTAACCAAACTCACCCAGAAAGGCAACTACGGAATCCTTTATCTTTTGGTCTTTTTACTACCATTATAGGTTATTTCATGTGAATGAATATTATAATGTGAATCAGTATTTTCACCTGAATGGATACTATAATTAAGGGAGCCTTGTTTCAGAGTTATTTCAAATAGGTGCAACAAAAGACTTTCTCTTTTCCTTTAAGGTTAAAGACAAGAACAGCAGGCATACTGTACAGGTGCCATTCAATCGCAATGAATAAAACCAATGTTACATAAACTCTATTCTGTTGAAGTAGGTGTGTTCCAACCTGTTGTCACTGATTTTTTGAAACCTTAGAAAATTAAAATTATTTTAATTATTTAAAAATTCAATGTCCTTGAATTATTTAGGTCATTAGCAGTTGTCTTGCTTCTACCATGTAAAGTACTTTCACTTAATTTTCTTCCATATAATGATACCTGCCTGATTTTCAAAATATTTATTTACTGCTATTAATACTTCATTAGATTATATTAAATTTTAAAAACTTACTTAAAATTACATAATTACTCTCATATTTTGTGTGTTTAATAAAACAGTGGTCTTTCTTAGCCACCATACAGACTAAAATTAACTTGATCTACAACTCCCAATTTTGGCAAAAATGTTGAGCACTGTTGGTTGATGTATAGATTTATACAAGAACTCTGGAAAAATTTTAGTGGTAACTACTAAAGTTAAACAAATGCACAAGTTTGTAGTTTTCACATAATTCTAAGTAGGAAAGCACCAGCAGCCTTTGTGCCATATAGCAATGAGTATCATTCTAGCTCATCTAAACACAGGACAGTTATGCTTTGGTTGATCTAGGTAGGGCTTAGGTGGGCTTTTCTCCAGCTCATGGGTCAAGTGCAATGCCAAATTTCCCAGGTTACATTCTTTTCATAGCCCCAAGTGGACAAGCAGAAACAGTATATGTCTCTAAGGCTTAGGTTCAAAACTGGCAAATAACAATTCCACCCACATTCCATTGCCAATGTAAGGTGTATGTCCAAGTCTGTTATCTAGAGAACAAATAAATTTATCTTTGCAAAGCATATTTCTTCCATGAAGATTTTGAAGATAGTTCAATGGAAACATAAATGTAAAGAGAAAAAATATAGTAAATTAAAAACCAAACTAGTTAGAATCCAAAAACTTTGGGACAATATAAAATGATCTAACATGATTAATTCCCAGGAGGAAAGAGAGAGTAGGGAAAACATAAATATGTGAAGACCAAAGGCCAAGAATTGTCCAAAATAATAGAAGACAACAAATGACATATCCAAGATTGTCAGAGAACAGTAAGCAAGACCATATATATTACCAAAATTGACTCAAGAATAAAAGGGAAATAAATATACTAGTTACCACTAAAGAAATTAAATGATTAGCTTAAAACTTCTCAAAAGGAGAACATTAGATGGGTTCCAAGTGAGTTCAACACACATGCACAGATTACAACAGGTCATTCTAATCTTATACAGATATTACTTAATATTAAACAAGTACAAGAGCCAATATAGAAGGATTTCACTGTAACCATCAATATAAAAGTATCAAAATATTTTTTTAAAATTTCTTAGGAATTGAAGGATGGCTTAATATTAAAATATCTATTGATAGACTAATGAAGAAAGAAAAAGTAATAATCTGCACAGATAACAAAATACCCTTCGGTTAAATTCAGAAACTATTCCTAATTTTTAAAGCTCTTAAAATTTTAGGAATAAAAGAGAACTGCTTTGCTGACAAAGAATATATACCATAACTCTAGAGCAGGTAATATTTAACAGCGAAATGTTAGAACTATCTGCTTAAAAGTCAGAAATTAGACACATTTTTCTATGAAGAAGCAAACTGATTTACATGTAGATAATATGGTTATCTATCTAAACCATCCAGGTTATATGCATTTTTAGAATTAAGAATGTTTAGCAGACTTTCTATATTGACTATCAATAGGCAAAATACAGTTACTTTATAAACAGCAGTCACAGGTTGTTTAAAAATAAAATATAAATAATATATATCATTTATAAAATCACCAAAAAATATAAGAACCAAAGAACAACCCTAACAGAAGATACTGTTCATTGGGAAATTTAATTTTAATATTTTCTAAGCAATACTAAAGTAAGCCTAAGTCAATTGAGAAATATACCTATTTTTAGTCAAAAATAAATACCATAAACATATCATTCACTCCAAAATGGTTTGTAAATAAAACTCAAGTTCAGCTTTTCTGTGGAATTTAATACGCTGATTTAAAAATATACATAGAACAACTATGAGTTGTTAACATAATTTTGAGGATGAATAAGTCTGGGGGAATTTTCCTTCTTGACATCAAAATGTGTTGTGAAGCTACAGTAAATAAATCAGTGTGACATACCCCAAGGTAAGTAAGTAGACCAAAATAGACCCTATAAGCACATTCATGTCCACAGAAAACCTGACTCAAGACAGCATACACCACCACACAAACAAGGTAGAATGAAATGTCAATAAAAGTATAATATCCAAGGTGATACTTACTTATCAGTAAATTTATAATCTAGAGATATTTATTTATAAATTAGAAGTAGTAAATATAAATGGATTTAAATCAAAGCTCTGTTTAACTGGATAAATAGAATACATTTAAAACTTAAGAAATACGGTAATATAATAAAATGGCAGAAATCTGGAAACAATAAAAAAGCATGTGTTTGTTATGCTTGGGGAAGTCATCCATCTTTGGCGGGAGTGAAAAATGGTATAACTGGTTTTGAAACAATTCTGTAATATACAGCACAGCTGAAGATGTGTGTCGTGTGATCTAGAAATTTCTCTGTGTCTATAATCTAAAGCAGCTCACTCGAAAGCACAAAGACCCATGTTTAAAAATGTGTATTGTAATAGCACTTATAATAATACAAGCTGAAAACAACCTCAGGAGTCTTCTATGTGATACTAGTAATATAACTACTATAAGTTATAGTATTTTCATAGAATGGAATATAATACAGCACTTAACACAAATAAAAAAGAACTACATGTATTTGCAGGCTGTATTTCAGAAGCAAGATTTATCTGGAAAAAAATTAAATATGGCAAAGTATTAAAATTTTGATTCTGGCCATACAGATATATGATTTTATGGAAGTCTATGCTTGTATGAATTATTTTATGATGAAAACACCTTTTCAAAAGCAGTTAGAACTGTGTTAGCCAAAAAGTTTGCTATTTCAATCTGGTCCCAAAGCCACACATTTTCAATGTTTTATAAAAATTCTGCTTACCAACTGAGAGTTTTCCCAAGTATTACATAGGAAACTATTGTTAGATGGAATTCCTGTGATGAACTTTCTAGGTCCAAAAGAATTCTGTGCAAAATACTGAATTCCTCCATTAGGAATGAATTTTATCTAGAGGCACTCAAAAAAAAGAAGAGATTTAAGGGATGACTATTTTTTTAAATCACTTTATGGCAAAGTTTTGCTTTATTTTCAAATGAATACCTCCCCAAACTCCTATATATAAAGCATATATAAATGGATCAGTTCTGCCCCCACTAAATACTTTCCTGAACAAAGAAACAGCGCTCCTTGGAGAAGCAGCTGATTCCAGTCTGAGGCAGGGATATATTTGATGAGCCTGGGACATCTTGTGCCAGGGTGAAAAGCCACACAGAGACTAATGGTGTCACATCAAAAGGACATAAGGGACAGTTTGAAGGAGCTCTCACTAGGCTAAGATGGGATATTTGGGAATCAAGAAAGAATAATGACTTCAATACATTGAATACATCACAGTCTACCATTTGCTAATGATGCCAAAAGAAACCTAAAACAAAATCAACAACCCTCAGCGATGACCACAGAGAGTGACTGGACACAAACACTATTCTGGAAATTCTTAAGTAGTGGGAAAGATGCAAAAAACAAAAACAGGAGACCCAGATGTCTGCCTCTTCATACGTTTTTCTTGCCCTGCCAGACTATGGTTTGAAAATGACTGAAGCAGGACATGTTTCCGTAGGACACACACATTTTCTCTAAGAACGTCCCAGCAAACGGCTGCTCACACTGTCAGCCTCTGCCAGAGCAAAAGTGGTGGTAGAGAGTCTAATCCCGATCCTCTTTAGCATTTCTTTTAAGAATACTTTTCCTCAACTACCTCCACAGATGAGGAGGATTAAGAGGTAGAACTAGCAGTTATAAAATTGTTACAATGATGTAATGTGCAACACAGGAAATATAGTCAATATTTCATGATAAATTTGTATGCTGTGTAATCTATAAAAATATTGAATCACCATGTTGTCCATTTGAAACAAATATAGTACTGCAAATTGACTATACTTCAGTAAGTTTAAAAATTAATTTTAAAAAGAATACTTTTCCTTAAAACTAAATTTGTATTTCTGAAGTTTGAATACTTTTCCTAAACTAAACTTTGATTTTATCCACTGGGTCCTTCTCTCCCATGAGGCATTAAAGATGAAGAAGCTATCCGTCTTCAACATGACCATCTTTCACATGTGTGCAGGCAGCCTTCAGGTGTCTGTCTATCAGATCCAGGTTACGCACCACCTGTTCCTCCCTTTAACTCTTGACCATATGACATAGTTTTTGTTCCTATCCCATCTGGGTCTACTGGGTATACTATATTTCATTCTATCTTTCTTTCATTTACATAAGCACTTAGAATTAAAGACGAAACTCCCTCCATGTGGAACATGACCAATCCAGCACAATGAGGAATTATTGTTAATATTTGTTAACATGTCCCATATGGCCATTTGGCTGTGTAATCAGGGCACAGAAAAGAAGGACTGTGCATAACATTCCAGGTTTGGAAATCTGGTGCTACTCAGTAATCACTGCACAGTTTAAGAAAGTTACCAAGAAGGAGGAAGAATGATTTCACCCTCAGGACCTCATCATGGGTGCATTTCACACACATTGCAAGAGGATAGAAACCTGATGTTTGGAATGGCATTTTGTTTTCCTTCACGCCATGCAATTTGTGCCTGAGACTTGATGCTATGTGAGGGTTGCTGAGAACACAACCATTTTCTATACATACTTCCTGAAAATAATTTGGCAGGCTCTTAGTGAAATAATTACTGTATTCTATTGCCTTCATGAAAAATTGATTTGCGGTATTTTATTATTTGTTTTTATATGCATAAAATAGAAAACAAGAACAATACGTAATTGTGACAATTGTAGGGTGGCTGGATATTCTCATTTTGGGAAACTTTAAGCTTTAGAAGATGGCTCATGACCCGCAAAACTTTTCAAAACAACAGAAGGAGTTATACATTTGGTTCCTCAATTTACAATATACTCTAGAAAGATGAGATCCTTTAGGTCTGGGAAGGAAGTGAGAATTGAGAATAAATAAATGTCTCTATAAAGAAGACATGTCATAAATGCTCACTATTAAGTTTATTGTTCTCATTATAGCATAAATAAAGATCACTAAAAAAGGACCCCTAAGACATTTCCAGAATTATAACTGATTCTGCCCACACTAATTTTTATGCAATCTTTCTGATTCTTCCAAGTGTTTGAAATTATTATTTGATGCTATTTAAGCTCTGTGTTTTTCTAAAATCACCACTCTGCCTTAGGTGGTTAGAAAATGAAAAAGAAGAGTCTCAGGAAATACACAGCAATAGCAAGAAGAGAGACCAATGGAATATTTGAAAGAATGAAGAATGAAAGGCTATAGTGTCACAAAACAAGTATAAATATGAATGTTTCGTTTATTCAACAGTTTTTAAAACTAAATGAATACTGTGGGCCAGGTAATGTGCAAGGTGCCGGACATAATAATGGGTAATAAGTAAGTTTTGGTTTTCATGCAGTTTGCGTTCTAGTGGGGAAGAAAGACATTGAACAAATACATTAAATAAAGACTTTAATTAACTGCAGTTGCTCTATATGATATGAAGGTACTTTTCGATTTGTGATGAGTGTGAAAAGTCTAGCATTGGTCGCATCTAAGGAGGATGGTGACACCAGTCTTCTTTTGGGCAACCAGAGTTAAACAGAGAACTGGGTCTAGCAAGGGGAGAATGGAGGCATGTGCATTATTTTATGTATAATAATTCTCCTTCATCCAGAAAGCTGAGAGCCCTGAGAGCAGCTTGGCAGGTTCAGAGAAATGCACCCTGAACAGAATGAAACAGTGACCTAATGTGAGGAGACTGCAGGGACAGGAAGGAGCAGGGTCACCCAGGGCTTTGCAGGCCATGCAAAGTATTTTGCCTTAGAAACAGTGCCATCAAAGAAGATTTTAAAGTGAGTGACATGGTTATACATTCAAGTTTAAAATGTCATTTTGGCTATTGGAAATTGAAAGGTGAGACTTATTTTTTTGTGTTGTTAGTTCTTTCTCTGTGGTAGCTTCAGGTATTTGAGCCTTGCTGTATCCATTGGCAGAATCAAGGGAAGAGATTAAATAATTTTGAAGACAAAACAGCTCTTTAAGTCTGTGACCTGAATTACCCTGACATTTTTACTTTGTTCCTGTGCCTTGGCAAATCTGATTTCCTTTAACTGTTAGCAATAACTCCTACGCCTGCTCTTAAGATAATTTGCTTTTTAAGAACCACGTCTCAAAAGTACGATTGTCAAGTGCAGTTATGAATGGTAAAGAGGGAACAAAATTATCATTTATGCAGATGATTTGATTGTCTCCCTAGAAATTCTAAGCATCACTTAAAAACAATAAGAACTAAAAAGAGTGCTCAGAAAGAAGGCGAGATATAGATACATCTTCAAATAGTCAAGACATTTTCTACATATTAGTAGTAACCAAGTAGGAAAAAAAAGATAAAAGCACTTTATAATAATCAAATACATTGTAGTGGGTTGAATGGTGGCCCCTTAAAAAATAGGTCTAGCCAGAACCTGTGAAAACGATCTTATTAGAAGAAGTGTCTTTGCAGATAAATCTTGAGATGAGTTTACCTGGATTACTTGTGCATGTATGTTTAGTCAGTCGTGTCCGACTCTTTGCAACCCCATGGACTATAGCCTGCCAGGCACCTCTGTCCATGCAATTCTCCAGGCAAGAATACTGGAGTGGGTTTCCATTCCCTTCTCCATGGGATCTTCTTGACTCAGGGATCGAACCTGGGTATCCTGCATCTCCTGTATTAGCATGTAGATTCTTTACTGTCTGATCCACCAGAGAAGTCCTAAATCCAACTACAGTATTCTTACAAGAGACAGAATAAAAAAAAAAGATGTGAACAAAAAAGAGTGAGGGCCAAGTGAAGAGAGACAGAGATTGGCATGATGCATCCATAAACCGAGGAACTCCCAGAGCTACCAGAAGATGGAAGAGGCAGGGAGTCCTCTTCCCTCAAGATTATGGAGGGAGTGCATTCCTCCTGTCACCTCAGTTTTAGACTTCTAGCTTCCAGAATAAATTTCTATGATTTCAAGCTATCAAGATTATGATAATTTGCTGCATTATCCACAGGGAACTGATACAGCACTCAAGATCCTTAATTCTTCTTCTCCTGTGTTCCTAATCCCAGTAAAGAGAGAAACTACCCTGTTTTTTGGAGCACGGATTGATTATCTGGTTGCTGTTTCTTTGGGCTTCCCTTGTGGTTCAGACAGTAAAGAATCCACCTGCAATGCAGGAGACCTGGGTTCAATCCCTGGATCAGGAAGATCCCCTGGAGAAGGGAATGGCAACCCACTCCAGTATTCTTGCCTGGAGAATCTCATGGACAGAGGAGTCTGGTAGGCTACAGTCCATGAGGTTGCAGAGTTGGACACAACTGAATGATGAAGCATAAGCATATTTCTTGGCTACAGGAACTGAATGAACCAACGTGCAGCTAAAATTATTCTCATCTCAAAACCTGATGCTCTAGGTTTTGTGGAGATGTCACCAACTGTATAATGAGGATTCTCACACTTACCTATGGAGGTCCACATGGTGAAATACTGAGGTCTCCTGCTAGCAATTAGCTCCTATTTGCAAGCCATGTGAAGGAGTCATCCTGGATATAGGTCCTCTAAGCACAGCTGAGCCTCCAAATGATCCACCTTGAGTGGATACTTGAAACTTCCTCAGAGTCTCTGAGCCAGGACTACTAGGCTAAGCCACTTCTGAATTCCTGAACCAAAGACTGGGAGAAAATACTTACTATTTTAGCTACTAAATGTTGGAATAATTTATGTTTTAGTAGATAGTTAGCTTAACTTCCTTGCCTCCTCTTTTGTTCATGTCTCTCCTTTTCTCCATTAATTCTCCTTTCTGCTCCTCCTCCTCCTTCCTTTTACTCGATTCCCCCTTTTATATACTTCTGACTTTCCATCATCATCTCTCTCTTTTCTTTTGTCTTCCCTTACCACTCTCCTCCTCCCAACTTCCCTTCCTCCATCAGAAAGTTATAATGAACGCTTACTTCATGCTGGGTGTCCCAAAGCTATGGACATTAAAAACACAGTCCTGCCCTCAAAGGAGGATTTAATTCTCATTAGGTTATGGACACAAAACAGATAATTTCAACGGTACTTTTTTTCTTGTTTAATAATTTCATGAAGTGGGAGCACAGGGGAGGAAGAGTCTAATTCACTTTGAGGTTCACCAGAGGGATGGAGACGAGCAGTGGAGGTGTCCAGGAAGGACTTGTTTTTACCAAGGTAAAAACATTTACAAAGATCATGAGGGCATGAGAGAGAAGGATCAATTCAGGGAACTGATAGTAATTCTGCTTTTGCTAAAGCACAAGGTATTGAAGACAGAGTGAGACATTGAATTACCATTTAATCCTGAACTAAATAGTAGGACAGGGATACGGTAAAATCTATGGTATCCAGTAGTCATGACTGGATGCGAGAGTTGGACTATAAAGAAAGCTGAGCATTGAAGAATTAATGCTTTTTAACTGTGGTGTTGGAGAAAACTCTTGAGAGTCCCTTGGACTGCAAGGAGATCCAACCAGTCCATCCTAAAGGAAATCAGTCCTGAATATTCATTGGAAGGACTGATGCTGAAGCTGAAGCTCCAATACTTTGGCCACCTGATGCGAAAAACTGACTCACTGGGAAAGACCCTGATGCTGGGAAAGATTGAAGGCAGGAGGAGATGGGGATGACAGACGATGAGATGGTTGGATGGCATCACTGATTCAATGCACATGAGTTTGAGCAAGCTCCAGGAGTTGGTGATGGACAGGGATGCCTTGCACGCTGCAGTCCTTGGGTTGCAAAGAGTTGGACTTGACTGAGTGACCGAGCTGAACTGATACCAGAAAAAGTTTAGACTTGAACTACTTACATAAAGTTCTCTGAGCCTGGCTTTGCTCACCTTGAAGCATGAGTATATTGCCCATCTTATAAAGTTGTGTGATAATCTGAGAATGCACCTTATAGGCTGCCTGACATAGTAGGCGCCCAGTTTGTGTTTCCCTTCCTCCACCATCATACCTTTAAGACTTTAGACCTCAAATCACCCTTTAACATCTACTCTTCACTATAAGGATGTTGAAAGAATAACACTCTGAGAGATATAATAATAAAGCATTAAGACTTATTTCTCTATCAATATATATTGAAATGAATGTTTCCCCCTTTCAGTGGTCACCACTTGCGTAATTAATAGGTTTCTTTTAACTTTATATCATTTAACCTTGGGGAGAAAATGGCTGGAGGATGGGAGGGAAAGAAATCACCTTTCTGAGACTTTTTGCTCTAAGAGCCTCTCTTCCTGAGTACAATGATCAAGGATTTTGCTACAGTTTAGTGCATCCAGAATGTTCATGCTGAAAGCATTTCCTCTGGATAGTGATGCCCCTGAGAGGAATGAATTCCAGGTCAGCACATCCCTTCTTTATTAGAATTCACTGCACTTGCATTTGAAGTCCGGTGTGACTGCCTAGCCTTTTGAACTTTTCGGAAGAGGAGGTGTTGCATGAATACCAGAAATTCTTAGATTTTCTGTATGAGATATCTACTTGGTCAGAAGAGTTTATATGTATGTCTCATCTTTCCCTCAGATGCTGTTCCCATTTCTTAGTTTCAACAATTTTTACTCCAGTTTCCCCCCTCCCACCACCCCAGATCTGGCTTCTCCATCTTATGTCTGCTTAAGATTTTAGTTTTCTGGCTATCAGCCACTCAGTCTCATTTGAAAGGAATCTTAAAACTCTGTACATTTCCCAATCAGGTGCAGAGTTTAATGTGCTGAAGTTTTCCTTAGATTGTGTTTGTTCTTCTCTTATCCCTTGTGGATGAGGACATGTGGAAAATGTTAGCTGAGGTTCACATACTGGGTTTTGGGGAGATCTGGCTGTGACATCTGTCACTATGCTGCTTGCTGCCTTAACTCAGATGATTGGCTGGCAGACATAGAGGTATGGAGAGCGGAATTGTACCCCTCTGCATGGATGTATAGGGAAAAGCAATATGAAAAATGATTATGTCCAATCCCTTCATTGCAGATGGTTAAAAAATTGAGACCTAGGACACTAGATAGTCTTCACCAAATCTTACTTAGAAAGAAGCAGAGGGAATAAAACTCTTGGTTATTTTTGTCTCTAATTTGCAACCACATTCTTTGTAAGTGTGCAGAAAAATATGTTTTGAAGGAAATAAAATACATTTTGCAGTTAGACATAAGGTCTTTGATCCCAAATCTGCTCCCTTCTGGGGAGGTGACCTTGTGGACAGCTCTGTTGCATGGATTGTAGATAATCTATGTACAGCACTTTGTACATTACAGACCCTCAATAAAAGTTAGCTTGACCATTGACCAGGAGGAGAATGCTTGAAAAAGAAGTCTGAGTTACACACTGCCAAATGGATATGGGACATGATAATCCATTGTGCTAATGGATTAACAGAGTTATGTCTGGAAGACTTATGAATGCTTGCTGGCAACCTCTTCTGTAAGGGCTGATTGTACTCTGGACGCAGAAATGGATTGGTGGCATGCCTACCATGCATTTATATTCAACAGAAAATAATCAGATTGAACTATGTAAGTTCTTTGTACTATCCTCAGAGAGAAAGATCTTAGAATCTGGGTAGGGCCAACCCTTTTCTTTCCCTTGAGAGGGAATCCAGGCTACAGACAAAATTTTTGGGAGAAGAGTAACTTTTCAGGGTATCTGGAGGCAGTGTCATTCTCCCTGAAAACAACTTGCAAGTGTATCCATAGGAAAATGAATTCCTCTGGCCCTTTATCCTTCAACCTTTGCATAGGACCTAATAGTTCATGGAGCACTTTAATGTTTATAGGCTCATTTTTCATTCTCATAATAATCATGTTAACAGGGCAAAGAGAATTATCCTTCCCGTTTTACAAACAAGAACATTCCTCAGCAAGCATCTGCATTGTTAGAGTACATCAGAGACCCTCACAATGCACGTTCTTCAGTATTGTTTTTTACACTGTCATGCCTGTGAGCCCAGCTGTTTGTTTAAGCTTCCCTGACCTGCATCCTACCAGCTTCTCTACCGCACCTCCTGCATCCATCCCTCCACCTCACATTTCAAACACAGTAACCTCAATGAACACTTGACCTCAGATCACTCTGAGGTTGTAGTGTGGATTAAATGAGTGAATACAGATTAAAATGTTTCAGATAGTGACCAGCTTGCAAATGGATCATAAGAAATGTTGCCTTTTATTACTTGTTTCCTGTTCCCTGTATCTAGAAAATCCATTTGAGCCTTCTTTGCCTATCTAACTCTTAAACACCATTCAAGACATCCAGGGAGCACTTTTCTTTGATGAAACATTCAATTACTCCATATAAGCTGCGTTACCTGGCCTTGTATGTTTTCACACTACTTTCCATTATTGTGATCCTAGTGCTTATTATAGTTTCTAACGGTCTATTATCTTTTCCAACTTCCTTCCTGGATTCAAATATAGATCTGTTTTGTTCTGTGTCTTGTTCAAATTCATATGCTTGTGTCTTTTTAGCATCAATACACTTGTGACCAGTCTAGTGCCTCTTGTTGTTGTTCAGCTGCTAAGTCGTGTCTGACTCCAGGCTTCCCTGTCCTTTGCCATCTCCTGGAGTTTTCTCAAACTCATGTCCCTTGAGTCAAGTGATGCCATCCAACCATCTCATCCTCTGTTGCCCTCTTCTTCTCCTGCCTTCTCTTTTTCCCGGTACTTTTGGTCTTTTCCAATGAGTCAGCCCTTTGCATCTGGTGACCAAAGTATTGGAGCTTCAGCATCAGACCTTCCAGTGAATATTCAGGACTGATTTCCTTTAAGATGACTGGTTTGATCTCCTTGTTGTCCAAGGGACTTTTAAGAATCTTCTCTAATACCACAATTAAAAAGCATCAATTCTTCAGCACTCAGACTTCTTTAGGGTCCAACTCTCACATCCATGCATGGCTACTGGAAAAACCATAGCTTTGACTATATGGACCTTTGTCGGCAAAGTGATGTCTCTGCTTTTTAATATGTTGTCTATGTTTATAATGGCTTTCCTAAGAAGCAAGCATCTTTTAATTTTGTGGCTGCAGTCACTGTCTGCAGTGATTTTGGAGCCTAAGAAAATAAAAGCTGTCACTGTTTCCACTTTTCCCCTTCTATTTGCCATGACGTGATGGGACTGGATGTCATAATCTTAGTTTCAGAAACTACTTGGCTTGACTTAAACTATCTTTTCATCATCAACCAAACTAGAAAGTTAGAGAAAGAGACTGCATCTCAATCCCTTCAAATACATCTAGCCCAGGGCCTTGACTCATTGGGCATTTGATCTTTATTTTATATCAGGCCCTAATTAACTTTCTATCACAGATACCCATAAGAGTCAGACAGCCTCATGTTCCACACAGACTTCTGCGTTGCTTTTCTCAGGCACAGAGGTCATGGCCAGATATCTTGGTATCTTCTAGTGAGAGGAACCAAATACCTTCAGTTTCCTTCCCACTGGGAGAGACAAAGTTCAAGAAGTGTACATCCTCTCTTCTTTACTTCTTTACAAGCAGAAAGTACATGCCTGGGGTTCCTTGTGTTCACCATCCCACGTTTGAGTCTTGGTACTCCCTTGACTTCCCATGAAGGAGATTAATTAGCCGTGAACCCAGCTTGTGCCCAGGCTCCCTGATTTGGGTTCAGTCATGGTAGTTTTAGGACTAACTAGAGACAATGCAATTGATTCAGAACATATGTGGGCTTCTCAGGACATCCTCTGTAGAAGTCATCAATAATAATAATTAAGAAACTCTCTGCTTGTAGGTTGACATAAATATAATTACGTGAGTGATTTCGGCTTTAAACACAAATGTGCTTCCTGTTTGGGATCCCAAAACAATCTGTGAGCTATCCATCTAACTATTTCTCGTAAAAGATGTCAGGAATAATAAAATGCTTCGAAAAGATTTATGAAAAACTTGGACTTCAGGAAATGTGAAGGGTACATGCATGTTTACTTATTTTCTGTTCCCAAAACTTATCAAAAGGAACCAAAAGTGACAAAGGATTAAGAAGAAATAAAACATTATTAACCCTGAGCCTAAGGAATGGGTACCTCCCAATAAATTACTCTGAAGAGTATTTTCCAGACATAGCTCCATCTGAATGAAACAGAAAAAAAGGACATCGCTTGCTAAATTTAGGCAAGCAGAAAATTTGTCTTTGCTAGTAAACAAAGTTGACTTTTAGCTCTAAATTATTTAATTTGTTCTAGAAAGTAGTAGTCAATGACTCTTGTCAAGAAGAATAAATACGTTGAAAGATGAGAAAGAAGATAAAATTGTCATGATTTTCTAAGTGTACTTAGAAAAGAAAAATTAAAATCATTTTGAAAAATTAGAACAGAATTTTAAGGAGTCTGATGTTTTGTAATTGACACAAGTTTTTCTTAAAAAGAGAGTGATATAAAGCTTTTAGCTCTCTGTTAATATTTGGACTTAACAATCTATATGTTTAATATGAGTCCAATAAAAATATCAATTGATTTTTTTTAGAAATAAGTTGGAAAATAAGAATGGATATCAAAGGCTGCACAATGGGACTAAAGAGACACTCAGACTAACCTAAATATTTAGGTGTGCTTTAATGCTGTAACAAATCTGTTTCATTCTGGTCTACAAATAGACAGACAGTTGTTTAATTGGAGTCTATCAAGAAACTGCATATGTGTGTAGACATATGATAAAGAAAGCATGTCAAGTCAGTGTAGACAAGAATAATAAGGGGTGTTTGGACAACTGTTTAGCCATTTGGTAAAAAAAAAAAAAGATTAAGCTATACCTTCTAGCTCCCATTTACCTTAAATTAATCTTTGAAGTTAAATATGAGCACCACAAGAGTAGTGTTAGAAAATAAGGCAAGGCCTTTATAAGAAAAGGTGACCCAAAATTCTTGAAAGAAAAAAATATTAATTTGACTAAATAATAATTTGAAAGGATTTCTTTGTCATAAAGCTATAATCTAAGTCAAAAGATGAGCATAAAATTAGAGACACTCATTTGCAGTATATGAAGAAAAAGGGGTTAATTTTTGTGATGTATATGTATTAGGATGTTTTAAAATCTTGATGTATGAAATCACAAATCACCAAGAAAATGACTCAAATCTCAAGAGCAAACTGAAAAATGACATAACTGGGCAGTCTACATATCCAAGAATTGTGAACAATTCATGGAAACCACAAGCATGGAAAGATGCTCTGTCTCAACTATTAACTCAAAACTATCAGCTACCACTTTTCAAAGATTACCAAAGATCAAGTAATCTGATAGTGCAGAATATTGTTAGAATAGTGTAAAAGCATAAAGTGATTCAGACTCTTAGTGAGGTGCTTTAAAGTTATCTTTGAAACTGAATACATTTTGATCAACAATGTTATCTTCAGAAACTGATTCTGTATGTTAAATTTATAGGAATTCAAAGTCTTTGGTAAAAGAATATACAGTGTTGTTCTATTTGTGAATACTTATAGGGTATGTCTTAATTAGGTAAATGACATCAACCTATAGACCACAAGAACTCATTGCAACAGAAGTTCATTTCTCACTCATGTAGTCAATATGGGTATTCTTGATTGGTAGGGGACGCTCTCCCACATAGTAATTCAGGGATATGACTTGATTCCATTATGTGACTCCAGTCATCTTTAATCTTGGACTTCTAAGGTCTCCAAAAGAGAGGGGAGAAAAAGTAGCCACAAATGTTAATCATCAAGTGAGGATGAGGCTTATGTAAAATCTGTCGACATTCCATTGGCCAGATATCAGTTGTATGGCCACAGCCACTCACATGGGAATCTATTAGACAATGTAGCCTACTTATTCACTCAGAGGCAAAGGAAACAGATTTGACAAATAACTCTCCAACTCAATCCACAGTTACTAATAGGAAACTAGTTAAAAAGACTATTTGTTGTTGTCGTTTAGTTGCTAAGTTGTGTCCACCTTCTTACGACCTCATGGACTGTCACCTAACAGGCTTCTCTGTCCATGGGATTCTCCAGGCAAGAATACTGGAGTGTGTTGCCATTTCTTTCTTTAGGGAATCTTCCCAATCAAGGGATCAAGCCCACATCTACTGCTTGGCAGGCAGATTCTTTACCACTGAATCACCAGGGAAGCCCTAAAAGGATTATATATCACAACCAAGCTACCAACGGTATTCTTCACAGAGCTAGAACAAATAATTTCACAATTTGTATGGAAATACAAAAAACCTCGAATAGCCAAAGCTATCTTGAAAAAGAAGAATGGAACTGGAGGAATCAACCTACCTGACTTCAGGCTCTATTACAAAGCCACAGTTATCAAGACAGTATGGTACTGGCACAAAGACAGAAATATTGATCAATGGAACAAAATAGAAAGCCCTGACATAAATCCACGCACATATGGACACCTTATCTTTGACAAAGGAGGCAAAAATATACAATGGATTAAAGACAATCTCTTTACCAAGTGGTGCTGGGAAATCTGGTCAACACTTGTGAAAGAATGAAACTAGAACACTTTCTAACACCATACACAAAAATAAACTCAAAATGGATTAAAGATCTCAATGTAAGACCAGAAACTATAAAACTCCTAGAGGAGAACATAGGCAAAACACTCTCCGACATACATCACAGCAGGATCCTCTATGACCCACCTCACAGAATATTGGAAATAAAAGCAAAAATAGACAAATGGGACCTAATTAAACTTAAAAGCTTCTGCGCATCAAAGGAAACTATTAGCAAGGTGAAAAGGCAGCCTTCAGAATGGGAGAAAATAATAGCAAATGAAGCAACTGACAAATAACTAATCTCAAAAATATACAAGCAACTCCTATAGCTCAACTCCAGAAAAATAAATGACCCAATCAAAAAATGGGCCAAAGAACTAAATAGACATTTCTCCAAAGAAGACATACAGATGGCTAACAAACAAATGAAAAGATGCTCAACATCACTCATTATCAGAGAAATGCAAATCAAAACCACTATGAGGTACTATTTCACGCCAGTCAGAATGGCTGCGATCCAAAAGTCTACAAATAATAAATGCTGGAGAGGGTGTGGAGAAAAGGGAACTCTCTTACACTGTTGGTGGGAATGCAAACTAGTACAGCCACTATGGAGACCAGTGTGGAGATTCCTTAAAAAACTGGAAATAGAACTGCCTTATGATCCAGCTATCCCACTGCTGGGCATACACACTGAGGAAACCAGAAGGGAAAGAGACATGTGTACCCCAATGTTCATCGCAGCACTGTTTATAATAGCCAGGACATGGAAGCAACCTAGATGCCCATCAGCAGATGAATGGCTAAGAAAGATGTGGTACATATACACAATGGAGTATTACTCAGCCATTAAAAAGAATACATTTGAATCAGTTCTAATGAGATGGATGAAACTGGAACCTATTATACATAGTGAAGTAAGCCAGAAAGAAAAACACCGATACAGTATACTAATGCATATATATGGAATTTAGAAAGATGGTAACAATAACCCTGTTGTACGAGACAGCAAAAAAGACACTGATGTATAGATCAGTCTTATGGACTCTGTGGGAGAGGGAGAGGGTGGGGAGATTTGGGAGAATGGCATTGAAACATGTACAATATCATGTATGAAATGAGTCGCCAGTCCAGGTTTGATGCACGATACTGGATGCTTGGGGCTGGTGCACTGGGACGACCCAGAGGGAGGGTATGGGGAGGGAGGAGGGAGGAGGGTTCAGGATGGGGAACACAGGTATACCTGTGGTGGATTCATTTCGATATTTGGCAAAACTAATACAATATTGTAAAGTTTAAAAATAAAATTAAAAAAAATGAAGTAACATAAATCTGTAAGAAAAAAGATCTATATTTGCATATACCAACATGGAATAATCTCCAAGATACGTTTTAACAAAAGCAAAGTAAAAAACTGAGTAGGATTAAGGAAAGTTAATTTGAATAATTACAAAATAAATTGTTCTATTTAACTTACTAAACAGATGAATGACAGAGAGATCATCAAAGCAATGTTAAGAATGAAGAACAGAGCAGGAACCCTGTGGCCCTGAAGAACCCAGCATCTCTGTCACTGTTGAGTTGGAGGAGAACAAGATGGTGGAGGAGTAGGTGGATGTGGAGTACATCTCTCTCCACGTATACATCAGGAATACCCCTTCAGACACAGAAGTGCATGCAGAACACCAGCTGAGAGCATACAGGAGGGCCTGACCAGAGGAAAAGAATATATAGAACCACGCAAAACTCGGTAGGAGGAAGGAACTCGGGGGGAAACAGGAGTGTTAGTAGGACTGCACCTGCCCTCGGTGGGTGGGGGAACTGAAGCAGGGGTCCGATCCCCACATTGGGGCAATTGTCTGAGTCAGAGGAGAAAGATTTAAGGCTCACAGTGAAACAGGTGATCTGTGGCAGCCTAAATGGAATGAGAATCAGACAGTCCTTGCTGCAGCCATACATGCCCCGGACAGGGATGCAGGTCCCCAGGAAGGTGCAGGAGCTGGAATTTAGGGATTATGGAATGTTCCCAGAGCAAGGGCTACTGTTAACTGTGGACAGATGGATCGAGGGGAGGTGAGGGAGGAAATTGTGGTGGGATATGTCTGTGGAGGAAAGCTGGGCAGCTATGGAAGCAAGGCGATACTGCTGAGTCACATGTAGGGGGTAAAGTCCTCACCATAGCCTCTCTCCCCCTACACGCCAGCATCTGCAGCTGAACAATAGAGAGACTGCCCCATCAAATGCCTGATGCACTGAATTACAGAGCAGGACCCCAACCCAGGGTGTTTCTTTAAGTGCCTGATGTGGAAACTACAGAGTAGGGCCCCAGCCAGGGTGCCCCCTCTATGTGCCTGACGCGCCAAACAACAGAGAAGGACCCCAGGCAAGGGAGCCCTCTAAATGCCTGAATGGGTGGAGCTACAGAGAAGGACTGGCCAAAGAGGCCTTCTAATCACCAGATACAAGAGGCTGGAAAAAAGACTCTGATAGGGCCATAACTCCTGTGGCTGAGACAGTCCGTGTCGCTGCACACTTGGTGCCACCAGGGTCCCTGCAAGCCAAGCAGCTGCACCACCTTCATGCTCAAACTCTCACTGGGGCAGAGCTGCCAGAGGCAAAAAAAGTCTTGGGTCTATGTGCGCAGGGTTGATTCATTAGTGTCTGACTCTTTGTGGCCCTGTGGACCGTGGCCGGCCAGGCTTCTCTGTCAGGGACAGGGGTTCTCCAGGCAAGAATACTGGAGCATATTGGCCGATATTGATTGCCATACCCTTCTAGAGCAGTATATTTCCTGCTGCTCTAGCCACCAACTCCCCTGAGTACCTGGTGCTGCCAGAAACCCTGGGACCCAAGCAGCTGCACCACCTCACACCTGGCCCTCACAGGGGCAAACCCAAGTCCTCCAGGGCAGCCTCAGGAGCAAACCCCAGTGGACGACCCACATGCAGAGGTGGAAATAAAACCACAATTGAAACTCAGGGGCAGTATGGTCAAGAAAGAAGACCCAAAACCTTCCCACCAGCTGTAAAAACTGCAGATTAAATCCACACAATCAACTAGGGAGACTCTGTCTATAGAATATATAAAAGCTCACTGAGAGCTCCCACAAAAGAAAACACATTAGTTATGATAGCTGGGACATTGGAGGCAAGAACACACATGAGTAGGACCCAATTAAAATCTGAGCTGCCCCCAAAGCAGGTCCAGAGATTAGCATCCTAGGTAGGTGAGGTGGACTGTGACTCCCAGTGAGGGAAAGGATTCTGACAACAGTGACTCAAGAAAAACATATTATTCTTAAGTTTTCACTTGTTCTGTAGATTCTTTTTGATTTTTTTCTTTTTTTCCTTTTATCTTCCCTCTGTTGTAGTTGTTGATTTTATTGCCACTATGAAATCTACTTAAGCTTTTGAGCCTTTTTTTTTTTTTCTTAGTCACATTTTTTATTATTGTTATAAACCTCTGCCTCTACATGGGCTTTTGCACTTCTGTGCAATTTTCCTTTTTTTCCCCCTCTTTTTTAATTTTAATTTTTAAAACTTACTATTATTTCTACATTTATTCCTTTGTTTGCTTTCCCTACTGTTCTTTTCCCCTTGCAGTTAATCTTTAATGTATATAAATCTTTATTTACCTCTATTTAACTTTGCATATCTATTGTTTCTTTCTTTCCTTTCCTCGCAACATATTTGTTAGTTTTGTTTTCATCGCTTTATTCCCCACTTGGCACCTTGCTTTAGTTTTGTTTTCTAGTTTGTGCTTTAATTAGTTTTGTTCTGGTAGACATAATTTTGGATTTCCTTTGTTTGCTGGGTCAATCTACTGTACTTAATTTTTGTTGGACTCTTGATTTTTCTTATGGGTATATATGTATATGTGTATATTCAGTCACACTTTTTATTGTTGTTATAAACCTCTGCTTCTATGTTGGGCTTTTGCAGTTCTGTGGACTTTTTCTTTTCTTTTCTTTTTTCTTCTATTTTTTTTCCCTCTTTATTCTTTTTTATAATATTATTTAAAAAAATTTTAAAACCTATTATATTTTTTCTACATTTATTATTTTGACTTCCCTACTGTTCTTTTTCCCTTGCAGTTAATCTTTAATGTATATAAATCTTCATCTACCTCTATTTAACTTTGCATGTCTACTCTCTCTTTTCTTTCTTTCCTTTCCTCTCAAAGTATTTGTTAGTTTTTTTTTTTTTTTTCCCCATTGCTTTATTCCCCACTTGACACCTTGCTTTAGTTTTGTTTTCCAGTTTGTGCTTCAGTTAGTTTTTTTCTTAACTGGTAAATATAATTTTTGGTTTCCTTTTTTCGCCAGGTCAATCTACTATACTTTATATTTGTTGGATTTTTTGATTTTGCTTATGGGTGTATATGTGTATGTGTATATTATACTATATTAATTATTTGCCTGATTTTATAACTGCCATTTGTCTGGGGTTCATCTTTGATTTCTTGTTTTTGGATATTTGTTTTAATCTTACTTAATGCCATAAAAAAATGCTTGTGGAATCTTTGTTTCTGACCAGAGATCAAGTCCTGAGCCTTTGGAGAGGGAGCACTGACTCCAAGACCCTAGATCACTAGAGAACTAACCCTGCTGCTGCTGCTGCTGCTAAGTCATTTCAGTCATATCCGATTCTGTGCAATCCCATAGATGGCAGCCCACCAGGTTCCCCCGTCCCTGGGATTCTCCAGGCAAGAACACTGGAGTGGGTTGCCAGTTTCTTCCCCAATGCGTGAAAGTGAAAAGTGAAAGTGAAGTCACTCAGTCGTGTCCAACTCTTTGAGACCCCATGGACTGCAGCCTACCAGGCTCCTCCACCCATGGGATTTTCCAGGCAAGAGTACTGGAGTGGGTTGCCATTGCCTATAGTGAGAACTCACACAAAGGAAACCACCTGAATATGAAACTGGGCATCACCCAACCACCAATAGCAGCCCATGCAGGATGCCTCATCTAAACAGCAAACAAAACAAAAATACAAACCCAATCATCAGCTGACAGGATTATCACCTCACTCAGCCTTGCCATTCAGAGGAAAAGCAAACAAACAAGCAAAACTCAGCACAAATCTCACCCTATACTATGCTTTCACAAAACACTGGGCAAAACTTAGGAAGGCAGAAACCAAAAGGAACAAAGAATTCAAACTTGAAGCCTGGGAAAAGGGGACCTCAAAAACAATAAGTTAAAAAAAAATGATGAAAAGGCAGAGAGGATCAATTAACAAAGAATTAATTAAAGAATAAACATACAGAGACAAACAACACAATTACTGAAATTAAAAATACTCTAGAAGGAACCAATAACAGAATATCTGAAATAGAAGGACGGATTAGTGAGCTGGAAGCTAAAATGGTGGAAATAACGTCTTAAGAGCAGAATAAAGTAAAAAGAATGAAAAGAACTGAGGATAGTCTCATAGACCTCAGGGATAATATCAAACGCACCAACATTTGAATTATAGGGGTCCTAGAAGAAGAAGAGAAAAAGAAAGGATATGAGAAAATTTTTGAAGAGATTATAGTTGAAAATTCCCCCAACATGGAAAAGGAAAGAGTCAATCAACTCCAAGAGGCACAAAGAGGATAAACCCAAGGAGAAACGTGCCAAGACACATATTAACCAAACTAATAAAGACTAAACACAAAGAAAGAATATTAAAAGCTGCATGGGAAAATCAACAAGTAACATACAAAAGAAACCCCATATGCTTCACAGCTGATCTTTCAGCAGAAACTCTGCAGGCCAGAAGGGAATGGCAGGATGTGTTTAATGTACTGAAAGGGAAAAATCTACAACCAAGATTACTGTACCTGGCAAGGATCTCATTCACAATTGATGGAGAAATAAAAAGCTTTTCAGACAAACAAAAGTTAAGATAATTCAGTACCACCAAACCAGCTTGACAACAACTTACATAGTGAAGAAATACAAGAGAAGAAAAAAGATCTAAAAAATCAACATAAAATAAAGAAAATGACAATAGAAACATGCATGCGTGCGTGCATGCATGCTTAATCCTTTCAGTCATGTCCAACTGCCTGCAACCCTATGGACCATGGCCTGCCTGGCTCCTCTGTCCGTGGGATTCTCCAGGCAAGAATACTGGAGTGGGTTGCCATTTCCTTCCCCAGGCAATAGGAACATGTATATCAATAATTACTTTAAATATAAATGGATTAAATGCTCCAACCAAAAGATACAGACTGGCTGAATATATACCAAAACAAGACCCATATATATGCTGTCTACAAGAAACAGACTTCAGACCTAAAGACACATATAGACTGAAAGTGAGAGGATGGAAAAATATATGCCATGTAAATAGGAAGCAAAGAAAAGCTGGAGTAGTAATCCTCATATCAGACAAATTAGACCTTAAAATGAAGGAAGATTATAAGTGATAAGGAAGGACACTACATAATGGTCAAGGAAGGGATCAATCCGAGAGGAAGACATAACAATTGCAAATATCTATGAATCCAACACAGGAACACCTCAATACATAAGACAAACACTAACAGACATAAAAGGAGAAATTGATAGTAACACAATTACAGTAGGAGACTTTAACACCCCACTCACACCAATGGACAGATCATCAAAACAGAAAATTAATAAGGAAACACAAATCTTAAATGATACATTAGATGAGATGGATCTCATTGATATCTTCAGGACATTCAATCCAGATGCAGAAAAGTACACCTTCTTCTCAAGTGCACATGGAACATTCTCCAGGATAGACCATATCTTGGATCAACAATCAAACCTCAATAAATTTAAGAAAATTGAAATCATATCAAGCATCTTCTCTGACAACAATGCTATGAGACTAGATATCAACTACAAGAAAAAAACTGTAAGAACCACAAACATATGGAGATTAAACAACACATTTCTAAATAACCAACAAGTTACTGAAGAAATCAAAAGGGAAATTAAAAAAATTTCTAGAAACAAATAACAATGAAAACACGACAACTCAAAACCTATGGGATGCAGCAGAAGCAGTCTTAAGAGGGAAGTTTATAGCAATACAATCCTACCTGAAGAAACAAGAAAAAGATCGAATAGACAACCTAACTTTACACCTAAAACAACTGGAAACAGAAGAACAAAAAAACCCAAAATTAGTAGAAGGAATGAAATCATAAAGACCCAAGTAGAAATAAATGAAAAAAAAAAAAGAAAGAAACAATAGTAAAGATAAATAAAACTAAAAGCTGGTTCTTTGAGAAGATAAACAAAATTGACAAGCCTTTAACCAGACTCATCAAGAAAAAAAGAGAGAAGAATCAAATCAACAAAACTAGAAATGAAAAGGGAGAAGTTACAACAGACAATGCAGAAATACAAAGGATTATAAGAGACTACTATGAACAACTATATGGCAATAAAATGGATAATCTGGAAGAAATGGACAGATTCTTAGAAAAGTTCAGTCTCCCAAGACTGAACCAGGAAGAGATGGAAACTGTGAACAACCCAATTACAAGCACTGAAATTGAGGCTGTGATAAAAAAATCTTCCGTAAAGCAAAAGCCCAGGACCAGGTGGCTTCACAGGAGAATTCTATCAAACATTTAGAGAAGAGCTAATGTCTATCCTTCTAAAACTCTTTCAAAAAATTGCAGAGGAAGGAATACTTCCAAGCTCATTCTACAAGGCCACCATCACACTGATACCAAAACCAAACAAAGACAACACAAGAAGAGAAAACTATAGGCCAATATCACTGATGAACGTAGATGCAAAATTCCTCAAGAAAATTTTAGCAAACAGATTTCAGCAACACATCAAAAAGCTCATAATCGGTGATGAAGTTGGGTTTATTCCAGGAATGCAAGGATTCTTCAGTATATGCAAATCAATCAATGTGATACACCATATTAACAAATCAAAAGGTAAAAACCATATGATAATTTCAATAGATGCAGAAAAAGCCTTTGACAAAATTCAGCACCCATTTATGATTCAGTTCAGTTCAGCTCAGTCGTGTCTGACTCTTTGCGACCCCATGAACCGCAGCACATCAGGCCTGCCTGTCCATCACCAACTCCCAGAGTAAACCCAAACCCACATCCACCAAGTCAGTGATGCCATCTAACCATCTCATCCTCTGTCATCCCCTTCTCCTCCTGCCCTCAATATTTCCCAGCATCAGGGTCTTTTCAAATGAGTCAGCTCTTTGCATCAGGTGGCCAAAGTTTTGGAGTTTCAGCTTCAAAATCAGTCCTACCAATGAACACCCAGGACTGATCTCCTTTAGGATGGACTATTTGGATCTCCTTGCAGTCCAAGGGACTCTCAAGAGTCTTCTCCAACACCACAGTTCAAAAGCATCAAGTCTTTAGTGCTCAGCTTTCTTTATAGTCCAACTCTCACATCCACACATGACCACTGGAAAAACCATAGCCTTGACTAGATGGACCTTTGTTGACATAGTAATGTCTCTGCTTTTGAATATGCTGTCTACGTTGGTCATAACTTTCCTTCTAAGGAGTAAGCGTCTTTTAATTTCATGGCTGCAATCACCATCTGCAGTGATTTTAGAGCCCAGAAAAATAAACTCAGCCATTGTTTCCACTGTTTCCCCATCTATTTGCCATGAAGTGATGGGACCGGATGACATGATCTTAGTTTTCTGAATATTGAGCTTTAAGCCAACTTTTTCACTCTCCTCTTTCACTTTCATCAAGAGGCTCTTCAGTTCTTCTTCACTTTCTGCCATAAGGGTGGTGTCATCCGCATATCTGAGGTTATTGATATTTCTCCTGGCAATATTAAAACTCTTCAAAAAATGGGCATAGAAAGAATCTACCTCAGAATAGTAAAGGCCATATATGATAAGCCTACAACAAACATTATTCTCAATGGTGAAAACTGAAAGCATTTCCCCTAAGATCATGAACAAGACAAGGGTGTCCACTTTCCCTACTATTATTCAATATAGTTTTTTAAGTCCTAGCTACAGCAATCAGAGAAGAAAAAGAAAAAGAATCCAGATCGGAGAAGGAAAATAAAGCTCTCACTGTTTGAAGATGAGATTATAGTCTACTTAGAAAACCCTAAAGATATTAATCAGTGAATTTAGCAAAGTTGCAGAATACAAAATCAATACATAGAAATTATTTGTATTTCTATATACTAACAATGAAAAATCAGAAAGAGAAATTAAGGACTCAATCCCATTCACCATTACAATAAAAAGAATTAAATATCTAGGACTAAACTTACCTAAGGAGACAAAAGAAGTACACAGAAAATTATAAGACACTAATGAAAGAAATAAAAGACAACATAAACAGATGGAGAGATATTCCATGTTCCTGGGTAGGAAGAATCAATATTGTGAAAATGACTATACTCTGTAGACAATCACTGTCTACAGAGTCAGTGCAATCCCTATCATATTACCAATGGCATTTTCCACAGAACTAGAATAAAAAATTTCACAATTCACATGGAAACACAAAAGACCCTGAATAACCAAAGCAAAGAAGAATGGAGCTGGAGGAATCAAGCTTCCTGACTTCAGATTACACTACAAAGCTACAGTCATCAAGACAGTATGGTACTGGCACAAACACAGAAATATAGACCAATGAAACAAGATAGAAAGCCCAGAAATAAACCCATGCACCTATGGGTATTTTTAACAAAGGAGGCAAGAATACACAATGAGGCAAAGACAGCCTCTTCAATAAATGGGAAAACTGGACAGCTACATGTAAAAGAATTAAATTAGAACACTTCCTAACTCCATACACAAAGATAAAGTCAAAATGGATTGAAGACCTAAATGTAGGACCTAAACCTATAAAACTCCTAGAGGAAAACATAGGCAGAACACTCGATGACATAAATCAAAGTAAGATCCTCTATGACACCTCCTAGAACAACAGAAATACAAACAAAAGTACGCAAGTGGAACCTGATTAAACTTATAAGCTTTTGCATAACAAAGGAAACACTAAAAAGGTGAAAAGACAATGCTCAGAATAGGAGAACATAATAGGAAATGAAACAACTGACAAAGGATTAATTTCCAAAATATACAAGCAGCTTATACAACTCAATGCCAGAAAAACAAACAAGCCAATCAAAAAGTGGGAAAAAGAACTAAACAGAAATTTCTCCAAAGAAGACATACAGATTGGTAACAAACACATGAAAAGATGTTCAACGTCACTCATTATTAGAGAAAAGCCATTCAAAACTACAATGAGATATCACCTCACACCAGTCAAATGGCCATCATCAAAAGGTCTGCAAACAATAAATGTTGGAGAGGGTGTGGAGTAAAGGGAACATTCTTGCCCTGTTGGTGGGAATGTAAACTGATGTAGCCACTGCGGAAGACAGTATGGAGATTCCTTAAAACACTAGAAATAAAATCACCATATGACCCAGCAATCCCACTCTTGGCATACACCCTGAGGAAACCAAAACTGAAAAAGACACATGTATCCCATTGTTCAATGCAGCACTATTTACAATATCTAGAACATGGAAGCAACCTAGATGTCCATCAACAGATGAAAGAATAAAGAAGTGGTGATACATATACATAATGGAATATTCAGTTCAGTCGCTCAGTCCAGTCTGACTCTGCAACGCAATGAATTGCAGCACGCCAGGCCTCCCTGTCCATCACCAACTCCCGGAGTTCACTCAAACTCACGTGCATTGAGTCAGTGATGCCATCCAGCCATCTCATTCTCTGTCGTCCACTTTTCCTCTTGCCCCCAATCCCTCCCAGCATCAGAGTCTTTTCCAATGAGAGTCATTACTCAGCCACATCTGAGTCAGTTCTGATGAGGTGGGTGCACCGCACAACCTATTACACAGAGGGAACTAAGAAAGAGAAAGATAAATATTGTATTCTAATGTATATATACAGAATCTAGAAAAATGGTACTGAAGAATTTATTTACAGGACAACAATGGAGAAACAGACATAAAGAATAGATTCATGGACATGGGGAGAGGAGAGAAGAGGGTGAGATATAAGGAAAGAGTAACATGGAAACTTACATTACCATATGTAAAATAGATAACCAGCGGGAATTTGCTCTATGATTCAGGAAACTCAAACAGGGGCCCTGTACCTATCTAGAGGGGTGGAATGTGGCCTGAGATGGGAGGGAGGTTCAAAAGGGAGGAGTATATGTATACCTATGGCTGATTCATGTTGAGGTTTGACAGAAAACAACAAAATTCTGTAAAGCAATTATCCTTCAATTAAAAAAAAGAAAATTTAAAGAACAAAAAAGAATGAAGAGATTAAAGTATGCTCATATGCTCCGTAAGACTACATAAGACATTTGTAAATCTAGGGGAAATTTCCAAAATGTCTTCTTAAGAAGCAGAAAAATTGAATAGATCAATGATAATGAAATTAGAAAGATGATTAAAGGTATACTCAGGAAAATAGGTGTATCAGAGCAATGCAGTTTCATAGTTGAGTTCCATATAACCTTTAAAGAACACATGGTTAAACAAAAATACATCATTATTTAAACAAAAACACAAAGGTAGGAACATTTGTGAGGTACACTACTAGGGTTAAATTTTTTTCTGGATGAATATACAAAATGTTTGATAAAGAGACATTTATGGAATCAGGGTCTATCAATCCAAAAGGAAAGAAAAAATTTGCTTGTGTATCATATTACACTTCTGGGTTTACTTTTTCCTCTATTTTGAAAACAATTTGCATGCAATCAGTTCAGTTCAGTCACTCAGTCATTTCCAACTGAGCGATAGCCATTTGTCTGGTGTGGTCCCATGGACTGCAGCACTCAAGGCTTCCCGGTCCATCACCAACTCCTGGAGTTTACTCAAACTCATGTCCATCATGTTGGTGATGCCATCCAATCATCTCATCCTCTGTTATACCCTTCCCCTCCCACCCTCAATCTTTCACAGCATCAGGGTCTTTTCAAATGAGTCAGTTCTTCGCATCAGGTGGCCAAAGTACTGGAGTTTCATTTTCAACATCAGTCCTTCCAATGAATATTCAGGACTGATTTCCTTTAGGATGGACTGGTTGGATCTCCTTGCAGTCCAAGGGACTCTCAAGAGTCTTCTCCAACACCATAGTTGAAAAGCATCAATTCTTCTGTGCTCAGCTTTCTTTATAGTCCAACTCTCACATCCATACATGACTACTGGAAAAAACATAGCTTGACTAGATGGACCTTTGTTGGCAATGTAATGTCTCTGCTTTTTAATATGCTGTCTAGGTTGGTCATAACTTTTCTTCTAAGGAGCAAGTGTCTTTTAATTTCATGGCTGCAGTCACCATCTGCAGTGATTTTGGAGCCCCCCAAAATAAAGTCTCTCACTGTTTCCCATCTATTTGCCATGAAGTGATGGGACCAGATGCCATAATCTTCGTTTTCTGAATGTTGAGCTTTAGGCCAACTTTTTCACTCTCCTCTTTCACTTTCATCAAGAGGCTCTTTAGTTCTTTGCTTTCTGCCATAAGGGTGGTGTCATCTGTATATCTGAAGTTATTGATATTTCTCCCAGTGATCTTGATTCCAGCTTGTGCTTCATCCAGCCCAGCATTTCTCATGATATACTCTGCATATACATTAAATAAGCAGGGTGACAATATGCAGCCTTGATGTATTCCTTTCCCTTTTGGAACTAGTCTGTTGTTCCATGTCCAGTTCTAACTGTTGCTTCTTAACCTGCATACAGATTTCTCAGGAGGGAGGTCAGGTGATCTGGTATTCCCATCTCTTTCAGAATTTTCCACAGTTTGTGGTAAACCGCAGAGTCAAAGTCTTTGGCATAGTCAATAAAGCAGAAATAGATGTTTTTTCTGGAACTCTCTTGCTTTTTCGATAATCCAGTGGATGTTGGCAATTTGATCTCTGGTTCCTCTGCCTTTTCTGAATCCACCTTGAACATCTGGAAGTTCATGGTTTACGCACTGTTGAAGCCTGGCTTGGAGAATTTTGAGCATTACTTCAGTAGTGTGTGAGATGAGTTTGAGCATTTTTTGACATTGCCTTTCTTTGGGATTGGAATAAAAACTGACCTTTTCCAGTCCTGTGGCCACTGCTGAGTTTTCCAAATTTCCTGGCATACTGAGTGCAGCACTTTCATAGCATCATCTTTTAGGATTTGAAATAACTCAACTGGAATTGCATGCAATAATTTTATTAAAAAAAGAATTAAGATAATGTGAACAGATAATATCTGTTCTTCCTAATTTTGAGCCCAGGCCTGTGTGCTGGAGTAGGTGAGTGAGTCTGGAAGACCTAGGTATTATTATGTGTGGAAGGTAAATCTATATGTTCCCTTCTAATAACAAATGTACATTCTTCTTTAGTTATATGCTGCTGCTAAGTCACTTCAGTAGTGGCCGACTCTGCGACCCCTGAGACAGCAGCCCACCAGGCTCCCCCATCCCTGGGATTCTCCAGGCAAGAACACTGGAGTGGGTTGCCATTTCCTTCCCCAATGCATGAAAGCAAAAAGTGAAAGTGAAGTCGCTCAGTTGTGTCTGACCCTCAGCGACCCCATGGACTACAGCCTACCAGGCTCCCCGTCCATGGGATTTTCCAGGCAAGAGTACTGGAGTGGGGTGCCATTGCCTTCTCCTCTTTAGTTATATAACATTCATTTATTGTTGTTTAGTTGCTAAGTGTGTCCAACTCTTTGTGATCTTGTGGACTATTGCCAGTTTTTCTCTGTCCACAGGATTTGCCAGCAAAAATATTGAAGTCTGTTGTCATTTTCTTCTCTGGGGGATCTTCCCAACTCAGGGACTGAACCCACATCTCCTGCTTGGCAGGAGGATTCTTACCACTGAGCCAACTGGGAAGTTCAACCTTCATTTACAGCTGGTCATATTGCCACCTACGTATGTGTGTGTGTGTCCAGTCATGTCTGATTCTTTGAGACCCCATGGACTGTAGCCTGGCAGCCTCCTCTGTCCATGGAATTTTCTGGGCAAGAACACTGGAGTGGGTTGCCATTTCCTCCTCCACAGTATAAGACTATAATTTCCTGCTCCCTTTTATGTAAATTATGGCCATTGTTGAAGATATTTTCATTAAAATCAAGTTACATGTTTTGTGTAACTTTGGAGGATTCTTAAAAGAAGGGACAAGCTTTCTTCTTCCGTATTTCCATTTTGCTGCCTGAAAGGCAGGCATTGTTAGCTGAAGGACACATAGCCATCTTGAATCATGTAGTTAAACCACATCCGAAAGATGGGAGATAGCGGAAGCCTGACCTTGATATCCTGGAGCTAATTTATAAAACCTGGAATATATCATTTTGGACCGTTCTACAGAGTCCAAAGCTTTTGTCTTGTTTTATAGGGAAAGCATTTTCCTCCTGTATCACCAATAAGGTTGTCATGCTAAATCAGAGATCATATGAATGTGTATTTTTCCCCCCAGTCCAGATTGCAAAATCAAGATAAAAACATGAAAGTAAGGCTAGGTCTGGAGAGAATTTAAAGAAATAATCTAAGAGTCAGTTTTGTAATTTCAGATCTATTTAAGTAAATAGTGAAGGTGAATTCCATGACGGCTGCTCACCATGTGATTGGCAATGAAGAATTCTGAAAACCTGAAAGAAGATACTCTTTCCCGTAAAACAGAAGATTCCACTGAGAAAAGTATTTCTACATATTTTAAAAGAAAGACTATGCTTCCTCACAGTTTCTTCTTCAGTTCAGGTATCTGACTGAATCTTGTACACAAAACCTCAAGAGCCAGCTTTCTATACTAGATTCAAAGACGAAATGTCAAGTAGAGACTGGATAAGCAGAATATGAATCTGGTCCCAACATTTCATGGCAAATAAAAAGGGAAAAAATGGAAGTAGTGACAGATTTTTTTTTTCCCCCTTTGGGCTCCAAAATCACTGTGGTGACTGCAGCCATGAAATTAAAAGATGCTTGCTCCTTGCAAGGAAAGCTATGACAGACAAAGACAGCATATTAAAAAGTAGAGACATCACTTTGCTGATAAAGGTCTGTCTAGTCAAAGCTATGATTTTTCCAGTAGTCATGTATGGATGTGAGAGTTGGACCAATAAAGAATCCTGAGGACCAAAGAATTGATGCTTTCTAATTGTGGTGTTGGAGAAGACTCTTGAGGGTCCCTTGGACTGCAAGGAGATCAAACCAGTCAATCCTAAAGGAAATCAATGCTGAATATTCACTGGAAGGACTGATGCTGAAGCTCAAACTCCAATACCTTGGCTACCTGATGCAAAGAGCCAGTTCACTGGAAAAGACCCTGATGGTGGGAAAGACTGAAGGCAAAAGGAGAATGGGATGGCAGAGGATGAGATGGTTAGATAGTATTAATGACTCAGGGGATGTAAATTTGAGCAAACTCCAGGAGATAGTGGAAGACAGAGGAGCCTGGTGTGCTGCAGTCCATGAGGTCACAGTCGGACATGACTTAGTGACTGAGGAAAAACGAAGCAGAGTATGTGCAGTAGATTGCTGGGACTAATTTTGCATAGCACTTGAAAATCACTTTGCATTTTTCCCTCATACTGTTAGCACCATATTGACTAGGGATATATTAAGGCTACAGACATTCATTTCTACAAAAATCCCCTGGTCAATAATGTGAAAATATTCAAAATAATAGATACTGGACTTTTCTACATTCCTGAGACTATCTTGAATGCTCAGATTATTTTATTTAATCCATATAATCATAAGAGTTATCTTTTATTGTTATTGCCCTTATTTAGGTTGGGAATATTGTGATATAAACCTGGGCTACAGACCTAACCCAAATAATACAATGATATATAGCAAAGGTAGTATTCAGGCATTGGTATGACCCCAAATCCTCACTTTTACATTGTGTTGACACTTAAAACATCTGTAAATAATGCCTTATGTAACGGGACATTTAAGTTAGTGTGCAAAAGAGGCAAAAATCAGGGACATAGACAGGGAGGTGTAGCCTTGATGAAAAAGTATTTAGTCTGAAATGCTTCAAGTATCCAATGCCAGATGACACAGATGTTTCCAGAACCAAGTCTACAGACCAAGCACTGGAAAGCACATCACATACAATCTCAAGCTTGGACTCAGCACAGCCCAAACCCAAAGCCATTCCAGGACCAGAATTATAGAAGCACCTTTTAAATATTTGTTGAATAAATGAAGAAATAAGTGAAGGAATGAATAGATGAAAATCTGATGGCTGAACCTTCCCTGTTTACTGTATGTATTAGTACCTTATTTATTATTATGACCATGACTAGGTCTCCCAAGAATGGGTTATTCATGAACCAAAAGTGTATAGATAAAGGACTTGTACCTGCCTTATTAGGCCAAAAGGCATTCTTTGAAAGATGGTTGATATTTTTGTGGCCCTATAATTTATTGTGGCTGGAAACATTTGTCTTAAGTAGACACAGCTATGTGGAAATTTTCCTGAAATACTGGCAAAAACTCCTCTAACTATGAGGATATGTTTCAGAAAAGTTGGGAGCCTGTCAAATTAAATCATAGGTTAAATACTGTACTAGAAAAAAAATGCAATTTTGCAGGCAAACTAGGGTGGCTTCTATAATAACATAAAAATAACTCAGTGTAAAAGACTCATCATATATTCTAAAATGAAAATGAACAGGGTGTATTATACCCTGTATAATTGTTTTATATATAAACAATATTCATATATGTAAAATATTTATATTGTTTCATATGTTTTGGATAGGTTTTGATTATCTGATTTTTTATTATATTTCATAACCTAAAAAAATAATGTATATCTGTCATGATTATATCATGATTTAACTTATAGTTAAATCTTTTAACATTGAAAGAAAAGAATTACCTTTCTCTAAGCAATTCTTTGCATTCAGAAGCCCTCATCCAAAGAGCCTGGAAGATCACTACATCATTTTACACAAGCCACATGCCCTCTAAGCTTGCTCCAGCCACCACATTCATTTGCCTTCTTCCAGAGATCATATATTCCTCTTCTATGAGCTCATATTAACTCTGTCCATGTGCACAGCCAGTCTGCCAGTCCTTTGAGAGCAGAATTTTACTTTTTTTTGTCTGCTCAGCACTTAAAGCAGTGCCTTCATCCTAAATGGAATTAACACTTCCCTGTTTAAAATATGAAAAATGGCTTCACCTTGCTCTCAGGCGCCAAGTGAGAGCCTGTTTGATTGTTCACAATGCAGAACCCCAGGGTTACTACTAGGTGGTTTCCTTTACTGTCCTAAAACCTTCAGGAAGAAGGCAAAGAGAACTGTCCAAAGAGAAGGGATCCTGAGCCCCCAGGTGAAACTGAGCAGGACCCTGTGGGGCTCCTGGGCATGGAAGCTTTTCTGTGTTCCCTGGTCCTTGTTTTAGGGAACACAGTCCAGTCTCCAAGACCTTCCCTGAGTTCCACAGAGCAGATTCAAACAGTTGCTAATCAGGGAAGAGGTGGGGGATGCAAAGACAAGGGACGAGCCAGCCGCCAAGAAACGATAGTGCAGCTCTGGGGCAGGGTCCTGGGTTCTGCCTCAGGGGGACAATATTTGAACTCTTTACAGACCTGAAGTGTTAGTTGTTCAGTCATGTCTGACTCTTTGTGACCCCATGGACTATAGCCCAGCAGGCTCCTCTGTCCTTGGGATTTCCCAGGCGAGAATACTGGAGTGGGTTGTCATTTCCTTCTCCAGGGGATCTTCCTGACACAGGGATCAAACCCGGGTCTCCTGCATTGCAGGCAGATTCTTTACCATCTGAGCCACCAAGAAATGATCTTATAGAAGTAAACCCCCCAACAAATGGAAGATGAAGCAATCCTCATTCCAGAGACACTTGTCATGGTTTGATAGCCTGTAGAGACAGAGGCTTCCCAGGTGGAGCTAGTGGTAAAGAACCAGCTTGCCAATGCAAGAGAGGCAAGTTCGATCCCTGGGTCGGGAAGATCCCCTGGAGGAGGGCATGGAAATCCACCCCAATATTCTTGCCCACAGTCCATAGGGTTTCAAAGAGTCAGAATGGACTGAGACAACCAGAGACACCCCACCCCCACCCCACCCAAGGCAAGATTAAAGAGTGCAGACCCTGTACACAAGCTAATCTTATCAGCAACCCCACCCTTGAACAGATATAAAGTGAAAGTGAAGTCAGTCAGTCAGTCTGACTCTTTGAGACTCCATGGACTGTAGCCTACCAGGTTCCTCCATCCATGGGATTTTCCAGGCAAGAATACTGGAGTGGATTGCCATTTCCTCACCAAATCCTCCAGAACTGGGACATATAATTCTTCTGGGCAGGAGCCTACTGTGACCCTCTTTGCCTAGGGAAGCAAGAGGCTGAGCCTTCAGCACAGAGGTTGAGGGATGCAGTCAGTTATATGACTTAGCTGGGAGGGGTGCAGGCCCTTTCTTCCTCCCTGAGGTCTCCTGGTGAGGTTTTCTGTTGCTTTGAACCCAACTGGGTATCACAGGGCAAGGAAGCATGTGTCAGCACACTGGCTCCACGGTGGAGGAGATGGTGCACGGAACACGATGGAGAAGCAAACGGAGGAAGTCCAGGGCATCACCTCCCCTCCTGTTGCTCTGGTTGCTCATTCACAATGGGAGTGGACTGAGCAATAATAGTTACTTTTTGCCATAGAACTGTTCTGAGTATTGAAACAGTTCATACATGTCACGTGCTTTGAACATTACCTGAAACATAGCAAACGCTCAAAACATTAAATATTAATACTGTTTTCCCCTGCTCACCATTATATTCCTGTGGTTCTGACATCTATTTTCTAACATATTGTTTGTCTTGAACTTTTTTTTTTTTTTTTTTAACAAGTTCATCTGGACCTTCGACCTCTGGATAATGTCTTCATGTTGTCAAATTAATTAAATAAAGAGGCCATTAGACTGAGGTTATTGTAATGCCTTAGCAGTTTCATGAACAAACCAAAACCTAAGACTGTAAATGCTTCAAGGATAAGAAGTTGAAACCTTGGTGTAAAACCGGCGCACCAAGGTTTCAACTTCTTATCCTTGAAGCATTTACAGTCGTAGGTTTTGGTTTGTTCATGAAACTGCTAAGGCATTACAATACACAATGGAGTATTACTCAGCCATTAAAAAGAATTCATTTGAATCAGTTCTAATGAGGTGGATGAAACTGGAGCCTATTATACAGAGTAAAGTGAGCCAGAAGGAAAAACACCAATAGAGTATACTAACGCATATATATGGAATTTAGAAAGATGATAACAATAACCCTGTGTACGAGACAGCAAAAGAGACACTGATCTTTGGAACAGTCTTATGGACTCTGTGGGAGAGGGAGAGGGTGGGAAGATTTGGGAGAATGGCATTGAAACATGTAAAATATCATGTATGAAACGAGATGCCAGTCCAGGTTCAATGCACGATACTGGATGCTTGGGGCTAGTGCACTGGGACGACCCAGAGGCATGGTATGGGGAGGGAGGAGGGAGGAGGGTTCAGGATGGGGAGCACATGTATACCTGTGATGGATTCATTTTGATATTTGGCAAAACTAATACAATTATGTAAAGTTTAAAAATAAAATTAAAAAAAAAAAAGAAGTTGAAACCTGAAGACAACCCATCACAAAAAGCCAAATGGACTTTCCCATGTAAGGCAACTGCTTACATTATAGCCGGTCAAATAGTTTCCTTGCTTTGCTTCTGTGTCTTTTCTATTAAAAGCTTTTCATGCTGCCCAGTTGAATCCATGTTTGCAGAAATAAACTCTTAAAATTTTCTAATATGCCTTAGTTTATCTTTTAACAATACCTGTTTACCCATTATCCTTGCATCTCATTCCTCACCGCTTTCTGTGGATCGCAATCTCACTCCCATTATTCTGGCACAGACATTTACAGTCTATGCTTTTCCAAACTGAACAGCTTGTTTGCTGTTTAAGACCTTTCCGTGTAAGTTGGTTTCTTGGTAAGTTTTAAATAACTTAGTTAAAACTTCAAAATATAAGACAAATTATTACCCAGATGTTATTTTAAACACCCTTTCATCATTCTGTTTTTCATGCAGCCAGATAATTGTAAAGACCTTTCATATTCCTTCAATACAATATGCATTTTAAAAATACATTCACAAAGAAATTCATTTAATCTTCATGAGCACTTTTAGTGGTTGGCAGATGGGGCATAATTACCCCGTTTTACATGTAAAGAGATTGACGTTCAAAAAGTTGAATGTTACTGCTTCACCACAAGGCCAGTGGGCCTCAGACTGTGGAGTAGAATTAGGTCTCTTGAGTTCACTGGACCTTGTTGGATTCCTAATTTAGAGCTAGAATGAATCCTAGAGACCATATTTTCATAATCATTGCACTGTTTATTTTTTTGGAATACTTACTATGTCTCTGGCACTAGACTAAACTATGTACATAGTCTTTCTCAATACTGTGGCAGATAACCACTATAATAACTTGCAAAAGTTCTTGAAGTTAGTTGGTGGCAGAACTCGTACTCTAATGCAGATCTTCTCGTGCCTAGGTAAAGATCTTTCTAATTTTGCTTATATAATCCACAGGTTCCTCATTACTTTTAGAGATGATGCAAAGTTTTATGTTCCACAAATCCTCCCCCTACTCTTTTTGTGTTTATTCTCTCTGCCACACAGTGAAATCTTGGCTATATATTTATATCATGTCTATGTTTAAGTAGAAGATACTTCATTTCAAAATATTATTGAGTCTAGGAATAGACACACACGTATATGGTCAAATCATTTTTTACAAAGGTGCAAAAGCAATTCATTGAAAAAAGGATAGTGTCTTGAACTGGAATATTTATATATCCATGAGCAAAAAGAAACCTCTATCCACATAAGAATTAGTTGACAATGAACTAAATATAAAAATTTCAGAAGGAAAAATAAAAAAGAAAAAATTAAATGAAAAGAATTTCAAGAATAAAACACAGAAAAAAAAATGTTTGTAAACTATTATTAGGCCAATAATTCTTCAGTTTGACAGCAAAAGCTCAATCTATACAAGAAAAATAATGAGAACTGGACTTCATCAAAATAAAAAACTTATCCTCCTCTAAAGATACCGAAAGAGGATATTTAGGGAAGCCACCGACTGGGAGATAATTTTTTACAAATCCCACATCTGTTAAAGGACCTAAAAAGGTAGAGAACTCTTTCTACCCATAATAAGAAAACACACAGCCCAAAAGAATATGGCAAAAAATTTGAACAGACACTTCAGCTCAGAACATACATAGATGGCAAATAATTACATAAAATTTTTTAGCATCATTAGTCACTAGGGAAATGTACATTAAAGTCACAGTGCGATACTGTTATATGACTATTGAAATGACAAGACAAGCCATTAAACAAAATCTCTCTGTAACTGACAATTCCAAGGTTGTGGGGATGTGGAAAAAGAATCTCTCACAGATGCTAACATATAAGCAAAATGGTACCTCAGCCTTTAAACCAGTATATTATTAGTGACTTGGCAATCCTACTCTTAGGTAAAAACCCAAGTGAAATAAAAACTTTTGTTTGCATAAAATCCTGTATGCATATATTTGTTATGGCTCTATTCCTGTTTGGAAGAACTTGGAAACAACTCCAAAAGTCATCAGTTGGTGAATGGATGAAAAAATTGGTATATAACAGAATACCACTCAACAGTGAAAAGAAATGACTGACATACATGATAACATAGATAAATCTCAAAATGCATTATTCTAAATCAAACAGTTCAGTTCAGTCACTTGGTCATGTCCAATTCTTTGCAACCCCACGAATTGCTGCACGCCAGGCCTCCCCGTCCATCAACAACTCCCAGAGTTCACTCAAACTCATGTCCATCAAGTCAGTGCTGACATCCAGCCATCTAATCCTCCGTCATCCCCTTCTCCTCCTGCCCCTAATCCTTCCCAGCATCAGGGTCTTTTCCAATGAGTCATCTCTTCACATGAAGTGGCCAAAGTATTGGAGTTTCAGCTTTAGCATCAGTCCTTCAAATGAACACCCAAGACTGATCTCCTTTAGGATGGACTTGTTGGACCTACGTGCAGTCCAAGGGACTCTCAAGAGTCTTCTCCAACACCACAGTTCAAAAGCATCAATTCTTTGGTGCTCAGCTTTCTTCACAGTCCAACTCTCACATCCATACATGACCACAGGAAAAACCATAGCCTTGACTAGACAGACCTTTGTTGGCAAAGTAATATCTCTGCTTTTTAATACGCTGTCTAGGTTGGTCATAACTTTCCTTCCAAGGAGTAAGCGTCTTTTAATTTCATGACTGCAATCACCATCAGAAGTGATTTTGGAGCCCCCCCAAAATAAAGTCTGACACTGTTTCCATTGTTTCCCCATCTATTTGCCATGAAGTGATGGGACCAGATGCCATGATCTTCGTTTTCTGAACGTTGAGCTTTAAGCCAACTTTTTCACTCTCCTCTTTCACTTTCATCAAGAAGCTTTTTAGTTCCTCTTCACTTTCTGCCATAAGGGTGGTGTCATCTGCATATCTGAGGTTATTGATATTTCTCCCAGCAATCTTGATTCCAGCTTGTGCTTCCTCCAGCCCAGCGTTTCTCATGATGTATTCTGTGTATAAGTTAAATAAGCAGGGTGACAATATACAGCCTTCACATACTCCTTTTCCTATTTGGAACAAGTCTTTTGTTCCATGTCCAGTTCTAACTGTTGCTTCCTAAACTGCATACAGGTTTCTCAAGAGGCAGATCAGGTGGTCTGGTATGCCTATCTCTTTCAGAATTTTCCACAGTTGATTGTGATCCACACAGTCAAAGGCTTTGGCGTAGTTGATAAAGCAGAAATAGATGTTTTTCTGGAACTCTCTTGCTTTTTCCATGATCCAGCAGTAGTTTGGCAATTTGATCTTTGGATCCTTTGCCTTTTCTAAAACCAGCTTAAACACCTGGAAGTTCACAGTTCATGTATTGCTGAAGCCTGGCTTGGAGAATTTTGAGCATTATTTTACTAGCATGTGAGATGACTGCAATTGTGCGGTAGTTTGAGCAGTTTTTGGCATTGCCTTTCTTTGGGATTAGAATGAAAACTGACCATTTCCAGTCCTGTGGCCAGTGCTGAGTTTTCCAAATTTGCTGGCATATTGAGTGCAGCACTTTTACAGAATGATCTTTCAGGATTTGAAATAGCTCAACTGGAATTCCATCACCTCCACTAGCTTTGTTCGTAGTGATGCTTTCTAAGGCGCACTTGACTTCACATTTCAGGATGTCTGGCTCTAGGTCAGTGATCACACCATCATAATTATCTGGGTCATGAAGATCTTTTTTGTATAGTTCTCCTGTGTGTTCTTGCCACCTCTTCTTAATATCTTCTGCTTCTGTTAGGTTCATACTATTTCTGTCCTTTATCGAGCCCACCTTTGCATGAAATGTTCCCTTGGTATCTCTAATTTTCTTGAAGAGATCTCTAGTCTTTCCCACTCTGTTGTTTTCCTCTATTTCTTTGCATTGATCGCTGAGGAAGGCTTTCTTATCTCTTCTTGCTATTCTTTGGAACTCTGTATTCATATGCTTATATCTTTCCTTTTCTCCTTTGCTTTTTGCTTCTCTTCTTTTCATAGCTATTTGTAAGGCCTCCTCAGACAGCCATTTTGCTTTTTTGCATTTCTTTTCCATGGGGATGGTCTTGATCCCTGTCTCCTGTACAATGTCACGAACCTCAGTCCATAGTTCATCAGGCACTCTATCTATCAGATCTAGGCCCTTAAATCTATTTCTCACTTCCACTGTATAATCATAAGGGATTTGATTTAGGTCATACCTGAATGGTCTAGTGGTTTTCCCTACTTTCTTCAATTTAATTCTAAATTTGGCAATAAGGAGTTCATGATCTGAGCCACAGTCAGCTCCCGGTCTTGTTTTTGCTGACTGTATAGAGCTTCTCCATCTTTGGCTGCAAAGAATATAATCAGTCTGACTTTGGTGTTGACCATCTGGTGATATCCACGCGTAGAGTCTTCTCTTGTGTTGCTGGAAAAGGGTGTTTGCTATGACCAGTGCATTCTCTGGGCAAAACTCTATTAGCCTTTGCCCTGCTTCATTCTGTATTCCAAGGCCAAATTTTCCTGTTACTCCAGGTGTTTCTTGACTTCCTACTTTTGCATTCCAGTCCCCTATAATGAAAAGGACATCTCTTTTGGGTGTTAGTTCTAAAAGGTCTTATAGGTCTTCATAGAACCGTTCAACTTCAGCTTCTTTAGCATTACTGGTTGGGGCATAGGCTTGGATTACCGTAATATTGAATGGTTTTCTTGGAAACGAACAGAGATCATTCTGTCATTTTTGAGATTGCATCCAAGTACTGCATTTCTGACTCTTTTGTTGACCATGAAGACTACTCCATTTCTTCTAAGGGATTCTTGCCCACAGTAGTAGATATAATGGTCATATGGGTTAAATTCACCCATTCTAGTCCATTTTAGTTCACTGATTCCTAGAATGTCGACGTTCACTCTTGCCATCTCCTGTTTGACCACTTCCAATTTGCCTTGATTCATGGACCTGACATTCCAGATTCCTATGAAATATTGCTCTTTACAGCATTGGACCTTGCTTCTATCACCAGTCACATTCACAACTGGGTGTTGCTTTTGCTTTGGCTCCATCCCTTCATTCTTTCTGGAGTTATTTCTCCACTGATCTCCAGTAGCATATTGGGTACCTACAGACTCAGGGAGTTCCTCTTTCAGTATCCTATCATTTTGCCTTTTCATACTGTTCATGGGGTTCTCAAGGCAAGAATATTGAAGTGGTTTGCCATTTCCTTCTCCAGTGGACCACATTCTGTCAGACCTCTCCACCATGACCCATCTGTCTTGGGTGGCCCCACACGGCATGGCTTAATTTCATTGAGTTAGACAAGGCTGTGGTCCATGTGATCAGATTGGCTAGTTTTCTGTGATTATGGTTTCAGTGTGTCTTCCCTCTGATGCCCTCTTTCAACACCTACTGTCTTACTTGGGTTTCTCTTACCTTGGATGTAGGGCATCTCTTCACGGCTGCTCCACCAAAGCATAGCCACTGCTTCTTACCTTGGATGAGGGGTATCTCTTCATGGCTGCCCCTCCTGACCTTGAACATGGAGTAGCTCCTCTCTATATGACATCCTTGCACAGGCAAAACTATAGGGACAGAAAACAGGTGACTTATTATTGCCAGGGACTGGGAACAGACTAGTTTCAGGCAGGAAGAGATTTTGGAGGTGATGAAGCTCTTCTATATCTTGATGGTGCTCAGTTCAGTTCAGTTCAGTCACTCAGTCGTGTCTGACTCTTTGTGACCCCATGAATCACAGCACGCCAGGCTTCCCTGTCCATCACCAACACCCGGAGTTCACTCAGACTCACGTCCATCGAATCAGTGATGCCATCCAGCCATCTCATCCTTTGTCATCCCCTTCTCCTCCTGCCCCCAATCCCTCCCAGCATCAGAGTCTTTTCCAATGAGTCAACTCTTCACATGAGGTGGCCAAAGTACTGGAGTTTCAGCTTCAGCATCATTCCCTCCAAAGAAATCCCAGGGCTGATCTCCTTCAGAATGGACTGGTTGGATCTCCTTGCAGCCCAAGGGACTCTCAAGAGTCTTCTCCAACACCACAGTTCAAAAGCATCAATTCTTTGGTGCTCAGCCTTCTTCACAGTCCAACTCTCACATCCATACATGACCACAGGAAAAACCATAGCCTTGACTAGACGGACCTTTGTTGGCAAAGTAACGTCTCTGCTTTTGAATATGCTATCTAGGTTGGAAATAACTTTCCTTCCAAGGAGTAAGCGTCTTTTAATTTCAGGGCTGTAATCACCATCTGCAGTGATTTTGGAACCCCAAAAAATAAAGTCTGACACTGTGGTGCTAGTATTGTATAAATTTGTTAAAACTCAGGCTGTAAAATAAATGATAAATGTTTTGCATGTAAATTATTGACTTATTTTTAAGAACTGAAAAATATTATTGTGTGATATGCACACCAAATTAAGCCCTTTTAAGAAACAACAAAAGAAAGAAAAAAAACAATGAAGAAGGAACAGAAAAAAGAATTGAGATGAGAGGACAGTGGATAGCCATGGATATACAAGAACGATCAGTTTGCAGATACCAGTGAAGAATAACCTCCCAATCCTTCACTCCCAACTCTGACACAGCCTTAAGTCTACAGTTTTTAGAACCAGGGGACTCAACACTGCATGTTTAAAGAGTACTTCCAGGGACTTCTCTGGTGGTCCAGTGGTTGAGAATCTTCCTTCCATCGCAGGGGATGTGGGTTCAATCCCTGGTCAGGGAACTAAGATGCCACATTCTTTAGAACAACTAAACCCATGTGGCAACTATTGAGTCCTCATATTGCAATGAAGACCCATTGCAACCCACTAAAAAAAATAATAAAATTCAGAGTATTTCCATGAGTAGGGGAGAGAATGGTACTATCCTCTCCACTCATTGTAAATATGTTTTACCTTTACTACTCTTGAGTTTCAAGGGCAAGTTTTATTAACAGAAAGTGATTCATGCCTCAAAAATACTTTCAAAACTGCTAATCTCATCCAATGCTCTCTTGTTTTTAGAAAGATTAAGAGATTCGTCTATGTTCACCTAGCTAGTAGCAGATTTGACGCTTGAACAGGAGAGGCAAACTCAAATATCTATAGCACCAAGCATCCTAGATAAGTGACATGAGCAGGAAGGACATTATAGCAAACGGGAGCATCCATCATCTCAAGAGGCCTGATCACTGCCATGCAGGTGTGCAGGCCCAGAGCCACCAGAACTTTTGAGTTTTGTTTGTTTGTTGTTGTTGTTTTCCTCAAGAATCTTGCAATCTGGGTTTTCTCATGGAATCTCTTGATTTTTAAAAGTTGTTAACCAGTTCCATTTTTGTTCACACAGTCTTAATAAATAAAAACCATCTGTCTGTTAGTGGGGCCTGGCTGCAAGCCCCTGGTTTGTGAGCCCTTGTCTGAATTCGACTCCAAGCCCATTCTGTGTGTTCCTCACATCTGATGGTCATCAACCTCACTTGAGCTGTGAGCTCGGAAACCACAGAAGGAAAATGTAGAGCTGTTCTTTATCCTCAGAACCATCTGGGCAAATACCCTCAACATGAAATCAAACGGCAGAGCTTCTGTATGTAGGAAATCCCTCACTCTATGCCCTTTGTCCAGACACACCCAAACAGTCCACTTCTCCCGCTCACCATCAGACAAATCCTACATGTCTTACAAGGCAGCCTGCTCTTGATTGAAATGGCAAAGTTCCTGCCTAGGGAGACTATAAATCATGTTTTCTCTTTGAATGGAGTGCAGAGTAGTGTAAAGGGCAGAGGCGTGGGAATGAAACAACGCTTCACCAGTTACATAACTGTGGATCATGTACCTACAAATTCTCAAAGCCCATTTTCCTCAAACATGACATGAGGATGGTGGTACCGAAAGGATGGAATTGTTATAAAGATTCAATCATTACTATTTCAAGAAAAGTGGATTGTCATTTACAGCTTTTCTTGTCATTGATATATTAGTAATTATTACATTCTGATTATTATAATAATACATATCATTATAAATACATGGGCCAGAGTCTAGGCTCTGACACTTACCAGCCCCAAACAACTGTGGGAAAGTTATAAAACCTCCTGAAGTTTGTTACCTCCTCCAGAAAATAAGAAATAAAATACCCAGCTCACAAAGCTCTTGCTCAGTCTTGTCAATAATACAGTATCAAGGGGGATTAGCACAGTTTGTGGCTGACGGTACCCCTCGATAAATAATTGTTATGACTATATCATTGTTATAAATATGTCCTAGTCAGTCTCACTCAACAATGTCAGTTATGTGCTTGAGGTCTCTTCTGCAAGTGATCAAGCCGTGCAATCCTTTTGCAGGAGGTTAGGATAATGTCCAAGCACTGATTTCCCCAATAAGAGAAATGTTGGCACGAGGCTTGGACATCCAACCTGCACAGGACGTTAGGGGAAGATCACTTTGGAGCATCTGTCTCTTTAATTCTGAAATTGAGCCAGTGTGTTTTTCTCTAGCAAGATTCTGGAACTAGTAGGAAGGCCCCGGAGACTCCTTAATCTCTCAAAGATACTAAACTGAATCCTTGCGTAGATGTTCAGCTGAAACCTGAGGTTGGGATAAAGTCCATTTAAACTTTTAAAGCTCTCTGTGTGGGACTGGACAAAGCTCCTACATGTTTTATGGAACCCTAGACAGCTACTTAAACAACTAAGGCTCCCTGAGAGCCAGGCACAGCAGTGAGTTGTGAAAACACAGCCTGATAGATTCCGTCCATTCATTTAGCACTCAATCTGCCACTGCCTCGTGTCATGTCCTGCAATGTTTCCTCACTTGTTGACACGCCTTTTCATGAGATGACACTCTGTCTCCCCATTTGGAGTATGAAAGTGAAAGTGAAAGCGCTCAGTTGTATCTGACTCTTTGTGACCCCATGGACTGTAGCCCACCAGGCTCCTCCCTCCATGGGATTCTCCAGGCAAGAATACTGGAGTGTGTTGCCATTTCCTTCTCCAGGGGATCTTCCTGACACAGGGATTGAACCCGGGTCTCCCACATTCCAGGCAGACGCTTTAACCTCTGAGCCACCAGGGAGTATAGGGCCCCCCAAAACAAACCGTGGCTCCAGGGTCTTGATGATCATCAACACATATTAGAGTTTAAAAAAATTCCACGTTCCACCTTGATTTTCCATATGATTTCATCAATTATAAATATATTATTATTACACTAGCTTCTGCTTAGAGACGAAGAAATTCAAGCTCAGGAAAGTTAAGTGACTTTCAAGAAAGCACTATTTGAAAAAAAAAAAAAAAAGAAAGCACTATTTGAAAAAGTGGCAGGGCTAAGTTTTGACCCAGAACTCTCCAATGTCAAAGCCCATGCTTAAGCTACCTGGTGAGTCAACATCCCTTAGGATGTGCCAGGAAGAGAGAGAGAGATATATATATATATATTTGGTAATGTTGAAGTAGCTTGGCTATAGTTTATTATAGTCATCTGATATCTGGGATGAATCTTATATTTTTGGACTTAAATATCTAGATCCTTGGTTAAGGAGGTTGAATTGCGGGGATGAGCCCAAGGGGAAATGACCCACAGCCTCTGTTTTGCTAGATTTCATTTCATAATTTCCATAGCCCTAGCATTTTGCTGCCCATAGACCCATCATATATGGAGCTCATGAGTCCCAGGTAAATACAGCATTAAACATGTCTTCTGCTTTCTTATATTCTTATGTAAAATCACAGAAAATTATTCACAAAGATCATTGTAGAGAAAAAATATATCTAATGGAAATAGGTGAGATAGACAAAGGCCAGGTTTGTTGATAGGAGCAACCAATTGAGCACCTATATGAGCTTCGTGTGTGTGTATGTGTGTGTCTGTGTGTGCGCGCACACATGCCGTGCTATAGCTGGAGGCATTCCTTCCATTTGAATCCCACTGCCTGCCTGTCAGAAGCTCTCAACCACCTTAGTTTATGCAGCAGGATGGGAAGCCCCAGGATTAGCCATTAAATTATTCATTTTGCAGATTTACAGTGAATACCTTCTGTGAGTAAGGCATTTGCTAGAGGTGAGGAATACAGAGGTAAAAGATTTCACATTTCTGTCTTTAAAAAGTTTCTGGTCAGTTAGAGTTGTCACAGCTTGTCCTGGGGTGACTAATTATGGGCAGAGGAATACAATATGACAGATGGACAGATTGAAACACAGAGAAAAGAACAGCCCTACCATGGTTACATAGGACACAGATCCGGGTCTGGAACACGAACTCCAGTCACCCATCCAAACCCAAGCCAACGGCCATGACACCATGCATTCTCTCAGACACTCCACAGAGATCTGTTGGAAGAATGTACGCACTTGGCAGCAGAAAGGGGAGGAGGCAGGAACAAGAGAAAAGACAAGGAAGTGAGGTCATCTATGCTTTTGAAGCTGAGCTTTTTGGCCCCCAACCTCAGTGCCACAGGAAGCTACTGGACAGATGTCAGGAAAGTGATGAGGCTTTAAAGGCAGAGGTTGGAGCCCCTCTTCAATAGACAGCTATATCTTTGAACAGTATCTTTTTCATATATTCCTCCATATGACCAAGTTTTCAGAAATGAAACATAGCTTTTATTCACTGCATTCATTAGATTGTGATTTCATGCTCCCTACCCCTGAAAGAAAATTTGAGGAACCGGATAGTAAACCTTTTGAGAACTACCAAAATGCAAACATCAAGAGGATGGGGGAAATTGAGGGAGGGGAGAGGAGATAATCTTCCTAATTTCCTCCATGCTGGGCACTCGTACATTTCCTGAATGAATCATTTGGCTCCTCAGAGAAAAGAGATTTGGAAGGCTGTCTGCAGCCCAGAATTGTGCCAGGTCTGTGGCCACCTCTTTTCATCTTGCAAGGAAAAAAATGCCTTAGCACTTCATTGAGGGTGCAATGTTACTATTAACAGAGGAACTGACAAGCTATTGAGTGAAGAACACTGAGGGGTTGGCTCAGCTCCCGCAGAGCTCAAGCAAGCATTCGAAAAGAGGTGGCTGAATAAATTACTCCACATCTGTATCCTTCGTAGAAGCAGCTCAGTGATAGGGAGAGATAATTTTGTACCACTGTGTTTTATTCTTGAATTAATTGATGTCTTCATCTTTGTCTTGTAGCTAGACAATAGCATCACAGAACTTAAAGACCAACTGCTCATCATCACATTTTATATAAAGGAAAACTGAGGCAGTATCTAAAAAAGGCAGTATCTTACCCTCAGATATTCAAAAATTAGTGCCACAATTAGAACTAGAATGCAGATTTCCTCACTTGTGCTCCAATAAACTGAATTTCTATAATCTTAGGCCCCAAAAGCAGGGTCTAAGATTCTCAACATTTTATATTTTCTCCACTTTTCCATATGACTTGCTACACGTGGAACCCACATTAAACACATTACTAAAACTCAGGTGGCGCTAGTGGTAAAGAACCTGCCTGCCAGTGCAGGAGACATTAGAGACACGGGTTTGATCCCTGAGTTAGGAAGATCCCCTAGAGGAGGGCATGGCAACCAACTCCAGTATTCTTGCCTGGGGAATCCCATAGACCGAAGAACCTGGTAAGTTACAGTCCATGAGGTTGCAAAAACCTGGACAGACTGAAGTGACTTAGCATGCCTGCACACAAATATCATGATAGAAGTATCAATTTTAAACTATTTTTAGGTTGAAAGAAAACTTCAGGGGTCACCTAGTCCAGTTCACTTAATTTCTACATGATTGACTAGTGGTTTAGAAAGTAGAAACAAGTTGCATGAAGTCATACAGTCAATTAATGGCAGAAGTTGGCTTTAGAGCTAGAACATAGTATCCTGATCTTAAACAAGCATTGGCTGATGGACAGTGGTTCTTTCATCACAACTCAAATGCTGGAATATGATGTGTTTATCGTCCCATAGTTGCTTAATAGACAGAATGAGAAGTTTTGAGTCAGAAGATTTTCATTTGCCTCTTAAATGGTAATATCCTTGTATGAGTGTCTCTGAATATATCAGATGAAATATTCTACCAGTCATTCTGGTTCTTCAGCACCTAGAATCTAATGACATTCAGAGGTTGGTCATATAGTATAGAACAAAGATCACAGAAAAAAATAAGTTTACAAGATAATAACAGATTAAATTTAGGATGTCCACACACTGGTGAAGTATACAAAAGGGAAAAAAGAAAAAAACGGTCTGGAAAACAAATCCCACTTTAATCAACATAGATTATTATGAATCCTCATTTGACAATATAAAGATGAGATGGATCAGATGATGTGGACTAATTTTGTTTATAAAAGAAGGAAGCAAAAATATGCTGATGGAGAAAATTTGAGAAGACTGGTTGAGATATATCTTAGTTTGAGCTGCTATTATAAAATAGCATCAACTAGGTGACCTTAAAAAAACATTTAATGTTTTAAAAAACACTTCTCACAGTTCTGGAGGCTGAAAATCCTGAGGTCAAGCGGTTGGTGGATGTGTATAGTGAGATCTCACTTGCTGGCTTGCAGACCGCCACCTCACATGGCAAAGAGAGAGAAAGAGGACTTTAATCCCTTCCTTGTCTCATAAAGACACTAATCCTATCATCCCCCACTGGGCCCCATTCCAATGACCTCACCTGAACATAATTATGGGCTTCCTAGGAGGCGCTAGTGGTAAAAGAACCCACCCGCCTCACATCCCAGTGCAGGAGACACAATAGACCCCGGGTTCTATCCCTGGGTCAGGAAGATCCCCTGGAGAAGGGCATGGCAGCTGACTCCAGTATTCTTGCCTGAAGAATCCCATGGACAGAGGAAGCTGGCAGGTTATGGTTCATAGTGTTGCAAAGAGTAGCACAAGACTGAAGCGCCTTAGCATGCACATGCAAACATAATTACTTCCCAAAGTCCCCACCTCCAAATTCCATCACATTGAAGGAGAGGGTTTCAAAACATGCGTTTGGTGGGCGAGACCCAAGCTTGTATTTCAGGAGGAATGGTGAGAACACATCCAGAAGTATACAAAGGGCCCCCACGTGGCACTGTGTGATCGGCTGGCATCGTTAAAGAGGATAACGTGCAATGGGGCTGTGGCACCTTCTTCCGGTGGGATTCCCCGGGCACACAAGTGGAAATGTTGCCCAAAGACATTAAGGATTCACTGGAGATGTGCCTAGGGACCTGGGCTCAGTAGGAGCTGAAGGAAAACTTAGAGAGGGACAAAAATTCTTCTGGGGCAAAGCAAAATTTCATAGACTTAAAGGGCAAATGAAGCCAAAGATCAGGCCTGGTGGAAATACGGCAGAGGGAAATCTCAGAGGATAGGGAGTCATGGTCAAACCCTGAAAGGCTGACCTTTAAGATTTTATAGATGGGAAAACTCATTTCAGGAGTAGAGTGGTTACAATGGTCTATATTAGAAAATGGTCTTGAAAAGCAACAGAATGTGATGTCTGCTGGAGTCAGGGAGGTGAAGGAAAGTTAAAAGAAGAGAATGTGATGAATGATCAACACAGATGATGTTTCTTAAAATAATATTTGATGTAAGAGTGGAAAGAGAGAGTGCGCTGCTTGACCAAAAGCTCAGTTGAACCATTGAGAGCTGTTGAGACAGTGAAGGGCAGAGGTGTGGCCAAGAATGGCAGGAAACCAGTAGAAATTCACTGGTCTATGACCCCTCTGTGGAAAAGGGATCTTGATGGCTAGATTCGATTCAGTGTAAGTCTGACCTTGTTAAGGCACCTATAGTTTAGAAGGAGGCCTGGGGCACAAGTGATATTGAATGTCAGCACAAATCTCTTCTTACAGAGGCACCACACATCTTCTAAATTACATTGATTGGACACAGTGATGATATTTAGTGTTCATTTTTCCTCTAGGTTTTAAACTCCAAAAGAGCAGAAGTGGCTACCTTTGTCTTGAAATATAATAGGTGCTCAACAAACTAACTACAAGTTAGTTGAATAAATGATACAAACAAGCATGAAAATGAGTGACCTTTATCAAGCCAGACATTCTTCTAACGGTTCACACACATTAACTCATTCCATACTCAATATAATCCTAAAGGAAGACATGTTGATTCTGAGCATAATATATGAGTTGACTTTATTAGAGAGAATCTTGCTTTGAAATAAAGATGCTGATCGGTTGTGTGTAAAGCATTTATATACTCACACAGACCTATTTGTCTGTGATACACATGTATGTATTTATGACTTTATTTTAGACTGTTTCCAAGTCTATAAATCTAGAAAGAGAAATATATGAGAGGTATATCATATAATTTTCTATTGGTGTCTAAATAGAATTATGATGATTTTATTTTATAGTGTGAAAACTCATTTGTGATTGGTTAATAAAGACTAAGTCACTATAAGCATATTTTACTTTTTTTTTTTTTATTAAATAGGTATATCAAAGTAACCTTGAGGTGTCTAGGGGAATCTTTCCTGCTGGGATAATGCTAGTACTAGGTGGAAGAGTCAAGATCCATTGCCAAGCTGAGGGCAAAACTATGTTTTATCATGTCTTTTCAAGGGCACAGCTTAGCCATTATCAGCACATGCCTGTGTGGTGAGCACTTGAACCCCTTATTTATTTTGGATACAGCTTTGCTGTATTTGAATGAAACTACTGATTGATTGTTCCTCAATTTTCTGTAGCAACTGTGAAGAAGACAGTAAAAAAAAAAAAAAACTGAACAGAAACACCTATACTTTATATATTGTAAACTGTGTTTATTGTTGCTTAATTCCAATAACTAGACACAGACTTAATGGTGTTAGATGCAGGCAGGGTGTTAAAAAGGAGGAAGATAAAGCTTATTTGAAACCCCATTTATTACCTGGAGTTTTGCAGTCTTTCCTCCTTGGTAAATTTGCTTTCCCCTCTAAAAGTCTCCATCCTTGAGACGTGCTTGAAATGAAAGCCAGTTCTTGCCAGACTTGCAAAATTGCATCGCAGGCAGGCAGAGCCCCTGGGAGAGGCCATCCCATCCATCAGACCCACTGGCTTTTGAAAGGGAGAGGTCTGAGGATAGTCAAAATGATGAATCCCAATGGCTGGCAGCATCCAGGTTATAGATCCTAGAGGATGCCAGTGCATATGTGGTAACACTTGGCATATAGCAACGCAAAGATCCTTTGAGATACTGATGCTGTGTGCACGTAGATAGGGTACAGATTGTTTTCTGCTTCCACAGGCATATCACTGTATCTAAATGCAGGCAAAACAAAAGGGAGGAAGACAGCCAACATGAGAAACTGGGTACTTGAAGAAGCAAGTTTCTGCTTTGATGGCAGGGAAACACAGCATCAGGAGGATCTTTGTGCTTGTGTTCTGTCCAGATAGGGATCTGCCTGACTCAGGTCAACCTATTGATTCAGCTGAATAGAGTTATTGAGCACCTACTATGTGGCAGGCACTGGGCCTACTGCTGAAGATACGCCCTGAACAAGACAGACATGATCTCTCCTGTCAGCGAGTGGAGTCTCCAGGGTTGGGATATATGAATGGACATTTACAATACAGTGTAATATTATAGGACATCTGAACTAGCCAGTCCAAGAAATACTACTGATTAAATATAACCTGCTCACTTCTAGATATATTTTCCTATATGGTCCCCAATTATACTCCAGCCTGTATTAGTTTCCCAGGGATGGTGTAACAAGGGACCCCAAGATGGATGTCTTAAAATAAAAGAATTTATTATCACATTTTTCGAGGCTAGATGTCCAAAATCAAGGTTTTGGCATCATTGTGTTTCCTCTGAAGTTTCTAAGGAAGAATTTTTTTCTTCTTTGCATGTTTCTCAGTAGTGTCCAACTCTCTGAGACCCCATGGACTGCAGCTGGCCAGGCTCCTCTGGCCATGGAATTTCCCAGGCAAGAATACTGGAGTGGGTAACCATTTCCTTCTTCATGGGATCTTCCTGACTCAGAGACTGAAATTGCAACTGCTACATTGGCAGGTGGATTCTTTACCACTGAGCCATCTCCAGGCTTTTCTTGGCCTGTGGCTGCATCATTCCAGTCTCTTCCAGTGTTTCCCAAGGACTTCTTGTCTGTGTTTGTCCCTTTGTGTGTGATTTTTCCAGTTCTAAGATTTAGTGTGTGTGTGTGTGTATGTGTGTGTGTGTGTGCTCAGTCGTGTCTGACTTTTGTGCAGCCCCAGTGGATTTAGGGCTCACCCTAATCCAGTATGGCCTCATCTTAATGTAATTACATCTCCAAGAACCCTTTTTTCAAACACATTTCCATTCTGAGGTTCCAAGGATTAAGACATGAACATATCTTTTGGCGGAGGATGGGGGGTAGGGTACGGTAAACAGTCTAATGCATTATACACTTCAAGACTGTGTTTCATTTGTGCATAGCTTTTTTTTTTTTTTTTTTTTCACTTTTTTCATTGTCTTTTTCCAGCTCTAGCTAGAACTTTGGGCAATTTACCTGTACTGATACGCAACCCTCTTGAAGTATTTCGAACTTGGCTCTCAGTTACATCTGTTTTTGTCCATGTGTGTGTATGTGTGATTTTGAGTGGAAAACTTCCTTCATTCTCAGAGGTAATTAGTAGCTCATGGGTTGCTAATGTCCTGGTCAGGTCTACCTCAGACCCCAGGTGAAGACCAGACACTAACAAAGATTGAGGAACAAAGCAAATAAGGGAAACTGACAAGTTCATGTGGGCTTACCAAATGACAGACAATGGAAAGCACTCCCTGAAGAAAGAGGGTATTTGAAGGACCCACTCTCCAGTCCCTTGGAAGATGCCCCTACTTTACGTAAATACCCATACTGCATACTGCCTTGTGAACTCCTGATTTTTTAAAAATCTACATCATCATTTGGGGAGATGACTCTCAAATTTTGGTGGAGATGTGATCTACTAACTACCACAACAAAATCCCCAAATGTTACTATGATAATGCAGGGAAGAAAGCAACATGTTTTCCCAATGTACTAGGCTACAGTCAGTCAGAACTTTCTCCTTTTAGGATGAACTTCCTCAGTCTGCTAAATTCCACAGCTTGGACTACCCAACGTTTTCTCCAAGATTTTAGCAAAATGCTCAAGAACTAACGATTCTATTTTCAGCCTCTGTTCTGAATTTGTTCCATATAAACCTAAAAGCAGAACTAAGTTCCAAGTCCCTTAATCATTGTCTAAGAGAAACCCGGTCACACCCAGCACTGGACTAGGTTTCACTGTTTCATTATAAGGAGACACGTCTCTCTGCACAAAGAATCATAGAAGTCCTTTCTCTCTTTTTTCCTCCTATACAGCAGAAGTATTCCCTACATCTGAAGCCACACCAGCAGTCCTACCTACATCACTTAGGACTCACGTACGTCAAGGGGGCATTTTTTTTTATATACACATATTCCCTGGTTTTCAAAATTTTCTATACACCAGTTTGTGTTTACCGAAGACCTATACTTTTTGCTAACCAAAAGAAATTCAGAGAAGAATTTTGCTTTTGTGAAAAAAGGAGAAAAATGAAAACAACATTTAGCGTTCGTTTTGCAGGGAGTGTCACAGGGGCAACACATGCTCTGAGCAGCAAGAGTAGCTCCATCAAGCTCCTTCTGCAGTGACTACATTCAGCATCTAGCATCAGGCTGTCATATCTCTGACTGTGTCTGTGAGCATCTGTGCTTTAGCTCGATTTATTTTGTGCATCTGTTAGTAAGAGGTGTCCTAAGGCAATCGCTTCTTCACTTTAGACATTTCAGCTTCAAAAAAGTTTCATAGGAATGCTCTGCTTTCAGAGAGCAGGGGATACCCATATTTTGGGGGGCTTCCCTGGTGTCTCAGATGGTAAAGTGTTTGTCTGCAATTCAGGCATCCCGGGTTCAAACCCTCAGTTGGTAAAGAATCCACCTGAAATGCAGGAGGCACAGTTTCATTCTCCGGGTTGGGATAATCCCCTGGAGAAGGAAATGGCAGCCCACTTCAGTATTCTTGTCTGGGAAATCCCATGGACAGAGGAGCCTGGCAGGCTACAGTCAATGGGGTCACAAGAGTCAGACACGACTCAGTGACTAAACCAACAAATCAGCACCACTCATATTTTCACTATACTGGTTGGTCTTTCCCTAAGAGGAATCTCCCACCAGATGCTAAAAGAAAGAACATTTTCTCATTATCCTGAGATTGAAAGTCATTATAATTTTAAGGGTTTAATTTTCAGGCTTCAACTATTTTACTTTACAACATTTTACCGTCTTCCCTCCAACAAATTGTCACTCCTCTTAAAAAAGGAATGGGACTTAAAGACCTCTATAGCATTTACTAGTATTTTGGTAATTGGGGTGTGAAATGTTTAGAAAGCATGTTTTCACCAGACTTTAAACAGCTCTGGAATATGAATGAAAAGCAAGGAAGCATTTGCCTTAAGTATGTTTTTTTTTGCTGAACTTGGAAAACTGACATCCTTGAGAATGACACCAACAGAAACAAACAGTCCTCCTAGTCCTGTTGCATTGTAGGCTTTATCTTAAGAGAAGAGCATGTAACAACAACCCTGATTTAGGTATCCAGGCCTCTAGTAGAAAGAGGGTTCTGTTACCATAAGTAGAGTTAGTACATTTCTCCATAATGAAGTAAATTGGTGCACAAGAGTTCTTCACTCTGATTACACGTTAGAATCACTGGGGTGGGGAAAGCTTTTAAGACACACTGATGTCCTAGTCCCAACCACAGAGATTATGACTTAATTGACTTGGGGTGGGATCCAGGAATGGGGATTATTTAAAAACTCTCCAAGTGATTCTCCTGGACACCTGAAGTTGAGAAACATGAGTAAAGCACCATGCTTCTCCAACTTTAAAATCTGCCTGAATCACCTGAGAAGGTGGTACAACTGTAGATTTGACTCAGTAGGCCTGGAGAAAGACTTGACACTCTGTATTTCTAACTGGCTCCCAGAACGTGACCATGGTGGGGGCCTGAGGACCATATCTGGAGTAAGAAGAGTGTGATGAAATTGGCAATATCTTGAAAACTGGACAAACTGGAGTCTGAGAATCCAGCAGAATCAAGAATAAAGAGGAAATAAAACTTATTTCAGGAATGAATGGAGTGAATATGGCATGAAAGGCAGATGTCCAAGGGCCTGGCATTCAGTGGCTACACACATTCTGCTTTCATTTCATTTTCCTCCTCTCTACCTTCCCAAGCACCTTCAACCATTCAGAAGGCAAAAGGAAAGAGCTGATGTCCTGTCTGGTTGCTATGGGAACATCATGCTTAACAGAAAAAGAATGGAGGGTATCAGGACCCACAGTGGCTTATTGGCCATTGACCCATGTGTCTAAAAATGCCTTGACATTGAAGTTTCAAGGAGAAATATTTGCATATCTTAAATATAAAATCTACTCAAAGCCAGCCTCCTTGTCTTTCATTATACTGGTCTTCTCATGTAGAATGCCCTCTCTCTTACAAATGAGAATAGTCATCTGTAGCTGCAGATCAAAGTCATCTTTTACAGGTAGTTAGAGCAGTGGTCCCCAATCTTTGTGGCACCAGGGACTGGTTTCACGGAAGATAATTTTTCCATGGACCGGGGCAGGGGTGGGGGTGGGGAGTGGTTTCAGGATGATTCAAGCACATTACATTTGGCGTGTGTTTTATTTCTCATCTAATGCTACCACTGATCTGACAGGAAGTATCAGTCTGCACCCTGGAAGGCTGGGGGTTAGGGACCCCTGGTAAGAAGTTGCTAGGCAGGTATTTTAAAGGGTGTTGAGTGTATTGGTTATAATAGTTGGCCCAGTGAGAAGGATATGCCAAACCCACCTGGAAAGGATGCTTCACATCCCCTTCCCTGAATTTCATTGAACAGGTAGTTTGAACAATAAGTAAACTTTAGATAAGTCATTCTAATTGGGTAGATACCTTAATTTAGCAGAACCTAGCCTGTGCTTGCTAAAAAGAGTGCCCAACACCAAGAATTTTTCATGCACCTTTATTTAAAATAATGTACATTAGGAACCTATGGTATCTATACAAATGTGAGAAAATAAGTACCTTTAAAAATGGAAATTTAAACCCAATGGAAAGATGCTGACTCTAAGGCCTGAGAGATCAACTGTTTTCCTTGCTGCTGCTGCTTGTATAATTATGCTGATATCAAACACATCAAATGTTGGGAAGAAGAGAAACATCTCCTCTTTAGAGAAAAAAAAAACTGCTTTGTATTTTGTGATGCTTTTGGTCTTTGCTAAGATGCTGGTCTTTAAAGTGCCTTGCAGCCTTGCCCCCACCCTGACCTTCCACCCTACACACATGCTAACATTTAGCCACAGACTGGGCTTGTTCACTTCCTTCTCTAGGAATGGACTTGAATGACTTGCTGTCTGAGCACCAGGTCACCACATGGAATGCTCTCACCATCCATCTTTAACCTTCTCTCTAGGGAAAGCTTTCTGCTTCTCTTATCTCTGGCTTCTTAACTTTCCAAGGAATCACCTCAAGACTGAGGGGGTGGTATGTGATGTGGGCTTGTTGCTATGGTGCTAGCAGGTGAGACAGCACGCCTGCTTTCTTGAGAAAGAAAAGGCCATAGATCTTTAACACGGGCATTCATCTCTGTTCCCTCTGCCTCCATCGTCAACACCTGCCTTCCTCCCCTCTCCTTTCCCATTTATATGTTTGTGCTCTTTGTGGTGGATATAGACATTCTTGTCAGGTTGAAAATGTTTACTTTAACAAAAATCTGCTGCAAACTGGATTTCTATCAAACTCCTTTTCCCTGTGTCTCTTGAGTATTATGAAACCAGCCTCAGCATTAAGCTCCAAAGACTGTGCTTTGAAGAGCTTCTGACAGTTGTTTTCATGTATATCTTTCTATATAAATACTAAGCATTTTCTAAGTATCTTCTCCAGCAAAAAGATATATGTATCAATATATATGTCAAAAAACCCACTGTCTTTTACCTTGAATATAAATGATTTACCTTTTTATGTTAGCATGCTGGTATTTTTAATAGAAATTATATCTTGGAGCCAGGTTGTGAGGAAATAGACCTGGGCAATAAAGAAATAGCTAGATACTGATTTTGGCTCAGCCACTAAGATGTAGTCATTCATTTGTCCACTCATTACTCATTCAATAACTACTGTTTAAACACCTACTATGCATTCAGTGCAGATCTAAGCACCAGGGATACAGTGGTAAGCAAAAAGTCTCTGCTTCAAGGAACTTCATTTCTTGAAGTTCCTACTTCATTCTCAAGTAGAGGCAAACTATAAACCAATGGTTCTCAAACTTTAGAAAGAATCTAAGTCTCCTGCAGGTAACTGTTAAAACACAGCTTTCTAAACACCTCACCTAGAGATTCTGAGAATTTGCTTTTCTAGTAAGTTTCCTGGCTCCATGGACCACACTTTGAGAGCAATATAAATATACTGATGTAAACAAATCAACAGGTAAATGCGTAATATAATGCCAGCTAGAGATAACTGCCATGAAGAAAAATAATTCAAGGAAAGGGACAGAATGATGCAGGGAGGTGGGTGCTGATACTTCAGGTCAGAGCATCAGAAAGGGCATTTTTCTTGGCAGAAACCTGAAGTTTTTAGGTTTCTCACAAGAGCATCACATGACCAGTGGCAGCACACGCAGAAACCCTGGCAGGGAGTACCCTGGCCTGGCTGTAGTCATCCCATCCATTATTCTCAGGGTGACATATGCACCCGTCACTGCATGTATCCTGGTGTATGGCTGGATCCATTCTGTGTTTTAGAACTTTGTGGCAGGAACAGTGCAATTTTCATACTTGAATCCCCCAAATCCTACTAAGGAGAAGTTGTTCATTAAATGAGCCAGGCACCACTGGAATGGCTTCACAGCAATTAACTCATTTCATCCTCATGTAAACTACCCAAAGCATGACTTGTTATCATCTTCATTTTACAGATCAAGGAACTGAGCCATGGAGTTAGATACTTTGCTTAGGAACACAGAGATAGGAAGTAGCAGTACCAGGATTTGAGCACGTCTCTCATAGAAACTGGAGGGATAAATGAATGAATGGATGTGGAATGAATGTTAAAACTGAGCCAAGAAGAGCTATCAACTGGCTTCTATATTTTAAGATAGGATCTGTAAGCAATTGGAGTTGAAATGCCTATGTTTGCCCAGTAGATGAGGAGGAGCCTAGATCAGAGGAGTAGCCCAGGTGAGGGAAGGGGTAAGGGGGCCAGGTCTAGAAGGAATATGCTCAGATGTGTGTTAAAGAGGCTTGCTTGGGCAGGTATGGGTTCCCTCCATTGTGAAAGCAGGATGTGCCATTGGCAGCTGGAGGGCAGGACAAAATGCACTCAGCAAACCCCTTCCTCTCAAGGGATCCTGACAAGTTGTGTTTTAATCTAATTAATACATTCAGGAAGTTGGGCCATGAGAAATGTGATTATTTAATTGTTTTGTTCAAAGAGTATGAAGCAGGCTATTAGTCTGGGGTCATGACTCTAAGGTTCATTTCAGGTTATTACCTAGGAGGGTTTTGGAACAAGAGTGGCTGATTGATTCTTTCCCGCTGTTATCCTCATTAATTTACAAAGATTCATTGTGTTGGTGCTAATGTGCAGAGCCTGGAATGAAATGTAAAACAGATCCAGGCTGATAAGAACTGATTTGTATCTGCTATTCTATCTTGTTTCTTCCCCTACATATTCCCTTCTAAAGATTTTCAGGTACATGAATTTCTAGTTTGATTATAATCAACTCTTTTTCCACATGACAAATATTGTCTCTAATGAGTAAGCACTGAGCAGGAAGTAGACATAGGGCATTTTAATTTCAACCCAGCAAAACCTTGGCTTTCCTATTATTCTCCCTATAACCCCAGAGAAATTACCTTTGTTTTTCAGAGTCCTCTTCTGGAAATCTAGATAATAAAATGCAAGTCTGAACACTTTCAACACACATCCCGATTAACATTTCTAAATGACTCCCATGACCTAGAAGTCATGGTTCAAGCTCAATGCTTCCCAAGCCTTCATGATTTGGCCTCAACTTTTTTTCCAGTCTCATTCTGCCACTGACTGGCAAGTATTTTTTGTTCTGTTGTATTAAATGGTGTTCTGTGTTTAAGGTACTATTTCTCTGGCAAATCTTGCCCTACCTGTGTGTGTGCTCGGTCATGTCTGACTCTTTGTGACCCCATGGACTACAGCCTACCAGGCTCCTCTGTCCTTGGGATCATCCCAGCAAGAACACTGGAGTGAGTTGCCATTTCCTTCTCCAGAGGATCTTCCCGACCCAGGGATCGAACTGATGTCTTCTGTATTGCACGAGACTTCTTTTATGGCTGAGCCATTGAGGAAGCCCTAGTTGTCAAAATCTTTTTCTTCATTTAACCTATCATCAGTTTTGTGAAGCTTTTCTGGCTCCCATAGACAAATTGCACAACATCTTACGTGCATTCTTGGTTCCTCCATTAACACTTGCTATATTTTATTGTAATTATTTGTCTAAATGCATATTTCATTGTCATTTTTATCAGTGTGTGGGTATATATACACCCTCCACTCCACTGTAAACTTGAAGACAGAGGAGCAGGTCACAGCTTCAGATCAGATCAGTCGCTCAGTCATGTCCGACTCTTTGCGACCCCATGAATTGCAGCACGCCAGGCCTCCCTGTCCATCACCAACTCCCGGAGTTCACGCAGACTCACATCCATCGAGTCAGTGATGCCATCCAGCCATCTCATCCTCCGTTGTCCCCTTCTCCTCTTGCCCCCAATCCCTCCCAGCATCAGAGTCTTTTCCAATGACTCAACTCTTCGCATGAGGTGGCCAAAGTACTGGAATTTCAGCTTTAGCATCATTCCTTCCAAAGAAATCCCAGGGCTGATCTCCTTGCAGTCCAAGGGACTCTCAAGAGTCTCCAACGCCACAGTTCAAAAGCATCAATTCTTCGGTGCTCAGCTTTCTTCACAGTCCAACTCTCACATCCATACATGATCACAGGAAAAACCATAGCCTTGACTAGACGAACCTTTGTTGGCAAAGTAATGTCTCTGCTTTTGAATATGCTATCTAGGTTGGTCATAACTTTCCTTCCAAGGAGTAAGTGCCTTTTAATTTCATGACTGCAGTCACCATCTGCAGTGATTTTGAAGCCCAGAAAAATAAAGTCTGACACTGTTTCCCCATCTATTTGCCATGAAGTGATGGGACCGGATGCCATGATCTTCGTTTTCTGAATGTTGAGCTTTAAGCCAACTTTTTCACTCTCCACTTTCACTTTCATCAAGAGGCTTTTTAGTTCCTCTTCACTTTCTGCCATAAGGGTGGTGTCATCTGCATATCTGAGGTTATTGATATTTCTCCCGGCAAACTCCATTCCAGCTTGTGTTTCTTCCAGTCCAGCATTTCTCATGATGTACTCTGCATATAAGTTAAATAAGCAGGGTGACAATATACAGCCTTGACGTACTCCTTTTCCTATTTGGAAGCAGTCTATTGTTCCATGGCCAGTTCTAACTGTTGCTTCCTGACCTGCATACAAATTTCTCAAGAGGCAGATCAGGTGGTCTGGTATTCCCATCTCTTTCAGAATTTTCCACAGTTTATTGTGATCCACACAGTCAAAGGCTTTGGCATAGTCAATAAAGCAGAAATAGATGTTTTTCTGGAACTCTCTTGCTTTTTCCATGATCCAGTGGATGTTGGCAATTTGATCTCTGGTTCCTCTGCCTTTTCTGAAACCAGCTTGAACAGCAGGAAGTTCATGGTTCACATATTGCTGAAGCCTGGCTTGGAGTCCTATATGCCAAATAACTAACAACTGACTGCAGTAACAGTAATTTAACATATGTTGATTCAGGAATAAATGAAATAATATATCAGGCCTGTTTGACATCTTAGATTATGATGACCAAATCATATATTAAATACTAACGCTCTTTTTAAACCCCAAACTACACAACAGTGTGCCTGTGTAAGGAATCATTTACTGAAGTGTCCCCAAAACATTTTCTAACTCCATTTTGATCATGTAGTCTTAAATATTTTCACTTTCATGTCAGAAAAGTCACACATTCATTCAACCAATAAATATACCCGCCAAGCTACATAGCAGATGCTGGAGAGTGGAAATAACAGGAAAGTGGCCCTGAGCCTTGTGGATATCAGTCACAATGGATGAGACTTGAGAAACTCCCCCAGGTTTGGGCTGAGTGGCACTTCAGTGCCTGTCCTGTCCTGCCTTCTCCCTTGGACTGTCTACTGGGTCTGATGCTTTGATCCACGGTTGGTTAGATCTTGTACCTGAACCTTTCCTTTGATCCATGGTTGGCTCGACCTTGCACCTGAACCTTTTGTTTCTTTGCGTGGCGGTGATGGCTGCTGGCTCTTTTTTCACAATGTCCCCACCCCTACCCCAGCTGGGGTGGATAGCAGACTGTTTTCTGGACCGATCGGCCAAAAAAATAAATTCTAGCTGCTGGGGCTATAGAGAAAAGTGCAGAATGAACCGGTTCTTCGGAGGTTTCAGCCTGGGACATTGTTGGTCTAGGATCATTGATTGCATTTTATCCTTTCCCTTTCAATTCCACATAGTACCAAAATCCAATCAAGGTATTTGATGTAAAATGTTTTGAATTTCCCTTAATGAACAGTAAGAAATACAGTGAGAAAAAAACCCTGAACTTTCCCCCCCCACCTACCCCTTCAGGTCTCTAGTTTTTTTATCTGCAAGAGATACTTTGATTCTGTGATCACTGGTAACTGCTATGAATTTCTTCACTCAAAATTGTCCAATTCAGCAACTCACCAGCCTTAACTACTCTGGCTATGGAAGCCTCTGGCTATAGTGGGGTTTTTTTTTGTCAGTGGCAGCCTCTGACAAAGTGGTTTCTGATGATGATTTTTCTGAAAAGTGGTCTGTCTTTCATTGCCTCAGCCTCGCCTCTGCTCTCCCCCATCACCTCTATTGGAAAGTTATGGAGAGAAGGAGGTAGGGAGAGATGAGGGGTCAAATCTGTTACTTTTTATAGAGGTGGAGTGAGAATAATTTCCTGTGAAAGCCAAGGACATTCTTTCATTAGTTTTGCTTCCTGTTCTGGGTCTTATATGCTTGGTGATTTTCTTTCTTTTTTTTTCCTTTTGGAACTTCTATGAGCCAGTTTCCTGTGCCTGAGGCTGGTGAGCGATAGAGTTTTATGAGTTTGGCCCACCTACTCGGCAGTGAGCCTGGGGATAGGGGTGAATGAATAGAAGTGAGCCGCCTAAGTCATCCCTAAATATTTTGGATAGGAGTTCAAAAGACAAGTCTCAAATAAATATTCTGGGAAGCAGCCAAACAGAATTTTAGGGTTCAGGAAGACTCAGGGTGGGGGAATATATTTCAACTTCCTGCCCCTTGGATTTCAATGTCAATCTTCCAAAAATTGCTCACTTGCACATTAATCAGTGTTAAAGAGTTGGCTGTGTGCCCCACTCTGTTCTGGGTGCTGGATGGATCAGGTAATGACCAGAAACACAACTCAGATGGATTTAAGCAGAAATGTATTGCCCCATATAAGAGTTAGGGTTGTCTAGCTTCAGGCGAGGCTGGATCCACCTGTTCAGTATCTTTAGGAATCCACCTTTCTCTGTATCTCAGAATTATATTTCTTTATTAGCTTTATTCTTATAAAGCTTTTGCTTTAAGACTTTTGCTACTTGATAACCACATGGCCACAGGCAATTTTAGGCTTATGTTCTCTCAGCTTTAATCTCACTGAGAAAAGGCTTTCTCTTGCCCAGTACTTCCAGAAAACACCCTATACCTGATTCTCCTGAACATAGAATGGATCTTGCATTCCATCCTGAGCTTGTCACTATGGCTTTGCATGGCCAGACCTATGCCAATCCCTGAAAGAGCAGGGAAATTATATCAGCGCTACCTTAATCACTTGACCTGAGATGGGAGGGAAAAAGAAAACCAAATTATCTAACCAGAGGAAAAACAGAGTATAGCATAAAAACATATCCACTTCAATAATGAAGAAATTGGCTAAATGATAGTAATTAACTCGCACAAGCTCATACAGCTAGCATGATACATTTTTTAAATGACTCTCAAATCCAGATTTTGTAAATTTGAAATAAGTCCCCTTTTTCCGGTTCAAATGTTTGTATTTTTTTCCTCACTCAAACATTCCACATGCATTTCAGTTGTGTGAAAATGAAAGTCACTCAGTTGTGTCTGACTCTTTGTGACCCCATGGACCCATAAAGTTCATGGAATTCTCCCAGCCAGAATACTGGATGAACATTTAAATTAGCAGAGTCAGTAAAGCCGATTGCCCTTCCTAATGTGAGTGAGCCTCATCCAATCAGTTGAAGGTCTGGCTAGAAGAAAAACGTTGACCCATACTCCAGACTGGGACATCCACTCTTTTCTCTGCTTTCAGATTCAAACTGAAATGTTAACACTTCCTGGGTCTTGAGTCTGCCAGTCTTATGGTGGGAACTACACCATCAGCTCTGTTAGTTCTCAGGCCTTTTCAGACTGGAAATAAACTGATGGCTTTTCTGAGTCTCCACGGTTGACTCACTCTGTAGATTTTAAAATTTGCCCACTTTAATAATTATAGGAGCCAGTTTTTTTATTGTTAACTTCTCTCACTGTTTCTCTCTCTATATGTGTACACACACACATACACACACACACACATTATACATATGTACACATATATATACAAAATTCTGAATGATTTTATTTGACAAAAATCATTATTTTAAACACCATGTATGCTCACTCAGTCATGTCCAACTCATTGCCACCCTGTTAACTGTAGCCTGCCAGACTCCTCTGTCCATGGGATTTTCCAGACAAGAGTACGGGAGTGGGTTGCCATTTTCTACTCCAGTTTAAACACCATCCTTGCTTATTTTTCTTACTGATGAAAGAGGAGGATTAATTTGTCTTCTAGTCTACAATTGCCATGATGTCTTCCAACAGGAAAGCTTCGGAGTAGAATAGATCAGGTAAAACAAGGAGGATAGCTGTGAACTGCTCCTTGAATTCTTAGGTGTGATGTCCTTTCACTTACTGAGGTCAACTTCTTTCTACTTAATATACTTCTAAAAGTATCAAACTAGTGATAAATGCTATTCCATTTTTCATGTCACAAATACTTGGCCAGGAAAGGAAAAAAAAAAAAAAAAAGATTTACACAGAGCAGCTAAAGTCAAATTCATAAATAACGATGTTTTAAAAGGTGAGTTATTTCTATTCCACACAATAGCAAATACCTACATTATTCATTTTTGAGTTGATCTTATCTGAATTCTCACACTTTCCTCTGGGTTAGGGAGAATAAAAAAGCATTCCTTGTCTTAAAAACATACCTTGCTTAAAAAGGCAGTTAATTCCTCTGGGAACATGTGTCATGTGATGTTGCTGGTTTCAAAAGACAGACTCAAATAATAAGTCTATTGATTCCCCTTATTTATCCTACTAATGGTCATTAGGAATGCTATGTAAACAGATTTGTTCCTCTCAGATGAAATTCTGGGAAAAGAGGATCAGGAATTCAGATTTCTACTTTGAGATGATAAGTCTAAGAAAAAAAAAAAACATTGAAAATTCTTTAACTCTGTAACTATAATTACTGGTCTAAATTCTACTTTTAAAATTTAAAGACTCAGCAGATTTTGTTGATTTTGGAGGGGGGTGGGAGTATAAATATTTAAACCACTAAAACAATTTGCATTTACTTCATTCCAGGCTACCTCAAATTTAGTGAGAAAGACATAATAAGGAAACCAAAAATGTGTGGAAACCTGGAGAAAGGCAGTGAGGTGAGAGACTATTGCAATGAGTGGACTGCTCAGTGATGGTTGGAATTATACAAAAAAAATCTGGAAATGTGAAACCCAGTGTCTTAGAGAAAAATCTGAAACTAAGTGACAAAAGATGTAAGTCTTTAGCTGAATTTTAGTCATTTACTAGCTCTAGTATGGGCTTGATATCCTCAAACATTTAAACCATGTGGAAGATCCCCTGGAGGAGGGCATGGAAACTCACTCCAGTATGCTTGCCTAGAGAATCCCATGAACAGAGGAGCCTTGTGGGCTATAGTCCATAGGGTCTCAAGGAGTCAGACATGACTGAGATGACTTAGCACACATGCATTCGAACTGTGGTGCTAGAGAAGACTCTAGAGAGTCCCTTGTACAGCAATGAGATCAAACCAGTCAATCCTAAAGACAATCAACCCTGAATATTCATTAGAAGGACTGATGCTGAAGCTCCAATACTTTGACCAAGTGATGCAAAGAGCTGACTCATTGGAAGCAACTCTGATGCTGGGAAAGATTGAGGGCAGGAGGAGAAGGGGGCGACAGAGGATGAAATGATTGGATGGTATCATCAACTCAATGGACATGAGTTTGAGCAAACTGGGAGATGGTGATGGACAGGGGAGCCTGGTGTGCTCTAGTCCATGGGGTCGCAAAGAGTTAGACACCACTTAGTGACTGAACAACACTACACACACACACACACACACACACACACGAGTTTATACACACACATACATAAAACACTTTCTATATTTGTTATCCACACCTCAATAGATGAGTTTCAAATAAAATCATGAATGTAAATGTGTCTGGTAAATTCAACTCAGGAGCTATAACTGATTTGAGAATGTAAAGAAGACAATCCTGGGGACTTCCCTGGTGGTCCAGTGGTTAGGAATCCACCTTCCAATGCAGGGAATGAGGGTTTAATCCCTGGTCAGGAACAAAGATACCACATACCACTGGGCAACTAAGCCCATGTGCCACAACCAGAGAGAAGCCAGTGTGATGCAAAAGGAGCCCTTGAGCTGCAATTAAGATCTGATACAGCCAAAAATAAATCAATAAATACTTTAAAAAATGAAGACCATCCTGGCATGACCTGTGCCAGGCATGTAAGGCCTGGGAGATGGGAGAAGAAAGACACGAGAGGGGTTCAGTTCAGTCACTTAGTCATGTCTGACTCCGCAACCCCATGGATGGCAGCACGCCAGGCCTCCCTGTCCATCACCAAATCCCAGAGCTTGCTCAAACTCCTGTCCATCATGTCAGTGATGCCATCCAACCATCTCAACCTCTATCTTCCCCTTCTCCTTCCATCTTCAATTCTTCCTAGCATCAGGGTCTTTTCCAATGAGTTGGTTTCTTGCATCAGGTGGCCAAAGCATTGGAGTTTCAGCTTCAGCATCAGTCCTTCCAGTGAATATTCAGGACTGATTTCCTTTAGGATGGACTGGTTGGATCTCCTTGCAGTCCAAGGGACTCTCAAGAGTTTTCTCCAACACCACAATTCAAAAGCATCAATGCTTTGACGTTCAGCTTTCTTTATAGTTCAACTCTCATATCCATACATGACTACTGGAAAAACCATAGCCTTGACTAGATGGACCTTTGTTAGTAATGTCTCTGCTTTTTAATATGCTGTCTAGGTTGGTCATAACCTTTCTTCCAAGGAGCAAGTGTCTTTTAATTTCATCTGCAGTGATTTTGGAGCCGAGAAAAATAAAGTCTCTCACTGTTGTTGTTTTTTCCCCATCTATTTGCCATGAAGTGATGAGACCAGATGCCATGATCTTAGTTTTCTGAATGTTGAGTTTTAAGCCAACGTTTTCACCCTCCTCTTTTACTGTCATCAAGAGGCTCTTTAGTTCTTTTTCACTTTCTGCCATAAGGGTGCTGTCATCTGCATATCCAAGGTTATTGATATTTCTCCTGGCAATCTTGATTCCAGCTTGTGCTTCATCTAGCCTGGCATTTCGCTTGACATACACTACATATAAGTTAAATAAGCAGGGTGACAATATACAGCCTGATGTACTCCTTTCCCGATTTGGAACCAGTCTGTTGTTCCATGTCCAGTTCTGTTACTCCTTGACCTGAATACAGATTTCTCAAGAGGCAGGTCAGGTGGTCTGGTATTCCCATTTCTTTCAGAATTTTCCACAGTTTGTTGTGATCCACATAGTCAAAGTCTTTGGCATAGTCAATAAAGCAAAAGTAGATGTTTTTCTGGAACTTTCTTGCTTTTTTGATGATCCAGTGGATGTTGGCAATTTGATCTCTGGTTCTTCTGCTTTTTCTAAACCCAGCTTGAACATCTGGATGTTCACAGTTCAAAAACTGCAGAAGCCTGGCTTGGAGAATTTTGAGCATTACTTTGGTAGGGTGTCAGATGAGTGCAATTATGTGGTAGTTTGAACATTCTTTGGCATTGCCTTTCTTTGGGATTGGAATGAAAACTGACCTTTTCCAGTCTTGTGGCCACTGCTGAGCTTTCCAGATTTGCTGGCATATTGAGTATAGCACTTTCACAACATCATCTTTCAGGATCTGAAATAGCTCAACTGGAATTCCATCACTTCCACTAGCTTTGTTTGTTGTGATGCTTCCTAAGGCCCATTTGACTTCATATTCCAGGATGTCTGGCTCTAGGTGAGTGATCATACCATAGTGGTTATCTGGGTCATTAAGATCTTTTTTGTATAGTTCTTCTGTGTATTCTTGCCACCTCTTCTTAATATCTTCTGCTTCTGTTAGGTCCATGCCATTTCTGTCCTTTATTGTGCTCAGCTTTGCATGAAATTTTCCCTTGATATCTCTAATTTTCTTGAAGAGATCTCTAGTCTTTCCCATTCTGTTTTTTTTCTTCTATTTCTTTGCGTTGATTGCTGAGGAAGGCTTTCTCATCTCTCCTTGCTATTCTTTGGAACTCTGCATTCAAATGGGTATAGCTTTCCTTTTCTCCCTTGCCTTTAGCTTCTCTTCTTTCTCAGCTATTTGTCAGGCCTCATCAGATAACCTTTTTGCCTTTCTTTTTCTTGAGGATGGTCTTGATCACTGCCTCCTGTACAATGTCATGAACCTCCATCCATAGTTCTTCAGGCATTCTGTCTATCAGATCTAATCCCTTCAATCTGTCACTTCCACTGTGTAATCATAAGGGATTTGATTTAGGTCATTCTTAAATGGTCTAATGGTTTTCCCTACTTTCTTCAAATCAAGTTGGAATTTGGCAATAAGGAGTTCATGATCTGAGCCACAGTCAGCTCCCAGTCTTGTTTTTGCTGACTGTATAGAGGTTCTCCATCTTTGGCTGCAAAGAATATAATCAATCTGATGTTTGTATTGACCATTTGGTGATGTCCTTGTGTAGAGTCTTCTCTTGTGTTGTTAGAAGAGGGTGTTTGCAATGAACAATGTGTTCTTTTGGCAAAACTCTTGTTAGCCTTTGACCCTCTTTATTTTGTATTCCAAGGTCAAATTTGCCTGTTACTCCAGGTAGCTCTTGCCTTCCTACTTTTGTGTTCCAGTTTATAATAAGAAGGGTATGTGAAGATAATAGAGCAAGGATGCTCAAAATGCTACAGGGACCAGGGGAATAAAGACCAGCTGTGAAGCAGGCCAGCTGAGGATTCTGGGTAATATGTCAGTGGGGACTGAGATAACACATGATCTTTTCAAAGGAAGAAAGAGCCTCTCAGCCCCAGTCTATCACTCCCATACAAGAATCCCAGGCAGAAGTGCTGACACTTCCAATTATTTGTGGGAAGCTCTAAATAGAGATTTCCACATGATATAAACTGAACTTTAATTTTTTTTAAATTCAAGAGGAGATAGGAATTAAAATATTCCAGTGAATGAAAGAAATAAACTTGCATGAATTACCTATTCTATAAAAGCAGACTGATCATTGAAGGAAATGTGAGTCACTTGGTTTAATTACTTGAATCTACCCAGCAGTACCTGAGTACCTGTGTGTCCCAAATGTATTGTATCAAAACTAATAACACTGAGTAACAATTGAAGCCACATGGCTTTGCTTTAAAATCTATTACATACTTGATGATCTCTACTTAACACCTGTCACATGCTCCCCCATGCTTCTGACACATTAAGTTGCAGAATACTCCTTGGACACAATAGACTTTTCACAGCACTGTGCTTTCTCAAATGCTGTTTCTTCTGCATGAAATTCTTTTCCGATTACTGCATAGCGGAGCTAAGGATTTTTCTTTAAACTCCAACTCAGGTGTAATTGTTTCTATCACCCAGTTTAAGCTCGCTATGTAGAAGTATTCATTTTGTGTTTCGTATTCCTATAGTTCTTTGCTTATATTCCTGTAATAGAATTTGCTAAGTTGAATTAAAATATGAGACATTTTTTATTTCAAAAGACTGAGCATCTAAAAGGTAGGAACTAAATTTTCAACCTGTTACACCAGCACACAGAGAGGTTACTGAAATATCATGGGTTCTCCAGAAACACTTGTTGAGAGGATAAACAATAGAGTTCCATTTCTACTTAATATATAGAATAGTGGAAAGAGTATTGAGTGAAAGATTATAGCTTTTCTTCAACCCAGTAAAGTCTGAAACTAGAGGGAACCATACAGACAGAAATCTGAGGAAAGACCACTGCTGCTGAAGAGAGATAAATACAGGCATGCACACTCTGTCTCTATACACAAGCAATTTTATTTATCCACTCATCAGTATACATGTAGGCTTTTCCCATATTTTGGCTATTGTGTATAATGCTACAATTAACATGGGAGTTTAGGTATCTCTTTCAGGTACTGATCTTCTTTCCTTTGGATATATACTAAGAAGTGGGATCACACCAGCTCTGTGGCATAATGCATAGTGTGTGGGATAACGTCTAAGTACCAGGTTTTTCTTAATGTAATTTCTTCACTTATGATAAAAACATCTCTTGAATGACTCCACATACAACATTGATTAGTGGAAAGCTATTTGTCCGTATAATATTTTTAATGTATACATATGTCAACACATGACATTATGCCCTTAGTATACTTTTTACTTATTTATGACTCTCAGCAAGTTGGTTGGGCAGTGACATTTGGTGAGCCACACTGTGAAAGGTCTCAGCCAATGACACATGACTTCTACCATGTTAACCTGAGTTGAGAATGCTCTGCAATGGGCCACCATGCTGCTCACTTCACCGTGAGCCACCTTTCCCTCATTTATATTTATACTGTACCCTGTGGTTTTTTCAAAGTTATGATAGCTGACTGAAGATCTGTAAGACACGGTTTAGATGTGTTACAAAGTAGCTAAAAAAGTATCAGGTTGAGTGCTGGTCCTCTTTCAAGTACATGGTTGAGGAAAGAAGGGGTAAAGGTCAGAAGGCAATTAGAAACTGGTGAAAGTCTTTTGACAATATTTCAGGTGTCATAATACCACTATAGCCTGTAACAATTATACAACATTATTTTAACTGTAGTTGGCAGAAACACTGGCTGGAGGTATGCTTCAGGCAAATTTAGGGAATTGAAGAAAATAATTTCGAAAACCAGTTAGCTTTCCCATTCTCTAGGATATACCCAATCTCTCCCACACTCTACAAATTGGTCATATGGTCATTTGTTGAATGAATGGCCTGACAATTCATTTATGACTGCTGTGAATGAGTGATAAATTAATGACAACTGTACATGGTAACTAAAGACTAGGACTATATATGTAGTCTTTGTAGGATGTTGCTTGTGTCTATAACTTTCAAGTCCTGGTATGAGGCTATCCAATATCTGTAATGAAGAGTCAACATTAGATTGTACCTGAGTAATCAGTTATTTATGTTGAGTCCAATCATGGCTTCTTTGGTTAGCTGTTTTTAAGATCACACCTGCAAAATTTCTTCCCATGTGCTACTTAAACCTCTGATTCTAAGGAGATAATTCCCCAAATGATGGTTGCTCAACCTTTGCCATTCATCTCATATTAGGGTATAATCTTTTATTTGAAAGCACAGAAAGAAAATATAAACCAACAAGAGAGAGAAAAAGAGATTATTTTGCAATGTACCTGGAAAATTGTGAAATTTTGGAGGGTCTCAGATAATACCAAGGTGTGTGATTATATCATCTTTGAGGTGATTCCGTCTGATTGGGTAACTGCCCTTCTCAGGACAATCAGTGAAGACAGTTCAGTTCAGTTCAGTCGCTCAGTTGTGTCCGACTCTTTGCGACCCCATGAATCACAGCATGCCAGGCCTCCCTGGCCATCACCAACTCCCAGAGTTCACTGAGACTCACGTCCATCGAATCAGTGATGCCATCCAGCCATCTCATCCTCTGTCGTCCCCTTCTCCTCCTGCCCCCAATCCCTCCCAGCATCAGAGTCTTTTCCAATGAGTTAACTCTTCCCATGAGGTGGCCAAAGTACTGGAGTTTCAGCTTTAGCATCATTCCTTCCAAAGAAATCCCAGGGCTGATCTCCTTCAGAATGGACTGGTTGGATCTCCTTGCAGTCCAAGGGACTCTCAAGAGTCTTCTCCAACACCACACTTCAAAAGCATCAATTCTTCGGTGCTCAGCCTTCTTCACAGTCCAACTCTCACATCCATACATGACCACTGGAAAAACCATAGCCTTGACTAGATGGACCTTTGTTGGCAAAATAATGTCTCTGCTTTCAATATGCTGTCCAGGTTGGTCATAACTTTCCTTCCAAGGAGTAAGCGTCTTTTAATTTCATGGCTGCATCACCATCTGCAGTGATTTTGGAGCCCAGAAAAATAAAGTCTGACACTGTTTCCACTGTCTCCTCATCTATTTCCCATGAAATGATGGGACCGGATGCCAAGATCTTCATTTTCTGAATGTTGAGTTTTAAGCCAACTTTTTCACTCTCCACTTTCACCTTCATCAAGAGGCTTTTTAGTTCTTCTTCACTTTCTGCCATAAGGGTGGTGTCATCTGCATATCTGAGGTTATTGATATTTCTCCCAGCAATCTTGATTCCAGCTTGTGCTTCCTCCAGCCCAGGGTTTCTCATGATGTACTCTGCATATAAGTTAAATAAACAGGGTGACAATATACAGCCTTGACGTACTCCTTTTCCTATTTGGAAGCAGTCTATTGTTCCATGGCCAGTTCTAACTGTTGCTTCCTGACCTGCATACAGGTTTCTCAAGAGGCAGATCAGGTGGTCTGGTATTCCCATCTCTTTCAGAATTTTCCACAGTTTATTGTGATCCACACAGTCAAAGGCTTTGGCATAGTCAATAAAGCAGAAATAGATGTTTTTTCTGGAACTCTCTTGCTTTTATAATGATCCAGTGGATGTTGGCAATTTGGTCTCTGGTTCCTCTGCCTTTTCTGAAACTAGCTTGAACATCTGGAAGTTCACAGTTCACATATTGCTGAAGCCTGGCTTGGAGAATTTTGAGCATTACTACTAGCATGTGAGATGACTCTACACATGGACATCACCAGATGGTCAACACCAAAATCAGATTGATTATATTCTTTGCAGCCAAAGATGGAGAAGCTCTATACAATCAACAAAAACAAGACCAGGAGCTGACTGTGGCTCAGATCATGAACTCCTTATTGCCAAATTCAGACTGAAATTGAAGAAAGTAGGGAAAACCACTAGACCATTCAGGTATGACCTAAATCAAATCCCTTATGATTATACAGTGGAAGTGAGAAATAGATTTAAGGGACTAGATCTGATAGAGTGCCTGATGAACTATGGAATGAGGTTCGTGACATTGTACAGGAGACAGGGATCAAGACCATCCCCATGGAAAAAAAAAATGCAAAAAAGCAAAATGGCTGTCTGGGGAGGCCTTACAAATAGCTGTGAAAAGAAGAGACGTGAAAAGCAAAGGAGAAAAGGAAAGATATAAGCATCTGAATGCAGAGTTCCAAAGAATAGCAAGAAGAGATAAGAAAGCCTTCCTCAGCGATCAATGCAAAGAAATAGAGGAAAACAACAGAATGGGAAAAACTAGAGATCTCTTCAAGAAAATTAAAGATATCAAGGGAACATTTCATGCAAAGATGGGCTCAATAAAGGACAGAAATGGTATGGACCTTACAGAAGCAGAAGATATTAAGAAGAGGTGGTAAGAATACACAGAAGAACTGTGCACAAAAGAGCTTCACAACCCAGATAATCACGATGGTGTGATCACTCACCTAGAGTCAGACATCCTGGAATGTGAAGTCAAGTGGGCCTTAGAAAGCATCACTACGAACAAAGCTAGTGGAGGTGATGGAATTCCAGTGGAGCTATTTCAAATCCTGAAAGATCATTCTGTGAAAGTGCTGCACTCAATATGCCAGCAAATTTGGAAAATTTAGCAGTGGCCACAGGACTGGAAAAAGTCAGTTTTCATTCCATTACCAAAGAAAGGCAATGCCAAAGAATGCTCAAACTACCGCACAATTGCACTCATCTCACACACTAGTAAAGTAATGCTCAGTGAAGACAGGTAGATGTCAACTTGAATCTTGTATGTCCATCCCTGTAGATTTGGAATAGGATACTTTTCAAGGTGAAGAGAAAGACTGTTGGCAAAGGGGAGATGAGTAACACGGAGCTAGCTTATATACTCTTCTGATGCTGTGACTCCTGGAACCCAAAGGATAACTAGGGTGGGATCAAAAATTCATTTGCTTATGTTTTTTGCTCTAACTGGATTCCTCTCTACCAAAATCTAACTTGCAAAATATCCTCATGATCCTTTGTTGTTGTCTTTTGTTTAGTCGCTAAGTCATGTCCGACTCTTTTGTGACCCCATGGACTGTAGCCCGTCAGGCTCCTCTGTCCACAGGATTTCCCCAGGTAAGATACTCGAGTGAGTTTCCATTTCCTTCTCCAGGGGATCTTCCCAACCCAGGGACCAAACCCATGGTCTCTCCTGCATTGGCAGACAGATTCTTTACTACTGAACCACCAGGGAAACCCCACGATCCTTTATTTGTCCATAAAACCTCCAGGATAGAATGAATTACTATTTTTTTCTGAAATCCTACAGCATTTATTATCTAAGTCACATTTTCAGTTAAAACCAATCCACTATTCATTTCTTGCACTTATATCACATATAAGACATTCTGCTAAGGAAATGAAGAGATAAAAGGGTCTCTGCTGGCCATTAGGCCATTTTAAATATAACGCGTGAGATCAACACGTCCATGATCAACCAAAGGCGAGGCAGTCTTGGCAAATGTGTACTCAGACACCATGTGCTTTCCTGCCTCTGTCTTGTTAGTGCTTTTTTCTTCTGTCTGCAATGCCCGATCCCTAATATTTATTTCAGATAGAGCCCAAATGTTATTTTCTCTGCAAACCAAGACATTTTTTTCTATTAATACACTTCCTCCATAAAAGAACTAGGCTTATAAAAGCAATAGTAAGATATTTGTTCTTACGTGTGTTTCTTGTATCCCACTATAAATGTCTGAAGGGCAATGGGGATGTATTATTTAATGCCCATTTTCTGGCATGTAGTGTATCAGCACAGAGTACACCATCAATAAATAGAAGTCAAACATATCTTTTGCCTCTTGTGTGAGTGAGCATGTCAAGTCCTGTTGGAGCTAGGGGCATGAAAGGCAATCTGTTACAGGAGAAATCACAAACGTTTCATAATTTCCAATGTCGTTGTACTCTTAACAAGAACCGTGTATACTACTAAAGTATTTCCATTTTATAGGTGCAAAAACCAAGGCACAGAAGGGAATTGACTTGCTCAAAGTCCTGGGGCTTTAAATGATAGAGCTATGATTTGAACCAGGCAGTCTAGTTTCAGTGTAGGGCTCTTTAGCAATTTTACTGCCTCCCTAAGAGTATACTATATTTTAAAAATGCATACTATATTCCTAGGATTCAACAACTATTATTTAATTTTTGTCTCCCTTTTATTCTGACTTACTTCCATCCCTGTCTTAACTGAGCAGAAATTCAAAAGCCAGTGCTTATGGAGGTGCTGACATCTTACAAATAAAACACTCTTCCTAAAAAGACACCTAAAGGCAATGACTGGAGAACTTCTCTATATATTTTCTCAAACATTAGAATCTAATTCTCTTGGTTCACTTTGTATCATTCTGGAGACAGCATTTCCATTAGACCACATGTGAATTTCACTGAAATACCAAAGATTCAAATGAGAGCATAGCCCAGAGACATTCACTTATGCTGAAAATAGGCAGAAATCAGCAAATGCCAAGTGATGTAGTCAGAGGTCTCTGGCACAGACCCCTGTGGAGCTTTCATCTGCTGGAAGCATGTCACTCATCTTGGCATTTTGTGGGGAACCACAACTAAAGGACCAAGGCACATTCCCATCAAATGGTTATCAGATGCAAGTCTGCAGTTTCTCAAAGAGCACCCTGTGGTTTCGAATTAGCAGTTCACCGCAGAGCTAAAGACAATTCCAGAGGCCTCCTCCTTCAATTCTCCTCAGAAAAAGGAAATTAGTCAAACATAACTGAAAAGATAAGTAGTTTATTCCCTGTGATTGTCAGATACATTGACTTACCAGAAACACTATGTTGGAAAAAAAAAATTAATGCAACTTCTTACATGAGAGATGAGACAGTTATAGAATAACCTTAAACCCCCAGTGACATTGAGATCTTTAAAAAATAATTGCATAGCATAGAGAGAGGATTTGCTGTTGTTGTTTAGTCACTAAGTCATGTTTGATTCTTTGCAACTCCATAGATTATAGCACGCCAGGTTCCTCTTTCATGGGATTTCCCAGGCAAGAATACTAGAGTGGGTTTCCATTTCCTTCTCCAAGGGATCTTCCCAATCCAGAGATCAAACTCATGTCTCCTGCTTGGCAGGCAGATTCTTTACCACTGAGCCACCATGGCTCAGCTTAGTTAAAACTAACCTGCAAGAATGCTCAGTTCAGTTCAGTCGCTCAGTCATGTCTGACTCTGCGACCCCATGAATCGCAGCATGCCAGGCCTCCCTGTCCATCACCAACTCCCGGAGTTCACCCAAACTCATGTCCATCAAGTCGGTGATGCCATCCAGCCATCTCATCCTCTCTTTTCCCCTTCTCCTCCTGCCCCCAATCCCTCCCAGCATCAGAGTCTTTTCCAATGAGTCAACTCTTTGCATGAGGTGGCCAAAGTACTAGAGTTTCAGCTTTAGCATCAGTCCTTCCAATGAACACCCAGGACTGATCTCCTTTAGAATGGACTGGTTGAATCTCCTTACAGTCCAAGGGACTCTCAAGTGTCTTCTCCAAACATAAATACATTCAGAGTTTTAAAAAAGTTTTCCGGATATCTTACTGGTTCTTTTGACTAATTGAATAAAACAAAAAATTGCAGCCCACGTCATGACATTTACCTCAAATAAATACCATGAAAGAGATGTGATGTAAGTTCATTGTGAAAATTTCAGCTTTCAATGAAATGAAGACTTAGCCTATATAATTTGTCCATCAAATATTCCAAACAAAATTTGACTTGCTGAAATGAGCTTAGGAGACAAATAGCTATGATTTGCCCTCAGATACTGGAGAGGGCAATGGCATCCCACTCCAGTACTCTTGCCTGGAAAATCCCATGGATGGAGGAGCCTGCTGGGCTGCAGTCCATGGGGTTTCTAAGAGTCACACATGACTGATTGACTTTACTTTCACTTTTCACTTTCATGCATTGGAGAAGGAAATGGCAACCCACTCCAGTGTTCTTTTTTATTATAAAATTTTTTATTTTATTTTTAAACTTTACAAATTGTATTAGTTTTGCCAAATACCAAAATGAATCCGCCACAGGTATACCTGTGTTTCCCAACCTGAACCCTCCTCCCTCCTCCCTCCCCATACCATCCCTCTGGGTCGTCCCAGTGCACCAGCCCCAAGCATCCAGTATCGTGCATCAAACCTGGACTGGCAACTCGTTTCATACATGATATTATACATGTTTCAATGCCATTCTCCCAAATCTTCCCACCCTCTCCCTCTGCAACAGAGTCCATAAGACTGTTCTATACATCAGTGTCTCTTTTGCTGTCTCGTACACAGGGTTATTGTTATCATCTTTCTAAATTCCATATATATGTGTTAGTATACTGTATTGGTGTTTTTCTTTCTGACTTACTTCACTCTGTATAATAGGCTCCAGTTTCATCCACCTCATTAGAACTGATTCAAATGTATTCTTTTTAATGGCTGAGTAATACTCCATTGTGTATATGTACAACAGCTTTCTTAGCCATTCATCTGCTGATGGACATCTAGGTTGCTTCCATGTCCTGGCTATTATAAACAGTGCTGCGATGAACATTTGGGTACATGTGTCTCTTTCCCTTCTGGTTTCCTCAGTGTGTATGCCCAGCAGTGGGATTGCTGGATCATAAGGCAGTTCTATTTCCAGTTTTTTAAGGAATCTCCACACTGTTCTCCATAGTGGCTGTACTAGGTTGCATTCCCACCAACAGTGTAAGAGGGTTCCCTTTTCTCCACACCCTCTCCAGCATTTATTGCTTGTAGACTTTTGGATTGCAGCCATTCTGACTGGTGTGAAATGGTACCTCATAGTGGTTTTGATTTGCATTTCTCTGATAATGAGTGATGTTGAGCATCTTTTCATGTGTTTGTTAGCCATCTGTATGTCTTCTTTGGAGAAATGTCTATTTAGTTCTTTGGCCCATTTTTTGACTGGGTCATTTATTTTTCTGGAGTTGAGCTGTAGGAGTTGCTTGTATATTTTTGAGGTTAGTTGTTTGTCAGTTGCTTCATTTGCTATTATTTTCTCCCATTCTGAAGGCTGCCTTTTCACCTTGCTAATAGTTTCCTTTGATGTGCAGAAGCTTTTAAGTTTAATTAGGTCCCATTTGTTTATTTTTGCTTTTATTTCCAATATTCTGGGAGGTGGGTCATAGAGGATCCTGCTGTGATGTATGTCAGAGAGTGTTTTGCCTATGTTCTCCTCTAGGAGTTTTATAGTTTCTGGTCTTACGTTGAGATCTTTAATCCATTTTGAGTTTATTTTTGTGTATGGTGTTAGAAAGTGTTCTAGTTTCATTCTTTCACAAGTGTTGACCAGATTTCCCAGCACCACTTGTTAAAGAGATTGTCTTTAATCCATTGTATATTCTTGCCTCCTTTGTCAAAGATAAGGTGTCCATATGTGCATGGATTTATCTCTGGGCTTTCTATTTTGTTCCATTGATCTATATTTCTGTCTTTGTGCCAGTACCATACTGTTTTGATGACTGTGGCTTTGTAGTAGAGCTTGAAGTCAGGCTGATTGATTCCTCCATTTCCATTCTTCTTTCTCAAGATCGCTTTGGCTATTCGAGGTTTTTTGTATTTCCATACAAATTGTGAAATTATTTATTCTAGGTCTGTGAAGAATACCGTTGGTAGCTTGATAGGGATTGCATTGAATCTATAAATTGCTTTGGGTAGTATACTCATTTTTTACTATATTGATTCTTCCAATCCATGAACATGGTATATTTCTCCATCTATTAGTGTCCTTTTTGATTTCTTTCACCAGTGTTTTATAGTTTTCTATGTGTAGGTCTTTAGTTTCTCTAGGTAGATATATTCCTAAGTCTTTTATTCTTTCTGTTGCAATGGTGAATGGAATTGTTTCCTTAATTTCTCTTTCTGTTTTCTCATTATTAGTGTATAAGAATGCAAGGGATTTCTGTGTGTTGATTTTATATCCTGCAACTTTACTATAATCATTGATTAGTTCTAGTAATTTTCTGGTGGAGTCTTTAGGGTTTTCTATGTAGAGGATCATGTCATCTGCAAATAGTGAGTTTTACTTCTTCTTTGCCTGGAGAATCCTAGGGACGGGGGACCCTGTTGGGCTGCCGTCTATGGGGTCGCACAGAGTCGGACACGACTGAAGCGACTTAGCAGCAGCAGCAGCCCTCAGATACAAATAAGAAAATGTAGACTCAGCAGGGTGATTGGATCTCCTAAGATTCTGTAGGTCCTGCAAATAAGCAGGGCCTTCAAACATAGCCCTCCTAACTCTTAACCAATGTATCTTTTACCATGAATACAGTTGTGGCTGAAAAATATGTCTGAATTATTTTCTACTCTCTTAAATTTATTGAGACTTGTGGCCCAGTATGTAATCTATCCTGGAGAATGTTCCATATGCACTTGAAATGAATACTTGTTTTTTTCTGTTTAGGGATGGACTGTCCTATAGATCAAGTCCAACAAATCTATTTTCTCATTTAAAACTGTTGCCTTCTGTTGCCTTATTTTCTGTTTGTTTGAAACTAAACATCAGTTACAGGAAGAAAAATGGGAAAATACAAACACACGATGACTGAACAACATTACCATGACAACAAAAAATTCAATGGATTAATGGAGAAATCAAAAGGGAAATCACAGAAAACCTTGAGACAAATACAAATAAAAACATAACTTTCTAAAATCTATGGAATGCAGCAAAAGCAATTCTAAGAGAAAAATTTATATCATGTCTCAAGAAACAAAAATAATCTCAAATAAACAACATAGCCTACCATTTAAAAATAAGAAAAAGAAAAACAAAAAAAGCCCCAAGTCAACAGAAGGAAGGAAATAATAAAGATCAGAGATAAAATAAACGAATGAGGGAAAAAAATATAATATGAAAGTAAGAACTGTTTTTCAAAATGATACAACAAAATTGTTAAGCTTGTATGTTCACTAGAAAGAGGGACAGGGACTTCCCTGGTGGTCCAGTGGTTAAGAATCTGCCTTGCAGTGCAAGGGATATCAATTTAATCCCTGGTCCAGGAAGATCCCACATGCTGCAGAGCAACTCAGCCTTTGCACCACAGCTACTGAGCCAGCGCTCTAGAGCCCATAAGCCACGACTACTGAAGCCCACACTTAGAGCCTGCATTCCACAAGAAAAGTTATTGCAATGAGAAGCCTGCCCACCATAACTGAGAGTAGTCCCTGCTCGCAGCAACTAGAGAAAGCTGATGTGCAGCAACGAACACCCACCACAGGCAAAAAATAAAATAAAAATAAATCTTAAAGGGTAGGAAAAGAGGACCCCAATAGAGGAAACATGAAATGAAAGAGGACATATTATCAATACCACAGAAATACAAAAAATTATCAGAATACTCTGAACAGTTATATGTCAACAAATTGGAAAATCTAGAAGAAACTGATTGATTCCTAAAAGCAAACAATCTTTTAAGACTGAATCAGGAAGAAATATATAATCTAAGCAGAAAAATTACTAGTATTGAAATTAAATTAGTAATCAAAATACTCCCAACAAAGTTCAAGATCAGATAGTTTCACAGGGGCATTCTACAAAACATATAAAGAAGAGTTAAGACCAAAAAAGAAAAAAAAAAAAATTGAAGAGAAGAAAATGTTCTCAAATTCACTGTTAAGAGGCCATGATTAGTTACACACATACCAAAGACACTACAAAAACAAAAAAGAAAATTACAGGTAATACCCCTGATGAATAGAGATGTAAAATTCCTCAAAATATTAGCAAACTAGATTCCACAATACAATACATAAAAAGTATCATGCTCATGAGCATGTGGGATTTGTCCCAGGGATTCAAGGATGGCTCAATATCCAAAAAAATCAATACGATACACCATTTTAACAAAAAGAAGGGTAAAATATCACATGGATTCTGCAAAGCAATTATCCTTCAATTAAAAAATAAATAAATTTTAAAAATCACATGGATTAGATCAATGGACGCAGAAAAACATTTAGCAAAATTCAAAACCCCATTATGATGAAAACCTCAAAACAAATACAGAAGGAACATTTCTTAAAGTAATAAAGGCTATTTATGAAAAATCCATGGCTAATATCATCCTCAATGGTGAAAAGTTGAAAGTTTTCCCTCTAAAATCAAGAATAAGACAAGGATGTTCACTCTCACCACTTCTACTTAACACAGTATTTGAAGTTCTAGCCACAGCAACCAGAAGAGATAAAGAAACAAAAAGCATCCAACTTAGTTGGGAAGAAATAAAACTGTCACTATTTCCAGATGGCATAATACTATATACACAAAGCCCTAAAGTCTCCATGAGAAAACTATTAGAAGTAATACATGAATTCAGTAAAGTTACAGATACAAGAATAATAAACAGACATCTGTTGCTTTTCTGTATGCTAATAATGAACTATTGGAAAGAGAAAGAAAGAAAACAACCCTCCATTTATAATCACGTCATAAAGAATAAAATACCTAGGTATAAACTTAAACAAGGTGGTGAAAGTCCTATGATCTGAGACCTGTAAGACATTGAACAAGGAAACTGAAGATGATACAAAGAAATAGAAAGATATCCCATGTTCATGGCTTTGAACAACACTGCTAAAATGTCCTTACTACCCAAAGCCATCTACAGATTCAGTGCAATCCCCATCAAAATATCCATGACATTTTCCACAGAACTAGAACAAATAATCTATAAAAGACCCTGAATTACCAGAGCGATCTTGAGGGAAAAGAACAAAGCTAGAGGTTTCATGCTCCCTGACTTCAGACTATGATAAAAAGCTAAAGTAATCAAAATATGGTAGTGGCATAAAAACAGACACAGATCAATTGGACAAAATAGATAGCCCAGAAGTAAATCCACACGCTTCTGGTCAATTAATCTACAACAAAGGAGATGTACCCAAGGTGAGAAAGACATTGTCTTCAATGAGTGGTGTTAGGAAAACTAGACAGCTATACATAAGAGATTGAAATTAGAACATTTTCTCATACCATATGCAAAAATGAACTCACAGTGGATTAAGATAAATATAAGACTGGAAACCATAAAACTCCTAGAAAAAAACAAAAAAACAAAAAAGGCAGTTCAGTCTTTGACATAAGTCTTAGCAATACTTTTTTGGATCTATCTCTTCAGGTAAGGGGAACAAGCAAAAATAATCAAATGGGACCTATTCAAACTTAAAAAGTTTTGTATAGTAAAGGAAATCATCAAAAACAAAATGAATAAACAGCTTACTGAATGGGAGAAGATATTTACAAATGATATGTTGAATAGGGGGTTAATACCAAAAATATGTATAAACTCAGTATCAAGTAAACAATCCCAATTAAAAAATGAGAAGGCCTGAATAGATGTTTTTTCAGAGAAGGCATATAGATGGCCAACAGACACATGAAAAGATGCTCAGCATCACTAATCATCCATGAGGTTCAGATCAAAAGCATGATGAGATATCGCTTCACACCTTTCAGAATGTCTATCATCAAAACCACAACAAATAATAAATGCTGGTGAGGATGCAGAGTAAAGGGAACTCTAATATATGTTGGTGGGAATGTAAAGTTTTGCAGCCACTATAGAAAAACACTATGGAGATTCCACAAAATGTTAAAAATAGAACTGCCATAACAATATCTAGCAATTCTAAACCTGGGAATACATATGAACAAGATGAAAACTAGAAAAGACATGTGCACCCCGATGTTCATAGAAGCATTATTTATAATCGCCAGGGTATGGAAGCAACTTAAGCATCCTCCAACAGAATATTGGATAAAGAGAATATGATTATGCACACTGGAACATAGTCAAAAAAAAGAATGAAATTCTGCCATTTGCAACAACATGAATGGACCTGGAGAATATCCTTAATAAGTCTGACAAGAAAGACAAATGCTGTGTATTTTCACTTGTGTGTGGAATCTAAAAAAGCAAAGTGAATGAATACAAGAAACATAAACAGACTCATAGATACAGAGAACAAACTAATGATAGCCAGTGGAGAGAGGTAGGGGAGGGACAAAATAGACAAAGAGGATTAAGAGGTAGAGACTCCTGGGTACAAAATGAATAACAGACTACTAAGTATACGATAAATAACATACAAGTATGTAATGTGAAGCACAGGGTGTGTATATATAATTCTAAATGGGGTGTAATCTATAAAACCATGGAACTACTATGTCATGCATAGTGAAACCAACATTGTAAATCAACTCATTAAAAAAAAAATACATAAGCACTTGAAGTTCCTAAACCCTTCAATGCACATTGTAACGACACAGAATTCACAAAACTGAGAACCAAGTATAGAAACTACTTAAGGATTTGAACAAGAATTTCTTCAGAGAGTTTGAATGAGATAATGTGAGTAGAGCACCTAACAGAATTAGTGAATATTTATCGAATAAATATCAACTTAGAAACAATGCCTGTGATGATGTTTTGTAAGCCGAGACATTTAGTTATTCTTGTGTTGAGTCTTAGTTGTGACTTCCTCCCCAGCCTCTTAATAAAAGAATAAAATTTCCTAAGGTTACTCTTGACTAGGCTCTCAGGCACATTCACCTTGCTTCAATATAAATGCTTAATATGTAAACCATAATTTGGAAGAGTTTGTAAATGAGATGATGTCACGTTGGGTGCATTCTCCATGTGCCTTGAAAGGAAGTATGAAAAATTGCTGTTGGCCTGTGATGGAGATAGGCATTTTCCACTCAGAGATTTAAGCTCATTCTACATCTCTTAGATTAATGTTAGTGCATTCTCCTAACCAAAGGAATTTTGCATTAGAGTAGGCAGCTGCTTTCACCTCTCCAGCTGCACCTCCTCAACAAACTCGGTTGATATTCATGTAGAACACAAGGCTTCAATGTGGGAATAATTGCTAGATTAGCTAATAACAGAGGTCCCTTCTTCCTGCTTCTATTACCCCTTGAATAGCTATTCTGACTGTTAAATCCATTTTTATTTCAGACAGAAGAACAAATTCCAGCAATTAGTGAACATTTTACAGTTCTTGACCTGTTTATAAGAGCATGTTTCTGTTGTACATATTATATGAGAACTCAATAAGTACAGCATGCTTCATTAATTGCAGCTGCTTTTATGCATGCCAATTTTTTATACCACATGCACTAATTTAAAATGCAGTAGCTCAAAGAACAAAATACAAAAAATAATGATTATTATTTACAGCCAAAGTTGTTTAACTAAGGAAAATGACTAAAATTCGGAATAATACCTTTAAAGAAAAAATTTAACCTCAGCAGTTGCTTAAAGAGACAGTAGTCAGCCAGAGTTTTGAAAATATTTATACACTGTATAAATTAATTATTTAATAGTGCTTTGGAAAATGTTCATTGTTATAAGCACAACATCAAGGTATCTTCCGTTCCATTAGTTATACATTTTGATACTGGTACTGAAATACAATTTATTTTTAACAAAATTCACTTATTGTAAGTAAGCAGCTCAATGATTTTTAGTAAATTGTTGTTGTGCTGGAGAAGGCAATGGCACCCCACTCCAGTACTCTTGCTTGGCAAATCCCATGGACGGAGGAGCCTGGTAGGCTGCAGTCCATGGGGTCCCTAAGAGTCAGACACGACTGAGTGACTTCACTTTCACTTTCCACTTTCATGCATTGGAGAAGGAAATGGCAACCCACTCCAGTGTTCTTGCCTGGAGAATCCCATGGACAGAGAAGCCTGGTAGGCTGCAGTCTGTGGGGTCGCACAGAGTCGGACACGACTGAAGCGACTTGGCGGCGGTGGCGGTTGTTGCGCTAATAGCTCAGTCATGTCTGACTCTTGCGGCCCCATGGGCTATAGCCCACCACACTCCTCTCCACAGAATTCTCCAGGCTAGAATACAGAAGTGAGTTGCCATTCCCTTCTCCAGGGGATCTCTGGCCCAGGAATTGAACCCAGGTATTCTGCATTGCAGGCAGATTCTTTACTGTCTTAGCCACCAGGGAAGCCCATTTAGTAAATTAATACAGTTATATAATCATTACCATTGGAGAAGGCAACGGCAACCCACTCCAGTACTCTTGCCTGAAAAATCCCATGGACGAGGAGCCTGGTGGGCTGCTGTCCATGGGGTCCCACAGAGTCAGACATAATTGAAGCGACTTAGCAGCAGCAGCAGCATAATTGTTACCCAAATTCAGTATTAGAACATTTCCATTGACTTTTTGTCCCTTTGCAGTACTTTTCACTCTAACCGTCAGTCCCAAGTAACCACTGATACAGCTTTTGTCTCTGTTAATCTGCTTTTCAAGAAATTTCATATGAATATACCCATACGATATGCAGTCCTGTGTATCTGGATTCTTTCATTTAGCATAATGTCTTTGATGTTCAACCATATTGTATCATGTACCTTCACTTTTATCTTTTTATTGTCAAAGACTATCCCATTATATGAATTGCTGTTGTTCAGTTACTCAGTTGTGTCTGACTTTTGCAACCCCATGGACTGCAGCATGCCAGCCTTCCCTGTCCTTCATCATCTCCTGGAGTTTGCTCAAACTCATGTCCTTTGAGTCAAGTGATGCCATCCAACCATCTCATCCTCTGTAATCCACTTCATTATAAGGATATGTCTTTTTAAATCCATTCACCAGTTAATGGGCATTTGGATCATTTCTACTTTTTGTCTACTATAAATAGTGCTGTTATGAGCAGTGTGACTTGCTTTGGCCAAAAGTATTTCCTTGTAAATAGTAATGATTGAAATGTACTTCCTATCTTGACTTTGGGTTCATCCATGTGACTTGCTTTGGTCAATGGGATATTCACAGATAAACAGAACCAAGCTTGTGTGGTTAGGTTTCTCTCTTGCATCTCTGCTGTCACCCTGAAAAGTTTTCCAAGACTCTTCTGGCTGTTCAGTGGTTAAGAGTTGACAACATTAATTGTTAAACCTGCCAATGAAGGGAACCTTGGTTTGATCCCTGGTCAGGGAAGGTTCCACATGCCACAGGGCAACTAAACCCATGCACCACAACTGCTCAGCCTGAGTTCTAGGGCCTGTGTGCCACAACTACTGAAGCCCACATGCCCTAGAGCTTGTGCTTTGCAACCAGAGAAGCCATGGCAATGAGAAGCCCATACACTGCAACTAGAGAAAGCCCACATGCAGCGAGAAAGACCCAGTGCAACCAAAAATAAATAAATTAAATAAAAAAAGTTTTCTCTGTAGTTACTGCCTCACAGCCTGGACCTAAGCATAAAACACAAGTGGAAAAGACATGCATTCAAACAACCGTGAAGAGCAAAGCCCAGATTCACCAGAATCCTGAAACAGAACTGCCCTGCTGAGCTCAGCTTGTAAGCTCAGCTGTAAGCTCAGCTGCTCCTAAATTTGATAGCAGAAACATTACGGGTAATAGTCACTTAAAGCCACTGAATTTTGGAGTGTTTTAGTGTACAGGGCTTCCCTTGTGGCTCAGGTGGTAAAGAATCTGCCTGCAATGCAGGAGAGACCTGGGTTTGATCCCTGGGTTGGGAAGATCCTCTAGAGAAGGGAATGCTACCCCCTCTAGTATTCTTGCCTGGAAAATTCTATGGACAGAGGCACCTGGGGTCCTACAGCCCATGGGGTGGCAAAGAGTCAGACGTGACCGAGCGACTGAGACTTTTCACTACACTTAGTATACAGCAGTATTATGGCAATAGCTAATGAATACAGAAGCCATGCATAATCTGTCTGCCTCTTGCCTCACCAAACTTACTTCCTACTGTTTTCACTCTTCTTGTTCTAGCTGCTCTGACACGCTTCCATATGGCCCAAACTCACCACATGGGTAGTTCTTCATCAATGCTATTTCCTCTACCTGGAAAATTGCTTCTCCTCTGCCTTGCCTAACTCATCTCCCCGAAGCCTTCATATTTCAATTGACATATTTTTGCCTCAGAAAATCTATTACACTTTGGCGGAGTAACAAACTGCCTCAAAGCTTAGTGACTTAAAATACCATTTTATTCTCATGAAACTATGGGCAAACAGCGTGGGTTGGGCAGTTTTGCTTGGCTTCTAAGATCACTGCCTCATTTTCAGTCATCCAAGTCACCAAGTGAAGATAGATAGTTTGAAATTCATGACCTGGCATATGTTGTTTTCAGCTGGGCCATGTCCCCAGCAGGCTGTCCTGAGCTTCTTCGATGGATGCAGAGTCTCCAGCAGCAAGAAAGAACGTTTCAGGGCACAAAATGACTGCCTGCATCACATCTTATGATGTTCCATCAGTGAACAGTCACGTGGCCAAGCCCAGAGTCATGCGTGAGAGGACTACCCAAAGGCCTGCGTATAGGGAGTCATGATAAAAAGAGGACTTATCACAGTTTTCCCTCTGACCCTAATGATTCATGTCCCTCTAACTTGCAAAACATATTAATTCCCTAAGAAGGGTCCCCAAGTATCATTCTATCGTGGTATTAGTCTAAAAGTGTACAGTCTTCTAATCTGCATTAAGGCTAGATGCAGATGAAACTCCTTGAGAGCAGTTCTTTACTATGGTCCTTAAGGATGCAGAGATGTGAGACATGAAAAGACAAGTTATTTACCACCAAATGACTAATCACAGTGGTGAAATAGAAACAAAAACTAATACATACTTTCATGCAAAAAGGGAAGGATAGAAGGAAGAAAGAATAGTCACTGATTTATCAAAATTATAAAGTACAACCAGGTGCAAGTTGTCAGGACCCCCTACTCTGACTGTGCTCCCCATAGGTTCCTCAGGCTACTGTTATCCTGTAACAGAATAAATAATGAATAAAGACTTCTTATTCAAAGGAAAATGGGGGTTTGGAGGAAGGTCCCATTTTCTTTAATCTTAGATTGTGGAACTTTCTTAAAACTTTTTTGGGTTTGCTGTGTATCACATTGCATCCACTCTAATAGTCAAAATCCACATCCACAATTCCTTTCTGAGATAACCTTCTATCCAGGCTGTTTTGGGATTATGCTTGCATAGGAAGATGCTGCTAAAATTTCTAGAAACAGTTTTGCCTAGCTGAGCGGGCCTATTAAGCATAACTTTAAATGTTTTAGAGATAGTAACAAAGAATTATAGAGCTATATTCTTGATTTAATCGAACTTGAGGCCATTTCTTACTTGAAAAAAGGTTATGAAAGAGTTTTATTTTCCAACTTAGAAAGTCTTGGTTACATTATTGTCCCTCTAAAGTGTTTACAAAGTGAGTAGTTCTCTCTTTAGCTCATCTCTGTCTTCCTGTACCTAACCACATGTAGCAAAAAAAGGCCAATCAAGGGACTTCCATGTTGGTCCAGTGGCTAAGACTCTGTACTCCCAATGCAGGGGGCCCAGGTTCAATGTCTGGGTGGGGAACTAGATTCTGTGCGCTGCAAGAAAGATCAAAGATCCTGCATGTTGCAACTAAGATCCAGTGCAGCCAAACAAACAAACATATCAAACAAAAGAGGCCAATTGATATTTTTTCAACATTTCAAAATTGATATTTTTTCAACATTCTTTTTGGTAATTTCCTGAGCAAAGCTAACCATGACCAATCCCCAAGTCAATGTAGAAGGGGTCCTCACAAGAGTGTGTTTTCAGCAAAACATATTCATTGGTGGCCAGCACTTTATCTGCGAAGAAGCATTTCTCGACAGTCTAAATTATAACGCTTCATTTTATACCTTCTTAGCGCCCTGGAGTTTTCTTTAAAACAACTGTATAATTTGATATTTAACTTCTGATTCCCTAAATATATGCTGCTGGGGACAAACATTATATTAATATCTTATTCACTGCCCTATCGTCAGCACATGAAAAGGATGTTTGTGCATGGCAGGCACTTTGAAGAATAAGTGATAGAATAAAAATGGTCCTAAGGGAAACTCTGTAGTAGTCACAGTTTATTTTCTCATTTATTTGTTTAGTGTATCCTCTTCTAGAGTCGTAAGTCCCATAATGACAGGAACCCCTTCAATCATGTTCATAAAAATGCCCAAGCAAATTATACCTTTCATAAATCTTTAGAAAGAAGGAAGAATGTAAATATTAAATAATAATAAATACGAATATATTAACATGAGAAAATAAATAGGCTAATGATATGAGCATATTAAAATCATATACTCATTCTCCATTCTGATGGGTTGTAGGATCAAAACTCAAAGGCTCCCAAAACAAACAACTCAAGACTCCAAGACAGGATATGGTCTCTCCTGGAATCTGAGCCAGACTTACTTCACTCTCTGGGAAAATTTTTCATTATGAGGTGGGAGGGAAAGAGACGGGAAAGCTGTCCTGCAGTGGAATCACATGTGGGAAAGGCATCTCGATGCCTTGTGTCTTTGGAGGAACACTGGATACAGATCACAACAGGCACAAAGATACGGGCAAGATGAGCATCCTTAGGTAACAACACCACTGACAGAGCCCAGCTTTCCTTCCCTTCCTTAAGCACCTCTCCAGTCATGACTGGGGATGGAGATGGGTGTTTTGCGAGCATCCATGATAGCTCAAAGTCCCCACATGATGGCTAAGCAGCTAGGAGTAGCTCTACATCAACCTGGAAGTCAAGTGACCAACGTGATGGCTAGAAAGCATATTATAAATTTAAAGGAAATTACAGAGATTTATATCACATCTTTACATTCACTCATTCCTTTATGAAAACTTGAATTTCATACTTATTATAATAGTACTATAGGTGCCTGATCCATGTTGTGGAACTAGCACAGCACTCTCCCCTGTGGTGGGAGGAGAGTGGAAACATTTCATTGGTAGATGAAGGACAGAGAAGGACTTGCCCATTGATTACTGCATTGACAATCCATAGATCAAGTCTGCAGGATATAAAAGTGCCCTGGAGTGAGAGCATGGGAAGCCTCTGCCTGGCTCTAAAGAAGCTGGCTGGTTTGTATGCCAGAGAGCCTGGGATGCTGGTGGCAGTGCATGCAAACCTTCCCAAAGGACACTTTTGTTCACCTGATCAAAGTTTCCTCACCATCTCTAGCAAAGCTTAGCCTGAGTTCCTGTGTAAGCCTTTGGTGGAACAGTTTTCACATTATCTGGTTCCAGTATATATCCCAAGTTTCAAAGCCCCTTTGACAATGATATATACATAAATAGTCACTGGGCCCCCACAATGCACCAGTCTCTGTGTTCAGTATATACCAAATCTGCTTATTTGCTTTACATAACCCTCGAGGTAGCATTATTATCCCCGTAATACAGACAGAGAAATGGAGGCCTCCTCAGAGGGAGGGGGAAAAGAACATCCCTGCGACAGAAAAATGAGGGACGCTTTGACTCATTCAGCACATTCTGAGTGTCTATTCCACTCAGGGCCTATTTTTGAAGAAAATTAGTCTGCTTCTACAGTCTGAGTTCTTTCTGCCAGGTCAGTCCAGTTACCAGAAAGGAGAGGGGGGTGGGGATGTAGAAACGGAAAGTGGGGCTGGAGGATGTGAGACAAGCGCCCTAGGTTAGCCTGGGACCAGCTCCCACCCCAGACCCCTCCCCAGTCCGCCTTCATCCTGGCCATACCCTCACCTCCGCGACCCAGGCAAGTGTTCTTTCTCGAGCCTCTCCCTTGAAAGGATAACAAAAGTGTTTTCCCTGGCGCTGTTGTCCTGTGATCAAAGCATAGCTCAGGAAACGGGGTCCTTCAAAAGCTGTTTATCTAAAATCTCTGATTTCACCCGTTGGAGAGCGCATTCTGCATCTTATCTCCCAAGGGCAAATATTTCAGTTACCTGTGTCCTAGGAGCCAGGCTGAGGCCACACATACTTTGCTCAGGAAAAGAAAACATGGCTCTCCTGTCAGAACATTTCCCTTTGTGCTCATGTTCGCGCCCACCGCCCCCGGCCCCCCAGCACGACTCCGAGGCCAGGAGGAAATCCTAATCTAGTCTCTCACAGGAAGTCTGACTGGTTCAAGGCAGGGAAGATTTAAAGACCAAGAAACTCTAAATCCAAGCTTAGGTGGGAGTGTTTTTTATTACTGATAAAACACAGAATCCCTTTTCTGGGTTATTCTGATGAGCCCAGAGTAAATATTTATCCTTTTAACTAATGGATCTGTACTGAACAGCCCTGGGACTCCCAGACAATCAAGCTGATGGATCACTTTTTGCTTCCCTGGTCCGAGGGTAGAACTGGGCAAAATTATTTGGCACGGGGAGCCCTTTTCCTGTGGCATGGCTCTCGGCATGTATGAGGCATAACATATCCCTCTTTGTGCCAGAACAGAACCGGGCGGGTGTGAGGGAAGGCCGTGCTGGGACCTCCCAGCTCCACGGCTCTGAGATGATTTAATAGTTACACCGTCAGTGTTCCCAGGGTAAACAGCCGCCTACCTCTGAGGAGAAGAAGAAAGACGGATGGCTGGATCTGTAACCTCCACCCTCCCCTTAGGCTTGAATGCAGTGCTTTGTTCTTCAGTGGTTTCAGGGAATGCAGTGTTCACAACACTCACAGCCTGAAGACACATAGACACATACGAAAATTTACATGTATGAATGAATGAGGATACATATGGACACAGTGCACTGAGAGCGTTTTGAGGCTGGAGGCTATTCCTTTTTCATATTTGTGTTCTACTGTCTAGCAATGCCTGGCACAGAGCAGATGATTAATATATACTTTTTTGAATAAATACATGAATGTTGTTGTTGTTCAGTCGCTAAGTCACGTGCGACACTTTGTGACCCCATGGACAGCAGCACGCCAGGCCTCCCTGTCCCTCACCATCTCCCGAAGTTTGTCTAAGTTTGTGGCCATTGAGCTGGTGATCCTATTCAACGATCTCATGCTCTGCCACCTTCTTCTCTGTTTGCTTTTTTTTCAGTCTTTTCTAGCATCATGGTCTTTTCCAGTGAGTTGGCTCGTCACATCAAATACACGAATAATTATAACCATTTACTTAGCATGTAATACGTGCCAGGGATCAAAGGAAATTCTTCGTAAGCATTCTCTTATTTAATTCTCACAACAGATGACTATATTTGGTGCTCTTAGTTTCCCCGTTTCACAGATATGAAAAGTGAGGCTTGACTAGATACGGTGTTTTAACCAAGGTTACACAGCAGTTGAGTGGTAGTAAGGGATATCTCATGCCACAGCTGATACCCCTAACACTTTCCTCTACAAACTCATCTTCCCAAGGTGTACCTTAAAGATGTTTCTACAAATGTCATCTACGAAGAGCAGTCATTGAGTTGCCAAGATGCCAAAACCCTACCTGGAGGCTTTGATTAAGCAGCGTGTCTGTTGCCACATTTCTTTCCTGTCCTTATTCCCCAGCCCCAATTACCAGACACAAAAGGAAGACATCAGATTCAGAGTAAAGATTTTGTGTTTTCAAGAAGAAAGACCCATGCGTTTAGTTCCCTTCCGACAGTACAGCAGTATAGACATTTTTTGAAGAGGAAACTGGCATAATCAGTTTTCTATCACCACCAAAAGGTCACAGACTTAGCGTTTTAATATAACATTCATTACCTTGTGTAGGTCAGGGGTCCTGGCAGGCTAAGCTGGGCTCTTCTCAGGGTATCACAAGGCTGAAACGAAGTTGCAAGCCAGCTGGACTCTTATCTGGAGGTGTTGGAAGAGAACCCACTTTCAAGCTCATTCAGGTGTTGGCAGAATTCAGTTCCTTGCAGGTGTAGGATGGAGGTCCTCGTTTCTTGGCTGGCTGTCAGCCAGGGACTGTTGTTTGCTCTTAGAAGCTGCCCACATTCCTTCTCATGTGGCCCCTTCCAGCTTCAAACAAATAAAAGCATGTCCCTGTGCTATCTCATGCTCAAAAGCTTTCTGACTTCCTCTCTGGCAGCCAGCTGAAGAAAGTTCTCTTATTTTAAAGGTTCATGTGATTAGATTAGAACCACCTGGATAACCTCTCTTTAAGGTCAAATGTGCTGTATAAAATAATTATAGGAGGAATTCACAAACTGCGTATTAGGGCATGGGATCTTAGGAGCCATTCCTAAAAATAATTCCTGCCATACAGTCCTTTATTAAAACTGAGGACAAGGATAGGAGAAAGATTTACAGGGAGGCAAAGGGGATCAAGTCAGGCAGCAAGAATATGCCAAAGCAGAATGGAGGAATGACATCAGTACTTCAGAAATCAGGTAAAACATACCAGGACGGAGTCAAGAAAAAAATAAGATGGCATTTAGTAGATGCTTGATAAATGTGTATCTGACTACCTGCTGTTTAAAGTGAACCATGTGTTAACACAGAGGAAGAAAAAACTCACCACACATTCCTTGGTTACATAAGATGAGTTCATATACATAGAGTCCTTTTAGGGCTTCCCTGGTGGTAAAGAACGTGCCTACAATGCAGGAGACCTGGGTTCAATCCCTGGGTCAGGAAGATTCCCCTGGAGAAGGTCATGGCAACCCACTCCAGTATTCTTGCCTGGGAAATCCCATGGACAGAGGAGCCTGGCGGGCTACAGTTCATGGGATTGCAAAGAGTAGGACACGACTGAGTAACACACACATATGTGTATTCATTCATATTATCTTTGGATGAGTGTGTGATATTAGGATATTATCCTCTCCATTTTACAGAGGAGGGACAACTAGATCAAGGAAATTGCTAAGCCTCGCATAGCTAGTGACTGTTACAGACAGGCTATAAAAACAGAAGCCTAGCTCCTGAGATGGTACATTTAGTTATTACAATAGATGCATCTGGAATTAGTCTTTTTTGAGTCTGGTCATAAAAGAAATGACTGGGGCAAAAGTTGGAACATAAAATAAGTATCTGTGGGTCTGTGACATAGGCTCAGTCCAAGAGAGGTTCAGAGTTCTGGTGGAGAAAGTCTGGGATTTCATGTAAGACAATCTAGTGTCCAGGTGCAGACATGAAAGTTATCAAGGTTGTGACCATGGACAAATCATTTCAGTCCTCTGAGCCTCTGTTTCCTATTTGTAAAATGGGAATAATAACATCTGCTTCTCAACCTTCAAAGGGTTGATGTGGTTTGATGCTGCAGCAAGCATCATTTCAGTGGGCTGTATAAACCTAAGATGAAAGTTTGTGAAAGTTTTAGTCACTCAGTCATGTCCGACTCTTTGAGATCCAATGGACTGTAGCCCACCAGGTTCCTTTGTCCATGGAATTCTCCAGGCAAGTATACTGGAGTGGGTAGCTGTTCCCTTCTCCAGGGGATCTTCCCAACACAGGGATCGAACCCAGGTCTCCAACCCAGGTCTCCCACACTGCAGGCAGATTCTTTATCATCTGAGCCACCAGGGAAGCCCCTAAGATACAATAGTGCAACTTTCATCTGATATTTGTGTTTTGTTTCTTCTAGATCCCAGGGGTCAGGTGCTACCAAGAAGTGTAGCTTTGATAGGTAAGAATATTTTTTATATCCTTAGGCTTAGTTCTTGCTCACCTATAGGTTTCATGTTAATCCTTAAAACAACAACCATTCTTTCTTTTTCATAGTCTGCCTTTGTGTTTCCATTCACACTTGTGAAGCCAACAAGAAATAATTTCATTTGAGGAATTCTATCAGCAGTTAGTAGAGGGTATCTTCATATAACCTGAGGGGGAAGAAAGAGACTGAAGGTAGGAGAGACTTGGAGAATGGTCAGAAAGTAGATGCGTTAATCAGGCTTCTCCAGAGAAACAGAGCAATAGTATCTATCTACCTATCTAGATATATAGGTATAATTTATTTATTATAACAATTGACTCATGCAATTATGGAGGTCAAGAAGGTCAGCCTGCCATCTATAAGCTGGAGACCCAGGAAAGCTGGTGTAGTACTGTAATTCAGCCCCTGTCCAAAGGCCTGAGAACCAATGTCTGAGAGCAAGAGAGGATGGATGCCCCGACTTAAACAGAGAGCAAATGCTCCCTTTCTATCCCCTTTTGTTCTGGTCAGCCCTCAACAGTGGGCCGGATGAGGCCCACCCACATTGGCATGACTTAACTCAGTCTGGGAATCAAATGCTAAAGTCTTCCAGAAACACCTTCACAGACACATCAGACACAATGTTTTACCATCTATCTAGGCATCATTTAATCCAGTCAACTTCCCACAAAAAATTAACCATCACGAGACTGAAGGGACAGCAAAGGCTGAGTGAAGCCACAGGGGCTCTGATCTTTCTCTGTAGATGGATAGAAGGGAGAGTAGACTGGAGAATGAGAAAACTCAAGAAAAGACATTATAAAGAGCTGTTTGGAAAAAAGAAAGGATACTGAGTAGACACACATTAAAGAGTTATCAAGAAACACTTAGAGCCTGGTTGAGACTGGAAATCATAAATTTGTTATGGAGTTAATTAGCGTGATTATGCGATTTTCCGCCAGGTTGCAGCTGAGGAACAGAAGCAAAACTCCCCAATGTTTGCTTGAAACTCAGAAAGAAACAAACATTTATTAAGCATTGGCAATCCATCCATTTATTATTTACAAAAATATTTAATAAATAACCTACTATGTCCCAGAAACTGTTCTAGGCGTTGAGGATGATACAATAGCAAGACAGACCAATTTTCCTTCCTACTTCAGCTTGTAGTTTTGCAGTAGAAAACTGTTAAATACGTAAATAAATAGCTAATTAAGAAAATTACAGATTGTAATTTATGTCTCAATTATATGTGTATATATCAACATTAACATACATGTATATAGATATTGAGATATACTTGCAGATGCCTGTATATCTATATAGATATATATGTATGTATCTCTATTTTTCTATCTATTTAAAATCACACTGAATTATCACACTAGTTTGTTAAGCACTGTTCACTCCCTTTACATATGAGGCTCAGGTTGAGGATATTTGTCAAGGTCAAACAGATAATAAAGATCAGAGCCAAGATTTGAACACAGACACTATGACCCCAGAGCAGTGCTACTCTATGGTTTCACCCAGCTGCACTACTAAGCTCCCTGGCAGGGTGGAGAAGTGGAAAACAGGAGGAAAGGGATTCATGACCAATCTGTTCACAGAGTAGCAGTGGAAACGCAGACATAGAGAACAGACTTATGGACAAGGATTGGAGAGAAAAGGGAGAGGGTGAGAGAGTAGCCTGGATGCATAGACACTAACATATGTAAGTAGATAGAGAGTGGGAATTTGCCGTATGACTCCGGGTACTCAAACTAGGGCTCTGTAATAAACTAGAGGGAATGGGCAACTCAAGAGGGAGGGGACATACGTACACCTATGGTTAATTCATGCTGATGTATGACAGAAATCCAACCAATTTTGTAAACCAGTCATCAATCAATTAAAAGTAAATAAATATTAAGAAAAAGAGGAAAGAGATTGGATGGTAACGATCAGGGTGAACTGGAAATGACTGACAAGAAGGAGCAAAAAGTTATGAAGTCAAAGAGAGGAAGGAAAAAAAGGGTGTGGCAGGAGGTCCTGACTTGGAAAACAGGAGGACAGTTTGCGGTTTTTCCAGAGCACTTCCAGGATTTCAAGTCAGGCTTCCCTGTGGCAGATAATAGGCTCCTGCCAAATTCTTATCAGTATTTTACTGGGAAAGGATAGTTTAACATGTAAGCTTCTACTTTAAGATGATGTTGATCTTTTCTTGATGATAACTATACTGTTATTCTTAATCAAGTTTCTGGGTTCCTTACAATGGGGCATAATAGTAAGTTTTCCATTAATTGTTATTTGAATTAATTTAGGTGTATAACGCACCTAACAAATAGTAAATGCTCCAGCATTTGGTAAGAGCTCCATAAATACTGTTTACTGTTGCTATTGTCATTGCTTTCTTCCTCCACGTGTACTTATGATTTAAAAATCAAGAATTCCTACCTTTGCAGGGAGGAAAGGGTTTACTTGCTTCTAGAACAGGCAATTTCTTAGGCTCCAAGCTATACACAATTAGAGAAAAGAGAATCCCTTTGTCGATAACACAACTTTTGACAAGGCATTTGATGAATACACTTGGGATCATTTAATGAGCTGAAACCACAGCCTCCTTGATTTTGCTTTGTCTGACTTAAGGGGAAGAGCAGTATTGTTTCTTTTCCCCTCAAAGACCTTCACGTTAACAGTCGGACTCACTCAGCATTACCTGAGTCAGCATATCGCTGCAAATGACAGTCTAGTTCAGTGAACAAGCAAAATGGTTTATTTATAAGCCTCTTTCCCAACTGGGATCCTGGGAAAACTGCTGTTCTCAGAAGTAAATAAAGGTCAGGATGCCTTAATATATACTCAGTGGAAAGTCTAGTGATGATTCTTTCGTGATGGGTGAGACTGGGAACTCAGAACTATTCTTGGATATGTTGGCATAAAATTCTAGGGGAGAAAGTGCCATACTGAACTCTTCCCCTCAGCAATTTTCTTATTCATCCCCCCCACCCTAGTTGACACTCTTATTATGTGGTCTGTTACAATAGCTTCTTAGCTGGCTTCTCTATTCTACTCATCCAGGATGGATCTATATTTCTTAATCACAATTCCTCCCACTTCAGCTCCTCTTTCCATAAAGCTCAAAGCATCAAATTAAAAGCCATCATTAGTGGATTTCTCTTTTTTTTTTTTTTGCCATGAGGTGGACAATTTACATAATCATTTTTGTCTGTTTGCATTTATAATTTAGTGCCTAGAATTTTTGAATTTTATATACCTTGTACAAAGATGGCATAAAGAATAGTAGTTGAAAAAATAAATGATAAAATTTTTTCTTCAACACCACCTCATATGGTATGTATCACTTAACCTATTTCAGGGATGTGAAGTTGATAATGGTTAAGTTAATTTACCCAGGACTGTAGGAGAGAAAATCCAGGCTTAAAATCTAGGCCTAGTTGATTTCAGAACTCATTAGTTAAATCAATTCTGGCTGAAATGGCATTTTAATAACTGCCCTAAGTAATTCGAAACAATAAGCTCAGCCCTAGTTGGCTCAAGTTATCCAGAAGAACCCATAACCTTGTATTATCAACATGTCTTATATGTTGGACTTCATTTCATTCAAATCCTGTTCATCCTTAAAATCTCATCACACTCACCACCTTATCCAAAAAGCTAATCCAGGTGGTATGTATGATAGATTTTCCTTTGAATTCTGCCACAAACTCACCCAAGACTCATAGTTTGATGCTAACTATTAGCATAAGTTGAATTTTAGGGGAGTGAGAGTCCTGTTGAAATTTTCTATTCCCCACAGGTCCTAATACAGTTCTGGACATCTGAAAGGGTCTCAGTAGTTGTTTTTAGCTCAATCATGTCAAATTTGATGTCAACCCCTGTCAACTTCCAGTTTCTCCCATCAGCAGTAGTGAAGGCACATTTACCAAAAAATACTTTCTCTAGTTCGAGAAAACGTCATAAGCCAGAGAGCACTTTGGACTAATCCCAAGAAGCAAAGTTCCTCATTGCCTGGACAGAGGCTGAGAAAAGGAGTTTTTAACTTGTGCTTCTGGGCATTACTCCCAGACTCCCCTAATTTCTGAAATTGAGCTTCTGGGAACAGTCAACGCCCACGTGCCTCCCCAGCCCCAGCACACACACTCACACACCCCTTCCATGGAACTTTACCATGCCCAGCCTTGTGAGCAAGAATCTGAAAGTGGGGTGACACAGAGAAATGCACAGTGGAACCTCAACAGTGCAGTATCTACTATGGGTTTTCTGCTACTGAGAAACAAGGCAGGAGAGCCGTCCTTACAAAAGAAACAAAGACCATATTTCTGGTGCATTGATTTGGAAATCATCAAATAGAATCCTAAATGCCAAGGTCTGAAAACCTATCTCTGCTGTTCTTTCCTTCCCTTTTAAGGCTGGCAGGACTACAAGCTGGGATAACACCAAGGTATTTTTAGCAGTGTATATTGATTTTTTTTTTTTTTTGTCCTTGGAAGCTACTATAGTCTATTATAACCCAAAAACAACAAATGAAAAAAGCCAGCTGCGGCAAAACCTCATTGAAGGCAGCAGCATGATAATGATATTAAAATAATATGTTAGGCAGTATCTGAAGTTTCAATACTTGAATCTTCTGGCATGAAGCATCTCCCTTGAATGCTTTGCTCTCTGAATAATGCTCTTTGACTGAGAACTCTATAGCAAAACTACTAGGTAAATAAAAATGTTAAGATGTGTTGCACTCACATGTTGGCAAAGCATAAATAGTACAAGAGAGGGATAGTCAATATCAATAAGTGGCACTGGTAAAATAATCATAAAAAGCTGAAAATGTGTACATTCATTGCAAACTGTTTTCATTATCCCGACTTTCTGTCTCCATCAATAACATCGTCATCTATGAATTGAAGTGACTTGTCTTAAACTGTTGCTTCTCTGTACATGGGTAGTCTCAGGTACAAGACTAAATAGATTTTATGACTTCACTTGCTCTAGTAATATACTGAAGCAGAAAACCTCTTTTCTTTTTCCCCCAAGACTCCATCCACTAGCAAAGCTCTCTTTTCTTGCCTGGAAAATCCCATGGACAGAGGAGCCTGGTGGGCTGCAATCCGTGGGGTTGTGAAGAGTCAGACACGACTGAGCGACTTCACTTTCACTTTTCACTTTCATGCATTGGAGAAGGAAATGGCAACCCACTCCAGTGTTCTTGCCTGGAGAATCCCAGGGATGGGGAACCTGGTGGGCTGCCGTCTATGGGGTCGCACAGAGTCGGACATGACTGAAGTGACTTAGCAGCAGCAGCAGCAGTAGCATACAGCTAGAGCACCATAGCATCCTATACCTGGATTCCTATTTATTGCCTTTTTGTGTAGGCGGTACTGTTTTCTTTTAGAGTGTTTGTCTGGGTCCATAAAATTGACTTTGCATTATTCTCAGAAGAAGCATTGGCCCTTTCCTCCATTCCTGCTTTCGCTTCTTTCCATAGGAATAAGTTTATTTAGTGAGTTTGTGAAATTAGTAAGGTATTAATATGCATCATCTAACCTTCTTTTCTCTTTAATTTTGCAGAGGAGCTTTTTTTTTTTTTTTTTTTGAGACTCACAGATTCTTGGTTCCTCCATGCTCTAGTCTGGATTGAGGAGGCCAGTAGTTCTATAGAGATGTCTGTTCCTCAGGAATTACATGAGAAACTTTGATTCTGATAATATCTCAAGCCATAGTCTCCAACCCATTTTTATTCACAATAAACAGGCAAATGCATATCCACATACTTGACTTCTGAATAAGTCCTCAAAGTAAAATCACAGTGAACTATCACACTAGTGTGTGAACCACTGTTCATTCTCATTTTACCAGAGAGGCTCAAAGAGTTTAAAGACTTTCTCAAGGTCACACACACGTAAAAGTCAGGGCTAAGACTTGAACCCAGGTACTATGGCCCCAGGCAGTCCATCCTGTGGTGTTACCAAACTATATGATGGAGCTCTCCAGCACTGGGCAAAGGGGAATGTAAGAGAGAGAGAGACCACTCGGCACTGATGGGAGTGAACCAAAGGGGAAAAAGAAGACAGAAAGGGGAGGGAGGGCAAGGGTTTTCAGTTTTCCTGGAGGATATCAAGAATATTAAGAGAGGAAAAGAGATGGAGAAAGTGAATAGGTTCTGCACTCAATGGAGGACAATCATCTAATTTCCAAGTAAGTGCACCCAATGTTGAAGATGGCACAGCCTTTGTTTATCACTGCTCTAATTGTTAGGGCAGCTTTCCTCATCCTGAATTGAAATCTATCTTGGTATATCACGCATTAGTCTTGGTGAACAAGTTTGGACCAGCAGAGATGAAATTTTTTTTTTCTTTTGCTTCCAAGGCTAAAAATAATGTGGGTGAGTTGATATGATTTGCAGTTGATACAAACTTAAGTCCAGTTTTGGCTGATTCCAAAGTTTGCACTTTAAACTTCTATATTTACCCTTGTTTTTTCTTAATCATGGAACATGGACTTTACTATGGAAAGTTCATGAAAACGGGAATCATTTGCTAATGAAGTTTTTCTCTTAATAGTATCTAGTGTAAAACCAACACATAGAATTAGGGGATATTTGTTGCATGTTTTTGCAAAATTTTGAGCCATATTTCAAACATCCAGAAACATTCAAACATTGATTCTGTCATTTGCCTTTTATTCTGGTTTTATGCCATCTGCACATTTATTAAAGAGATGTTTTCATCTTATGGAATGGAGAGGCATTGTAACATAGTGACCTAATGAATGGATTTTAAGACCTTGTTGCCTGGGTTTGAAATCTGCTCCTCAAACTTGCCCTGTATTACCTTGGGCTATGACTTTTCTGTTAATAGGGAGAAACCGGGATCTTCTGGGCTTCCCAGGTGGTTCAGTGGTAAAGAATCCACCTGCTGATGCAGGAAATGTGGATTTGATCCCTGGGTTGGGAAGATTCCCTTGGAGAAGAAAATGGCAACCCATTCTGGTATTCTTGACTGGAAAATCCCATGGACAGAGGAGCCTGGTGGGCTATAGTCTATGGGGCCACAAAAGAGTTGGACATGACTTAGTTACTAAACAACAACATCAAAGGATCTTGTAGGAGTAGTATAAGAGGTATGATCCACTTTATATAGCATTTGCTTTTATAACAAGTTGATAAAGACTATCAGGGGAGACCTTGTCATATATATTGCTAACATCAAAGCAATGTAAAAGTTATGTCTTTCTTCTCTTCAAATATTCTAATGACTTCATCAAACTAGGAAATGAAACCTTAAGTTATCCCGAGTGTACTTATATGGGCTTTCTAGAACACCCATTGTTTTGATATGTTATAACTATATATATATGGGAGGGATTGGGGGCAGGAGGAGAAGGGGACGACAGAGGATGAGATGGCTGGATGGCATCACTGACTCGATGGACGTGAGTCTGAGTGAACTTCGGGAGTTGGTGATGGACAGGGAGGCCTGACGTGCTTTGATTCATGGGGTCGCAAAGAGTCGGACACGACTGAGCGACTGAACTGATATGTATATAAACAATCTATCCCAGAATGTTTCTTGGGATTAATAAAGGATCTTATCTCTTTGTTAGTTTTATAATCTGTCAGAATTCAGGGTAGCACTTGCTCATTTCTGTTTTTTCTAATACTTTTTCCTTCTACATGATTCTACAAGATGACTTGCAATTTCTCTCTACTCATATTAACAAGATGTTTTGGTACCTTGGAATGTAATCTGTCTGCATCTGGAAACTTGAATGAATATAAAGAAGGTAGGGCTTGCTCCCTAATTATCTTATCATCTATTGTAGCCTTCAATTGCCGACTAACTGCATCTGTTCTATGCTTTGCAGTTTGAAAATTATCCGCTTTGAGTCAAACAACAGGTGCTTAAAAGCTAAGCAGCTCTGGTTTTCTCTGCCATCTGTTAACATGCCACCTGCCACAAGCTTTGGCCTCTCCTTGCCTTCTTTGTGCTTTATTCCTTATCATTTACAACTACCGATCAGAAAGTTACCTCGTGAAGTCTCCCACTGCATTCCTACCTATCAGTGTTTCATTCTAAGAAATCAACCTTTTAATAATACTGATGATAAGCAACTTGATTCTCTTTCTTAGTTCTGAGTTCTGTTTCTTTCTTTACAAAAACTGTCCCTTCCATGCTACTAAATAATTTTCAAACCCTTAGGAAGTCCTTGCTTATGTCTTTAGAGCCTCTTTGTATCTCCAATGAGAGTATGAAGATCAATGGTAATGGTGTGGCACACCAGGTGAGCCATATAATTTATTGTGCAAACTTTTGAAAGTGGAAAGGTCACCATTACCATTACAGTTACACCAGTACAACATACTGGGACTCTTTTGGGCAACTGGAATGTAGGTAAACCCTTGGCATACATAGCAGTATTATGAAGGTAGTCAGTGGTTTTTATAACAGAGAGGAATCCGGGTGCAATAAACTAGAGACCCAAAGCCAACTGAGTAAGATCAGTAGCTTAGAATCAAAATTGATGATTATAGAATATTACTCTTCTTCAGATGTTACTGGTGATCACCTCTGCTCTAGGTGGTCAGGTCACAGAAACGCTATCCTCAAGAGATCTCTCAGAGGACATTGCATATGCTCTGTTTTCAGGAGAGGAATGGTGGTGCGGGGTATGGCAGTAAGAGAATCTGGAACCCAACCGGAACGGGGTTCTATTTCCCAGGTTCTGTTCTCACAGGTGCATCTAGCCAAGCACGTCCTAACTGCATATAAATGATGCAGAGAGATAACTTTGCCTGGAGTATGGTTTCCTGCAATGAGGGCACTTTGGTTTTTCCCCAGTGTTTGGATTTGGTGATTAACAAAAACTGGATGTTCCATGTGTGCGTTCAAGGTGATACAAGGAGTCAGTCTAAATTTTGTTTCTCATGGCAAGGATAGGATGCAGTTTTGTTTCTCCATTTGGGTAGGGCAGACCTGGGTTTGAAGGTTATCTCTGTGACTTACTAACTCTGTGCTCCATCTCCTTAGTCTTCAATTTCTTCATCTGCCAAATGGGGGCAATAATCACTCCCTCATAACTTTATCATGAAATTTGGTGAGGTAATGCCCATAAAGCCTGTAACACCCTGTCCAACACAACAATCTGATTTTGTTAGAAAGTACCAGGCACTATTGTCATTATCAGAGCTTTCTTGGTTACTTTTTCTTTCCTTGCCATCCTGATTAAGCATCCCAGAACTCACAAGTATGGAGGCTCAAGATTCTCAGAACTTGCTGGAACCATCAAATCCAAGCTGCTTCTTTTGTAGATGGGGAAACAGAATAGCAGAGAGTGTAGATGCCTTGTTCCAGATCACACAGGTAGTAAACTTGCTATCTGGAGGATAGAAAATAGGTTTCCTGACTCCCAATTCAGTGATTCCTCTTACCTCATCTTATTTCCAAAGGCTCCCCAAAGGAGCTTTTATTGCCTTCAAGTTCAGACCCCTAGCTGAAGCAGTTCTTTATTGATCAACACCAAACAAAGATGTAGTGCTTTTTGTTGATTCAACAGCCATCAGCAACTAAATGCTTTGAACATTTTAATTTCGTTAATCCAGACAGAATCATGTCTAGAACTAACATACCATGTGTAAAACCTCTTTCACCTACCTCTCATAACCATCCACAAGTAAAAATGAAAATGCACGTATTCCCACAGCAGAGACAGGAAATTACACTCCACTTTGGCTATGAGATTACATCTTTTGCATTAATACAATTGCCTACAGTGCGCTGAGTTTTGTTTTTTTTTTTTCTTTTTTGCTAGAGTCTTACAGCCTTCACCTTCTACTTCTTTCCCTACCTGCCACACTCTGGAGAAAGCTTGCAATAAAATCTCCTAATTATTTTCCATATATTTTTATTCTTCTAGCAATTCCTATAATAAAAAAGACAGTACCGTGGAAGAAGTGGTTGCCATGGAAACTGACCAAGGATAAACAGTCTCTCAGAGCATGGTATGGGGCAAGAAGACGAGAGCAGAGCGTGGCCCTCAGGGGTGGGAAGGAAGCTGCGGGTCCTGGTGCGCTCCCAGCTCTATCTGCTGGGCTCTTTGGACCTTAGAGGAATGTGGTACATTTGTCTATTTTAAGGGACTCTGGAGATACGAGATGGGCATATGACATGTCTTCGGGTATGTCTGACACAAACAAGAGCAGCCCACTGGATTTGCAGACACTAGAGAGTTTCAAAGAAATACACTTTTGTTGACATTCTGAGTGGGTTCCCTGGGCTGGTGCAAAGAAACTGGGTTGGTGATTCAAGCATACTACCACCTTCCTGTTGTAGTTATTTAGTCGTTAAGCTGTGTCTGACTTTTTGTGACCCCATGGACTGTAGCCCACCAGATTCCTCTCTCCATGGGATTTTCCAGTCAAGAATACTGAAAGGGGTTGCCATTTCCTTCTCCAGAGAAACTTCCCAAACTAGGGATCAAACTCACTTCTCTTGCATTGGCAGGTGGATTCTTTATCACTGAGCCATCAGGCAAAGCCCCAAACTACCTGCCTACCCTAGGACAATCCAAAGTTAGCAGAAGAAATTTACTAGCTCTGTTTCTTGTTGGTTAATAGCGATTAATACGTAAACTTTTGGTCAGCTTTCATTGGCTCAAATTCTAATTCTTGAGACTTCCGTAGAGGTCCATGGCTAAGACTCTGCATTCCCAAAGCAGAGGGCCTGGGTTACTAGATCCTGTATGCTGCAACTAAGAGTCTGCAAGGCATAACTAAAAGATCTTCCATGCTGCAACACATATTGAAGATCTCACATGCCACAATTAAGATCCAACACAGCCAAAATAAATATAAAAAACAAACAACAAAACAAATTCTAATTCTTATCTCTTCATTAAATATATATATCTTATATATCACCAATCTTCAGTGTCCTTATATGCAAAACAATGATGTGACAATACAACTTGAACATCCCCTCCAGACAGTTCCCTTGTGATTAAACATCTTCCATGGTGCTAACTCTGTATCAGGTCTGCATGACCTTCAACATTATTTATCTTCCAGATTGCTGGAGCAATCTCTGTGCTATCTGTGTAGCTCCAGAGTGAAGCAGAGTGACTGAAACAAGGGCATGTTCAGTGTTTATCTTTTGAATTGAACAGACTCTATCCAATAAAAGATTCTTTCAGGATTTATACCTTCTTATAAAAATCCCCCAAATCTAGGGGAAAATATGGCTTCCCAAGTAGTACAGTGGTAAAGAATCTGCCTGCCAATGTAAGAGATGCAAGAGACATGGGTTCGGTCCCTGGGTCAGAAAGATCCCTTGGAGAAGGAAATGGCAATCAACTCTAATATTTTTTCATGAGAAATCACAAGGGCAGAGGAACCTTGCAGGCTACTGTCCATGGGGTTGCAAAGAGATAGTTATGACTGAGTATGTGCAAACTCACATATATACATACACAACTACACACACACACACACACACACAGGAAAATATATCAGAATTCAGGCTCACATTAAGTAGTTATGAACCAAATGACCTGGATCTCTTTTAGCTCTTTCACAGACTAGCTCTATAGTTTGGAGCCAGCCATTTTGCAACTCAAATATTAATTCTTTTCTATCTTTTTCTCCTTCACTATCCTTCTACCCCTCTCTCCTTCTTCCAGTATTATCCTATACACTAGGATCTATACTAGGTGCTGGAGATACACAAATGAACAGACAGAATTCCTACCCTCAACATTAAGTGGACCTCGAGTTGACTTGGTCCAGGGTTTACTAGGGACCAAAAAGGGGTAGAAGCCACTTACATCAAGGTGGGGAGCAGGGGAGTAATGAAGTGAGTCAATGCATGAATAGCAATAATGTCTGTAAGAGCTATAAGGATTTTAGTTCCTTGTACTACCTTTATCACTACGACAAGAGGAGGCTATAATGTGTTTGTATGAGGAACAAATAGCTCCAGTGGTAAAACAGCTGCTTCTAGGCATAATAAAATAAGTCATAATCAACCACAGTTGTGAGAATCCATTAGCAACCATTCACTTGCTAGACTACTTTCTGAGCTGGTGAGTATGTGTGACCAGGACACTTGGGAGTCTGCAGAACACAGGTAAATTAGATGAAGCAGCCAAGAAAAAGGATAAGTTAGCAACTCAACAGCTGCTAAGGGAGGGTCATTTAATGGCAAAGAAGGGGCTCCACCAATACAGTATACTAACGCATATATATGGAATTTAGAAAGATGGTAACAATAACCCTGTATATGAGACAGCAAAAGAGACACTGATGTATAAAACAGTCTTTTGGACTCGGTGGGAGAGGGAGAGGGTGGGATGATTTGGGAGAATGGCATTGAAACATGTATAATATCATATATGAAATGAGTCGCCAGTCCAGGTTCAATGCACGATACTGGATGCTTGGGGCTGGTGTGCTGGGACGACCCAGAGGGATGGTATGGGGAGGAAGGAGGGAGGAGGGTTCAGGATGGGGAACACATGTATACCTGTAGCAAATTCATTTTGATATATGGCAAAACCAATACAATATTGTAAAGTTAAAAAATGAAATAAAATTAAAAGGAAAAAAAAAGAGTACAAATATAAAACAATGATAAAGCTAAAAAAAAAAAGAAGAAGAAGGGGCTCTACAAGGTAAAATCTAGACGAACTGTGTTGTGAGAATGAATGGAGTTTAAGTGAGAATGTAGACACCTGCATCTCCAATCCAACAGTGAGGTCTGAGCTTCTGCACATCATTTGTGTCACGGTGTATGTTTGTGAGGGTAAGATGTAGGGAATAGCACACAGAGTGAACCATGCAAGAGACAGAAACATGCTGTTAGGAGATTGCTGGATAACGCATCTCACAACTTTGCCTGGAGTCATATTCATAAACATCTGATGCTGATTATGAACCAGCACTGGATCAGAGGTCCAATTCATCCTCCCTCAAATATCTCTCTTCATGTTCACTGCAGACACAGGACAAAGCAAACATTATCTCTCACTTGCAAATGAAAATAACTGCAAGTCCGTGGAGATTAAGTTATATACCCAAGGTAACACAGCCATTAAGAAGCAAAATTAAGACTGGTCTTTTGTTTGTTTCCAAGTCCAGTACTTTATCTCCCATCCATAGATACAGATAAATGTGTCGATTAGCACCATTTGGATTGCTTTATGGGTGTTCACAGTTTAAATTTGTGACCTCTCATTAATATCAATAAAGGCAGGCTATCTTTTGTGCAGTTGCATAAATGTTTAAAATTCTGGGGCACGTTCCTGTCCATAAACTGCTCTGGAGAGAGTGATAAAGTAATCACTAAAATATGAGAAGGGTTTCTGGGGGTCCAGAGCAAAATGTCTTCTTTGTTAAATTTACTTATGTAAATTTAAATAGTCACATGTGGCTGTTAATATCCTTATTTGAAATAATTTTAGTCAATGATGTCATCTTGACAACGTGTTTTATAGGAGGAGGCAGGAAAGTAGACCGAAGCAGGGAGATGGAGAGGCAGGGAGGAGGGGAGAGACAGACTAGAATAATATAATTCTAGAATGTAGAAACTAGAAATCTTGGAGCTCATCTAGTTTAACCCCTTTCATACAATAATGAGGGAATTGAGGACTAGAGAAATACACTCTCTTATCAATAGCTATGACTCCACAGGATAACAAAATGCCAAGAGGAACATCTCATAACTACATCCAGATTTCCATGTTGCCAGTTGGCAACATATCCTTAAAACTAAAAATATTCACACCTATACATCCTCTTGACAAGTCAGCACATGCCAAGCTCTCTCTTTCCTGACCACCAAAACCACTGGTTTTTAGCATGCATTTGAACATCATCTTATTCTCAGAATAACCAAAGCATCTTTGTGTTTAGAAGGACCAAAGAGGTCATCTGAAGCAACTTCCTCTGCAGTGTAGGAATTGCCTTGAGCTGCTCTGAGCGGTGCCCTTCTGCCTCAGCACTTCCAGGGAATCTGGCAAATTATTCCACTTTTGTAAGCTTCCATTTTGTACCTGCATAAAAGAACATTCATGACACTAAACTTACAGGTCTATTTGAGAAATGAATACAGTAATCTATTATTTAGTATTGCCCTAGGTACACAACAATCTCTTAATAAGTATTAACCGCTGTCAATGTCTCTTTTCTCATTATTTTTAGACTTTGGAGAAACTCACACTAAGATTAAGGAGAGTCAGAAAGAGGAATAATACAATTTATGGAAAAACATTTGTCTTGGAATCATGAAACTCCTGTTCTAGCCTATTTCTATAAAAATTATATTATGATGTAGCAGGAAGCAACATGGCCCAGTGGGAAAAACAGACACTTTAGAGTCACAGAGTTTGAAATTCAAATACTGTGGATTTGAATCTTGCCTCCACAGGTTTTAAACTACACATAACAGCTTATAAACAATCCTATGTGACCTTGAGTAAGTAATTTAATGTCTCTGAGCCTTAATTTTATCTCTAAAGTGCAAATAAATCCAACTATCCTCCACAGTTGTCTGATTAGAAGTGTTGGGGAGCACATATAAAGGACCTGGCACTTAGAAAGCCATCGGTACTTTTCCAACTTACTCACTCATTTTAGTACAGGCTACAGTTACCTTAGAAAATTAGAGAAATTGATCTCCAAGGCAACTTTAAACTTTTTAATTTATCCTATTTAAATAAGTTAAAATTTATAACAACAATTGTAGGCCTCCCTGTCTGTATTTTTATCTAAAAGAACCAAAGTTTCTACAGAAATTAAACCTAATCAAAACAGCAAGTATAGATTTTTTCAGATAAAAAGATTTCCTGGCCCAATTCATCACTGCCTGGGTAGCTTTGCTTCCTGTTACTATGGCTACAAGAGTTTGTTTACACAAGGAGCACATCTTTAACTATTTAAAAAAATAAGACATAGGGACAGATTGTACTCCACTAAGAAACAAAAAGCCACAAATTCATCTGGGGAGGCTGGATATGATAGACCCTTTAATTTCAAAAGTAACATGGTTAAGGAGTTCAATGAAGAGATGACTTAATTTTATATTTGGTTTGAAGATGAAAATCTCTACTTTCCTTCATCAGCTAAGGAGCACAATGCAGCAATGTGGGTTTATAAGAGATGTTGGCAAAATCCACCCAGTCGTTTTCTACTGTTGAGATTTTGAAGCCTTAAACAGTTCTAGAAACATAGAAAGAATAAAGCACTTCAGTTCAGTCACTCAGTCATTTCCAACTTTTTGCAACCCCATGGACTACAGCATGCCAGGCCTCCCTATCCATCACTAATTCCTGGAGTTTACTCAAACTCATGTCCATTGAGTTGGTGATGCCACCCCACCATCTCATCCTCTGTCGTCCCCTTCTCCTCCCACTTTCAATCTTGCCCAGCATCAGGGTCTTTTTCAGTTAGTCCATTCTTCGCATCAGGTGGCCAAAGTATTGGAGTTTCAACTTTAGCATCAGTCCTTCCAATGAATATTCAGGACTGATTTCCTTTAGGATGGACTGGTTGGATCTCCTTGCAGTCCAAGGGACTCTCAAGAGTCTTCTTCAGCACCACAGCTCAAAAGCATCAATTCTGTGCTCAGCTTTCTTTATAGTCCAACTCTCACATCCACACATGACTACTGGAAAAACCATAGCCTTGACTGGATGGACCTTTGCTGACAAAGTAATGTCTCTGCTTTTTAATATGCTGTCTAGGTTGGTCACAACTTTTCTTCCGAGGAGCAAGCATCTTTTAATTTCATGGCTGCAGTCACCATCTGCAGTGATTTTGGAGCCTAAAACATAAAGTCTGTCACTGTCTCCACTGTTTCCCCATCTATTTCCCACGAAATGATGGAACAAGATGCCATGATCTTAGTTTTCTGAATGTTGAACTTTAAGCCAAGTTCTTCACTCTCCTCTTTCACTTTCATCAAGAGGCTCTTTTGTTCCTCTTCACTTTCTGCCATAATAGTGGTGTCATCTTCATTCCCCCAGTAATCTTGATTCCAGCTTGTGCTTCCTCCAGCCCAGCATTTCTCATGATGTACTCTGCATATAAGTTAAATAAGCAGGGTGACAATATGCAGCCTTGACATACTCCTTTCCCGATTTGAAACCAGACTGTTGTTCCATGTCCAGTTCTAACTGTTGCTTCCTGATTGCATACAGATTTCTCAAGAGGCAGGTCAGGTGGTCTTGTATTCCCATCTCTCTAAGAATTTTCCACAGTTTGTGGTGATCCACACAGTCAAAGGCTTAGCAGTCACCTATTAGAAGCTCTCAGATTTATGCATAGAAATTGGTGGCCCAGTGAAGGTGTGTGGTTTGCCCCCATGAATGGATATTAGAGCAGGAGTGAGATCCAATGTCCAAGGCTCCTTTCATTATGCTCCTCTTTTCTGTATTTCATACTGAGAGTAAACTTCGCTTTTAAATAATAAACCACAAACAAATTGGAAATCACATTTCCTACTGTGCAGATATAGATCTATTCACCCAGTGGGTTGGGTGGTAGATTTTCTCAACAAGGCCATTGAACTGGGTCACTGTGGAAGCCAATTTAATATTGTTCCCCAGTAGCCTATATCTGCTTACAGTTTCTGTGACTTTTCACTTTATTCTTATGGATTAGTCATACCTAGGTACATCACCACCACATGCCTTAGTCAAAATGTTGAAAACCACACATGAAGAGAAAGGAGCCAGAGGGAAACGAAACAGTACATACAGGGAAACTGTGATTTGAATTAATATAGACTACTCATCAGAAGCCATGAGGCTCAGAAGACAGTGAATGAAAAATGATTTCATATAAAAGAGTAGGAATTTGTTTCCAGGAAACCTGTACTACCAGAGATACTAGAGGAAGTTCTTTGGGCTGAAAGGAAACAATACCAGATAGATATTTGGTTCTTCAAAAGGAACGAAAGGAATTTGAAGAAGTAAATAACTGGACAACAATGGAAGAGTAGCTCCCTTTTCAGTTACTTCATTTTACTTATGACTGTGTGAAGCAAAATTATAACATGGTTTTGTTGGAATTATGTGTATGCATAATGACAACTATAGTATATAAGATAGAAGGAGAGTAGTGAATATACCTACCTGATTGTAAGGTTTCTACATTTTATGTCAAATGTTACTATCAACAGTAGGTAGAATGTGAAAGATTAAAGATATATATGCCAAGCCCTACAGTAATCACTAAAAAAATAATCTAAAGAAGTAAAGCTAAAAATCCAATAGATATATTAAATTAAATTCTAAAAATATTCAAATAATTCAAAAGCAGACAGGAAAAAGGGATAATAATAATAAATAAAAGATGATGTAAACATAATAATGTGTGATGCAAATAAAGCAATGAATAGTGAGAAATTTATAGATTTAAATGCTAATGTTATAAATGTAAATAGTCTAAACAATGAACTAAGATTCCACCCTAAGAAGTTAGGGGGGAAAATGAACATAGTAAATTCAATGGAAGTAAAAGGAAATAAATAATATAGATAGGCGCATAAATCATTGAAATGGAAAACAACCAAGCAATAGCAAAAAAAAAAAAATCTGAAGCTTTAAAAAATCACCAGAATTCATAAAAGCTTAGCTAAACTGATGAAGACAAAAAGAGAGAATAAAAATTACAGAAATGGAGGAGGGATTATTACTATAATCCTATATATATTAAAATAATGAGATTATTAATAACTCTATACCAATAATTTTGACATCTAAGATGAAATGGCAAATACTTCAGAAAATGCAATTTACCAAAATGGACCAAAAATGAAAGAGAAAACCTGACTGACTTTATATTTATTAAACACACACACGCTCATACACAGAGACACACACATACAAATTCAGTTCTAAATGGCTTCATTAGTCAACTATCTTGAACTCTGCAGAAAAAAGGAATATGAATCTTTTACAAACTTTTCAGAAAAGAACTAAATTGTATTGTAAAACCTGAATAACCTGAATATTAAAATCTGGCAAAAACATTAAAAAATAAAATCCCATACCAATATTCCTCATGGTCATGAATGTAAAAATTCTTAACAAATATTAGCAAACTGGTTTCAGAAATCAATAAAAAGAGATAATGTATTGTGATCCTAAGAATGTAAACTTGATATAGTATTTTAAAACCAGTCAATACAATTCACAGTCATAACAGAATAAAGGAGAAAATATGATCTTTTTGACAGATATATAAATAACATTTGATAAAGGACAAAAATCCACTCATGAAATAAGCTCTCAACAATCTAGAAATAAAAGGGAACTTCCTCTGTCTAATAAAGAGCACTCTAAAATAATCTATATTTACCATTCTACTTAAGGATGAAGTATCAAATATTTTCTGCCTAAGATTGCAAACAAGCAAGGATGCCGACTCTTACCTTAAATTCAACATTTTACTGGAGGTTCTAGCCATCATAAAAAAGGAAGAAAAAAAAATGTGTGAATATGGAAAATGCAAAAGTTAAACTACTTCTATTTGCAGATGAATAAATGCTTATGTTGAAAGCTTCTTGGCTTCTGTAAAACAATCATGAGAAAGAGTAAATTTAGCAAGTTCTTATGATGCAAGATTTCTATAAAACAAAACCTAAATTGTATTTTTATATACTAGCAGCAAATAATGGGAAAATAGACCAAAGCATTGACTCCTTTCACAATAGCACACTTGTCCTATTTCATTGTTCTTGAGTTTATTATCTCCCCAGATGTGTTAAGCCACTGAGGTAGTGCCTCTGAAATACCTCAGTGGGTTTCCTGCCTTTCTAAGCCTCCCAACCTAGTTTAACACCAGTGAGTGTTTTTTAAGAGTAACCTGTTACCCCATTCCAGGGGCTTTTTGTACTCCAGTTGTCATCCATGATAGAAACCTTGTCAGTCAACAAATGGGTAAAACAACTCTAATATCCTATTTTAGCATCTGCTTTCACAGACCATTCTGGGAACAGAGTTAAGTCAATGTTCCATGGGGAAAAAAAAACTTAGGTGGTATTAGCTGGCAGGTGGTTTACCAGGAAGTGTGCTCAGGAATAACATCTGGGAACAGGAAGCCTGATTCGGCAGAGGAAGAAGTTGAATTGTGATGCAGTTACAACAGGGCCCTCAGTGGATCCCACAGGGTGCTCTGAAGAGTGGATGGCCTTTCAGCGACATCTTAAACTGTGGCATGGAACCGTACGCCTTGAATTAACCAGTTACTACCAGCGAGTTGACACTGAAGAAGGGAGGTCACCTTGTACAAAGCAATTATCATTCAGAGAAATTATCAGGAAGATATAAAACAAGCAACTGTCTATAGCCGCCACTTCTGGAGGCTGTGGAAATGTGTGTGTTTCTCCTGAAAGGGGTAGCAAGATGGCAGATCACAGAGCCCACTACCACTGGTCAGGAAGCTGCTGTCGTAACTCCATCCAGAGTTGATGAGGTTAAGGAAGCGTCAGAGAACATGGGGAGAAAGAGGAGAAGTTGATAGTTGAGAGATAAGACTGACATGGCTTACTAACAAATAAATACAGCAGATGAGACAACAATGAGGCTGTTTTTCCTACTGAAGTTTCAGCTATCTTAGAGTCTCATTGGAATAGTTAACAATGTACATTTTTCTTCCGGAAATGGAGATACTACTAACCAGAGGAAGTCATATACTTGAAATCGTACACTATGTAGTTGCTTCTTTTCCCCTAGAGTTCTTTTACTTAGCAATATGCACATAAGATTCCTCCACGTCTTTTCATGATATGATAGCTCTTTTCTATTGAATAATATTCCATTGTCTGGATATACCACAATTTATTTGCCCATTCCCCTATTGAAAGACATCTTGATGGCTTCCAGATTTTGTGTTTTATGGATACAACTGCTATAAACATCTATGTGCAATTTTTATGCAGACGTAAGTTTTCAACTCCTTTGGGTAAATACCGGGGAGAATGACTACTGGATGTATGGTAAGGGTGTTCAGTTTCATAAGAAACTGCCAGACTGTCTTCCAAAGTGACTGCACTATTCTGCCTCCCCACCAGCAATGAATCAGAGTTTCTGTTGCTCCACCTCCTCACTAGCATTTGGTGTAGTTCTGGATTTTGGTCATCCTAATAGATTTGTAGTGATATTTCATTGTTTCCTTCATAACACATATGGAGAGCATCTTTTCATATATTTATTTGCCATCTGTATATTTTCTTTGGTAGGTTGTCTTAACATTTCAAGTCCACTTTTTATATTATACTTTTTTTTTTTCATGTTGTTCAATTTTAGGATTTCTTTGTATACTATTTTACAGAAACATTTTATCAGATTTGTGTTTTACAAATATTTTCTCCCTGCCGGCAGTTTGTATTTGCATTCTAACAGTGTCTTATGCAGAGCAGAAATTTTAAATATTAATTGTAATCCAATTTGCTGATGTTTTTCTTTCATGGGTTATGCTTCTGGTGTTGTACCTAAAAGATCATCACCAAACCAAAAATGTAGACCTTTTCCTATGTTGTCTTCTAAAAGTTTCATAGTTTTGTGTTCTACATTTAGGCCTATGATGCACTTAAAGTTCATTTTTGGGAAGAGTATAAATCTATATCTAGGTTCATTGTGTGTGTGTGGATGTGGATTTCAGTTGTCCCAATACCATTTGCTGAAAGAAGTATTATTCCTCAACTGAATTTCCTTTTTCCCTTTGTGAAACATTACATATATTTGTGTGGGTCTATTTTTGGAGTCTCTCTTCTATTTCATTCAATTTTTCCCCCAGGGCTACACTGTCTTTATGACTGTAAACTACATAATCATTTTTGAAATAAGGTAGATCCCATGAGCACAGAGTAGAACCCCTTGGCACAATCTTCAGGTTGAGGAAGTCTCAAAAAAATATTAGTTAGACTTAAGGTATGAAGGGTGCTACAAAATGAGGGAGAAGCATGGTCAAAGGCAGAGAAACAACAAAAAAAGATAATACATACATACATAAATGGTGAGGAAGAAAGTCCATGTGGGTCATGAGATATATACTTTGTGACGTTAAAAGACACTGTCTCTTTTAGGTTTGGGTGGGAACATATAGATCCTTCAGGAGACATCGGGTCACACTCATCCTCCTCCTTGGCTGTGCCCATCATCCAATACTGCCACCTGGCCTTGGGTACCACTAGCAAAACGTGCTAGGGAAGATGCTATCAGGAGAAGCTTGCCCTTTGTCTCTACTTGCCCAGCCCTGCTGACTGGCCCTGCCCAGCAGCACTAGATGGAGCTCTATGGAAACTCTTCTAGAGGTAGAGAAAGGACTGCAAGGGAGGAGTTAATAAGTTTGTAGGATTGAAATTTCTCAACTGGAACTGAGCGCTGTTCCCTGGGACACAGCCCTACAGATGGTGCCCACTGATGGATGGCCTATTTCTAGATCATTGACACCTTAGGTTTATATATAGAAACACCTAGACAGCTGGAATCACAAGAGTCGTGCTTAGGACATCATGTGCCAGAGGGGGCAAGGGCTCTGAAGTTCGCACAGAAGGCTCAGGGAGAAATTCCAGTTCTTCTGTGTAAAGCTGATCATACTTGGGCAACGTCTGTCACCCCTCTGAGACTCAGTTTTCTCATCTCTAAAGTGGTGAAGACATTGCCTCTTTCACAAGATTGTGCTAAAGACTAAATTAAGTAGAGGGACTTCTCCAGTGCTTTAGTGGTTAAGACTCTGCCCTTCCAGTGTAGAGGGGCACAGTTCAATCCCTAATCAGGGAACTAAGATCCCACACGTCATGCACTGCAGACCAATAAATGTTGCTAGAAAACTTGAATGCCTCTATGCAAAAATATAGCAACAACAACTGATCATACCTTGAACCATATACAAAGATTAACTCAAAATGGATCATAGACCTAATGTAAGGCCTAAAAATAATTTTTTAAAAAAGACTAAATGAGGTAGAGAATACAAATCTGAGACACCTGGTATACAGGAAATAATCAATACATTAGGCTCTGTGCAAGCATGAACTTGGGAGAGGGGGAAGAGATGAATGTACATGGTAATTGGCAATGCTAGAAAATGCTAATGCACTAATCTGACACCTCCACTGCTTTTTAAATCCTTAGGAAAAGGGTAAGCCATGAGAGAATAGGAGAGTGAAGATAATCAGAAAAGCATCTTATCCACTAAAGTTTAAAATCCTTGAAGCATCATTTTTTCCATATAATAGCACCTCTTACGACAATTCTAGAAGATATTAATAGTAACACTAATATTACAGCTGACACTTACATAGCCTTGATTGCCAAGCAATTTTCGAGATATTTCACATGCACACCTTCATTTATGCTTCACAACGACCCTGTCAGGCTGGTTCTATTATCTGTCTTATTATATATATAAGGTTACAAGGTCATGCATAGGATAAGTAATTTCACACTTTTATTCACTGGTACCCTGATCTTGGACTTGAAGCCCCCAGAAGTGTGAGAAATAATTTCTGTTGTTTAAGCCCCCAGTCTATAATTTTTTGATAGCAGCCTCAACTGACCAAAACACAGAGTAAGACAAATGCAAAAATAAGACAAACAGTGAGCAATGAAGCAATTCCCATATGAAAAATACACTCATTTTCTCCATATGTTCAGGGAGGTAGGGCATTAGTTTGAAGTCATATGGGTCATTTATTTACTTTTTAATATTATAGCAGAGTACTCCCTAGCGCTAAGAATTTTACATCCTGATCTTAGTTTTTTTAAAGAAAGTTGATATTTTATTCCCATTTGTTTTATACAGAACTATTTCTTATGGCACATTTCAATAACTTGCCTCCCATAAATTTTGAATCACTTTTGAAGCACAGTAAGAGAAATGTACAAATCTTAAAACTGCATGGAGAGCATATTATATATGTTCTGAAGAAGATAGCTAATTTAGATGCAGCTTCAGGTCACTAGACGGATACACAATAAGGCTTCCTCAGTAAATGGAAGGGCGGCACTTAAGCCTTTATCAGAAGTTAGCTCTTATTTTCTCAGCATGACCCATGCATGCTATTCCCGAAAAGTCTCAAGTCCAGGGCAGGAGCATTCATGCTCACTTCTTTTCAAACACATATTATTGTTTATTGTTTCTGAGGCTCCTAAAGTAAAAAAGAATGTGTTGAGTGTGTGTGACAGAATGGTCTCTGCCAACAAAGAATTTAAAGCCCAGCCAAGGAGCAAAATAATAGTAACATTTTATGTTTGCACAGTTCTGTATACAGAGCACTTTTATCCTAACTCCGCAGCACTTAATGGTCCTCTTAATGATACTCTCAGGATGCATGGAGTAGAAAGGCATGGGGAGGGATGGTGTTGGAACCTTGTTGGGGTCCTAATGTTTCACAATATGACAATTGCCTTGGGTGGCTATAGCAGGATTGGAATTCCAGGCAACATTTCAGTATTTGAAATCAGATGACTGACCCCAAAGAAGACTTGGAGAAGCCATGGGAAAAACAAACAAAAAAAATGAACAACAGAGTTAATGAGAACTAACATTTAATCATCATTTGCTAAGTGATAGAGGTATGCCATACCTATTTATTCCTGGTGAGAATTAGATAAATAGTAGTATTATTATTCCAGTTTTGCTGAAGAGGAAATTGAGGCTCTGTAGGCTAAATAATTAGTTCAAGATCACAGTGTGCCCAGTAGCTGGGACTTGAACCCAAGCCTCTAACTCCACATCTCCTGCTCTTAAGCACAAAGTTTCAGTGATGTCAACATCTTAGATCCTAGAGATAACAAGTCATACAAAAGTTCAGGAGAATCAGACAGTATATGTGCTGTGAATACAGAGATGAAGAAGATGCAGCTCTGCCCTTGAGAAACACAATGCTTCACAAATCGGCCAAGAAACCTTGTAAGTGTGGTGAAATTGTACTGTGTGCCAGGACTGCGTAGCCACAGGGCCAGTAGGGCAGCCCAGAAGGAGAATGGAGAAGAGCTTTTCTGAAGAACGTATAAGGAGCTGCCTCATCCTTAAGCTTCCCAGAACTTCTCCATAAGGTCTAGATCAGATGTAACCCAACTGCCCAGCACAATTCATCCCACTTTCTGTATGTCAGTCTTCTTGAATATTTGATGCTATTGACACAGAGGGCATTTTCTCATGGAGAAAGGCAAGACTCAAACAGCAAAGTGCAACAAATAGAGTCACAAAGGAATGAAGATAAAGTACTCTGAGAGGGAAAAGTGAGTAAGCATTGATTTTATGTTTGGTGTAGTAGAGGTGTCTTCCCAAAGGAGGCAAAATTTAAGTGGGATCTTGAAGAATGAGCTGAAATTTGCCAGCAGTAAGAAAATGCTGTTCAAAACATGGATCAGCCTATGCAGAGATTTCCAAATCAAATGACTAAATGAATCTTTTGGAGAACGGGTAACAAAAGAAAACCTTAATTCATAACCTTGAGATTCTGATTCAAGTGATCTGGAGTTTGTTTGGGAGCTTGTGTTTGTACTAAGTCACCCAGAACTCTTCATGAACTCATTGGCAAGCTGTTTTAGAGTGATGCCCTATATACACACATTTGTTTGTGAAAGGCCAGAATGTGTCAAAGAAAAGGTAAGCATTTCCATGAAGCTTTTGAGGGGGTTGACTGAAAAGAAGAGGTGAGAGATGTGGCAGAAAACATAGGTAGGAACTGGAGTGTGGGGAATCTGACTCATAGGCACCGGGGGGCGTGTACAGTTGTCAGGCAGGGGAGCCCCCTTATCAAGTGGCATTTTTAGCAAGACACTTAACGGCAAAGGGAACATATAAGAAGGTATTGTAATAGTCTCATGAGTTCAGTTCAGTCGCTCAGTTCTGTCCAACTCTTTGTGACCCTATGGACTGTGGCATGCCAGGTTTCCCTGTCTGTCACCAACTCCCAGAGTTTACCCAAACTCATGTCCATTGAATCGGTGATGCCATTCAACCATCTCATCCTCTGTTGACCCCTTCTCCGTCTGCCCTCAATCTTTCCCAGCATCAGGGTCTTTTCCATTGAGTCAGCTCTTCACATCAGGTGGCCAAAGTACTGGAGTTTCAGCTTTAACATCAGTCCTTCCAATGAACATTCAGGACTGATCTCCTCTAGGATGGACTGGTTGGATCTCCTTGCAGTCTAAGGGAATCTCAAGAGCCTTCTCTAACAACACAGTTCAAAAGCATCTATTCTTCTGCACTCAGCTTTCTTTATAGTTCAACTCTGACATCCATACATGACTACTGGAAAAACCATAGCCTTGACTAGAAGGATGTTTGTTGGCAAAGTAAAGTCTCTGCTTTTTAATATGCTGTCTAGGTTGGTCATAACTTTCCTTCCAAGGAGTAAGTGTCTTTTAATTTCATGGCTAGGATGGCCTTATTGAAGGGAGTGAGCATGGAGAGAAAGGCCAAGGACTGGAAGACAGTTCTAAGATGAAAAGGCCAAGGCTGCCATCAATCATTTGGTTTTGCTTTTCTTTGGTGGTATATATGACATTCATTCTTTGTCATTACTTGAGACTTGTTATGAAAACTATTGAAAAAAAATTTTTTTTTTCCCATCTCACTTCCTTAACAGTCAAGAAAATCAAAGAAAAACTGACATTTTTTGGTGGGAAGATAAAATGTTTTCATCTAAAATCAGGCTACACAATTCTTCAGACAATGTCATACTTTATATGGACATCAGTTTGTTTCTGGACTTGAAGGAGAATCAGATAAACCCTAGGAAACAAAATGTTCCATATGTTTAAGACTGAAGGAGGCAAGTAGAGAAATTGGTAGCATTTTGTGACAAATTCTAGACACTTGTCCCCAAGTATTTTATACTTTAGCATATTTCTTTCATCCACCCACCTGATGGCATCACTTTGGGGTCTACATTCAAAACAATGGAGGGGAGATTTTTGAAGATGAATTTTAATAAATACCAAAATGTAGGCTTGTGTGGAAAAAATGAAGGGAGTGGGAAAATTCATTTAATATGCTTCAGATGAAAATATAATTTTATAGATACCTATAAAAATGTTCATACCTTTTAAGCAGTAATTTCCCTACTGAGCATTTATCCTAAGAACATAATTTTGAAAGAGAAAAAAACTTATGAAAGCAAAAGCTTTGGAGCAGCATTATCTATTTAGCAAAAATCAAGACAAAAACAAACAAAAAAAAGATAAATCCCTAACTATTCCAAGCACAATAGGATGGTTAAATAGGTTATGCTAAATAATTGATAGAATAATGAATTTTTTTTTACCAGAGTTATAACTGATCAAAAAAGGGTGATTTTGTTCTTTAGAAATTTCATAATAGTAGCTAGTAAATATAGCCCTCTGCCTGTTTTGCAAATAAAGTGTTATTGAAACATAACCATGTCTTTTTGGGTACAGATTTCAAGCTACAGTGGTAGATGAGCAGCTGCACAAGGACCAGAAGGGCTAAGAAACTTAAAATCTTCAACTTCTGGATCTTTACAGAAAAAAGGTTTGCTGACTTGTGCTTTACACTATAGGCACATTTCTTAGATGTGTATACTATGAGTTCTCACAACAAAGCGTGGACTCTACGAGCATGACAGATGTGACAGACACAAGTGTGCATGTTGGCCCCGCCACTTTCTATTGTATGACGCTGCAGGTAGAACTTACTCTCAGAGCCTCAGCTTTTTCATCTGGGACGTGAGGATCACTCCATCCTTAGAGTGTTTCTAAGGGTATTTGAGATCGTGTTTGTAGCACACATAACTTGATGGTGCAGACATGGTCATGTTACAGTCCTGGGTACCACCGGGACTCTCCAAGGGTCAGACACACAGAGTTCAAATCCCCACGCAACTCTGTGACCTTGGGGGGAAGTTACTTATCTCCGTAAGCCTCAATCCTCAATCTACTCATTATGTAAAATGAAGATGATGATGAGATTCTATCAGCGGTTCACCCTATACATGAGAAACCAACATGAGAAAATATCTGTAAAATATTTAGCATAGTATCTGGTACCTATGTCCATGCTCTTCAACAGGTACCTAATATGCTGCTCCCTCTCAACATCCCACTTCTATTCCATCATGCAAACATGATACTGACACCCTTTTGCTTCAGTTCACATGTCCCAATTACCTTCTCATTTCAACCCCCAAGAAAGGTAATGCCAAAGAATGCTCAAACTACTGCACAATTGCACTCATCTCACACCCTAGTAGAGTAACGCTCTAAATTCTCCAAGCCAGGCTTCAGCAATACATGAACTGTGAACTTCCAGGTGTTCAAGCTGGTTTTAGAAAATGCAGAGGAACCAGAGATCAAATTGCCGAAATCCTCTGGATCATGGAAAAAGCAAGAGAGTTCCAGAAAAACATCTATTTCTGCTTTATTGACTATGCCAAAGCCTTTGACTGTGTGGATCACAATCAACTGTGGAAAATTCTGAAAGAGATGGGAATACTAGACCACCTGATCTGCCTCTTGAGAAACCTGTATGCAGGTCAGGAAGCAACAGTTAGAACTGGACATGGAACAACAGACTGGTTCCACATAGGAAAAGGAGTACGTCAAGGCTGTATATTGTCATCCTGCTTATTTAACTTATATGCAGAGTACATCATGAGAAACACTGGGCTGGAGGAAGCATAAGCTGGAATCAAGATTGCTGGGAGAAATATCCATAACCTCAGATATGCAGATGACACCACCCTTATGGCAGAAAGTGAAGAAGAAATACAGAGCCTCTTGATGAAAGTGAAAGAGAAGAGTGGAAAAGTTGGCTTAAAGCTCAACATTCAGAAAACTAAGATCACGGCATCCGGTCCCATCACTTTATGGCAAATAGATGGGGAAACAGTGGCTGACTTTATTTTTCTGGGCTCCAAAATCACTGCAGATGGTGATTGCAGCCATGAAATTAAAAGACACTTACTTCTTGGAAGAAAGTTATCACCAACCTAGACAGCACATTAAAAAGCAGAGACATTACTTTGTGAACAAAGGTCTGTCTAATCAAGGCTATGGTTTTTCTAGCAGTCATGTATGGATGTGAGAGTTGGACTATAAAGAAAGCTGAGCACCGAAGAATTGATGCTTTTTAACTGTGGTGTTGGAGAAGACTCTTGAGAGTCCCTTGGACTGCAAGGAGATCCAACCAGTCCATCCTAAAGGAGATCAGTCCTGGATGTTCATTGGAGGGACTGATGTTGAGGCTGAAACTCCAATATTCTGGCCACCTGATGCAGAGAGCTGACTCATTTGAAAAAACCCTGATGCTAGGAAAGATTGAGGGCAGGAGGAGAAGGGGACAACAGAGCATGAGATGGTTGGATGGCATCACTGACACGATGGACATGGATTTGGGTGGACTCTGGGAGTTGGTGATGGACAGGGAGGTCTGGCAGGCTGCGGTTCTTTGCTGGGGTCGCAAAGAGTCGGACATGACTGAGAGACTGATCTGAACTGAATTACCTTCTCAGTGAAGTCTGGACTCCTTAACTTCACAAGGCCCCTGAAGACTGGTTCCTGCTACCCTCTACAGGTTTATCATCCCACGTCTCCATCTTGCCTCCTCCCTCCTGTCCCACAGCTACAACATTTAGCATAGTTCAGTGGGCCTGCCTTATTGCAAGGGGTTCTGCATCCTTGGATTTAACCAACCATGATGGAACATAATCAGAAAGAAAAATCTAGAAAGTTTCAAAAAAGCAAAACTTGAATCTGCCACACAGGAACTATTTACATAGCATTTACATTGTATTAAGTATTATAAACAATCTAGGGATGATTTAAAGTAATAGGAGTATATGTGTGGTTTATATACAAATTCCATAACATGTTATGTAAAGGACTTGAGCATGTTTGGTATCCACTGAAGTCCTGGAACCAATGCCCTGTGTACAATCAAGGGGCTACTGTACCTAAATAATAGCCCAGTAATAGATATTTTGATTTTTTTAAGTTAATGAATATTGAGTAGGTTTTGAATGGAGACATATGACTATATTACTTAAAAATACAAAACAACCTAACACCGACAGTATGTGGTATCTGCTATGGTAAGAGCTATATAAAACTCACTCACGGAGCCCTTAAACCAGTCTACAAGGTGAGAATACCTATAAGCTTCATTCTGTAGTTGAGAAAACTAAAGCACAAAGATGTTGACTAATTCATTCAAAGTCACCTAGGTGGCAAGTAACAAACCTAAGATTTAAATTCAAGCAACTAGGTGCAGAATCTGCTCTGTTTAACACATTGTTAAATTTCCCCTTACAACATAAATAGAACTGAAATTAGAGTTGACAGAATAATTTAAAAGACTGGTAATGCAAAGCCTGGTTGAAGATGCAGAGCAACTGAAACCTTCATATATTTCTGGTAGGAGTGTAAATTGGTACAACCACTTTGAAACACTTCTTCATCAGCATCTCTTAAAGTACATGCTTTATCCTATGACTCAGCAATTCCCAAGAGATACGAATGCACGTGAACGTGAAAGTCACTCAGTCATGTCCCGCTTTTTGTGATTATACAGTCCATGGAATTCTCCAGGCCAGAATACTGAAGTGGGGAGCCATTCCCTTCTCCAGGGGATCTTACCAACCCAGGGATCAAACCCAGGTCTCCCATGTTGCAAGCAGATGCTTTACCAGGGGAGCTCCTGGTAAAGGAGGAGCTCCCCACCAGGGGAGCCAACGAATGCATAGGTCACTTAAAACAATGGTTCCTAACCTTAGTGGGACTAGACATGAGTTTTGTGGAAACAATTTTTCAATGGACTGGGTGGTGCTGAGGGTGCTTTGGGGATGATACAAGCACATTCCATTTATTGTGCACTGTATTTCTATTATTATCACATCAGCTCCACCTCAGATCATCAGGCATTAGCTCCCAGAGGTTGGGGAGATTTGACCTAAAGGACATGAACAAAAATATTTACAGCAGCTTTCTTTAATAATATTCCCCAAATGGGAACAATCCAGATAGGTGAAAGAATACATTAGAATAAATCTAATGTATTTATACAACCACATAGTATTACACAATAGTAAAATTGAAAAAACAAGTGCTACACAAAAGAATGAGTAACTTTTCCAAACATATTAATGAGCAAAGTAAGCCAGACGCAAAGAGTGCATTCTATACAATCCCACTTATATACATTTTAGGAACAGACAAAATTAATCCATCTGAAAAGAATTACCTGGATGTATGTGTTAGGGAGAGGGTAAAATGTTTGATTAGGAAGGGGCCTGAGAGCTAAAGACTCCTTCAGTCCTGGAAATCTTCTTCAGCTAAGTAGTTACATGGGGCCTCCCTGGTGGCTCAGCTGGTACAGAATCTGCCTGCCAATGCAGGAGATGCAAGAGACACGGGTTTGTCCCTGGGTCCAGAAGATCCCCTGGAGAAGGAAATGGCAACCCACTCCAGTATTCTTGCCTGGAGAATCAATTCCATGGGCAGAGGAAGGGCAGGCTACAGTCCATGGGGTCACAAAAAAGACACAACTGAGCACCGAAGAATTGATGCTTTTGAACTGTGGTGTTGGAGAAGACTCTTGAGAGTCCCTTGGACTGCAAGGAGATCAAACCAGTCCATCCTAAAGGAGATCAGTCCTGGGTGTTCATTGGAAGGACTGATGTTGAAGCTCCCATAGTTTCGCCACCTAATGCAAAGAACCGACTCATATGAAAAGACCCTGATGCTAGGAGAGATTGAAGGTGGGAGGAGAAGGGGACGACAGAGGATGAGATGGTTGGATGGCATCAACAACTCAATGGACGTGAGTTTGAGTAAACTCTGGGAGTTGGTAATGGACAGGGAGGCCTGGCATGCTGCAGTCCACGGGATCACAAAGAGTTGGACACAACTGAACGACTGAACTGAATTGAAGTTCCGGTTATATTTCTGCTATTACATAGGTATATGACCTTGGGCTAATTATTTCGTTGCTTTAACTTTAGTCTCTTGATCTGAACAATAAATCAGTGCACTATTAGGTCTCTTCAAAATACTGTGGGTTTGTATCCACCACTGCTGCTGCTGCTGAGTCACTTTAGTCGTGTCCGACTCTGTGTGACCCCATAGACGGCAGCCCAGCAGGCTCCGCCGTCCCTGGGATTCTCCAGGCAAGAACACTGGAGTGAGTTGCCATTTCCTTCTCCAATGCATTAAAGTGAAAAGTGAAAGGGAAGTTGCTCAGTTGTGTCCGACCCTTCGCGACCCCATGGACAGCAGCCTACCAGGCTCCTCCGTCCACGGGATTCTCTAGGCTTTAGCTCTAAAAGTCTAACCATTCTTATTTCCTGCCATAGTACAAAAAGAACCACATTAAAACTAGAGACAGTTTTATTTGAACTAGAAATCTGTTGGAAATTCAAACCACTCAATCTATTCTTTTGCATAATAATATTATTTAAAAATACCCACTCTCACAGAGAATGATTTATGAAAGGTCTGAGATGTATAACCAAGGCCAGATTTTTAAAATACAGCATCATTGAAGTGAATAATGTGCAAAGTGACCTGAGAATGTTTGGGACAGAAAAGATGTAAATATTTTAAATAGTTGAGTAAATGAACATTTTAATAGAAAATAGTGATTTTCTTCTATAATATGAAAGAAAAAGAGAGCTTTGAGTTTATGTTGACTTACAGTTTCATGAAATGGTTTTCAGAAAGTTCTCATATCTGTGCTTTGCTATAGAATTTTGAAGGTGACAGTTACTCAGCTTGAGCAGATTGATCTCCTGTATTTCCTAGTGGAAAATTCTTATTTTCTCTGTAAAGTCTTGGGTCCGGGACCTATCTACCTGAATTCATACTATTGGAATGAAAACTCAGGATTCCAGAGGTTAAAAAAAAATTCAACCCTTTGCTATTTAGTAGAGCCATAAATGATAGTTTTCCATCTCAGCCAGCTCAATATTTAAATAATAGTAAAAACTGGCCTTTCTTTGTTTCAGTTCAATTTAGTAATTGATTGAACTCCTACATTTATAATATAATTTGTAAATATAACTGCTATATTTACAGGACAAAGGTTTCTAATTGTAAGAACATACTTCTATTAGGACTGAAATGATAATAAGACAAAGTAAATGTATCAAAAGCATTAGGTTGATATCTCATAAATACCATAAAGGAGCAGAATTTAATATAGTCTTTGAAAGTCACAGAAAACTTCTTGGAAGAAGTGACTCATGAGAAGAGTTTCTATTGTAAGTAGGAGTTATCCTCTGTAGAAGGAAATGGCAACCCACTCCAGTACTCTTGCCTGGAGAATTCCATGGATAGAGCAGCCTGGTGGGCTATGGTCCATGGGATTGCAAAGTTGGACACAACTGAACAACTAACACACACACATCCAGGCGAAGTATGAAAGGACAATCATAAAATATGTCATGGAAAAGAACTATACTAGACATGATATGATGATAAGTCGCTCAGTCATGTCTGACTCTTTGCGACCCCATGGACTGTAGCCTACAAGGTTCCTCTGTCCATGGAATTTTCCAGGCAAGAGTACTGGAGTGAGTTATCATTTCCTTCTCCAGGGGATCTTCCTGACCCAGGGCTCAAACCCAGGTCTCCCGCATTGCAGGCAGACGCTTTACCATCTGAGCCACCAGGGAATTCAAATATCTGAATTATGTAATTGAAAAGAAATACTTGACATAGCTGCCTTGGTGCTTTCCAAGTGCCATCAATCCTCCTATTTGGGAAACTTGTGTATCTTCCAGTCCAGCCTCCTTAACTCTGGTCTGTGCTCAACTGAAACTTGTTTCAAAGATTTTCCAGGTCATTAATGTATTTTCCCTGGGTTGGGAAGATCGCTTGGAGGAGGGCATGGCAACCTATTCTTGCCTGGAGAATCCCATGGACAGAGGAGCTTGGTGGGCTACTGTCCAAAGGGTTGCAAAGAGTTGGACACAACTGAAATAACTTTGCACACAATGTATTTTTATGCATAAACCACAGGGAAGGTCATTACAAGAAAGTGAACAAAAGTGATGTAAATACCAAGTGTTCATGGATTCACTTCATCCAGTTCTGCTTTCTTATTGAGGAAAGGGGACCAGACCTTTGTTGTCACACTCACCATTTAATGTGACTTTTAACTTTGAGGAAGGTCTTCCCTGGTGGCTCAGGATGGTAAAGGACTTGCCTGTAATGCAGGAGACCACGGTTTGATCCCTGGGTGAGGAAGATCCCCGGGGGAAGAGAATGGCAACCCACTCCAGTATTCTCACCTGGAGTACATGGACAGAGGAGCCTGGCAGGCTAGTCTCTGGGGTCACAAAGAGTCAGACAAAACTAATCAACTAATACATTCACTTCACTTACTTAACTTTGAGTAAAGCAGCTTCCTAAGGCAATTCTCAGACTCAACTGTGAGTCACCAGTGATAAACACATTGGACAGATGGAGGAAGAAGCACCTCAGCCTCGAGAGGGAATCTGGTTGGTGAACCACAGTATCCACTATAGCTATCATATTACTTCACCTTATTAATCTACTTAAGGGTAGAAATAGCTAATCGTAATAATGTTTCAACCCTTGCTGAAATTATTTATTAAATCCGTTCTAGGACTGAAGCTAACAATATATCACAAGACACTAAAGTTATTCCTCTGATACTTAGAGCAAAAGTCATGTATCTATCCTTCCTGCATCATCAAGGAGACAGTCTAGTGAGGGACAGAAGAGAACTAATAAGCCCCTATAACACACAGGAACATCAGACAAATGTAAGTCAATGGATCACTTTATTTTATATTGTAAGTAGCCTCTGATGTAGGGATTCTATCAAGGTAGGAAATGTATAATTACATCAGGGGATTTCCAACACCCCTTGACTTTCATCACCTCCTGGCTCTCCTACTCTGAAAAGCTCCCGTCTAGCTACATTGCAAAGTATTTTCATGCCTTATCTAATTTAATCCCCATAACAAACTTATGAGTTCAGTATTCCCATCCTCATTTTACAGATTAGAAAATTAACGCTCAGACAGCTTAAGTCTCTTATCCCAATATACCAGATAACAGAACTGGGACTTTTACACAGGTATGTCTGGCCCCAAAGCCATACAAAACCTTTACTTTCTAGTAAACTGCTCCTGGAAGCTTCAAATTAAAATGTACCTCTAAGGAGAAAAACAATCATGAATTCACTATTGAGGAAAAGAATTTTCTAGAAATTTCTTAGACTGGAAAGAACTAATTATAAAGACAATTCGTCTAAAATCTAAGCACTTTGGAAGTGCTATCATTGTTCTGCAGAGAGCCATTTAGTGCCAGAAGAAATTCCAGGTGTTTCACTTTACTAAAATAGTAGATTGCCAGTAAATAAACACATACATATGTACATACACATACACACACACACACACACACACCCCCCCACCAAGATGAATTCGATCTTCAGGCAATTCACTGAAGAATAACATCGATAAAATCCTAAAACTCAATGGAATTAAAAATAACACTTCATTTCTTGAATTCTAGTAAAGTCCTTAAACTGGCCAGAAGGCATCAAAATTAGGCATAAATGGGGGTGATGACTTCTCAATCATGAAATGTCTACTACTAAGGAAAAATCTGAGACTCTAGGGGAAATTATATAAATGCTGTCAACAATTATTGGTCAGTGATACACAGAATTCAAGATGCACACTGGAGGGCAAGAGTAGGAAAGATGTCTTTGGCTTATAGTCACAGTATCCTCTAGTGAAACCAAAGCTGATATGTAGAACCATTGGGGTTTGCTTATAAACTGAGGAGGGAATGTTTAGATTACCTGACCACATTTGGTCTCTCTTTTTATATGGATATCCAGTTTATGTGGATGAGAACTCTTGGTGCATTTAATTGGTAGAATATTACCTTGTCAGGGAAGTTGATGGTTAGGTATAAAGGAAATAATACAATCTTTGAAATCTGATCTTTGGGATGTTATTTAGCTTTTCTTAGTTTGAGCTTCCCTGTCAGTGAAGGGGGATGAGGAGTGGAGGTCATTTACTTCACTGTAATGCAGGGAGAAATAAGTGAAATTATGCATGAGTCACAGTAAATGCTCTATTTTGCTTCTTCTTTCCCTTTTCCATGATGAAATTGTGCTTAGGATTTGTTAAAATAGTAACAGATCATATGTGAATGAATTTATTATATATGTTAGGTAGGAAAAAGCAGTAAGTGAATATTCAAACAATACATTTAATCTTTCAGAGTCATGTTTTAAAATAACTTTCTTCAGAATATTGAGAAAAAAATAATAGTTAAGTCTGTATCATTTTTACAAGGTTGTGGTTAATAGAGGAATTAAATTTCATTGGTGAAGATAAAAAATGTATACAAAGTGACTAGTGCAGAGCCAGAGGTGAAAGAGGTGCTCAGTAAATAGTAAGTTTTATTATATGTATAAATATGCTCAATTTTCTCTAAATTAATGGCCTCTGTGTGTTTGAAATACCCAGGATACTCATTCCTAGCTACTTCTTATTGGACCCAAACCACTCCTAGCTCCTGGATTCCTGGAACTTTTGGTTCCCCATCTTTATTACTACTTCCTCTCTATGCCTCTTTGATCCATAATTTAGTTTTATTATTATTACCTGGACATTGAACTCAGTCATCCCTTCTGAGCATAATTCCTGGCTTCTGCCGTCATCTCACAACCAATATGTGTTCATACAAGACAACACACACTAGGATATTGTATTGTTTCAAGGTCATACCTGACCTGGTCAGCCCTCAGCTAGCCACTCACTCAGCTCACAAGATATATTTGACCTCAGAGGTTTCTTTGAAGAGAGCAGGATATCTTACTATAATACAAATAGAGGAGTGATGATCTGCCAAGCACTCCTTGGTGCTTGGCAGAGTGTGAGTATATTGTCAATGTGGTAGATTGTATTATTTCTCCCAGTTCTTATCCCCTCCCTATGGTAAAAAAAAAATACATCCATCAATACATCCACAATACATGTGATTTTGTAGCACTTCCCACCAGAGCTGGTAAAAATGTATTTGCCCATTCCATTGATGCTGGGCTTGGACCACAGACCTGCTTTGGCTGGTGAGAAGTTAGCAATTATGTATGATGTGGGAAGATGCTTTAAATGAATACCGTGATTAGACCAGACATCTTGTCCTTCTGCCTCCACAACTGAATGAACACCCTGGGAGCTGTTGGCTAAAACGAATGAGGAGGCAACATGACTCACAGCTTGTTTCATAGTCAAGGCTTTACAACGTGAACAAAATGGCCTAAGACGGTCTTCTGTACCGTTTTAGAAAGTCTTTCCTTATCCAAATGCTTTCTGTTTTTAGATATAAAACAAGTTCTCCATTTAGAAACAGTAAATTTTTAAAAAGAAAAATGACATATAATTACAGATCACTTCTGAATATTTACAATGTGCTTGGCATGCATTATTTGAATCTTTACAGCCAATCTTTTGCTAATACTATAATTATCTCCATTTTTTACAGATAAAGAACCTTAGTCCTAGAAGGATTTATTAATCTGTCCAAGGTCACAAAAGTGATGGACCTATGTTTGAAAACAAGATGACTTTAGAACTATTGAAGCACTGTACTTAAGACTTCATTTCCATTACCTGTGAAAGAGGGAAAAGTGTAGGTGGTCTAACAAAATCTGAGTTCAAAGGGAATATATGCAACCAGCTAGGCTAAGTGTATCATTGTCATCAAGAAAGCTGCAAGTAGGAAATCAAAGTGATAGACATGGTATCTCCAAATAATGAACCAATCCCCTGGTAAAAGAGTCAAGTGTAAACACCAACAAACTCCAGAAGCTGTGCCACCAGTTCATGCCAATGTTAATTACATAAGAATTTTTGTGCTTGCTTTCTTTCTGTCCAAGCCTCTCTCCAGTCCTAGAGAGTCAGAATCCCAGATTCACAAAAAGCAACATACAAAAACAGAGATCAAATTAACCATGTGGCCTCCAGAAAGCTAGACTGCAGCAGGCCTGCAGGGATGAGAAAGGGGAAGGCTATAACTTTGATTGATATTTACATCTTTTAGTATTCAGTGGGTAAAACAATTAGTGATGGAGAAGTCCTTTATTACCAAAATAAATTTTATTGAGGTGCAGGGTAAGCACTACAGCTTTTTGATTATGTATCATAGATCTGAATATTAAACTTAATGGCCACATTAGACTATCAGTTTCTTCCTTTTTTTTCTTTTTGGCCATGCTGCGCAGCTTGTGGGATCTTAGTTCTCTGACTAGGGATCAAACCTAGGCCGCAGTAGAGAAAGCTCTGAGTCCTAACCACTGGACAGCCAGGGAATCCCCCAGACTGTAAGTTTACTGAAGGAAGTGGCTCTATGTTCTATCTGTCACATTCCTTTTCTTGTCAGGCCTCTTCATCCCCACATGACAATCTGCAAAAAGCGATTCCCTTGCTGGGTCAGTTGCATTTAATCCTCAGTACAGGGACTTCCCTGGTGGTCCATAGCTAAGACTCTGTGCTTCCAAAGCAGGGGTGCTGGGGTTCGATCCCTGGTCACAGGCTACAAAGAAGAACAAAGATTCCACATGCTCAAACTAAGACCTAGTGCAGCCAAATGAATATTTATTTATTTTTTAAAAAAATTCTCAGTTCAGACTGGATCAGAGAAGCCAATCTATCGAATATACCTAGCCATATTTAAATAAAAATTACTTCTTCTTGAACTATATTGATTATTGATTACATACAGCAAACCTAGGTGATACGAACAAATAAAATAAGATACAGTCCTTGTCCTCAAGAAGTGCACATTCTTCTGGGAGAGAAATTTTAGTTGAAATTACAAGCCAGTATATTATACATCATCAAAGATATGGTCAAGATACTGAGAGAGTAGATTAAAAATTAATCAACACTGCAAAGCGGCTCAGTGAATGTTTACAGAAGAGATTTTTCTGAGCCAAGTTTTCCAGGTATGAATGGTTGTACCAGGCTGACAAGAGGAGCTTTTCAAAACAGAGAGGACAACATTTTCAAAGTATCAGATCAGATCAGATCAGTCGCTCAGTTGTGTCTGACTCTTTGCAACCCCATGAATCGCAACACGCCAGGCCTCCCTGTCCATTACCAACTCCCAGAGTTCACTCAGACTCACGTCCATCGAGTCAGTGATGCCATCCACCATCTCACCCTCTGTCGTCCCCTTCTCCTCCTGCCCCCAATCCCTCCCAGCATCAGAGTCTTTTCCAATGAGTCAACTCTTCCCATGAGGTGGCCAAAGTACTGGAGTTTCAGCTTTAGCATCATTCCTTCCAAAGAAATCCCAGGGCTGATCTCCTTTAGGATGGACAGGTTGGATCTCCTTGCAGTCCAAGGGACTCTCAAGAGTCTTCTCCAACACCACAGTTCAAAAGCATCAATTCTTCAGTGCTCAGCCTTCTTCACAGTCCAACTCTCACATCCATACATGACCACAGGAAAAACCATAGCCTTGACTAGATGAACCTTTTTTGGCAAAGTAATGTCTGTGCTTTTCAATATGCTATCTAGGTTGGTCATAACTTTTCTTCCAAGGAGTAAGCGTCTTTTAATTTCATGGCTGCAGTCACCATCTGTAGTGATTTTGGAGCCCAGAAAAATAAAGTCTGACACTGTTTCCACTGTTTCCCCATCTATTTCCCATGAAGTGGTGGGACCGGATGCCATGATCTTCGTTTTCTGAAGTATAGATTTGTTAAAAATAATACAGGTGAAAATGTGATATATTTAAGGACTCACAAGGTTATGGCTGGATCATAGCATGTGTAAGAAAAGCGAAAACCATAGAGCTAGAAGGAAGGTGGATCCTCATTATGGTAGCCCCATATTGGCTGGAAAAAGACTACTTAATTGTTGATCTTCCTGTGTCAAGGAAGGCTGTTCACCACTCCCTCCAAGTACTGGAGAAAATCCAGAAAGGCACTATTTCCATCTCTCATCCATTGTAATCCATTATCAGGGGGAGGGGTTATTGCATCAGAATTGGACAGGAAAGTTGGGTTTGATCCTGTGATCATGAGGGTCTTGACTCATATTCCTTTGCCACATGTTATTGGATTCTTTAAAAATCATGTTTAGAAGCAGAACAAGCAATTCGCTTTTCATCAGTCCAGATTTAGCAGTGGTGAAGTTAATGCTGTATTTGATTTGTAGCTGGGTCCTCAGGTCCATTTGTTAAATCAGTTGGAACCAGTAAGAGTGGAGAAACTGTTGGCAATACGTATCCTTTATCCCTTCACTTCTGCAATGCCGATAGATCTGAACTATGATTGTGAGCAAGATGGAGACTTGGAAAATGTTTTTAAAGGTGCCTAATCTGGTGAGATTTGCCAAGTCCAGAGAAGTAATGAGATAGCTTGTGAAGAATTACTATTTGAGTATTCACTTTTAATGATCCAGACTTTTGAAGGTGGAGATGAAGTGACATTCCTGACAGAAAGGACCAATAAGCAAAGTGGAAATGATAGGTGTTTTCAAGTAATGTGATGAGAAATAATGTCGCATTGCTGGAGAATTAGTGTAATGAGGAACTGGGAAATAAAGCTTTGAAAAGTAGATCTGTCTGGGGAAAGGAAAGCATAGAAAGCTCAGGGTTCATGTATTTGGGGTCCATAATAGGAAATCATTAGAAATAATAACTTAATAAGATTTGTCAGTATTTGAATAGCCCACCATATCAAACATCATGCTGAGATGTGTTTGAGTATTTGTGGGTTTTTTGTTTGTATTGCTAATGTTAAAATGAACAAGGTAAGGCTGATATTCACTGAAATTTGAACTTAGGCAAACCAAAATATATTTGTATGTGTACCTGTGTATGCATTTGTGTATGTGTGTTTGAGTATGCAATCAAAAATAGCAAGATATTTATACACATTCATTGTTTAAACATAGACATTCCTGCTAAAATATTTTATTTAAAAAAGTTATTTTCACTCTTATTTGCTCTTTAAAGAAAAGACAAATTTTACCAGACTTTGGGATTCTCCAAATTTGAGCTATTTTTTTTTCAAATGCCTTGGGTTTGGCAGGTCTCAAAGCCAAAGTTTGCCAAGTCCTTTTCCCCTTAATTTTTAAACCCACATGTATTCTAAGGGAAAGTTAACGCATATGTTTTTTATTCGTTTACACTTAACTAATCAAAAGTTTTAAGAGCATTTGAAGCCCAACAAACCTTCAGAGTCTTTAATATTAAAACCTAGAAATTGTAATTAAATCTTGGAAACTCAAGATTGGCATTTATTCAGAAATTAAGACTCTACATCATAAGACTTGAGAATTACTGTCAAGTGGCCACCAAGTCAACTTCTTGGCAATAAGAACTGAACTTACACAGGCAGAAACCAAGCTATGCTCTCCTGCTGAGATTCTGATATCTGAGTGATTCGCCACAAGTGGCAATTCCCCCTTCATTGTCAATATTGGAAGAAATGCATCTATGTATTTGTTTGTTTGATTTTTGTTAAAGAAGGTATGAATTTGGGGGTATAACTTTCCTTTTTGGGTTAAGGAAAAAGTCAAATTTCTTACAATTTTCATGACTGTGAATTGAGGACACTGTGCTAGATTAATGGTTCTCAATTTAGTACTTCTTGACTTAAAGTGTTCTTTGTAGTTAGTAAGGTGGAGGATCCAAAAGCTATATTTCAATATTTTATAGGACATAGGGAAAGTAACGGGATCGTTGTTTACTGTTTTAAAAAATATTGATGTCATCATGCATGTTTTGAATAATGTAAAAGGAAAAATAATACGTTAGTTTTAATAAATGGAGGTTGGTCATTACAGTTTTTTTTTTTTAATGGAACAATTCTGTATTGTGAGGTAAATAAAACTGTTCAATAGTGGTAACCACAAGATGCAAACCACTGGGATTTTTTAGGTCCTTTTCAGTTTTAAGGCTCATAACAGCCATATTCTAATATTCAGAATCTATTTAAATAGAAGGTTTAATATAACACACATACCAGTCCATTCTGAAGGAGATCAGCCCTCGGATTTCTTTGGAAGGAATGACGCTAAAGCTGAAACTCCAGTACTTTGGCCACCTCATGCGAAGAGTTGACTCATTGGAAAAGTCTCTGATGCTGGGAGGGATTGGGGGCAGGAGGAGAAGGGGACGACAGAGGATGAGATGGCTGGATGGCATCACTGACTCGATGGACGTGAGTCTGAGTGAACTCTGGGAGTTGGTGATGGACAGGGAGGCCTGGTGTGCTGCGATTCATGCGGTCGCAAAGAGTCGGACATGACATGATCTGATTTGATCTGATGTGATAATTGAGGATTAATGCAACATATCTTCCTGAAGTTCATTCTATGGAAAACATAGAAAGTCAATTATATTAAAAAGTCCTTTAATCATCCACTATCAATTGATTTGGTAAGTTGATCGATGCTTTCTATCCTTTCTATAGAAGGCAATGGCACCCCACTCCAGTACTCTTGCCTGGAGAATCCCATGGACAGAGGAGCCTGGTAGGCTGTGGTCCATGAGGTCGCTAAGAGTCAGACACAACTGAGAGACTTCACTTTGACTTTTCACTTTCATGCATTGGAGAAGGAAATGGCAACCCACTCCAGTATTCTTGCCTGGAGAATCCCAGGGATGGGAGAGCCTGGTGGGCTGCCGTCCGTGGGGTCGCACAGAGTCGGACATGACTGAAGTGACTTAGCAGCAGCAGCATCCTTTCTATAAATTGTTGACTGATGTCATTGGCATTTCCGGATTCATAGCTATAAACTACTCTTGAAATTGAGCAGGATGGTATAGAGGCTCCTGGGCTTGGGAAGCCTTTCTAGGCAGGCTTCGTGACCTTCCCTGAGTTCCAAAGGGCAGATTTCAATTGTTAATCCAGGAAGAGGAGGGATGCAGATTCTAGGGATGAGCAGTCAAGAAACAATAGTACAGCCTTGGTGCAGAGTCCGGTTTGACCTCAAGGGACACCTGTAACAATACCTTTAAATCCTTTTATAGAAATAAAACTCATCAAACAGAAGATGTCAGTATTCTCCCTATCAGAAAAGACCACCCGAGGCGAGACTAGAGGAACCAGAGAAGCTCCTCAAGGTTACCTGAGACCATGTGGCGCTAGTGGTAAAGAAGTCGCCAGCCAATCCAGGAGACACAGGAGACATGGGTTCAGTTCCTAGGTTGGGAAGACCCCTTGGAGGATTTCCTCCAGTATTCTTGCCTGGAAAAATTTCATAGACAGAGGAGCCTGCCAGGCCACTGTCCGTGGGATCGCAAAGAGTCAGACATGACTGAGCACCCACACAACACAATATATTAAAAGAGTACAGGCCCTTCACACACCCTAAGCTTATCGGCAACCACATCCTTGAACTGATTGCTGTGAAACCCTTCATCAAATCCTCCTGGGTTGCGACACATAGTTTGTGAGGGCAAGAGTCTGCTGGGGCCCCCTTTGCCTGGCAAAGCAGTAAAGCAATTCTTTTCTACTTTACCCAAAACTCTGTCTCTGGTATTAGATTTGGCACCAGTGTACAGAGGCTGAGATTTAGCCACTGTTCTCTTCTGTGGCTACCCTGTCCCCTCTGCCCCTCCCCCCTCCACATGCTACATAACACCTGGGAAAATTGGAAAAGAGTTGATAAACTTTAGCTTCTTTAGGGAGAAGGCAATGGCATCCCACTCCAGTACTCTTGCCTGGAGAATCCCATGTACGGAGGAGCCTGGTAGGCTGCAGTCCATGGGGTCGCCAAGAGACACGACTGAGCGACTTCACTTTCACTTTTCACTTTGCTGCACTGGAGAAGGAAATGGCAACCCACTCCAGTGTTCTTGCCTGGAGAATCCCAGGGGCGGGAGAGCCTGGTGGGCTGACGTCTATGGGGTCACACGGAGTTGGACACAACTGAAGTTACTTAGCAGCAGCAGCTTCTTTAGGGGGAAACGGAGAAGGCAATGGCACTTCCACTCCAGTACTCTTGCCTGGAAAATCCCATGGACAGAGGAGCCTGGTGGGCTGCAGTCCATGGGGCCGCTAAGAGTCGGACACGACTGAGCGACTTCCCTTTCACTTTTCACTTTCATGCATTGGAGAAGGAAATGGAAACCCACTCCAGTGTTCTTGTCTGGAGAATCCCAGGGATGGGGGAGCCCAGTGGGCTACCATCTATGGGGTCACACAGAGTTGGACACGACTGAATGACTTAGCATAGCATAGCATAGGGGGAAAAACAAAAACATTTCCTAAATTGATCATAAAACATTTCTCTGCTGAAAGAAAGTTAAGCTATCCCCAGGAGAGGAGAGATGTGCCCTCATTCAGACGTCCCCCACTCCATGCTCCCACATGTCAATTACTAATAATGTTGGCAGGATCAGATTGCCCCACACCATACCAGAAAGGCATGGCTCATTTTTGGCTCAAGGCATATCCTCAATAAATGTGAAAATTGATCTGGCGGAGGAGCTGATGTCCTGGGGAGTCTATAGGGAAAGTCACCTTTTCCCTGGCCCCAGCAGAAAGAGACAGGGATTGTGGAAGGAGCTGGTATGAAAATGAAAGGCAGCTCAGTGGGTGGGCAGGATGGAAGAACTAAGACCTCAGTCACTTTAGAAGAACATCTTTTGCTGAATTGAGAACAGCCTCTGTGGGTGCTGGTTCTAACTTTTTTGATGGCTTGGCACAATTTGTCCCCAGTGATATGGATGCCAAACTTGAAGCTTGTTGTTATTATAGGAAATTGAGGGTCGGCTTTTATTGCATTGCTAGTTTCCAAGAAATAAATCCTTTTTCGGCAACTAAAGAAGAGTGCTTGAACCAGAGTCTGGTTTAGGGATATTTGGAGGGCACCCTGCCTGTTGGTTTATATTTTCGTGCCTGTATTCTTACTGTCTACGCCTGTCCTTCTACATCATCACTGTACAGACTTACAAACTCGGTACACACATCCAGGACAAACTCAGTCTCTCTCTCTTTCATACCAAAGATTCTAAATGTACATTTCGGATCAACAAATACCCAGAGACAGATGTGCCCAATTTGACACACCTGCCCAGTCCCAAAGGGTGTAACAGTTGTGATATGAGGCATCATGCTTTTTCTTTGAAATCTGGGAGACTCCTTGAACAGCCAAACAAAGTCATCATTTCCTCAGCCTGTTTCCCTAGGGTGGCATGCCACTCTGGGCAGCACAGAGTCCAGAGTATGAAAGCTGGACTCATTCTTGGCTCCAGATCAACTCTCATCCTTATACTGACCTGTCAAAATGGGACCTGGGACAACAATCCCTCAATCAACTGTCCACAGATTTCCTCCAACCTCCTGACTTATCTTGGATCCCACCTTCTTCAGGATGCACAAACCAAAAGAATCCTTTTCTGCCTGAGTCAAATTGGGCATAAAGGCAGAGCAGGTGGTACTGGTGAGTTAAGTAGTAACAGAACACAGGGTACAACTTGTTTTCAAAAATAAATGGCTCTTCTTGCAAGACACAATCCAAGAGGACTGACAGAAGTCAAAGTCAAATTCAGGGAAACTGTTTGATTAACAGTCAGCAAGATTACCATTCCCTTCAAACTAGATTGTAAAGAATTTAGAGCCTCTACCTTCCTATTTCTCCTGGTACTAAAACTGATATGTCTCATAGAAGAAAGCAAATAAGTAAGAATCAATCCCCACTTGTCAATATCACATTACTTTTCATACTTCTCATAGGTGATCTCACAAAATCCTCTCAATCAAAGATCAAAGAAGTCAGAGAATTCATATTCATTTTTCTGTTGAGAAGAGTAAGGGAACACAATTCATTGATTTTCCCAAGGCCAAAGAAATAGTAAGTGCTAGAGACAAGCCTCAATCCTATCATTTATTCATGTATTCATTCATGTACTTTATTTAAATACTTAAATAAATATGCTTTGTTTATTATGCTTTATGCCTAGAAAACTCTATAATGAATATCATCAGAACCTCAGCCTTCACTGAACTTACACTTTAGGAAGTGGAGACAGGCAATTAAACTATGACAATAAAGTACGATGAAAGGGGAACTGACTATGGAGGTGACACAAGGACATTAGCATCTTGTCATCGAGTCTGGGGTGGAAGAGGATGACATGGGAAAAGAAATGAGTTCTTGGAGATTGCAATGCCTAAACTGAGGTCAGAAAAGTCAGGAGGAATCATTGTGGGAGAAATTGGGAGGTGAGGAGTACAAACAGAAGAGGGGGAACAGTATTCCATCCCGGGGACAGTAGATATATGAAGACCCGAATTAAGTTAAATTATGACAGGTTGAAGGGCAAGCTTGTAGTGTGGGATGGATGGAGATAAGCATGGGAAAGGATGAGTGGTTGAGGATGTGGCATAAGAAGAAAGCTGCTGCTGCTAAGATGCTTCAGTCGTGTCCAACTCTGTGTGACCCCATAGATGGCAGCCCACCAGGCTCCCCCATCCCTGGGATTCTCTAGGCAAGAACACTGGAGTGGGTGGCCATTACCTTCTCCAGTGCATGAAAGTGAAAAGTCAAAGTGAAGTTGCTCAGTTGTGTCCGACTCCTAGCAACCCCATGGACTACAGCCTACCAGGTTCCTCTGTCCATGGGATTTTCCAGGCAAGAGTACTGGAGTGGGATGCCATTGCCTTCTCCAAGAAGAAAGCTAGGCCTGCAAATATGGAACCTCATCATCACCTTCAGTAAAGGAGCTTGAATTGTGCCTCAAGGATAATTGGGACCACTGAAGGTGGAGTGCAACAGCTTGGAAAATGGCTTGCTGAGGATTAAAATTAAAGGCTTCAAGTTCAGTTAGAACCTGTTGAAGTAGTCCAAGACTTGGAATTAGATAATGGGGATTTGAGAGAATTGAATAGATTCCAATGACCCCAAGAAGTTAGATCTGACAGGATTTGTGGAATGAGTGAATTAACGGATCTGGAGTACAGAGATGGGGTCAGGATGACTCAGATATTTGTCAGGCTGTGTGGATGATGAGGTGGTTGCCCTACCGTTAACTCTACGTGCTCAGTGTCTGTGGGATATCATGGCCTCTCTGATTACTTATGACTCCCAAACCCAACCTGGAAGGGTTTCCATTCTGTCTGAAGAGTCCTGTGAATGACATCCAGGAAGGATATCAGTCCAGTCACTCATAAATTGCTTGTGAATTGGATTTAAGGACAGAAAATACCAAAGAAACTTACTTTCCCTGGAATAGGCTTTTGGTGTATATTGAGGAGATTTTGGTTTCTATATAAAGCTATTAATGCCCCTTTCCTTGTTGGTGTAGTAAGACCCCAGTCAACTACCAAACCCAGGAAACTGAAAGGTCACTCTGAATCCCTGACCTTGACTAAAGATAGACTTTTAATTAAAAAAAAATTTTTTTTTTATATTGGAGCATAGTGCTTAACAATGTTGTATTGGTTTTAGGTGTATAGCAAAGTGATTCATTCCTATATATACCTGTTCTTTTTCAAATTCTTTTTCCATTTAGGTTATTACAGAATACTGAACAGTGTTCCCTGTGCTATATAGTACATCCTTGTGGGTTATCTATTTTGAATAGAGTAGTGTGAACATGTCAGTCCCAAACTCCGAATCTATCCCTCCATACCACTTTTCCCCCCTGGTAACCATAAATTTCTTCTCTAGAGCCTTTAAAATGTCAAAGCAAAGGAGGATTCTAAAAGTCATCAAGTCCCATTCATTCACGTAAACAAGAGGAAGACCTAAAGAGAGAAAGTGAATTTCTCAGCGTCTCATGTAAATCAATGAAAATTTAAAAAATTTCACTAAAATTTAATTTTTAAAATTCTAGACCAATGTTGTTCTTAAATTAACATCAAAGGATATTTATTATGTCTATTCTGCAACAAGTATTATATTCAGTGGTTAGGACATACTCTCTCTAAAAGGTAGGGATTGTGTTTTCAATCCAAACAAGGCTTCAAAACCTTAGAAATTTGACAGCACAAAACTGCCCTAGCCTTTGGTTGAATTTATATAACTCCAAATTTCATTTTCTTTCCAATATATCTTGCTACCTCTCACAGTCTTTGTAATTTAAAGAAAAATCGCTAATTTTGCAGATTAGAGTTCATTCAGGGTACAAGGTTTATAAGATGCCAAAGAGAATCATTAACTCTTTCCTCTCAACAGTCTTACATGGAAACTTGACCACCCCTCAGCTGTTGCTGGTGACCTGAGTGTTTATGACAAATGTAAAATACCAAACCCTCTTACCAAGAGCTTATTGTTTCGTGTCATCTCACGACAATGAAGTGAGACTGCAGCATGTATCTAAATTGACTTAATTTTTTTATCATTATGAGAGAAAGTTGTAATTCATCATAATCTTTTCAGTGTATGACCTTGCCTTTTGTGTTTTTATTGGGGAAAACCTTTTTCTTAAAATAAAAGATTATTTAGAAAGGTTTCTCTTTTTCAGCCCATATGGTCCAGACTACTGCAGTTTCGAATAAGAGAGTAGATGGGATAGTCCTCTGAACACTTAAGCATCGTTGTTTTGGCAGACCAACCACATGAGGCCCGAAGAGGGTTACAGCCATTTCTGGCACCACTCAATTCTGTGACGTATTAGAGCTTTCTCTCAATGGCCATTACATTAGGAAAAAATTTACAGCTCATGATCAACAGCTGTTCCTCTAAATAAAACAATGTCGTTTATTCTTTTCCTTTTAGCATGCCAGAGTCCCATGCTGTGTGAGACCAGTACTTGCACCTGGCATTCTATGGAAACAACTTAATCCTTGAAAACACATGGAAAATTCAATCATTTGTTCACTTGTTCTTTTGCAAATGTGTTCATCTGTTCCCCCATCCATCCCACTTATCTATGCATGCATTAACTCATTCACTTGCTTGCTCTTTGCTTATTATTTTATTGTTGTAAAAAAAAACTATCTGTATGTATGTTTCTATGTGTGTGTATATATATATGTTGCCACTTAAACATTTTCAAGTGTATAGTTCAGTGTCTTTACTTTCTTCACACTGGTGTGCAACCATCAACTTGTTTCTAAAAGCTTTTATCACCTCAAATTGAAACTCTGTAATCATTGTCTTTGCTTATTCTTTTTTATTTTAGTCAACAAATATTTATTAGGGGCCTAAACTGGCCAATGGCACCCCACCCCAGTACTCTTGCCTGGAAAATCCCATGGACGGAGGAGCCTGGTAGGCTGCAGTCCATGGGGTCGCGAAGAGTCAGACACAACTGAATGACTTCACTTTGACTTTTCACTTTCATGCATTGGAGAAGGAAATGGCAACCCACTCCAGTGTTCTTGCCTGGAGAATCCCAGGGACGGCAGAGCCTGGTGGTCTGCCACCTATGGGGTCGCACAGAGTCAGACACGACTGAAGTGACTTAGCAGCAAACTGGCCAAAGTTATACGTGAGGGGATATGGAAGCATATAAACATTAACCTTTCATAATTTAATATTAAGGTCTCATCACTTCAGGCCGAATAGATCCCATCACTTTTCTATTCATGGCAAATAGAGCCCATGCAGTCCCATCTCTTCATGGCAAGTAGATGGGGAAACAATGGAAACAGTGACAGACTTCATTTTCTTGGGGTCCAAAGTCCAGAGGGTGACTGAAAGCCTTAAAATTAAAACACATTTTCTCCTTGGAAGAAAATCTATGACCAACCTAGACAGCATATTAAAGCAGAGACATTACTTTGCTGGCAAAGATCCATCTAGTCAAATCTATGGTTTTTCCAGTAGTCATGTATGGATGTGAGAGTTGGACCATAAAGAAAGCTGAGTGCCAAAGAATTGATGCTTTTGAACTGTGGTGTTGGAGAAGACTCTTGAGGGTCCCTTGGACTCCAAGGAGGTCAAACCAGTCTATCCTAAAGGAAATCAGTCCTAAATAGTCATAGGAAGGATGCTGAAGCTCTGATACTTTGGCCACCTGATGAGAAGAGCCTACTCATTGGAAAAGATCCTGATGCTGGGAAAGACTGAAGGCAGGAGGAGAAGGGGATGACAGGATGAGATGTTTGGATGCCATCACTGACTCAATAGACATGAGTTTGGGCAAGCTCCAGGAGTTGGTGATGGACAGGGAAGCCTGGTGTGCTGCAGTCCATGGGGTCACGAAGAGTCAGACATGACTGAGAGACTGAACTGATGAAGCAATTAAGACTCTGATGGGGATATGTGTGCCCTCCAGTAGCCCCAAGCCTTCACTGCCACTACCTTCTCATCTGGTATCCTCAATAGTGCCTTGAACTTCTGGTAGTATTCTAGAGCAGGTAGGACAAAGTACAGACTCACCAATCTCATTTGGTTCTCTGATTTTGCCCAAACCACTCCCCTAACCCCAGCTCCCATCACTATTTTTCACTTTATACTCTGGTCAATAAAGAGAAGGGAGCAATTAAAAACTGATTAGTAACCAAAGCACCACAATCAACCACAACACCACCACCAAAAGCAACAGTAAAACCACCAGCTCTACCAAGATACGACCCTTAATCACAAATCCCCAGCATTTGAACAGCTTTTGCCAGCTCTGGTTCTCAGTGAAAAGTCTTTGGAACCACTTTCTTATAAATAAACTGAAGACTCTTAGCCTTCAAACATGCTATTCTAGGTCTCCAACAGAATTATGGCAAAAAGATGAGCAAACTATGGGCTGCCAGAGAGTGGCTTTATGAAGAATGCAGTCATTTTAAGTAAAGTGCAGGAAATTCTTCGGGAGTCACAGGAAAATCATGACTCAAGACAGAGGAAAGAATATAATATGTCAAAGGTTGAAATACTGGCTTTAGAGCCAAACAAATGGCTGATTCACATCTTAGCTCTGCAACTAACTTAGTTTGTATGTCTAGCTAATCAATAACTTCTCTGAGCCTCAATTTCTCCACTGGTAAAAATCAAAGAGTAGTGGTGATTAATGAAATTTATCTGGAGTAAACAGAAATAATGAAGGCAGAGTAAAATAATCTTGTCTCATATTTGTTGAATGCATTCCATGTGCTAGGCATTGTTCTAAACCCTCCACTTGTATTCATTTATTTTATCATGGCAACACCATAGGTGGGTACTGTGATCATCTCCATTTTTCAGATAGGAATAGTGGCACACAAGGTTGAAGTAATTTCTGAAGACCGCTCAGCTAGTACGTGACAGAGCTTTGTACAAACCTGAATTCTGGTTCCACAATCTTAGCCATACACGTTGCTACCTCTTAAGAGTATCCAGCTAGTACAAAATAGGTGAATGACTTTAGGCTAGAAAGTTAAAATTCATGAAATGATCATGATTCTTAGAGTTTGCTCCTACTTTCACTATTATAACCGTACATCATCTCTTCCTTAGGTTAATAAAAGATGTCCTAATTTCACCCCCTGCCTCCAAATCCATCTTATTCAAAGTGAACAAAGGAGAGGGGGAATCATGTAATTCCAGCCTTCAAAATTCTTTAGGGTTCCTGCTTACACTCAATATCCAGGCCCCTGACCATGCCATTCAAGGCTTTGACAATCTGGCACCAACTATTTATTCAACCTCTACTTCAAAACCAGTTCACCATCCACCCATACTGAAGTATGCCCCTTTACATCTTCATGCACACTTGTCCCTCTGTGTGAAATAATTTCCCCCCTCTTATTTGACTCAACAGCCCACCCTTTCTCTCAAAGACAAGCTGAACAGTTTTTCTCTCATGTCATCTTCTATGACTCTGCCCAAGTCACGTGTATGTATGTGTCTTCCTTTCCAAAAATTTATTCTAGTCATTTCTCGAACCTGATGCCCTCATGAGTTGCAATAATCTGTTTACAGATCATTGAAATCTGATTCCCTTCTAATCTGTAAGCTCTTGAGGAGAAAGACTATTCTTCATTGCCTCTTTTTGGTTGTATGCAATTAAAAATTGATGCAAATTGTCTTAATCAACACATATTTAACTGAAAATTCTAAACACACATAGCTCAGGTATACCTGGCTGTAAGTGGTTAGCTCAGGTATAGCTGGTTATAAATGTTCTGTAGTATCATCAAAATCAGATTCCCAACTTTTTTCTCTTCAGTTCTCACCTTCCCTTCCCCCTACATGTTATATATTTTTCAGATCTCTTTCCTTATAGATATAAAATGAATTCCAGTAACTTCTAGGCTCACATCCAGGATTCTCAAAAAAAAAAAAAAAAAAACCCTTCACTTCTTATCATTGGTTTTAATTGGGTTGTACTTTCAATCTATGAAGCTAGAAGGAAGTATATACTAATTGGCTTAAATTTAAGTTCCGTGGTGTAATTTTCAGCAAAATGTGGATTCCATCCAGAACAACTGAGATTGGAGTGGGCTTGCCGTGATCTCCTGGAGAAAATTAGGATATTTTTTTCTGAATACTGGAAGGGTAAATGTGTGTTGAGCAGCATGTATACACTAATGGATGCTCACATACACAAGCACACACACATACAGAATGTTACTTTTTAAATTCTACTGTCAGTCATGATCAATAAATGATAACGGATATCTGTTTAACGTGTATCTGTTTACTGATGCCTGTGAACAGAGGATAGAGAACACAGCAGAGACTGGTATGCCATTTTTTCCCTCAGAAAGAAGATGCTACATCAGCCATTTTATGTTCTGTTATCCTTTGTACTCATGGTTTGGCACTAAATGAGTGGTTCCAGATCTACTAATTAAATATACCACTTTGCTTCATGTTAAGAATAGTTGAAGACTGTTTTCTTTTTTTCAAATGCAACTTATTACCCTATTTGATTCTCTCCATGAGTCATTGGGACTTGAGGTTATTATAATTTAATAAAAAACTAATAACTCAATGTTAACTTTTGGGGAAAGCTTTCATTCTTGGTTTCTATTTCTTTCCACTACCCCATCTCACAGTTACCACATTTTATGTTTCAAAAGTGCTTTCTTAACTAATATATGATAGATGCCTTTAGCAGTAGTCTATATGTACATTATCTCATTTTGTTTTTATCATCTAGGCTCTTTATAACAGACAATCCAATTCATTCATTCATTCAACCTACACCTATTTTTAAAGACTATATACACAGCTAGTCACCAGAGGAACGATGACAAAAATGGTATATTTCTTTGCCTTCAAAGAACTCGCAGTCTAGTAAGTGAAACAAGCAAGAAAGCAGGTAATATCACTAGAATATACAGAGTTAACATTGGTTGCTATGGGACCTCATAGCAAGTAGTCCAGTCCAGGGGTGGGTCAAGGAGGTGGGGGGACACCTGATAGAAGACGTAAAACCCAGTTTAATACTGTGCTTCATTTTACAAATTAGGAAGGATATTTCTGAGAGGGTACATGACATTCTCATGGCCACAATGCTATAAAGTGAAAGAACTATGGGACAAACTATTTTTTCAACATTCCAACCTACCCTTTTATATTAAATATTTGCCTGAATAAAAACTGTATAAGCAAGGGTACACAGACTAGAGAGAGCCTATCAGAGATCCAAACACCAGCCCACAGTGGCACTCCTTGAAGTGTAAATGGGATTTCACATGGTGAAGTAGGCAGAGGATGTCATGAACAAGGGCAAGGACCAGCAAGACAGGATATATCTGGGGGACCCTGAGCTAATATTTCCGCTAAGGGGTTTATGAAGGCAAGGGTGAAAAATTGGTGTATGTTCAAAAGGCCAAACTTTGAAAGGCTTTGAAGACTGTCTGCAGATTCTGAGACATTATCAACATTTTTAAGCAGGGGAGTGACAAGACATGCCTTGAGTGCTAAGAAAATGGCAAGAGGACAAAGAGACATTGGATTAAGAAGCAGATCGATAGAGAGCTGATAGATGGGACGTAGATTGTATTTATATATCCGGTGTCTGGTATGTTTTCTTCCATGATACTAAAAGCAATAATGACAAAATATTGAAGTCTTAGATGTTTTCTAGTATTCATCACTAATAATGATTTTCTAGAGAAGGCAATGGCACCCCACTCCAGTACTCTTGCCTGGAAAATCCCTTGGATGGAGGAGCCTGGTAGGCTGCAGTCCATGGGGTCACGAAGAGTCGGACACGACTAAGTGACTTTACTTTCACTTTTCCCTTTCATGCGTTGGAGAAGGAAATGGCAACCCACTCCAGTGTTCTTGCCTGGAGAATCCCAGGGATGGGGGAGCCTGGTGGGCTGCCATCTATGGGGTCTTACAGAGTCGGACACGACTGAAGCGACTTAGCAGCAGCAGCAGCAGTAGGCACAGACTTTTGTTCCTGAAGTGGCTCTGTTTCAGCTATCCCTCTGTATCTGAAGCACGACCATGTAAATCTATGGTAATAAGCAGAGTGATTATAGTAATCACACTCCAGTTTAATGATTGTGCATACAATATATCTTAACATATATTGGAAAATACTAATAAAGCATAAATCAGTGATTGCACATAGTATATTAGCTTATACTATGAGAGAACTGGCCTTCCCAGGTGGTGGTGGTGGTGGTGTTCAGTTACTCAGTTGTGTCTGACTCTTTGCCACCCCATGGACTGTAGCATGCCAGGCTTCCCTGTCCTTCACTATCTCCTGGCGTTTGCTCAGATTCATGTCCAATGAGTCGGTAATACCAACCAACCATCTCATCCTCTTTGTCCCTTCTCCTCCTGCCTTCAATCTTTCTCAGGATCAGGGTCTTTTCCAATGATTTGACTTTTCGCATCAGGTGGCCAAAGTACTGGAGCTTCAGCTTCAGCATCAATCCTTCCAATGAATATTCAGGGTTGATTTCCTTTAGGATTGACTGGTTTAATCTCCTTGCTGTCCAAGGGACTCTCAAGAGTCGTCTCCAGCATCACAGTACAAAAGCATCAATTATTCAGCACTCAGTCTTCTTTATGGTCCAACTCTCACATCTGCACTAGTGGTAAAGAACCCAGCTGCCAGTGCAGGAGATGTAAGACATGTCGGTTTGATCCCTGGGTCAGGAAGATCCCCTAGAGGAGCGCAGGGCAACCCACTCCAGTATTATTGCCTGGAGAATCCCATGGATATAGGAGCCTGGTGGGCTGCAGTTCCTAAGTTCGCAGAGTCAAACACCACTGAAACGACTTAGTATGCAGCATGCATGAGAGAATCACATACACACAGGGTGCAGAGTGGTTGCTTGAGTGACATGTGAATTTGGCAAAACTGTGATTATGATGCGTAAATGTCTGAAGTTTGGGAAATAGTGATCTGGTGTAGACTATTTAAATTTTAGTTATGTGTCTGCAGCCTCATGATGCAATGAGCAGCAAAACTGAAGAGGAGAGAGAGAAGGCTTCCAGCTTTAAAGCTAATGTTCTTGAAACATCCTATGTCCTGCAAATGCTTCATTTAACAGCTGAGAAAAGTGTCAAAACAGGGTGACCAAATTTGCCTGAGAGTGTTACTACAGAGGGACCCAAAGAGGCTGCAGCAAGTCATCCCTAGTTTCTCATTGTCAGAAAACTATCTTTAAACAAACAAATTAACACGATGTGATCTTTGTAGTGAAATCAAAGGATTGATCGCAATATATTCACTAAATTCCCATCTAAATGCTTAATTTTTTCATATTCATTAGTATTCAGTGATATAAGCATTCCTAAGGATGTTTACTTTTTAAACCTCATTATGATTAGAATCTTCTTTTTTAAAAATTTATTTATTTTAATTGGAGGCTAATTACTTTACAATATTGTGGTGGTTTTTGCCATACATTGACATGAATCAGCCATGGGTGTACGTGTGTTCCACATCCTGAACCCCCCTCCCACCTCCCTCCCCAACCCATCCCTCAGGGTCATCCCAGTGCACTGGCCCTGAGTGCCTTTCTCATGCATCGAACCTGGACTGGTGATCTGTTTCACATATGGTAATTATACATGTTTCAATGCTATTCTCTCAAATCATCCCACCCTTGCCTTCTCCCGCAGAGTCCAAAAATGTGTTCTTTATATCTGTGTCTCTTTTGCTGTCTCGCATATAGGGTCATCACTACCATCTTTCTAAATTCCATATATATGCATTAGTATACTGTATTGGTGTTTTTCTTTCTGACTTACTTCACTCTGTATAATAGGCTCCAGTTTCATCCACCTCATTAGAACTGATTCAAATGTATTCTTTTTAATGGCTGAGTAATACTCCATTGTGTATATGTACCACAGCTTTCTTATCCATTCGTCTGCTGATGGACATCTAGGTTGCTTCCATGTCCTGGCTATTATAAACAGTGCTGCGATGAACATTGGGGTACATGTGTCTCTTTCAATTCTGGTTTTCTCAGTGTGTATGCCCAGCAGTGGGATTGCTGGGTTGTAGGGCAGTTCTACTTCCAGTTTTTTAAGGAATCTCCACACTGTTTTCCACAGTGGCTGTACTAGTTTGAATACTCTTTGTAGTGTATTTTATATTCTGCTTCCTAGAAGGGCTTTTTAACTTCAAGTACTTTGAAATTAGGAACCTTGTCTTTAACCTTATTTTTATGTATTCTATGACTTGGGATAGACCTTGAATTAATGGGTGTTCAACTTACAGTTGAATCTCACCTAAAAACTTGTAAATTCCCCATTTTTGACAAATCATATGATGATTTTTTTCAGCCATTCACTCATTCAAATATTTATTCAGTTACTGTTACATGCCAGATGTAATCTAGCCTACCGCTAGTTTATTAGTAATTTTGAATTAATGAAGTCCAAATAAATGAGATCTCATAGTTAAAAGACATAATGAGGGTTAGAAAAAATTTAGTTACTTTATGAGTAGAAATATCAAAATATTGATATATTGGGAGTGCCTTATTATTATTTTTTTTGCTTATTTTCCCCTAAGTTTTTTTTTTTAAATAATAAACAACTATTTCTTTATAAGGAGGAAAACATTGTACTTTAAATACATCTTCAGATTTAACCATAACAGTTTTCACATTCATTTAACTCCTTTGTATTTGGTGGCTCAGTGGTGGAGAATTCAACTGCAATGCAGGAGACCACCTGCAATGCAGAAGATGCAGGTTTGATTCCTGGGTCAGGAAGATCCCATGAAGAAAGAAACAGCAACCCACTCTGGTATTCTTGCCTGAGAAATCCCAAGGACAGAGGAGACTGGCGGGTTACAGTCCATGGGGTCACAAGAGTCAGACACAACTTAGCCACTAAACCACCACTACCACATAACTCCTTCTTTACCTTCCCCTGAAAACTTCCTTCTTGACAAAAATATCTCAAGATCATAGGTGTAATATCATCATTTTAATTTCTGTTTCTGCCTTTATTCTGAGACTGGAAATTTTTACTTTTTAAAAGAAAATTTTCTTCTTAAATTAAAAAGGTAGTGTACTGCTATAGAAAGAGCCATTGGTCAGAAAGACCAGAAGTCATCTCTATTCTACTAGTAGTAACTTGGAGAAGTTATTAAATCCCTCCCAGTCCTAGTTTTCTTATGAATAAGTGTGGAGTCAATAATACCTTCATGATTGTTTGCAAAGGGGATTAAATTATGATGAAATGCCTGCCACACAGTAGGAGTATTCCACAAAATACTTTGCTTCTTATTCCACTTTCACACTGGTATTGAAATTGAGATGCCCCCCGCCCCACATAATTTAAGATGTTTTGTTGACATCAGCAGAGAAGCCAGACTTGACTCATTGCTTCTAATACCAATTCAGCTGTCATCTATCTCACAATGATTTTTCTAACGGAATCAGGAATTAGAAGCATCACACCTGGCATTTCCACGTCCTGTATGCTTCATAGCTCCTATTTCTAGGCAGCAAAAAAGCACATATTCCTTAACATTTAATGACAATTCTGTTTATTTGACAATGGCCTTTGATCTGGCAAGTTTATGGCTTTATCTGTCTCCCCACCTCCTAAGGATCAGGTGAGTGTTCTCAAGTATAGAAAGAAAAGAAGTCAACCATGCATCACAGAGACAAAAGCTCACTTTGTTTGTTTTAAGCTAAGCCACCTTGTAGAATAAGCATGCTTGAGATCACATAGCTCATGGTCACTTAATTCTTGGGCTGCTCTTACTTCTTCCCAGACAAGTCATTTCCAGAACTATCCCTCTTAGAGTAAGACAAATAAATTCAATAATGACACTGTGTTAGGACAACACTACTGAGCCATGTTTCAAGCATGAGGCCAACACCAGTGTACTTTCTTAAGCTAAGTAGAAGTGATTATCTGCAGGTGTGATTGAGTTATCAAGGATCACTATGGACCAGACTAAGAAAGTATGTTTATTGGGGTTGAACAGCCATTTTTTCAAAGAGCAAACACTTGGAAATTGCTATCAGAATAGATCAAACTGTTAGTCTTCTATTGCAGACCCTGAAATACATGGTAGGTGTTTAGAGCTGCAAGGAAGCTTAGAAATCTCTTACCTAAACTTTCTGCATTATTGGGAAGAAAACTTATAGGGAAAATCTGAGGCTCAGACAAATTATTGGTTGAACCAGAATTGCACTTGTGCCTTTAAATACCTGTCAGCCCTCTTCCATATGCTACACTGATTTTCCTAATGCAAGTGAGATATTAGAAGCACCAAAAATGGCATTTCCAGTTTAGCATACCCATGCATGGCATGTATGGATATGAGAGTTAGACTATAAAGAAAGCTGAGTGCGGAAGAATTGATGCTTTTGAACTGTGGAGTTGGAGAAGACTCTTGAGAGTCCCTTTGACTGCAAGGAGATCCAACCAGTCCATCGTGAAGGAAATCAGTCCTGAATATTCTTTGGAAGGACTGATGCTGAAGCTGAAACTCCAGTACTTTGACCACCTCATGTGAAGAGCTGACACATTTTAAAAGACCCTGATGCTGGGAAAGATTGAAGGCGGGAGGAGAAGGGGACAACAGAGGATGAGATGGTTGGATGGCATCACCGACTTGATGGGCATGAGTCTATGTTAACTCTGGGAGTTGGTGATGGACAGGGAGGCCTGGCATGCTGCAGTCCATGGGTCACAGAGAGTCGGACACGACTGAGTGACTGAACTGAACTGAACATACCCAAGACAAATAATATCAAAGTACTTATTCCTTGACATTTGTTTTTTTCAACAAATGTAATTAATGATCCTTTGTCATGTAACACATACTCATCAAGGAGAGGTAGATTTAACTGATGAATGAAATATCTTCATACTGAAGAAATGATGGGATGTCTCTTGTACATTATGGACTTATTCTTCACCTGGGGCTGAGCAAAAGGGCATTTTCATTCAGGGCTAATAAACAATGACACAAAATGTCTCTGGCTTTCTCTCTAAAGAGATTTTGTAAGTATTTCCAGGAAGTTAGTCATAGCACTTGATTACGTGTTCAGTACAGTTCAGTTGCTCAGTCGTGTCCGATTCTTTGCGACCCCACGAATCACAGCACGCCAGGCCTCCCTGTCCATCACCAACTCCCAGAGTTATGTGTAGGAATATCTTTAAAAGAAGACTACTTCCACCTTTCACCTTGGAGTTTCATGTTTACTTCAATATTCTGGGAGCTTCCCAAACCAAGGGTTTGCTTTCCTTTGGACCTGGCTCCTGATCGGATAAAAGGGGATTCCCAGTGGCTTATATCAAACTTTTCTTGAATTGTATAAGCAATGAGTGGAGGGAATGGAAAAGCATTTGAGAAAGAGATGACTACAAAGAAGTATGAATAAACACATGAGTCAATGAGAGCTAACTTCCTAACCATTTGGAAAACATATCTTGTGTTTCTTAATATTCTGCCCACACTGAAAACAGATGCATAAAGACAAATCATAATGTTATAGATTTTGTAATCCAGGCCATAGAATCTACTTGTAACCAAAGTACCTCTGCCTAGTACCAGTCAGAATCCAGGTCTTCGTGCTCCATCCTGGATTAGCATTTTATTTGGGATCACAGCATAGTATTTAGAAATGGAGAGATTTACATTGATTCCAGACACTTCTATTTTGTTCAGTACACTTTGTCTACCTTGCCTCAGTTTCTCCAACTTTCAAGTGGGAAAATAATAGGATGAACCATCTTATAAAAAAGAGATGCTCTGATAATCAACTGAGATTATGTATATGAAAGGAATTGGAACATAAAAACTGAGTTCTATAGATGATATCTATTATGATTATCACTATCTTTAATCACTCCATTAAATCCCTTGTACTAAAATGCTCTGTAATGGAATTCACTCTGTACGTCTCAGGTTTCCCACTAGAGTTTAAGCTACTTGAGAACAGAGTGTATTCATCTTTAAATCCCTCACCATCCACTGGAATTTGTGTAAACTTCTTCTGTTTCCCTTCCAGATGCACATCCTGGGTTAGGGAGTTTCTCCTCCCCTTCCTGGTAAGCGATGTTCATCATGGTGGCCTTTAGAAAGGGGCTTGAGCTCCTTCTTCACCTGGACTCTGCGATTTAATTTTAGCCATGAGTGTTGATGGAAAAGGTCACAGAGTTCAAACCACTCTTCAGTGGAAATGAAACTGGAGAAGGGCACGAGGCCAAAAATAAGGCCCTTTCTAAGTAGTGTCTGGGGACACGGACTTCAGCACTTCAAGTGCCCATGATTCCTTCCCTTGCTCCCGACCTGTCAGAAGCCCCTGTGCTAGCCTGCACAGGGAAATGAGGGTCCTGCTATAAAAAAGCAGAGTTGCTTTTTCCCGACACCAACCTCTGCAGAAAGGAATGCCCCTCAAATAACCTTGTTCTTCAGTAATTGCTTATGGGAACCATAGTTCTGAGGGTCCCCCTCTGTTTGCAATAGACACATCTCAGGAGGACAGCTGTGGATAGCAAAGCAACAATGAGTTTTGTTTAGAGGAAGGAATTGTATGAAATAATATTAAGGACTATCTCTGGAATGTCTCCTTGTCCCCATGAAGGAGGGGTACTGGGCTAGAGGAAGAAATTGTGTTCTATGTTAAAGGCTGTGCATTCTTGTATATAGTTCCCCAAACACATTTTGGATTCTATTTATTAAAATCCTTGAGAGCCAAGACTATCACATCTGCCTTATTTTAAACAGTATATCTGCTGCTAACAAAAAGTGCTAACCTATTACAGCTTATAACTTAAATGTTTGCAATTATGATTAGCAAGAAGATTTATGTTGCTATGAATCCTTTTTTGTTCCTGGTCTTCTTCTATGTCACTGAGTGTCCATGAATCAGAAACTCCATCTTTGAACTTCCAAACAACCTTGATATGCTTGCATGAGTTGGCAGTTCAATTTAAAAACCATTACTCCAATGCATTTAAAAACCATTACTCCAATGCATTTGCAGGCTGGTCATACTTTAATTTTCACTCATATTTTCCATGCACAGTAGTACTGTGAACTTCTGGGCTGGCCCACTGTAATGATTGTAATTAAGGCAATTACATGCCCTTTACCTCAACCAATGACCTGACCACACTGTGATAGGCACTATTCTAGTAACTGATGGAAGCTGAATGAAAGCCTAAGCTTCCTAAAGTGAGAAGACACAGCTCCCTATTCACAGGCTCAACCTAGACCCCCAGGTTTCTCTCTTCTGCTTTCTCTGACTCTTACTTGTCTATCAATATTGAAGTTTTGCTTACAGTTTTCTCTACCCAGAAAGTATTTCATTTCTCCTTGACTTCATTTGTGTTGTTCCTTTCATTTGGATTGACTTTCTCCATGTCTTCATTTGGCTGACAGCAGATCATCTTCATAATTCAGCTGACACGTTATCATAGGAAGTCTCCCTGACAGTCCCCTTCACCTGCTGTCTAATTAAACACTAATCGTCTAATTTATCACCATATGCCCCCATGGACAAGTAGTTAACATAGCATATTTCAAATGATATTACAATTGCCTTTTTATTTCATGTCTCTGTCTCTTACTAGGAACTCCTAATGGTGAGAGACCTTACTGTGGCTTGACTATTTTTAAATATCTCTTGAAACCCTGCAAAGATATGTTGAAGCCCCAGCCCTGGTACCTATAAAGGTGAAGTCACTTGGAAATAGGGATTTTGCAAATATAATAATGAGGCAAGTTAAGATGAGCTAATACTAGAGTAGGGCAGGTCCTTAGTTGAATATGACAGGTGTCCTTATAAGACAAGAAGCAACAAAGAAACATGGGGGGAAGATGATCAAGTGACAATTGAGGCTGAGATTGGAGAGACACAGTTGCAAGCAGAGGGACATCACAGGTTGCCAGTGATTGCCAGAAGTAGGAAGACGCCAGGAAGGTTCTCCTCTAGAGCCTTCAATGAGGGAGGCCCTGCCAGCACCTTGACCTCAGACTTCCAGCTTACAGATGAGAGAGAATACATTTCTGTGTAAGCCACCTGGGCTCTGGTAGGTTGTTCTGGCAGCCTAGGAAACAAATAGAACTTTTTCTTGTTGAACATCATAGTTAAAGTGTCAACATAAATCTTGCCACTTAGTAGACATTCAAATGACTTTGCTATTTAAACTAAACTGGAAATGCCTAGAATGCCCCACTGCTTCCTTCACCCCAGTCCTGCCCAACCACAAAGACCCACAGAAGCCTCTCTCACCCTTGGGGAACCTCCCATCATCCAGTCCTTTTCCCTCTGGGCTATTAAATCCTTTTACTATGTATAATAATTTTAATCCTAGCTATTCCAGTGATCTATAATGCATAGATCTATAATGCATATAATGCTTGCCTTCTCAAAAGATTTCACACACTCTGAAGCCCAGAAGAAACTCCATCTCAGTTGTATAGTGTTACTTCTGTATCAATCATTTCACACTCAGCATGCAACATATTCATAACCACATCCTACATTGCGTATACAATATATATAACTATTTCCTACATTTCAAATGGTAGTGACAGAAGTAAGGCTCAGATTGATCAAAAAACCTACCCAAGACATCAGGATAAGAAGTGGAAGGGCTGGGATTTGAACTCAAGCTTGTAGGATTCCAGACCATGCTTTGCTCATGTCTGCCTTTTAGTAAGACACCAGAGCGGTAACCACTGACAGGAGTCCTCAATTGCCCTTGCTGTCACTGAAGAAGAAATCTGAGACTTTTGACCAGCAGCAGGAGCTGAGCATTCAGATATGTGGGACATGAAGACCCTGCCAGCCTAGAGAGCTAAAAACCAGAGCCAACAGCAGACACACAGAGTCCTCTTGTAATCTCCTGACATGAAGTCCCATGTCTCCTAGTTCCCTGCTGGATAGCTCACTCTGATCCAAATGCCCAAAATAGCAATTCAGCTTTTAGTGCATGCAGTTGGGTTTCATTTGTAAACGGTAGCAAAAAAAAAAAGTAACATTGAGGGAGCTACCAACAGGTCATCTTTACCCTATTTTTAGTCATTATTCTCTGAGTCCTCCTTCCTTATTCCTGCAGGCATAAAATTGGAGAGGGAGAGTTTCTTAATCAAAACCAGGAATTCCTGAGCTGTATGGAAAATACACAAATGTGATCAAATTCTATCCTTCTAAAGTAAGACTATATGCCATAAAACATTCTGTAAATTTCTAACAGTGACAGTAAGAGACAGTGTCATTACTTTAGAAATATGCACATGACATTTCTTGATGACTTTCATAGAACTGAAAATATTTTTCATTATCTTTAATTAATTATATTTTTATTATATAAGTTACAGATGTACAATACAGTGATTCAAAATTTTTATAGATTATACTTCATTTATAGTTACTATAAAATATTAGCCATGTCCCCTGTGTTGTACCCTACATCCTAGTAACTTATTTGATATCTAATAATTCGCTCTTCTTAATTTCCCACCTCTAAACTGTCCTTTCCCTGCACTGGTAACCACTAGTTTGTTCTCTATAAGTCTGTTTTATTTATTTATTTTTGTTGTTGTTATATTCACTAGTTTGTTGTATTTTTATTTTTTTAGATTCCACATATAAGTGATGTGTGTGTGTGTTAGTCACTTAGTCGTGTCCGACTTTTTGTGACCCCATGGACTGTAGCCTGCCAGGCTCCTCTGTCCTTGGAATTCTCCAGGTAAGAATACTGCAGTGGCTTGCCATTTCCTCTTCCAGGGGATCTTTCTGAGCTAGGGATCAAGCCTCCATTCTCCTGCATTGCAGGTAGATTTTTTTTACCATCTGAGCTATAGGAAAGTCATAAGTGGTATCATACAATATCTGTCTTTTTACTTATTTCCCTTAATATAATGCCTTCCAAGTCCATCCACGTTGTTGCAAATGCCAAAATTATTTAAAATCTATTTTTATTATGTTACTATTAGATTTGTTAAAATAGTGTCTTGGCCAGCTTGGGCTGCTATAACACAATACCTCAGATAGAGTGGTCAATAGTCATATATTTTTCACAGTTCTGGAGGCTGGAATGCCAAGATCAAGGTGCCAGAAGATGTGGTTTGTGGTGAGGACATCATGCTGGCTTACAGATGGCCTCCTTCTCATTGTATCCTTACACGAGGAGAAAGAGCTCTGGTCCCTCTTCCTCTTATGATGAGTAAACTAATCCCAACATGAGGGCCCTTGCCTTTTGACTTCATTTAAACCTAAATACTTCCCAGTGGCTCCACCTCCAAATAAAACCCTCACATGGAGGGTTAGGGTCTCCATATGTGAATTTTGAAGGTGGGGACACAAACATTCAGCTCACGACTAATAGTGGGTGATTTGAAACAATAACTTTGCTCACCTAGCAAAACCCTAGCAATGCTATAAACTGAAAGGAAGATAATGCTAAATGTTTAATTCTGAATATTCAGAGTCATGAAGTGTTTATTTCATTATTCTAAAAAACTTAAGTATATTTTCAAAATCAATACAGTGAGAAACCTATGTCTTACTCCTGAACCCAGAATTTACCAGCTGTGTGACTTGAATAGGTTACCCAAGCTTTTTGATGGGGCAGCCAAATCTCAGACCTTTTGCATGTGCATATCAATGATGATAGTAAAGGTTTATAGCTCATTCAGTAAACTAGGAATCCATGTGTCTTCAATGATATAAATGAATAAATAAGTGGGGCAAGATGAGGGCTCTTTGTTACAGTAATAAATATGGATGGAGTGATGGAGTTTAAAGTTATTTGATGATCATCAAAGAAATAATTTGGGTAAGAAATATCAGTGGATGGTAAAACTAACGGATGGAAATGAGATGTAAAATAGGATTTTGCAGACTCAAAGAATCACCTCACGAGATACCTATTATTGCAAAAATAACTATGGAGTAAACTAGATGATACCAGGTGACCAATATTAATGCCACCAGTAACGAAAAAGTTGGCATCTTGTGCCATTTGAATGGGAGACAATGAGAACACAGCATCACTTCTGTTGATATTCTAGCCAAAAATGTATGACCTGGGTCTAATCATGGAGAAACACTGGAGAAACCCCGAAAGACATTCTACTAAATAATTGATCAGTGATCTTCAAAAAATGTGACGGTCAGAAAAACCAAGAAAAGACTGAGCAACTAATGCAGGTTGAAGGAGATCAGAGAAATGTGACAACTCAGAAAGATATATAACACTAGATTGGACCCTTTGATCATAAAGAATATTATTGGGACAACTGGTAAAACATCAACAGGATATCTGGGTAAATGAAGATATATCAATTCTTTGCACTAATCTTACATGAACAATTTTTTTAAGGTTTGAAATTGCTTATAATTAAAAGTTAAAAAAATATTTTAAAAGATAACTTGAATTCTGAATGTAATTCCATTTTGTGACAGGAAGCAAACAAGTTCCAAATAGCATTTTGAATTGATAATTAGATTTGAGATGAATTTGAGAAACTTCAGTTACCATTGTTCTTTTCCAGAATAGAGGAAGATATTTTTGTTCTTGATGGATTAATGCTAGTGCCTGAAAAAAAAAATCTAAGAAACTTAAAATGATCTGTTGCTTTGATCTTATGGCGTTATTTAGGGGAAGCTGGAAAGCAAATGAAATTTTGCTCAATCACGTACATGGTGCATTTAATTATAGGCATTATTTAGGGGATACATGAAAGCATTTTGTTGGTATCTTTTGTTTCTTTCATGATAAAAACAAGGGAATTGTTTTGTGTGTGGGGGAGTGGATTTTTTTTTCCCAGAAGATAATGCATTTTAGAGGCTCTGCGTGCTTTAAGTGTTTCTCAGGGCTGATTAAAGCCTTGCATTTGGATTGGAAAGCTAGTGCTCATCTGTGTAATAAATGACCTTTCATTGCATGAAAGAAGGACTTCTTAAGTCAGAGTTAGAGACACGGCAGGATTGCACAAGGACAGGTAGCAAAGAGTTATGATTGGGGAAAAGCCAACAGGGGAAGGCGTGGGATTCAGGGAGTAAGGGACATTCATTTCCAGAATTATTAAAATTTTTATTTTCTTGTGATTTAACCAAGTTAAATATTCCTTCTTCAAAATGTGTATATTTTAATCTCCATTGTAGCCCAGCTACACAAAAGTGAAAGTGTTAGTCACTCAGCTGTGTCTGACTCTTTGCGACCCCATGAACTGTAGCCCACCAGTCTCCTCTGTCTGTGGGATTCTACAGGCAAGAATACTGGAGTGGGTTGCCATGCCCTCCGCCAAGGGATCTTCCCAATCCAAAGATGGAACCCGAGTCTCCCACATGGCAGGCAGATTCTTTACCATCTGAGTCGCCTGGGAAGCCCAGTTACCTAGAGCAACATCAATAAATAACTGATAATTGATTTGAAAAGTGAATAAATGAGTAACAATGGATGACTGAAATGAATGCCGGATTATGTCCTTTTATCTGTTTTACCCTCTCTTTCTAGACACTCCGGAGCAGAAATCAAATTACCACTCACAGGCCAAATCTGGCTTGCTGCCTAGTTTTGTAAATAAAGTTTTATTGGAACACGGCCATGCCCACCTATTTACGTATTGTCTATAGCTGCTTTCCTGCTGCAGTAGCAGAGTTAAGTACTTACAATACAGGCTTTACAAGCCATCACCCCCACCATGTTGACTGACTCCTTCCGTATAAATGTTTGCTGACTCCTGTTCTAGAGAATGTTCAAGTGCTTAGAGTTTAAATGGTGATAAAGCCCAAGAGATACAGCCTGATAGCGTTTGCTTCTAGGATATGATTCATAACTATTACTTCAGCCTCTTAGAGTCCTTTGAAGACAACTCATAAGTAATAATCTTCCTGTTTGCTCTTCATGTTCTGCATTAGGAAGCAGTCCTTTCTGGGTATTACGAAATAAGGAACTGGAAACAGATGACTGCTGACAAAGGTGTTAGAAGGACTAGAAGGATAAAGGAAACCAATACAATATTGTAAAGTAAAAAAAAAATAAAATGAGACAGTCACAGGTTAGTAACTAGGAGACTAATATAAGACTATCCCCCTAAGGCTGCAGAAACAAACAAGAACATAAACAGTTTTACTTGGCATTCACCATTGCCCACTACCACACTGATGATGTTGGAACTGAGCTGCCTGAATGGGAGCCCGGGACTGCACACACACCAGCTAGCACTTGCAGCCACTGCTGGAGAGGCCACCAAAAGATGGGGGAAAACGTACTTTTTCTTCTCCACTCCTTCCAGACTCCCATGTATGCCTCCAATGGCCTGAACAGACAAGGAGCCTGTTGGCAAGGGTGTCTGGCAGATGTGGCTTATGAACTGCTAGTCCCAAGAGTCAAAAGGAGGGATATGGACAGTGACTATGAGGCTGAAGGACAACAGAAACTAGCTGCCCAGAACTCATGATACCTCACTCGCTTGATCATCAGGTTTATCTCCTCATCAGAAGGTCCTCTTCAGTCGTGGCGGTGGTGATGGTGAGAAGAGTGCCATAAAATGATACAAGAAGAGAACACAGCATCTATGAAGCCAAAGACTTGATAAAGAGTATGATAAGAGCGTCTGATATACTTTGATTGAAAACACATGATGGGGCAAAAGGAATGCTGTTTGCAGAAGCTAGAGAGGCAACGCTGGATGGGGGAAACAACACGAGGAACCCTGCACATGATGAAAGAAGTGGCGGCATGAGCAAGACATAAGCATGGCTGTGGGGTCTGACCGAGCATTAGCTACTCCAGGCCTGATATTCCTCAAGAGAAGAGTCAGATTCCAGGTACCTAGGCCAAGAATCGATGAAAGGAACCACAGGGAAGTTTCTGTTTTTATGATGATTCAGACTGATCAGCCATGGGTGCCCATAGATCTGAATTGTGAAGGATTCTCACCACGTCCAGCTTCACTGGGAAAGAGCACCATGGTGCCTGCCACCAGCACAGACATGGTACACTGTGTCTTATGTCTGCTACTATGATCTATCGTAATCAACGTATATACCTGGGAGTATTCTTTAACTTAGGAGTTTCCAAAGACAGCAAAAGGATTTGCTGAGAATGAGTGCTATGACTAAATAAGTCTTCAGGACATAGTTTTATGGGGAAAAAAGTGTCTGCAATAGATTCTCACATTAGTATCCAATCGTTCTTAGTTTAAAAAAAAAATGGTGATAACATGAGTAAGTATTGCTAAGGGAATAGGTTTTTGGCTGGTCTGACTCAGACATACTTCTGTGGGTTGTGCTGGTTCCATGGCTACTTGCCAGAGTTAGATATGTTGCATTAGAACACAAAAATTCTTCCTTCATACAGAGAGCACTGGTTTTAGTCCACAACCATGAGAAATAAACATACCTTTATTTTGTATACATTAACTTAATTTCTATATTGTTTCAATGCCATGTATAGTTATAGATGAGAAAACTAAAGTGATTAAGATCCTTGCCTCCCATTTCCCTCAAGATGAATTTTAGAATAACAGAGACCACCCAGTCTCTTATAGCAGCTGATCTTGTTTGATATTCAGTGAGTCTCCCATTGAGTTGCTGTGTTGGCTACAAGTCCTCTTTAGGCCTTGGATGTACACAGCAAAAGAACTGATTCTGGGCCTTGCTAAGCTGTGGAAAGTCTTTTCAGAGACTGCTTGCCTGTGCACACACACACACAGAACTCTTTGCCTTCTTTTGGTTTCTTCTTGCCATACTAAAGCCTCGTCTGATCATCCTCAAAGCTGTGCTTCCATAAACTCATCTTGGCCTGTCATCGGCTTTCACGGAGATGGCCAAATAATTACACAATCTCAGGGATCCATCAACCTCTGCACTCTCAGTGCACCAAAGAGAGGAATAGTATTTCTTGACTAGCTCCCTTCAGATCTTTCCCATTCATGGAAGCTGGGGAGTATTAAGCATGTGGAGTGAGGTGAGAGTGAGGGTAAACATAAGGAAACCTTTAAATCAACAATATTCTCCCTACATTTGCTTCTGCAGTTACTAAAAAATAGCCTTTAGTTATTGAACCTTTATGTGTTAATGTAGAAACTAATGCAAAAAGCTGCAGGTCTGATATGTGCATTTTTTTCAGATCTCCCTGAGGTCTGTCTCTTCTTTAAGGAATCATTGGTTGTTCCCTTATTTCTCTCTTTGGTGCTCTTTCCACAAACACAAAAAGGAAATAAGTAAAGGAATGACAGAGGTAGATCCCACATTCTGTAGATGAGGAAACAAAGAAGCTAGCTTGACCTACAATTCACGTACCTGATTCATGGCAGGGTCAGTCGAGAACCAAGGCTTTCGATTGTGAGGTCAGGGCACTTACCTCCAGAGCCCGTGCTTCTCCAAACATGGTGAGCGTGGGGAAAATGAGTCAAATGACCTGACCTGACATTTCACCAAAGATGATCTGCAAATAGCCAGGAGTACATTATTGGCCATCAGGCTAATTAACTGTTAGTCTCCATGGTGGTGCCAAGAGTTGGACACAACTGAAGTGACTGAGCACTCACTCTTGCTGGCACTAGTGATAAACAGTCTGCCTGCCAGTGCAGGAGATGCAAGAGACAGGGATTCAATCCCTGGGTTGGGAAGATCCCCTAGACAAGGGCATGGCAACCCACTCCTGTATTCTTGTGGGGAAAATTCCATGGACATGGAGCCTGGCCGGCTACAGTCTATAAGGTCGCAAAGAGTCCGACATGACTGAAGTGACTTAGCACACAGTGTCTCCACTGAAATGAAAATAAGAACTGCCATGTCTGCCATGCCACTAGTACAGCAAAAGTGAAAAAGACTTACACACCAAATACTGTCAGGAATCTGGACAAACTGGAACTTTCATACATTGCTGGTAGGAATACGAGAGCTCTATGGCAGTGTCATATAAATTTAAATATATGTTTTCTCTATGATCCACCATATCTACTATAATTTATACAAGAGAAATAAAAATATATGCCCACAAAAATAAGAATGTTTATAAAATCCTTATTCATAACAGCCCCAAACTTGAGACAATCTTTATGTCTGTGAATAGGACAATTGATAAAAATTTTCATATACTCAGTATTCACTAATGGTACTCAAAGGAACAAATGATAGATACCTAGAGCAAAATGACTGAATCTCAAAAATATGTATAAAGCAAACTACGCACTTATATACATTGTGTAATTCCATTTATGTCCACAGGACTGGAAAAGGTCAGTTTTCATTCCAACCCCAAAGAAAGGCAATGCCAAAGAATGCTCAAACTACCGCACAATTGCACTCATCTCACACGCTAGTAAAGTAATGCTCAAAATTCTCCAAGCCAGGCTTCAGCAATACGTGAACCGTGAACTTCCTGATGTTCAAGCTGGTTTTAGAAAAGGCAGAAGAACCAGAGATCAAATTGCCAACATCTGCTAGATCATGGAAAAAGCAAGAGAGTTCCAGAAAAACATCTATTTCTGTTTTATTGACTATGCCAAAGCCTTTGACTGTGTGGATCACAATAAACTGTGGAAAATTCTGAAAGAGATGGGAATACCAGACCACCTGACCTGCCTCTTGAGAAATCTGTATGCAGGTCAGGAAGCAACAGTTAGAACTGGACATGGAACAACAGACTGGTTCCAAATAGGAAAAGGAGTACGTCAAGACTGTATATTGTCACCCTGCTTATTTAACGTATATGCAGAGTACATCATGAGAAACGCTGAGCTGGAGGAAGCACAAGCTGGAATCAAGATTGCTGGGAGAAATATCAATAACCTCAGATATGCAGATGACACCACCCTTATGGTAGAAAGTGAAGAGAAACTAAAAAGCCTCTTGATGAAGGTGAAAGAGGAGAATGAAGAAGTTGGCTTAAAGCTCAACGTTCAGAAAACGAAGATCATGGCATCCGGTCCCATCACTTCATGGCAAATAGATGGGGAAACAGTGGAAACAGTGTCAGATTTTATTTTTTGGGGCTCCAAAATCACTGCAGATGGTGACTGCAGCCATGAAATTAAAGGACGCTTACTCCTTGGAAGGAAAGTTGACCAAACTAGATAGCATATTGAAAAGCAGAGACATTACTTTGCCAACAAAGGTCCATCTAATCAAGGCTTTGGTTTTTCCAATGGTCATGTATGGATGTGAGAGTTGGACTGTGAAGAAAGCTGAGCACCGAAGAATTGATGCTTTTGAACTGTGGTGTTGGAGAAGACTCTTGAGAGTCCCTTGGACTGCAAGGAGATCCAACCTGTCCATTCTAAAGGAGATCAGCCCTGGGTGTTCTTTGGAAGGAATGATGCTAAAGCTGAAACTCCAGTAATTTGGCCACCTCATGCGAAGAGTTGACTCATTGGAAAAGACTCTGATGCTGGGAGGGATTGGGGGCAGGAGGAGAAGGGGGCGACAGAGGATGAGATGGCTGGATGGCATCACTGACTCGATGGACATGCGTTTGAGTGAACTCTGGGAGATGGTGATGGACAGGGAGGCCTGGCATGCTGCGATTCATGGGGGTCGCAAAGAGCTGGACACGACGGAGTGACTGAACTGAACTGAACTGAAATAAAACCTATAGTGACAGAAGTTAGAAATAGGTTATCTCTGGGCAGAGGTTGGGAACTAGGAAAAGACATGGGGAACTTTCTCAGGTGATGAAAATGTTCCATGTCTTGTTTTTGGTGGTGAGGGCCATGTGTAACCAGTTTAATTGAGTCAAGTGAATAAAACTGTACACCAGACTTAACATTTAGGATTTGTCCATTTCACTCAGTGTATACTATACATAGTACAGTAAAAACATATCAGAAATTAAGTAGCAAGATAGTGGCATTAAAAAAATGTAAGGTCCTGAAGCAAACCTGCAGAGACTTAAAAACTGGCTTCTTTAATGTGTCCAATCAGATATTCCAATCAGATAAGTCTGGGCAGAGATGAGGACGCTGCCTTTTAATTAGCCTCCCAGATGATTCTGACACAGGTGTTCAGAGAACCACACTTCAAGAAATACTATTCCTCTCTTTGGTGCCAGGATGTATTTTTAACACCATTTTTAATGAGCTTTCCTTTGATTGCCAATTTTCCTCTTCCATGTTACTGAGTAACTTTTCTTTACATTTCAGTACTGATACAGGCTAAAACAATCCTGTTTTGTAGTCTGGATATCTGGATTGGTTTCTCCGGCCTATTAATTGGGTTTGATTATGTGAACTTTCATAAAATATTTAAATCTATTAATTAAAACACTAGTGGGAATCAAAGTTCCCTTTAAGACAGGGATTTGCTTTCATCTAGAAACCTCGGTACCTGACATATGAACATTGTTTTCCTGTGTTTTGTTTTGTTTTGTTTTTTTCCTCTTCAGCTAGAAAGCATGAATAAGAAAACATTACCTTGTTGGCACAATGCTTACCAAAGAATGCTGTTCATAATAGGTGTTTGATAAATGGAGATGCTTGAATGAAGAAAAAAAAATAAATATAGCATCTCTGTGAGAGAATGAGCTTGAAAAGATTTCAAATAAATGAAGAGACTTCAGACATTTTTTATTCTGTGTATTATGTTTGGCACAGTGTTTTCACATAAAATCCCCATGGTTCCTTTATAAAGGAGGTATATATTATCCCCATTTTACAGATGAGGAAAGAGGCTTGAAGTGGTTTAGTGGCTGAGATCAAACAAATATTGCAACAGATTTTTCAAGTTCGTGAGGCAGAAATGAACAACCAAAGCTATTTCAGAGGCTTGTAACAACACACATTTATTTTTTGTGGATCAGCCTTGGCTTGTTTCATGTGTCTGCATGGTCAGATTTGGCTAAAAGGGGGGACTCTGAAAAGAACTTGGGAGAGGTCATAAGTCAACCACATGGGCTTTTAAATCTCTGCCAGGTCATCACATTCATTCTGCTCCCATTGGCAATGAGTGAGAATATCCGAGCCCCTTACAGGGAATGGTAGACTGAATGCTTGGTGTTATGGGCTGAATCTTTGTGTCCCTCCAAAATTCGTATGTTGGAATACAACCTCCAGTCTGATGGTATGAGGAAGTGGGACCTTCAGAAGGTAATTAGGTCATGAGTCTGGAGCCCTTATGAATGAGATTGCTGCTGTTGCTGCTGTTGTGTCACTAAGTTGTGTCCGACTTTTTTAGACCCAACAGACTGTAGCCCACCAGGCTCCTCTGTCTGTGGAATTTCTTCAGCAAGAATAGTGGAGTGGGTAGCCATTTCCTTCTCTAGGGGATCTTCCTGACCCAGTGTTTGGACCCGAGTCTCCTGCTTGGCAGGTGGATTCTTTACCACTGAGACACCCGGGAAGCCCATGAATGAATGGGATTAGTGCCCTTATTAAAAAAAAAAAAGACCCCAGAGAGCTCTCTTCACCCTCTTTATCTGCCAGTTGAGCATACAAGGAGAAAATGGTAGTTTGCCACTTGACTAGGTTGCAACTCTGATCTCAGACTCTAGGCACCCCCCCCAAATATGAAAAATCATTTTTTTTTTATAAGCTGCTCAGTGTGATGGCAACCCACTCCAGTACTCTTGCCTGGCAAATCCCATGGACGGAGGAGCCTGGTAGGCTGCAGTCCATGGGGTTGCTAGGAGTCGGATACGACTGAGTGACTTCACTTTCACTTTTCACTTTCATGCATTGGAGAAGGAAATGGCAACCCACTCCACTGTTCTTGCCTGGAGAATCCCAGGGATGGGGGAGCCTGATGGGCTGCCGTCTCTGGGGTTGCACAGAGTCGGACACAACTGAAGCAACTTAGCAGTAGCAGCTCAGTCTGATATTTTGTTATAGCAGGCTGAACTGGCTAAGACACTTAAAGAAAATACTAACAATGGTAACTGACAAAGCCAAAATTCAAATTCATATTTGTATGGTCTGTGCTCAGTCACTCAGTTGTATCTGACTTTGCAATCCCATGGACCGCAGGCCACCAGCCTCCTCTGTCCATGGGACTCTCCAGGCAAGAATACTGGAGTGGGTTACCATTTCCTTCCTGACCCAGGGTCTCCTGCATTGGCATGCAGATTCTTTATTACCACTGCACTAGCTGGGAAGCCCATTTGTATGGTATTAAGGCCCTTAATCCTTCCACTAAGATCATTCATTCACCAATTTATTAATTCAGTAAATCTTTTGGTGCTATTACTAACATGTACTGGCTCTTAAGATGTACTCTGAGTCCAGAAAGAACTGTGAATCCTGTCTCTCACTTAACTAGTTATAGAATAACTAAAATTATATTCTACCTCATAATGGAGGAGAAATTTCAAATATTTTCCTCAAAAATAATGACATATGTACAAATTCCACTTGTTCAAGTGTCAGACTTTATATTCAAAGCCTGCTTCACACGGATCCCTGAAATCTTCATTTATCTCTCTAACACATTCTCTGGTTTGGATAGATCCCAAATTTTAGGATTCTGAAGATTAAAAACATGTTAACTAAAACATTTTTGAAACTGATTTTTATTTTGACACCTAAATACATTAAATGAACTATCATCTACCATTTCACATCAAAAGCAAAATAGGATGAAGAATACATATAAAATTTTTCAGAATGCAGAAAATTTTAAACAGCAGAATGAAGATATAATTCACATATTACCTTGCCTATAGTTGTTTTCTTACTGCAAATTTTTCAGTTTGGAATGCTTCCTTTATCACATTATTGTAAAAATATTCACATAGGTTTTATGATGCCGATTGAATTTAACTTCCTAGTATTATTTCACTCAGTTTGGAATGTGTGGGAAAACAGAGAAACCAAGAATACTTACTAAATATCTTACTAAACTTCTCCCATATGCTTGTCCACAAAGAAAGCAGTCAAGTGTCCAGTGAGAATGCAGAATTATTTAGAAGAGTGTTGCACGTGGCCTAGATTCCCCGAAAATGTCTGAGATGCTGGGATCTGAGAACACTTCGTCCTGGACTGAATTGATCTGAAGACCAGTGTATTAGAAGAGTGAGCTTCTAAGTCCAAGAGCTGAAGAAGCCACGCACTGGTGATGGTGGCTCAGGCAGTCCTTAGATCCGATTTATTTAATTCAAAAAATGGTGTTGGGTACCTACTTATGTGACATATAAAATTTCTAGGCTCTGAGAAGGTGACACTGCACAAGATGAGAATCTGACCTTGTAGATTTTAGTGATGGTGATCCAGCTCTGCTGAGCACCAGTGCTCACAGATGACAGCTGGTAGGACAGTTGTTAATAATTCTGTGAGGCACTTCAGCATGTTGCAACCGTGATTTGGTCAGCCTTCCTTTCCTTCTTCATTCATTTAGTAAAGGACTAACAGCAGTACTACAGACTCTGTTAAGATGTTGCTTGTTTTAAATCCTGCCCCTGATTTAATTGCATGTGACTGACATAAAACTGACCCTGCCATTCTTGTGTTAAGATACTTCCTTGAGTATAAAGGTTGAACAAGGTTAATAGACAAGGCTCTGAAGGATCTTGCAGAGTGCCACTTGGCATGCTCCAGCACATCTTTTTTCTGATTACTTCAACTCACCAAACATTTTTCATGTCTCTGGATCATTGCCCTTGCTCTCTCTCTTCTCTACCTTTATGCTCCTCCCTCCACTCTACACCTGGATAACCCCTATTCATGCTTTAGAGCTAAGCTAAATGCAACTGCTCTCTAGCTGCCCTCCCTCACTCAGCCTAAATGAGCCCCCTTCCTCCAGTTAGCTATATTTTACTTATAGTATCCTTTTTTTCCCATTGTGCCCTGAATATAGGCAAAAGGCTTGAACTGAATTCTTTTTATGGAACTGGCTCCTGAGTCTAATATTAAAAAATCCATATTCAAGAAAATTCAGCTTTTGAGCATCGTCAACCCACCATCAGCACTGTCCTTATTATAATGGCCAAAGCTAATGTTACCAAAAGGTTTCTCCATGCTAGACACTGGGACACCTACATTAAATGAATTATTTTTTTAATCTCACAGTGATCTTATAAAGTAGGTAGTATCATTATGCCCATTTTAAAAATAAGAAAACTGAGGCTCAGAGAATTTCATTTAGTTGTTCAGTGCCTTGAAGCTAGTAAGGGATGCATCAAGGATTTAAAATTATGAGTCTGATATTAGCACACATGTTTTTAACTACTTTACTGACAGGTGGTACTCAGTAGTCATGATGGAGACTTCAGGGTCCAGATGTAGACTTGTGCTTTAATCCCAGGCCTTTCTAGATAGAGAAATTGGGGTCTAACGATCTGTGCCTGATCTTCTCTGGTGAGCTCAGTAACTGGAGAAGACTTCGGTCTACAGGAGAAGTCATCTCTGAAAAAGTAGAATTGAAGCAGAAGAAGAAAGGAAACTGACATGATCAAGAAGCAATAGATAAAAGCCCTTGATGATGGGGAAACCACAAACTCCAAAGCATCCCATTTCATCCTCTTACTGTCTCATCCTTGGGAAATTATTTCTTAGCTAGAACCAGAATCTGTCTCCCTGTATTTTGTACCAGTGGCCATGAAAAGTGATTTTCATCAGATTTCAGGGCAATCATCACCTCTCTTAGTCCATCTTGTAGCTCCCATTGATCAAGAGAGAGTCCCTTTATTATTTCTAGGTTAATGATATTGGATTAATATTTAAATTGTTCAAAGCCCCTTTCCCTGTATTCATTTATTTGATCCTCACAGCATTTACAGGACAAGGGTTATTACCACAATTTTTTTTCATTTTATTTTTTTCTATCTTTTTTAAAATTAATTATTATTGGAGTATAGTTGCTTTACAATGTAGTATTAGTTTTTCTGTATAGCAAAGTGAAATAGCTATATGTATACATTTAGTCCATCTTTTTTGGGTTTTCTTCCCATTTAGGTCACCACAGAGCACTGAGTAGAGTTTCCTGAGCTATAGAGTAGGTTCCCATTAGTTATCAATTTTATATATAATATCAATAGTATTGAGCTTCCCAGGTGAAGCTGGTGGTAAAGAACCCACCTGCCAATGCAGGAGATGTAAGAGACATGAATTCAGTCCCTGGGTTGGGAAGACTCCTCAGGAGGAGGGCATGGCAACCCACTCTAGTATTCTTGCCTGGAGAGTCCCATGGACAGAGGAGCCTGGCAGGCTACGGTCCAGGGTCGCAGAGTCAGACATGACTGAAGTGACTTAGCATGCAGCACATACATCAGTAGTATTATCACTACTTTTTGGATGATAAGGCAATGGCACCCCACTCCAGTACTCTTGCCTGGAAAATCCTATGGGCGGAGGAGCCTGGTAGGCTGCAGTCCATGGGGTCGCTAAGAGTCGGACACGACTGAGCGACTTCACTTTCATTTTTTCATTTTTATGCATTGGAGAAGGAAATGGCAACCCACTCCAGTGTTCTTGCCTGGAGAATCCCAGGGATGGGGGAGCCTGGTGGCTGCCATCTACGGGGTCACACAGAGTCGGACACGACTGAAGTAACTTAGCAGTAGCAGCAGCAGCTGAAGATCCAAGATGCTTGATCCTTATACAAGTTAGTATGGCTAATGAGAGATAGAGCTAAGGCTAGCTCTCACTCCCAGTCATCCATGCCCTCTAAAGTGATCATTTCAAGGCTGTTTCATCCTTATTTCCTTGGTTGCTTATTGGTACCTGGTGAGCTATGCCCTGAATCTCATGGGACAGAGAGTCAGTTGGGCTGGGGAGAGCAGGCTTCTTGTCCACACAGCACTGGCTATACACAAAATTGGCCTGGTTGGGCTGACAGGACGAAAGTTATAGTTTCTCAGGAAAATGGCAGACTAATAGAAAAAAGGTCATAAATATCATCAAATACAAGGCCTGACATTTACCAAGGACAATTGTTCCATCATAAAAATCTCAGGCTTTTGGAGCCTTTCAATTAAGCCCTCACAAGACATCCTGACTCTTTACCAAGGAGGAGGAAAGGAAAGGATAACAAAGTGTGTGTATGTTCGGGGTCAGGGTGGTGGATGGGGGTGGGGAGTAGCAATGGCAGATGACAAGAGGAAGACCAAAGGGGACATTCCTGTGGTTTCAAGAGTCAATTGAGCTCCTAATTCTTTGTGACCAGTAGTTGGATTAAGAGTTCAGAAGGGCAGGTCAAACAAGGGCACAGGGTCAGGCTGGGTCTTGCAGAGATGTGACTCAGGAAATGCTGGCAGACTGGGCCCCCATACCTTCCCCAGCAGGCCTGCAATTAGGATTTAATGGCCAAATGTGGAATGCATTAGGAGTTCTGAGCAGAAAGTGTGTGTTCAAAGGAGCCGCCTCTTTTTAGCTAAGTAGGAAAACATTCCTTCATGGTCAGTCTCCTCCTGAGCCATGCTAATTTTGGGGGCCTCGCTGGCAGTGGTGCCTTGCAAAGATTTCACTTACAAGTGGCCTGGGCATAATCCTCTGTTTCCCTTGAGGATGACACAAAGAATCAGTGGATCCACTGGCTCTGTTTGGTATTTGGGGTGACATGGGAAGTAGGAAGAATCATCTGACCTGGGATTCTTTGTGTTTGTGGATGTGGTAATGTGTATCCCACATATATAAGATACATCCATAGAAAATGCAGGTGCATAAGCAGTTACAGGCAGATGATGTAAGATAGAGTTAAAATATTTGCCTACTTCTGTGTGTGTTCCTACTGTGTCTATCTAGCTACTTATTGATATATTTCTTTTTTTTTTATGTTTCTCTTTAAATGCTGTCTTGTCACAGAGGGGAATTCAAACAACTTCCCAAGGTATACTGTGCGTGTGTGTGTACATGAGTGTGTGCACGTGAATATGTGTGGTCATGTATGGATGTGAGAGTTGGACTGTGAAGAAGGCTGAGCACCGAAGAATTGATGCTTTTGAACTGTGGTGTTGGAGAAGACTCTTGAGAGTCCCTTGGACTGCAAGGAGATCCAACCAGTCCATTCTGAAGGAGACCAGCCCTGGGATTTCTTTGGAAGGAATGATGCTAAAGCTGAAACTCCAGTACTTTAGCCACCTCATGCGAAGGGTTGACTCATTGGAAAAGACTCTGATGCTGGGATGGATTGGGGGCAGGAGGAGAAGGGAATGACAGAGGATGAGATGGCTGGATGGCATCACTGACTCGATGGACGTGAGTCTCAGTGAACTCTGGGAGTTGGTGATGGACAGGGAGGCCTGGCGTGCTTCGATTCATGGGGTCGCAAAGAGTCAGACACGACTGAGCAACTGATCTGATCTGATGAGTACATATGGGTGTATAAGTGTATAGTATATAAACATGCATGTGCATATATATGGATCTGCATATCCCTTATACCTCTGAGTGACTGAACATAGGAATTAGGAAAAACGTTAGCATCTGTGAAAATACTTCTGGAAGTGAGGATACACAGAGCATAAAAGATTAACTCTGCTCTCACCAGTATGTGTAATGGCATATTTTGCAAGTGTGATTGCAATGAATCTTTCTCTGATGATATATTTTGCTCTGCGTGTGTTGCTTCATGTGAACATGAATGATACATAGGATCATGTGTGGATACATGTAATACCTTTGTTGAGACTGTATGTGAATGGGTATACATAGCACTTTTGCAGTCTGTATATTTGTGTGCAAATATGCAATAATGTTGGAGAAGGCAATGGCACCCCACTCCAGTACTCTTGCCTGGAAAATCCCACGGATGGAGGAGCCTGGTGGGCTGCAGTCCATGGGGTCGCTGGGAGTCGGACACGACTGAGTGACTTCAGTTTCACTTTTCACTTTCATGCATTGGAGAAGGAAATGGCAACCCACTCCAGTGTTCTTGCCTGGAGAATCCCAGGGACGGGGTAGCCTGGTGGGCTGCAGTCTATGGGGTCACACAGAGTCAGACACGATTGAAGTGACTTAGCAGTAGCAGCAGCAGCATGCAATAATGTGAATACCTATGAATTCCACATAAACTAGAATGTGCATATGTATGGTTATGTCTAATGAATGGATGTATCTATTGGGTTGGCCAAAAATTTGTTCAGGTTTTGTCATATGATGTACATTTTTGGCCAACCCAATATATTACATTATATATACTTATATTCATACACAGGCATATACATGTCTATACATATACATGCATACCTTGTTTTATTGTACTTTATTATACTTTGCAGATTTTGTGATTTTTTTCAAATTGAAGATTTATGGCAACCCTGCATTGAGCAAGCCTTCTGGCACCATTTTTTTTTCTGTATTTGCATTTTTATAGCAGTATTTGCTTACTTCATATCTCTGTCATGTGTTAATAATTCTTACAATATTTCAAACTTTTGTTATTGTCGTATGTTGTGGTGATCTGTGATCAGTGATCTTTGATGGTACTACTATGACTCAATAAAGGCTCAGAGATTCGTTAATATTTTTTAGCACAAGAGTATTCTGAAATTGAGGTATGTACATTGTTTTTCAGACATCATGCTATTACATGCAGCTTTAGATGCGCTGAGAAGCCAGACACTTTGTGTGACTTGCTTTATGGGATATTTGCTTTATTGTGATGGTCTGGACTCGAACCTGACCTGCAATATCTCCCAGGTATGCCTGTGTTATACATATATTTGTGTTTATACATATATGCATATATGTGTGTATATGAATGCATATGTGTGTGTATATATATTACAAAAATGTGCTAGTTATGTTCTCCCAGCAGTTTTAACACATTATTGACTGGAGACATATTAAAGCCACAGGTGTTTGTTTCTGCAAAACCCCCCGGTCAATTATGTGTTAACAACAAACCCTGTCATCTTCCCGAAGCACCAGCTGTTCCTTGAGATCTCACTGTGAGCTACGCAGTGGACTAGGTGCCAGTGGACATGACACAGAGCAAAACTACCCTGCCATGGAAAGATGCCTCTAATGAATGGGGCAGGACAGGTGGCCAAGGGCTGTTCTGGAACCTAAACCTGCATGTGCCAGACATGCAGGGAAGGCTGAAGAGAAATCAGTACTGTGCCTGGAGGCTTGTGCTGTGCTAGCACTCAGAGTAGACACAACAGGGTCCCTCCCAGCAAGGTGTTCACAGGGCTATGGAAACATAGATTTCACACAAATAATTATAATCCACCGCCAAGGCGATGCTCTAATTAAGGCAAAGAAAGTGGAACGAACTAAGCTCTTGGGAGCTGTAAGAGGCTTGTCAGAGTGAGGAATGTAACAACACAAATTTACCTTCTAGGATGGATTCACTAGGCAGAAAATTGGTGGTGGGTGGTTGGGGTAGATGGGTTTATGGAGGGGTGGTGCAATAGACATCCCAGAGGGTAAGGATGAGAGAAACACGCGCAGGCACAGAGTTTCGGAAAGGAGGAACATCCTGTGGTGGCCAGAATATAAACTCCAGGACGTCCAAAACCCTTCTCCAGACTGGGCTGTCCCTGTGCAGCAGGCCTAGTCACGTGTTTCCCCCGGTATTGCACACCACCCGTGGGCTCTTGGTAAATGTTAGTTTGGTGGATGAAGGGATATCACAAAGAATGGGCAAGCTATGAATGATGTATTTGCCCTGCTGAGTATTTTGCACTTTATCCTGGAGGTAATGGAAGAGTTTAAGGAGGAAAATGATGTGATTCAAATTTATGTTTTAAGGAAAGTCAGTCCAGCTGGAGCAGACACAGCTGGTTGTGGGAGATATGGAGAGAAAACCTGAGGCAGAGAGCTGGGTCAGGAGATACCCGGAGTGGCCCTGATACCACATGCTAGAGGCCTGGGAGCAGACAGTGGCGGGGACCATGGAGAACAGGCAGCTGATCAGAAGGGAAACTGAACAACCTCTGATTCCTCAGATCTCCATTCACATATGAACATTTCTCTCTTCTCCTCTAAGAGCACAATCTGAGATTTCTAAAAACTGTTATGCTTCTGAGCCCACATGATTCATTCACAGCAGCAAAGTAATGAGGTGCTACAGGGCATTGTAGTAAAAAAACCACATACTTTTTGGCCATGTCACACGGCATGTGGGATCTTAAGTTCCCTGTCCAGGGATCGAACCCATGCTCCCTCCAGGGGAAGCATGGAACTTTAACCACTGCATCGCCACAGAAATCCCAGAATAAAATGAACAAAACCCTGGGTCTTAGTGTGGCATACCTGGGTACTATTTCCATGTCCCAACTCTTCTACTTAGCAGCCACCTGACTTTGGCTGAGTCCCATATCCTAGCTTCTTGTTGCATAAAATGCAAAACAGTAATATCAGCATTGTAGTGTTGTGGGGATTTGCTGAGGAAAATACATGTGAGAGTTTCTTTAAAATCTTCAAGCAACCATGCAAGCACTAGCTATTAATTATGTAGAGACTCAGAGAAGGATTGACATCAGCGATAACCAAGTGAAAAACATAAGGCTGCCTTGATTTGGGGGCTTCCCTGGTAGCTCAGACATTAAAGAATCCACTTGCAATGCAGGAGACCCAGGTTTGATCCCTGGGTCAGGAAGATCCCCTGGAGAAGGGAATGGCAACCCACTCCAGTCCTCAGAACTTTGAATTTTGTCCCTGTCTTCCACAGTACAGTTTTATATATAAAGAATACTCTCTCTTCCAGGCTGGTGCTTTAAAAGAGAACAGGACTTAAGCCAGAAAACTAATAAGATTAGTTAGCATCAGTGCTCATGGGGTTCCTTCTGGAGGGACACACTTTCTGGAAGGGGCCTCTCTGGGCATCCTTAAGAGAAATACCTGTGAGCACACAGCCTGTTACATACCCTGGGCCAAAACCTCTGTTTACTGCTCCTCTCAAGTGTGTGACCCTTCGCTCTTTGCACACACTTTATTTCAATTAACATTTCACAATTCCTCTGTCCCCGTTTTTCTTAGGCTACCCAAACACTGACTTTCCCTCATCTCAGTAGCTCAGGGAACCCTTTAGGCTCTGCTAAAATCAGCAGACATATGTCCTTGATTAACAAGAAAGACAAAGTGTGACCAGGGTCATAGACCCAGTTTAGATCCATCAAGCATCTTAAAGTCTTGAAAACAGAAAGACTTTGTCCAGAGTCTTAGGTTTTGATATAAATGTGAGAGCCTTGGCTCTCCCTGTCATTGTGAGAAGTGGGAGCATGGAGGAGGGTCAGTATCACAGAGACCTACTGTTCAGTGAGACTCTCAGATCATCCTGTACAACGGCTCCTCAAGTACCTTCTATCCACCCACTCTTATAGAAACCTTCTGTTAATTCCAGGTAATTTACTATGGGCTGGGACCATAATAAAGAAGGTTTGGCCCTCAGTCTCCAAGGGTGGGGACAGATAAGTTTATTCATTTCTTCTTTCCTTCATTTATTTGTTCTATAAACATTCATTTGACGTTCAGTATGTAACAAGCACTAAGGTAGATGATAAGCATCAAGTAATAAAATGCATGCTCTTTGCTCATGGAACTAACAGTCAGATGGGAGAGACATTTAAAAATGTTAAAACAAAAAATATAAAATATTGATACAAAGAAAATACACCACTAGGACTTCCCTGGTGGTCCAGTGGTTAAGAATCCACCTGCCAATCCAAGGACAGTTCCATCCCTGGTCCAGGAAGATCCCACATGCAACTAAGCCAGTGCACCATAACTCCTGAGGCCATGCTCTAGAGCCCACAGACCACGACTACTGAAGCCTATGTGCCCAGCACATGCTCTGCAACAAGAGAAGCCACCACAATGAGGAGCCCATGCACCGCAACTAGAGAAGGGTCCCTGCCTTCGACAACTAGAGAAAGCCCACATAGCGGCAAAGACCCAGCACAGCCAAAAATAAATAAATAAAGTCTTATTAAAAAAAAAAAAAAAGTGCATTTCTCTGCTCAATGTTATGTGGCAGCCTGGATGGGAAGGGAGTTTGGGGGAGAAAGGATATATGTATATGTATGACTGAGTCCCTTTGCTGTTCACCTGAGACAATCAAAACATTGTTAATTGGCTACACCCCACTACAAAATAAGTTCTAGAATACTACCCCGTTAATATGACAAACTATAGTAAAGCTATGTAGAGGCCCCTCATCTAGTTTGAGGTTCAGGAAAAGTCTTTCTTTAGGAAGTAACACCTGGGCTAGGATATGAAGAATAAATGACAGTCAACTAACCAGTAGGTTGAGGGTCAGGAAAAGTGTTCCAGGTAGAGAGAAAAGACTGGGTCAAGGCTCCAGAATCAGGAGGAAAGGAGAGGAGGCCAGTATGGCTGGAGTTTGGGGGACCATAATAGAAAAAAGAATGAGGTAAGCCTGGAGAAGACTCAGAAGTCATGCTAAGGATTTGTTACTTATCTCAAGAAGAGTGGGAAGCCATTAAAGCCTTGTAAATTAGAATGAGGAGATTACATTTACCATTTGACATTACTCTGTCTACATATAGATCAGAGGGCAAAGGGGGGAAACGTTTTTCTTGGTGTAGGAAGGTTTTGATGTGATTCAAGTCAGAGGTGCCCATGGCTGGACTAGGGTAGAGACCATGGACATGGACACAGCTCACCCAGCTAGAAAAAATGACTACCAGGTAAAATGACAAGTGCTGCAATAAAGGTGAGTACCCAAGTTCTCTAAGTGCCCCAAGGAGATGAAGAGAACATCGCTCACAGAACAGTGGTCTGCCTAAGATCACTGAGCCAGTGGGTAGTAAACATCATTCTTCTGCTCATCCTGTTCATCTGCCTCCCAACCCTCCATGCAATTTAACCACAGCCCTGCAGCCCACAAGTCCTTCCAGCTCCAGACCCTGCACGGAGTGTTTCCTGCTGTCATTAGCCACAATAATCTGCCTTTTCTCAAGGCTCTTGAGTGACACTTAAGAGCCCTGACCTGCAGAATCTAATATACATCTTAGTTTCAACCCCTGGGTCCATCTGACTCATGGGTGAAAATGAAGAGAATTAACTCATGGGAGCCACCCATGTGAGGACTAAGGAAGTGGGGAGGGGGAAACCTTTCAGATCACAAAACAGAAAACAAAAGCTAAAAAAGCAATGTCAAGCATTTCTCAGGACTGCATGAACTGAGTCTTGATTCAACCATTGCTCCAAAGGCACTCTGAGTACCCGGCAGGATGCATTGAGCATGTATTGTCATTGAATCTTAATAAGCTTCTCTATGCTGTAGGTATGATTAGTTGTCATTGTTTTCTTCCACTAGATCATAAATCTGTGAAGCCATGGATGTGATCCTTGTGTTCATCCCAGAGAAATATTATCTGTAGCACAAAATAGTAATAGTGGTATTAGTCACTCAGTCATGTCCAACTCTTTGCGACCCCATGGACTATAGCCTGGTCAGGCTCTTCTGTCCATGGGATTCTCAAGGCAAGAATACTGGAGTGGGTTGCCATTCCCTTCTCCAGAGGATCTTCCCGACACAGGAATTGAACCCAGGTCTCCAGCATTGCAGGCAAATGCTTTACCATCTGAGCTACAGGGAAGCACAAAATAGGTACCCAATTTATAGTTTTGAATAAATGAATAAGAATAAGCCAATTAAATAAATGCTCAAGACTAAGTGAGGGTAGGAAAGAGGGTGCTAGGATTCACACCCAGGTCTGTTTGACCCCAAACTCTACAGTCCTTCCATTATACTACACTGTCGCATGCTAGAGGCAAAGGAAAGACCCACTGGGATTTCTAGTTTGAGTCCTTCCTGGGTTACTGAGATGAAATTGAGACCCAGACAGGAAGAGTCTTAATCAGGGTGTCCTAGGACATTGACATCAGATCTGGCCTGACAATCCAGGTCTCCTGGTTCCAGTCTCTTTGTGCCTTCTTTCACCTAACCTCTTAGGAAAGATAGAAAAGGCCAGGTGGTGCTCTAATCATGAGCATAAGTCCCAGAGTCAACCAGGCATAAATTATAATCCAGGCAACTCTCTTTTGAAGTCTATGATCTTGGACAGGATGTTTCTTAAGACTCAAGTTTCCAATCTGTTTAATGGGCTTCATTAATAAGACTTTATAGCAAATAAATCTGTTGTGAAGATTCTATGAGATAATCTAGTACAAGTGTTTGGGAAAATGTCTCATATACAGAAAGCACTCAGTAAATGTTATCAATTTTGTGTTTATGATTAAAAGGGTGTAACTATTTATATAAGACCTGGTTTTCTTATATGAAAATTGGAGGTAATAATAGTGCCTAACTTCAAAGTTCTTTTTATGAAGATCAAATGTGCTTAAAACGGTACCTGAAAAATAGGAAGCACCAAATAAATGTAAGTTGCTGTTACTACTATTACTATAATGATGATGATCATGCTATTTCTCTTGGCATTTCAGCAACTGATACTATAGAGGGAGTGAGCAATGCTCTAAGTGACATGTAACAGAGATGTGTTTTTCTGTCCAGGTGGAAATGCAGAGAAGGAATGGGGTATCACTGGCCTCTTACCAGGCCAGATCTCCATCAGCCCAAGTAACTATAAATCCTCTTTCAGAAGGAGCCATAAGAAATCAGATTCTAACAAAGCTCAGATCATAATGGGCACAGATCCAGGAGGATAATCCTTGGTATATTTTACCTTTTGCTTATTTAGGAGGTTTTCTTTCCTTATATTTTCCCATTTCATGATGATTTAGGCCCTTTTTGAAAATGGCAACCTGCCCAGCAGTGTCCAAGGACTATGTTTCATTCCATCCGGTGACTGAAGGTTTATAAAAAGGAAAGGAAAGTCTTGTATGTCTTCTAATGGTCATCTTAGAGTAATAAACATAATAGCTACTGTTTGCAAAATGCCCTGTGGAGATGAGGCATTTTATTTAGTATGACGGTTGACTTTATGTGTTAACTTGACTAGACCATGGAGTGTCTGGTTATTTGGTCAAACAGTATTCAGGACGTTTCTGTAGGAGTGTTTTTGGATGAGATTAACTTTTAAATCAGTGGATTGAGTAGAGCAGATTACCCTCCCTAATTTGGTTGAGCCTCATTCTATCAGTGAAGGTCTGAATAAAATATAAAAGCTGACCCTTCCTTGAGTAGGGCTTCCCTCATAGCTCAGTTGGTAAATCATTTGCCTGCAATGCAGGAGACCCAGGTTTGATTCCTGGGTTGGGAAGATCTCCTGGAGAAAGAAATAGCAACCCACTCAAGTATGCTTGCCTAGAGGATCCCATGGACAGAAGAGCCTAGCCAGCTACACCCCATGGGGTTGCAAGAGTTGGACATGACTTAAGGACTAAACCACCAGCACTTTCTTGAGTAAGAGGGGATTCTCCCCGTCTGTCTGTCTTTGAACTGGGATATTAGCTTTTTTCCTGCCTTTGGACTCAAAACTGAAACACTGGATCTTCCTGGGTCTTGGGCCTGCCAGTCTTTGGACAGGAGCTCCCATCAGTTCTCCTGGTTCTCAGACCTTTGAGCCAACCAGACTGGAACTGTACCACCAGTTCTCACTTCCAGCTCACCCTGCAGATCATCACATGATTTTCTTGAGAAATCTGTCACTACCTAAGAGGCTGTTTTTCTAAAGCTCAGGGTACCTCACTCCAGGTTTGCTCCTGAATTCCTTTCACGGTGTACTACCACTCAGCAGTTACAAAGGCTAGTAATTTCACCTTTGTAGAACTCGATGGTGAGCACCATTTGCTGCTTCACACATGATTGATTAAATCACCATCATTGGCAACTGATCGGGTGATTTAATGGATGTTCAGCCCTTTCTCCTCCCCAGAGATTAAGGGGATGAGACTGAAAGTTTTCAACCTTCTAAACATCTGGTTGTTTCCTCTGGTGACCAGCCCCTACCCCCAAACCCATCTTTAGTTGAATTAGGATGACTTTTGAGTCACCTCATTAACATAACACAAGACACCTTTATTATTCTCACCACCTAGGAAATTCCAATGTTTGTAGAAGCTCTGGTGCCAGAAACAGGCCTGGGGACCACATGTGTGTTAGTCGCTCAGTCATGTCCAACTCTTTCGAGAGCCCATGGATGGTAGCCCACCAGGCTCCTCTGTCCGTGGGATTCTCTAGGCAAGAATACTGGAGGGGGTTGCCATTTCCTTCTCTAGGGGATCTTCCTGCCCCAGGGATTGAGCCTGGGTCTCCTGCATTGTAGGCAGGTTCTTTATCATCTGAGCTACCAAGGAGGCCTCAGGGATCACACATATATTTCTTATTATAAAGCACAATTATTACACACTCTTAAGTAGTGTTTTGTTTCTGATGAGGGTTCATGCTTTACCATGTTCTTCAAAGTGGAGAGACCAGAAATGTTATGTCAACTTATCTCTCTACAAATGAAAGGAAATGGGGGAAGCTTCTTCCCCCAAAGCCTCAAATACACATCTGGAACATACTTTAAGAATTCTCTCTTCACTCCAGTATTAGTATTAGTACTCCAGTACTAGTCATGTGTATACAAATTACTTCCCAACATATACAGTGAGCTACTATGTGAAAGTCTTTATCGTGTCTGACTCTTTGCAAACCCATGGATTATACAGTCCATGGAACTCTTCAGGCCAGAATACTGAAGTGGGTAGCCTTTCCCTTCTCCAGGGATCTTCCCAACCCAGGGATCAAACCCAGGTCTACGTGTATTGCAGGCAGATTGTTTACCAGCTGAGTCACAAGGGAAGCTCAAGAATACTGGAGTGGGTAGCCTATCCCTTTCCCAGGGGATATTCCTGACCCAGGAATCGAACTGGGGTCTCCTACATTGCAGGTGGATTCTTTACCAACTGAGCTATCAGGGAAGCCCAAGCTACTACAAGGCAGAGATTAATAACTGCCCCCAATAAATCTGAGCGACTTCACTTTCACTTTTCACTTTCATACATTGGAGAAGGAAATGGCAACCCACTCTAGTGTTCTTGCCTGGAGAATCCCAGGGATGGGGAAGCCTGGTGGGCTGCCGTCTATGGGGTCACACAGAGTCGGACACGACTGAAGCGACTTAGTAGTAGTAGTAAATCTTATAGCTACTATAAGGCAGAGAATAATAACTCCCCAGTAAATCTAGGCATGGTACCCAACTAGCAGACAGTATTATGTAATGGGGCTTCCCAAGTGGCGCAGTGGTGAAGAGTCCTCTTGCCAATGCAGGAGATGCAAGAGATGCTGGTTAGATCTCTGGGTCAGGAAGATCCCCTGGAAGAAGTAATGTCAACACACTCCAGTATTCTTACCTGAAAAATTCCATGGACAGAGCAGCCTTATTTATGGACTGCAGTCCAAGGGGTCACAAAGAGTCAGACATGACTGAGTGACTGAGGACACACACATTACGTAATGGAAAGCAGTACACCCTGGAGTCAGACTCAAGTATTTCCATCTGATCATTCCCATTTGCCTCTACTAGAATTGTAACTTTGTTGTACTTAATCTCTCTAAACTTCAACTTTCTCATCTGGGGAATAAGATTATATATTTTCTGAGCTACTTTGAATACCAATTGACATAAAATATCTGGAACAGAGTAAGTGTTCTTTTAACATTATTTTCCTTTTGCTTTTTCTCTTCTATTTCAATAAACACTTACTCATGTAGAGGTCTCCTGATTTTAAATAGCTAAGCCTCAGTTTCCTCACCTATGCTAAAAGCTAATAACAGCTCTAAGATTTGTCAAGCCAAGTAAAAAAAAAAGGAATGTGTAAAGTCCCCAGCAAAGTGGCTGGCTATGGAACAGAAAAATTCTTTGTAGTAGTAAGATACTTAAATAGATACTTAGGTTTTGTTTTTGCTGCCCTTGTTCTAGTTATTAGTCTAGAGAATGTGCCACATGGGGTGGGGGGAGGAGATGTCCACCCAGAAAAGCCTCATGTCTGTAATCCTTAACATTCAGTTAATCCAAAGTAGTATGAGTAATTTTGCCTGTAAGGTACAGAGTACATGTCTCTTTAATCACATCTGCTTCTTAACGTCCTAATGGGCAGACTATCTGGGATCATTAATGTCTGCAATGTATTTTATGTTCTTGTTAGCAGAGGCCAAATGTGAGTGCATTTTTAACAAACCCAATCAACAAATATAATCATATTCACTCCAGAAATGTCCAAGCCATTATCCTGTTAAAAACCCATAAAACAGAATGTCATGCCTCGTAGAGTCAGAAGGTAGAAATTTGGGCTGCTGTCTCTCTAGCAAAAGAGAGGATTGTGCATTTAAAGTTCATGACTTGCAATGAAACTTTCTCCCACAGAAACACGAAGCAAAAAAGTCACTTTGACTTTTGGAGCAACTGAAATAAAAATGCAGACTCATGTTTTTATACTTTGGGGGGATATAGGAAGCCCATGATGTAAAAACTTGATCCTTGAAGACAAAGTATCTAAAAGGGAAGAAGAATTTCTCCTGAGAGCATTTAGGCTCATGATGGCTTTTCCAAATACTCCATAGCAAAGGCTGGCAATGCATTTGAGCAGCAATTCTTTTAAAGATCAAGGTGATTCCACAAAGTATATTTATATCAACTCAGGATGTAAAAGTCAGAATGGGAGACAAAGCTAAACCATATTGATGGTTTAGGGGAAAATACACTTGGCTCTTTGAAGTCAGAATTTTCCAGAAATCATTGGCTGTGAAATCATTTCAAGTGGCATGGCCAACTATTAATAGCAATGATATTGATAAAATAGGTCAAAATCCCCAATCATAATTCGAAATCCAAAAGGTTGTAAAAACTGAAATATTTTGTAATTTAATGCAACTCATTTGATAACTAAATTTCACGTGAGGCTGTTTATAATATTTCTTACTCTCACTTAGAGTGAATCTTTATGCATTTCACTGAAGAAAAATTAATATATTTGGTTACAAAGAGTTATTTCAAATCCTTCTGGGGCAGTTAACACACATACACATACACAGAGACCCACACACTATCTGAATTACCTTCCTAAAAATGGTCTCTCTCTGAATTCAAAAAAAAATCTGATCCTGTGGGCTTCAGATAAACAACTGAATATGGATACTTCTGAAAGAAAGCAGTATTTAATTATTAGATCAACTGTATGCCTGGAGCCTGAAAATTAGTTTAGATTCCCACATTCCTTATTTGGACAGAAACTGCTTTATTTCCTGGGAAGATCATGATGAATTTATGGAAAATTTTTTTATCTCTTTGGAGGATAAAAAAGAAATCTAAATAACAGAAAAAAAAAGGATGTCGTTATATGTGCTAATTTTGAAAAATTTACTGAAACTTAGATAAGAATACATACCAGTTTTCCTGGAATAAAACTGGTTTATAGCTGTTATGTATCCTGATAAAAGTATTAGTAGCATTACCTTTCCCAGTCAGAAATTTCACATTTGTAATAATACACTCCTTGCTAAATCTTCAGTTAATGAGAACATTTAAAAGGAATGCAGTATGCACAGCTTAACGTAGAAAGATGTTCCTTGGAGTATTATTTATAATATTTGAAAGTGAGAAGAAGCATAAATGCTCAGCAATAAAGAAGTACCTAAATTAACAATGGGTATCCCACATGTGAATATTATGCTATCATTAAAAATAATGACTTAGACCTATATTTACCTACAAGGAAAGATGCACATGATACATTGTTAAACACTGAGAAAGGCAAGTTTCATAATTAGGATGTTTCATTGTTTTTTCCCTCTAAATGAAAAAGAGAGAGAAAAAAATAGATTTGAAGGCAGTCACAGCTTGTATTTAAACCTCGGCTCTTCCATTTCAGAGAAGACGAGACCAAACCAAGTCATTTAGCCTTTCTAATGACAAGTTTCCTCTGCTATAAAACAAAGTAAAAATAAAAGCTGCTTCTTGGTACTACTTGACTTAAAAAATAGTTACAACCTAGACGTTCAGAGTTATGTTTTATTTGGTGGGAATTTTTAGGACTTCAAGCCCCAGAGACAGCCTCTCAAATAACTCTGACAGGACTGTTCCAATGAGCGGTGAGGAGGGGTCGGGGAGTGGGTGGTGGGTGAGGGGTAGGGAGAGTCAGGTCATACAGAAGTTTTACAAAAAAGGGTAGGTAGTATGAACCTCAAAAGATTATTGCTAATTAAAGAAAACAAGATATCCCAAATTAAGAAATTTAGAACTTTTTTTTTAATGTATGGGAAGATGCAAGAATTTGGGTGCACTGAAACCATTCCTTTCATACACATCTCAGTTGTGTGAGGCTGGCATAATGCATGTTTTCACATTCTCCCCTCCCCTCCCCACCCCATTTGGAGTGCTGATGGCAGTGAGACATCCTTGTTTATTGATATGGCAGGAGATACTCCATTTCTCAGTGTTGTTCCAATGAAATAGTATATTTAATGCATTTTAACCTGGTGGTTTTCAACCAGGGACAATTTGGTCTCTAGAGGGCATCTGGCAGAGTCTAAGAGATGTCACTGGTTGTTAAAGCTGGTTTTGGAGAGGGGGTGGCTCTACAGGCCTCTAATGGGGGGGAGCCGGGAATGGTGTTAAATATCCTGAGATGCCCAGGATAGCCCGTGCAACAAAGAATTAATTATCTGACCCCAGATATTAGTTATGATCAAGTTGAAAAACTATTTTAAACATAATCAGCACTCAATAAATGTATATGAATGCCACTATTTATTAATACGCTAATAGTGTTGATCTTTCTATGGTAGGATGTATTGTGTGTGTGTGTTTCCATTTACTATCTTCATGTTGTATTATTGACTGTGTTAAATACACATGGTGGTTGTTTAGTTGCTAAGTCATGCCAACTCTTTTGTGATCCCATGGACTGTATTCCACCAGGCTCCTCCGTTCATTGCATTTCCCAGGCAAGAATACTGGAGTGGGTTGCCATATCTTTCTCCAAGGAATCGTTCCTACCCAGGGATCAAACCTGTGTCTCCTACATTGGCAAGTGGATTCTTTACTCTGAGCCACTGGGGAAGGCTTGAACACAGGCTGCTGCTGCTGCTGCTAAGTCGCTTCAGTTGTGTCCAACTCTGTGCAACCCCATAGATGGCAGCCCACCAGGCTCCTCCATCCCTGGGATTCTCCAGGCAAGAACACTGGAGTGGGTTGCCATTTCCTTCTCCAGTGTATAAAAGTGAAAAGTGAAAGTGAAGTCACTCAGTCGTGTCCGACTCTTAGCGACCCCATGGACTGTGGCCCACCAGGGTCCTCCGTCCACGGGATTTTCCAGGCAAGAGTGCTGGAGTGGGGTGCCACTGCCTTCTCCGAACACAGGCTACTTGAGTACTAAAATAATAAATACAATTAACACTTCAACACTAATTTTCAATGTCAATCTTTTAATGGGAACAATCACAGATGCTATAACTGGAAGTCCGTATAAGTCAGAGATCACATTTCATCTGCCTCGGTCAGGCCCAGCATACAGTAGAGCCTGCTAAGCTGAAGAGAAATGCACAAAGCTGCAGTCCCGAGGAGGGAGAGGACACTAGCTTGTATGACTGGACAAATTTTTGTTAGTCTTCTAACAAAGTGGATGGACTAGTTTGTAATCAGTACATTTACAAATATGTCAATTACACTGCAAACATCCTGTCTGGAGAGAGTGTGTCAGCTAAACATTAGTGTTCTATGATACTCTCACCAACTGCCACACCCAGGTACCAAACAATCACACACACAAATTTAAAGGCTGTCAAAGTTAAAATGTCTCCCAATAATAAACATCCTGAAGGTACAGAGGGTTTTTTTGTTGTTTTTTTTTCCCCCTCATTCTACAGTGCGCATTACCCTCTGTTGTGTAGTGCTTTGATATGATTTCAAATCCACTTGTTTATGACAAATTGATGTTGTATTTATGAGCTGTTTTGATATTAAATAAAATTGTGTCTGTCTGTAGCTCAGCTGCTCAGGGGCCCTGCTGAGGCCTTATCAGTAACAATATGTGAAGAGGCAGCTAGCGCCAGGGGATATTTAGACTGTAAATACCCAGAGTGTGTAAGGACTAACCAAGAGTGTTTGGTCTGGGCAAGGCCACTCTTTCCTGATCCAAATAGCTCTCCAAAGACCTTAGGGTATTAGCTCCTGCTTGGGCAAGGAGACTCCGCTCTGCAATGGTATAAGCCATGCAGTGGCCCCTGCAAGGAGATCATCTTGCCCGCCAACACTGGTGCCTCTGTTCCCTAGCAACATCTCTAACAAGAGACTTACGTTTTGGTACCAGCAGCTGAACATCATCTCTAGGCTGGCTATGCAGTTTCTCCTGGGAACCCACTCACAGAAAGGTAGGAGAGCCTAGTCCAATTAAATTCATACTTCATTCCTTTCATCTCCCCTTGCCTGGAAAAATAACATAGTTAATATATCATTAGTTTGCAGTATATCTCCTTATTGGCTTATTAAGAGATATCTTACTGCATGCTATTGGCTTGTGAAATTATTACAATCCCTTCAGTGAACTGTGTTAAATAAAATATTGGCAAAGAAAATTTGCCCCTAAATAAAACACTCTTTCTAATTCAACAATGTTGTTTCATTTTCTTGCTGGATAGTCTGCCCCAAAACAATAGAAAAAAAGAGAGAGAGAGACTCTGTTCTTATCCTGGAGAGTCCTTGAGAAACAGTGTTAACTTGTGAAGTTACATGAGACTGAGTAACACCTCTGAAGCTCCATGTCCTTATCTATAAAATGAGGAGCATAACACTTATGTTGTGGGATTGCTCTGACAATCAAATGAGATAATGTGATATAAAGAGCAATGCACATCACTGACAGTGAAAGGTAGTAGTTGTCATTCTTTCCAAAAGATGGCCACTTTGCAATTTGCTATACCTGCAAAATGCTAACCCCTAACCCTAATCAACACCAATTTCTCTTTCAGTCCTGTCCTGGGAAAGAATGGTGAACACACGCATGGTATCAGTCACTAAGAGATACATACCATGGTGTCATGGGTCTACAGTTGCCAAAGAGCGAAGCCAAACTTTATCAATGTTATCAATGTTCCTTAATGTGTTAATATACATTATTTGCTTCAAACCAGAAAATGCAATCAAAGCCACATTTAGCGTTAGTTGAAATTTGGAAAATAATTAAATGCCACAGCCAACTTGGTAAAGCTCTTCTTGTAAGTCATCTTTCCAAAATCCTCATATCCCGCTCCTCCCACTACTCCAGGGACGTTTTTAATTTCTCTCTCTTCTTGCGTCTTTGAGAATAATACTTTGAATAACTCTAGAATACTTAGGTGGTCCCAAGGAATCTTTTTCTTGTCTGGTTTCACAAGGTCAATCAAAGGAAGCCTTCACTGTTCCATCACTGAATAATCAATCAAGTCTAAAATAATTGATCTGCTCCAAGACTGTCACCAACATATCGATCCACCCATTGAACTCTGCTCAAAGACAAGGAAGGTGATGAAAGCGATGATTGCATTGAGAAATGAGCAAATGAAGGACCCTGTGCAGACAGCTTCCCCTCTCTCTTTCTTAATTATCTTGTTATTTTGTAAATTGATCTTAAGGCTATTAACACAGGAATCTGTATGCTCCATGACATGGTGGAAAGAATCGGGTCAAAATTTTCTCTTGGCCACCTTACTGTGTGAGCATAAACACACCTCCTTACCTCCAGTGGTTTTAGTCATAAAACAGGAATCTTTCTGAGACCTTCCATGGAGAGGCTTGACCATGAGGGAGCCAATGGAAGGCAAGTAATTAATAGCAAAGGCCTTGGAGTCAGATGACCTTGATACGGATCCCAGCTCTGCAGCGTCATTGTTGGCATACCTTGTACAATGGACTTAATTTGCTTCTTAGTTCTCTTCCCTATAAAATTGTTACAAAAGCAGTAACTACCTCACAGTGCCTTTATAAGTGATAGAACAGAAATTCATACAGCGTTTATTTTAGAGCACCCTTTGAAAGCATTCAGAAAAGCTAGCCTTATCATTTCTGTCTTTTGAAACTCCTTTCATTATCTGTTTATTTCCTATGGTTTTTCAGTTTGTTTCACACATATTGAGCAGCTACACTGGATGAGATGGCCACCACTGCTTGTTCAGCAAAACCCAAATCCCAGGACTCTCCTAGTTGTAAAATTTCCTGGTATTGACTAGATATATGGCTTCCCAATTTTAGATCGAATTTCTAATTCTCCCCTGTAGATAGATGTGGTGATATAAGCACTATGTAACTCATACAATAAATGGGGTGGGTAACTCCCAGGAAGTACTTTTAAGGGAAAGAGGTGTGTTCTTTTCTGCCCCATTTCTCCTTTAAAGAATTCTGTGAATTTTCATGTGAATATTTCAGCTGGAATGGAACTATGAACTTCAAGATGAAGTTGAAAACTTAACCTGTAAGTTGGAAAATGGGAGTGAAGGACAGCAGAGTAGAAACGTGGAAGGATTCTGGGACTCTGATTATGGAATCCCATAGCAGTGTTGGGTCTTCTATTAGGATTCACGACTGAGAAGGAGAAATGTAGTCATGCTTTATTGAAGTGACTGCTAATTGCAGTTGAGGAAAAGTTATATGATAATGCTAAAAGGACTCACCTTGGCATTATAGAATCCAGTGATTTCACAGTGCTGGCTGAGAAAATGCATGTGGATAATAAATAGATAGGATAAAAAACTATTTGCATGAGTGCATAGATTGAAGGGATAATAAATGAAAAAAATAATTTAAAAATGTGAAAGAATTTGCTATAGTCCAGCTCAGTCTATTTCAAAACAATATAATTCAGCTTTCCTCCCAAGAGTCTCTGATAATTAAGTTTAAGTCATGTATGTTTAGGCAACATAGAGTATAGGAAAAAATACAGGGCTGAGAATCAGGGGCCTGGATTCTGTTCTACTACTTCTTGAATTAACTATGTAACTTTGAGAATTCATTTTTTTTTTTCTGAGCTTTAATTTTTCTGTACTGTGTCCACCAGAACATCAACCTGTGTTGCAGGAAAGGTTTTTGATAGGCTCATAAATATGTATCTTGAATCATTAAAATGTCAAACATTCATAAGGTATCATTATAACTAGTGCCATTGATGATTGATATTGACTGAAAGTTTCCACGGAAGAGAAGTACCAAGGGGTGTTTTGGAATCTAAAAGTCTGTCAGTGTACCAGTTGGCGGTACATCCTACCGGAATTGAGAATATGCATTTATGCACGAAAGTCTGCCCTTCACCCCGCCCCCAACCCAATCCCTGCCCTCTGTGGGGAGACACAAGCCTGCTATTCATCACAGTCTTTGCATGCCACCAAGAATGCACTGCCGCTCCAGCCCATTGGAACAGGCGGTGGGTTGGCAAAGCCATCAGACACCTGTTGAGTCTGAGTCATCTCTATTCACGGGATGTGCCTCACTGCCTGGGTGTAGCATGTTCAGTTAAGGATGAGAGCCCTGGCTAGCCCAAACTGGTGCAGCTGATGCCCTCATTCATTAGCAGCTTTTAGGGGAAATCAGAGAGCCATGGTCTAATTTCACTTGCTCCTTATCTTCTCCGTTGACACATGGTTGTTCACAGTGGAGTGGTCATGCACATTCGTTCAGGCTCAGGAGCTTTATGAGGAATTATGGTAGGCTTGAAGGAAATCAACTGTTTCATTGAAATTAGAGTGAGTGGTTGGTGGCATTGATACATTACCTCCTCAATTCCCTTGACACTTTCTCTCAATGTACTCAGCTTTGCTAGCATGACTGCTCAAATAAAATCCAGGACACTATGTCAATTCCAGAACTAACAGGTCTTTCAGATTAAATTCATTCATCAGTCAATAAACACTTGATGCTAACTGGCACTTTTGTATTTGTTAAATGAATCCACAAGTATTGAAGTTGTCATAGGAACTGACTAGTCATCAGTATTGGGGTTTTTAGGACACTCTGGATAGTTAAGCCTGTCTCTCAGTTGCCTCTTCAAAATTTCTATTTAGAAGGAGTTCAGGAACTACAACACACATGTAAGGAGAGGGTGCGAGTCTTGAGAATAATTTCCTATGAATTTTACAGGACACTGGAGATGTGCTCAGTCACTTCAGTTGTGTCCAACTCTGCAAATTATGTACTGTAGCCTGCTAGGCTCCACTGTCCATGGGATTCTCCAAGCAAAAATAATGGAGTGGGCTGCCATTCCCTCCTTCAGGGGAATCTTCCTGACCCAGGAATCAAACCCATATCTCCTGAGTCTCCTGCATTGCAGGCAGGTTCTTTATCCACTGAGCCACCTGGGAAGCCCATTTCTAAAAACAGTTGATGTCTGATAACCAACTGAGTCTTTACTTTACTACTGGCATTGCCTTTATCTCTCTGGATGTTGAATTTACTGAAGCACAGAGATACAAATAAGAACTGACATATTAACTTTGTTACTGACAAAGCAAGGTCAGAGTATGCAGTATGGCTTGAAACTGTATACAAAATAAACCTTTCTTCTTTCCTGCTGAATTAAACTGACCAGCCCAGTCACAGATACAGTGTTGGAGCCTGAGGGTGTTCCTCTCAAAGATGCTATCTATGCTGGTCAGCTTACTTCAGGCAGGAAAGTTGCCAGCCTCCAGGCAGGCAAGCCCCATAAAAGAGAGCCCGAAGAAATCACAGTGGCTCTCTTCAAAGTAATCTAATTTATCTTATGGAGGGCAGTACACCAAAGGTAAAGGGAAAGACAGAAATTGTTGACTCAGTATTTGGGAGAAAGCAAAGTATGGACCAGTGATATTGTTGGGTAAAAAAACAGCCCTTTCCTACATTTTCCAGGATTAAAAAGGCAAACATGGCATGGAAGAGTGAGAAAACCCCTGGACTTGGAAGGAGATGAAACTAAAATTGAATCCAACTGCTATCATTTACTGGTTTGGAGCAATCTCTATCTCTGCGTGTCTTTGTTTTTTTTTTTGTTTTTTTTTTTTCCCCTCTTAATAGAACCAAGTTGGAGGAGGAAATGGCAACCTACTCCAGTATTCTAGCCTGGAAAACTGCATGATCAGAGGAGCTGATCAGTGGATCAGTGGGCTACTGTCCGTTGGATCACAAAGACTCAGACAAGACTGAACACGCACGCACACACATGCACACAGAACCCGGGGTGCTGAGGTTTCAAGGTTTCCTTCAGAACAGTAGAGTGAGATGCTGAGGAGAGGGAGAGTTGAGCATCCTAGAAACACCCAGTTTAGTGAATCCTTGTTTCACTGTTTTCTAAATACCAGTTTTTACATTTGTAAAATAGAGAATATGCAGGAAGAACTTAAGGCAAAATAACTAAATACCTAATTGTTGCTAAAAAACAAACAAACAAACAACTGTTGTTTAACTTTATTTAATCATTTCTAAGTTGTGGAGTTTAAAGACTGTAACATCTTATGACCTATAATAAGAAACATATATTTGGTATCATCCCTTTCTAGCACACACCACCTAAAACCCTTAATATTTCTTAATCAGGAGGGTGATAAATGTGTCTTTTGTTAAGTTAATGAGTTGACTTTTGGGTTGGCCCTAAATCACCTAAAGAGGAACCAACCTTGTGTTTAGTAGATGGAACTTTCAGTCCCATCCTTCTCACCTCTGGGGAGGGGAGAGAGGCTGGAGGTTGAATCAATTAACAATGATCAATAATTAATCAATCATGCCAAGTCACGTAATGGAAGCCTCCATAAACCCCCAAAAGGACAGGTTGGTGAACACACAGTGATGCAGAAAGACTGGCTTACCAGGAAGGAGGGGTCCTTTCTATAAGGCCATGACACACACACTTAGCAAAGGAAATCATGGAAACATAACCAGATACAAGGTAGGGAATCAAAGGCTCTAAAGAAAGTGAAAGTGTTAGTCACTCAGTCATGTCAGACTCTTTATGAACCCATGGACTGTAGCCCACCATGCTCCTCTGTCCATGGAATTTTCCAGGCAAGGATACTAGAGCAGATTGCCATTCCCTTCTCCAGGCAATCTGCCCAAGCCAGGTATTGAACCCCGATCTCTTTCGTTGCAGGCAGATTCTTTACCATCTGAGATACCAGGGAAGCTCTAAAGCAGCATGGAAATACTGTTACAATCAATTTTAGAAAATTCATGGTACCAGTATGCTTTTCAGAAGACAAGGACACTGTCATCTTTCAGTCAGTTGAACAAGTCAAAAATCAAATTATGATCCTAGGTCTGTCTCTTACATTCATATTCACATCCAATTAATCAGAAAATTCTGTCAACCCAAAATGCATCACAGATCTGAGGTTGTCTTCATCTTCAGGACAACTATTTGAGTTTAAGCTGCCGGTATGTCTCTGCCTTGATGGATTTAGGAGCTTCCGGATCGATCCCTATCTTTCCTCCTTTTGTTTTTCTCTGTAAAGCAGCCAGCAAAATCATTTCAAGACAAGATTCAGGTTATATCCCTCCCTGCTGCCAAAATCTTTAATGACAAAGTGGATCACAGTCAAGTGATAAACAGAGCAATTCAAGAAGATATAAAAATTCTAAATGTCAATGAATCTATTATCAGAAGCAGAGAACATGGAAAACAGATAGTGACAAAATAGATCTGACAATTCTATGCTTACAAACGGTGATTTTTTTATAGGTCTTTCAGTAATTGATAGATCGAGCAAAGGGAAATTATGGCATATGCCTTAATGGGCTACAGGTAGGCTGAGACACTCATCCCCCTAGCCAGATGTGCTCTCTCCTCTGAACTGTTAAGTTTATAAATGTTGGTAGGAAGATTGGGAAGCACTGCCTTCAACCACCTCTCAAACAATAACCTGTACCAGAATGCTCATTATAGTATTTTGGGATAGTGAACATTTTGAAATAACCAACATATCCATTGGCAGAATTAAAAAAAAAAAAAAGTTGTATGTCTACACCATGGATTACACATTCATAGATAAATCTTACAAATATAACACTGAAAAAGAAACAGTTTTTTTCTGTTTCTTTTCTGTTCCTGTTTCTGCAGGAAACATGCAACATGATGTTTGGAAATGTTAAAAATTCACTACACAGTATTGTAATTATTCAAGGATTCATGGGTATGCTTTAATAGCATAAAGAAAACCAATAAAGACAAGTATGGCAATGAAAGTCACCAAATTCAGTTTAGGGATTATGTATTGGAAGGATGGAAGAAAAGACAGGAGGAAAAAAGTTATAGTAATGAGTTCATGAGGGAAATGAAATGGGTTTAAGTCTTTAAAAAAAAAAAGTTTTCTCTCTTAAGGGGCAATGGTACGTAGGTTCTTATTATACTGTTATTTTTACATATAAAAAAGGAGACAAAGTTCTATCCCAAAGCTTACAAAAGAACATGCACACACCACACTACACCACACTCAGGAATATATGCATATGTGAACATGTCTCTTGTGCTTTCCTATTAAACTCTTTATTCTGGTTTCCAAAGCGTACATTATATGATCTCTGCCCACCTTTCAGACCCAATATTGTAGCTCCCTCTGTGTGTCAGCTTGTTCAGATCCTCTAAAAGGTCGAGTTTATTCCTGCCTCTGAACATACTTGCTTTCACTGGTAACTGTCTTCCTGACACCTTACCATTTAGAAATCAGCTTTGCTGCTGCTGCTGCTGCTGCTAAGTCGCTTCAGTCGTGTCCGACTCTGTGCGACCCCGTAGATGGCAGCCTACCAGGCTCCCCCATCCTTGGGATTCTCCAGGCAAGAATATTGGAGTGGGTTGCCATTTCCTCCTCCAATGCATGAAAGTGGAAAGTGAAAGTGAAGTCACTCAGTCATGTCTGACTCTTAGCAACCCCATGGGCTGCAGCCCACCAGGCTCCTCCATCCATGGGATTTTCCAGGCAAGAGTATTGGAGTGGGGTGCCATTGCCTTCTCCATAAATCAGCTTTGGTGTCACCTAATTAAACAGCCTCTCTTGAACACACAAGCTAAGGTAGTCACTGCGATTCTCATGACTTCACCTGAGTTTACTTCTCTCATATAGTTTCTGGAAATGTTTTGCTTATATGATTGCTTCTTGCTTGAACTCTGCTTGTCTAGAACTTGAGCTCCATGAGAGTAGGGACATTATTTGCTTGCATCAACAGTTCTCCAAGCAGTATTATTATTACTATCCTTGAAGAACTGATGCTTTTGAACTGTGGTGTTGGAGAAGACTCTTGAGAGTCCCTTGGACTGCAAGGAGATCAAACCAGTCCATCCTAAAGGAGATCAGTCCTGGTTGTTCATTGGAAGGACTTATGTTGAAGCTGAAACTCCAATATTTTGGCCACCTCATGCGAAGAGTTGACTCATTGGAAAAGACCCTAATGCTGGGAAGGACTGGGGGCAGGAGAAGGGGACAACAGAGGATGAGATGGCTGGATGGCATCACCGACTCAATGGACATGGGTTTGGGTAGACTCCAGGAGTTGGTGATGGACAGGGAGGCCTGGCATTCTGTGATTCACGGGGTCACAAGGAGTCAGACATGACTGAGCAACTGAACTGAACAACTTTTTAGTTCAATAATTTCTCCCTAATGGTTAGCTTCAGTCTTCCAAGTTAGTATTGCTCAGCCCCTGTGAACAAACTTCCTAGGCTTAGATATTGTTCTTCTTGTTAGCTGTGTGATTTTAGGCAAATTCCTTAACCTCTCTGCAAAATGGAGCTAGTAACGCTAGCATCCACACCACAGGATTGTTGTGAAGATTAAAAGAGCTACTGCGCATAAAGCACTTAGATCGGTGCCCAGAGCACAGTAAGCACCATGTAAATGTCAGCAGTAAACATTCTTCTCCTATTAACTTTGGGACACTAGCTTTGACCTTTGTGGTGACCAGCAAGAGTTGGTCACCTTCACTCATAGTTTACATAAGATTTTGAACAACTTGACTAAATCTCTTCTGATTCCTGCACTGATGAACCTCTGGAGTGTTGGGAAGAGCAGCCCTCTCTGAAAGCATAGAAGCTCGGGGCCCTTTCCCCCATACCTGGCTCTTGGCATCTCCTTTATTTGGCTGTTCCTGTATCCTTTTATAGTAAACCAATAATGGAGTGAATCAATGGGTTGTTTTAGTTCTCTGAGCTGCTCTAGCAAATTAATGGAACACCAGGAGAAGATTGTAGGAACTTCTGATCCAATAGCTAGTTGGTCAGAAACACAGATAATAGCCTGGCCTTGCAACTGAGGTCTGGAGTGGGGGGAGGAGTGCAGTCTGGAATCTGATGCTGTGTACAGGTAGTTAGTGTGTTGGAATGGAGTTGAATAGTATGACACTCAGCTGGTGTCCTGAAAATTGCTTGGTGGTAGTGTGGAAATGTTCCCCCTTCTACCTCAACACACACACACACACACACACACATATTGAAATTGGGTCCAGAAATCCAAAAAGAGGTTTAGGATATTTCTTCATGGTGCCAACAATATTGGTTTGGGTTTTTTCCATAAAATATTATATACTGTCCAACCCCATAATTCAGCATTAATAGTTATTGCATACTTTGTGGCAAATAAGTCCTTTTAAAATAAATTTTCCCGTGATTTTAATTTGCTTTGACTGGGATGGCTAAGGGTGTAATGCATCTGGTCCTAAGCTACCTCTCTGTTCCTCCCCTTCTCATTTCTTCTTTTATATTCTGTGCAACTGTCCTTGGAAAATGTTTCCAGATTATTCCTCAATAAGGTTTTATTGAACTGAATTAAAATCTGAAATGATTGTGATATCAGACAATTGGATTTTATTCTATAAGCCCAACTACTATTTCTGATCTTTAAATATTTACTAAACTTTCCTTTTAATTCCAAAGTATTTTAATCTCTAAAATTATATATGAATGGCAGTTAGAATAGGGAAATTTCTTATGGCTCCTTTTACCAGGCATTCTCAAGTTTTCACAGTGTTCATTATTTACTCACACAATAAACAGAGAATGTTTATGATGTACTGGCCTTCATGTGTATCAATTTGGAAAAAGAAAAAGACATTTCTCCTTAAGGATTTCAAAATCTAGTGGGAAGAAAGATATATACAAAGAAAGAAGGAAAAGAAGATTTTAATGTGGGAAATTAAGTACCATGGAAGAAATAAGCATAGGGGATTTCTGTAGAGAGTTCAGAGCTAATCCAGTTTGGGATTAAAGTAGGATTAGGGTGCCAAGAACACTAAAAGCTGCGCAGTGGAGCTGACACATGCTGAATGTCAAGGATATGGGCAAAAGCAGTCCATACCAACAGAGGTAACACTGTAAACAAGTTCAATTCCATGTGAGAAGGCCCCTCATTTGGGGTCTGCAAGAGTTGAAAGACTGATCATTCTGTTTCCCTTTTGCAAAGGATAAAAAGAAAGCTTGAGGTTGGGATGGCACCTTTCTTTAGCTTCTTCATCTGCTGAAGGAAACTTACACTGTGAGAAGAGGCTTTGTGGTCCTTTGCAAGGATTCAGGCTCATAAATAAAGACTTGAGAGGTGTGGAATAAAAGTCAGAGACATCTTGAGTCAAGCTATTTTAAACTTGTCAGAAAAAGTGCCTTAGAAATCCCCACTTGTAGCAAACATCAGATCTTGCAAGACTGGAGCTCTGCCTGAATTAGACCTTCCTATGTGTGGTTTACCAGTGGCTCTGTGACAAGTGCAAGACCTGGAAGAAACCTCCGTCCTCAGAGACTTGGAAAAGGTTGTCCAGGAACCTGTGTGGACAAAAACCATCCCTCTAGTGGTGGCCTGAGCAGATTATCATGACACCAATGTTGCCCTGAACATTACATTCAAGATTTGAGACGATTCAGTTCACTTTAGTTCAGTTGCTCAGTCGTGTCCAACTCTTTGCGACCCCTTGGACTGCAGCACGGCAGGCATCCCTGTCCATCACCAAATCCCAGAGTTTACTCAAACTCATGTCCATCGAATCAGTGATGCCATCCAACCATCTTATCCTCATTGTCCCCTTCTCCTCCCACCTTCAATCTTTCCCAGCATCAGGGTCTTTTCAAATAAGGCAGTTCTGCACATCAGGTGGCCAAAGTATTGGAGTTTCAGCTTCAACATCAGTCCTTCCAATTAATATTCAAGACTGATTTCCTTTAGGATTGACTATTTTGATCTCCTTGCAGTCCAAGGGACTCTCAAGAGTCTTCTCCAACACCACAGTTCAAAAGCATCAATTCTTCAGCGCTCAGCTTTCTTTGTAGTCCAAATCTCACATCCATACATGACTACTGGAAAAACCATAGCCTTGACTAGACAGACCTTTGTTGGCAAAGTATTGTCTCTGCTTTTTAATATGCTGTCTAGCTTGGTCATGAAGAAGGCACCCCACTCCAGTACTCTTGCCTGGAAAATCCCATGTACAGAGGATCCTGGAAAGCTGCAGTCCATGGGTTGCTGAGGGTTGGACACGACTGAGCGACTTCACTTTCACTTTCATGTATTGGAGAAGGAAATGGCAACCCACTCCAGTGTTCTTGCCTGGAGAATCCCAGGGACAGGGGAGCCTGGTGGGCTGCCGTCTATGGGGTCACACAGAGTCAGACAAGACTGAAGTGACTTAGTAGCAGCTTGGTCATAACTTTTCTTCCAAGGAGTAAGCATCTTTTAATTTCATGGCTGCAATCACCAACTTCAGTGATTTTGGAGCCTGAAAAAATAAAGTCTCTCACTGTTTCCACTGTTTCTCCATCTATTTGCAATGAAGTGATGGGACCAGATGCCATAATCTTCATTTTCTTAATGTTGAGCTTTAAGCCAACTTTTCCACTCTCCTCTTTCACTCTCATCAAGAGTCTCTTTAGTTCTTCTTCACTTTCTGCCATAAGGGTGGTGTCATCTGCATATCTGAGGTTATTGATATTTCTGTCAGCAATCTTGATTCCAGCTTGTGCTTCATCCAGCCCAGTGTTTCTCATGATGTACTGTGCATATAAGTTAAATAAGCAGAGTGATAATACACAGCCTTGAGGTACTCCTTTTCCTATTTGGAACCAGTCTGTTGTTGCATGTTCAGTTCTAACTGTTGCTTCCTGACCTGCATACAGATTTCTCAAGAGGCAGGTCAGGTGGTGTGGCATTCCCTACTCATTAAGAATTTTCATGCTTTGTGGAGATCCACATAGTCAAAGGCTTTGGCATAGTCAATAAAGCAGAAATAAATGTTTTTCTGGAATTCTCTTGCTTTTTCAGTAATCCAACGGTTGTTGGCAATTTGATCTTTGTTTCCTCTGCCTTTTCTAAAACCAGCTTGAACATCTGGAAGTTCACAGTTCACTATTGTTGAAGCCTAGCTTGAGAATTTTGAGCATTACTTTACTAGCGTGTGACATGAGTGAAATTGTGAAGTAGCCTGAGCATTCTTTGGCATTGCCTTTCTTTGAGAAGATTAGGACTGCTAAGAGATCAAGCCCTGAACCTTTGGAATGGAAGCATTGACTCCAAGACCCTAGACTACCACTATCCCTAGGGAGTATCAAATAGTGAGAACTCACACAAAGGAAACCACTTGAATACAAGACCTGGTATCACCCAACCACCAGTAGCACCCTGTGTAGGACACCTCATCTAAACAACAAACCAAACAAAACAAAAATATAAATCCAATCGTCAGCAGACAGGATTAACACCTTACTCAGCTTTGCCCATCTGAGGAAAAACAAATAAACAAACAAACAAAAAACTCAGTGCAAACCTCACCCTATAAGCTTACATAAACCACTGGCCCAAACTTAGCAGGGCAGAAAAGAAAAGGAAGAAAGAATTTAACCTTGAAACCTGGGAAAAGGAGACCTCAAACACAATAAGTTAAAAAAAAAATAATGAAAAGACAGAGAAATATTATATAAATGAAGGAACAAACTAGAAACACAAATGTCCAAATAAATGAAGAGGAAATAGGCAAACTACCTGAAAAAGAATTCAGAATAATGATAGTAAAGATCACCAAAAACCTTGAAAACAAAATAGAGAAAATGCAAGAATCAATTAACAAAGACCTAGAAGAACTAAAGAACAAACACACAGAGACAAACAACACAATTACTGATATTAAAAATACTCTAGAAGGAATAAATAGCAGAATATCTGAAGCAGAAGAATGAATCAAGAAGATAAAATGGTGGAAATACCTTCTGAAGAGCAGAATAAATAAAAAGAATGAAAAGAACTGAGGATAGTCTCAGATACACCTGGGACAATATCAAATGCAGTATTCATTTTATTCAAATTATAGGGGTCCCAGAAGAGGAAGAGAAAAAGAAAGGGTATGAGGAATTTTTTGAAGAGTTTATAGTTGAAAATTTCCCCAACATGGAAAAGGAAATAGTCAAGTCCAAGAGGCACAAAGAGTCCCATACAGGATAAACCCAAGGAGAAACACACCAAGACAGATACTAATCAACCTAACAAAGACTGAAAACAAAGAAAAAAATATTAAAAGCAGCAAGGGAAAAGCAACAAGTAACATACAAGAGAAACCCCAAATGCTTAATAGCTGAATTTTTCAGCAGAAACTCTGCAAGCCAGAAGGGAATGGTAGGATATATTTAAAGTACTGAAACAGAAAACTCTACAACCAAGATTACAGTACCCAGCAAGGATCTCATTCAAAATGTACAGAGAAATAAAAAGCTTTTTAAACAAGCAAAAGTTAAGAGAATTCAGTACCACCAAACCAGCTTTACAACAAATGTTAAAGGGACTTATATAGTCAATAAATACAAGAGAATAAAAAAGATCTACAAAATTCAAACAATTAAGAAAATGGCAATAGGAACATATATATCAGTAATTACTTTAAATGTAAATAGATTAAATGCTCCAACTAAAAGACACAGACTGGCTGAATGGAAAAAAAAAAAAAAAGTCCTATATATATGCTGTCTACAAGAAACCCACTTCAGACCTCAGGACACAGATAGACTGAAAATAAGAGGATGGAAAAATATATTTCATGCAAATGGGAAGCAAAAGAAAGCTGGAGTAGCAATCCTCATATCAGACAAAACAGACCTTAAAATAAAAAAGATAAGAGATAAAGAAGGACACTACATAATTATCAAGCGATCAGTCCCAGAGGAAGACATCACAACTGTAAGTATCTATGCACCCAACACAGGAGCACCTCAGTACATGAGACAAACACAAACAGACATAAAAGGAGGAATTGACAGTAACACAATAAGAGTAGGGGACTTTAATGCCCCACTTACACCAATGGACAGATCATCAAAACAGAAAATTAATAAGGAAACACAAATCTTAAATGATACATTAGATGAGATGGATCTCACTGATGTCTTCAGGACATTGCATCCAAATGCAGAAGAATACACCTTCTTCTCAAGTGCACATGGAACATTCTCTAGGATAGAGCACAGCTTGGGTCACAAATCAAACCTCAGTGAATTTAAGAAAATGGAAATCATGTCAATCATCTTCTCGGATCACAACACTGTGTGACTGGATATCAATTACAAGAAAAAAAAAAACTGTAAGAAACAAAAACACATGGACATTAACCAATGTTTCTAAATAACCAACAGGTTACTGAAGAAAGCAAAAGGGAAATGAAAAACTTTCTAGAAACAAATGACAATGAAAACACAACTCAAAACCTATGGGATCCAGCAAAAGTACTTTTAAGAGGGAAATTTATAGCAACACAATCCTACATCAAGAAACAAGAAAAACCGTCAAATAGACAACCTAACTTTACACCTAAAACAATTGGAAAAAGAACAACAACAACAACAAAAATAACACCAAAATTAGTAGAAGGAAAGGAATCATAAAGATCTGAGCAGAAATAAATGAAAAAGAAATGAAAGAAACAAAAGTAAAGATTAATAAAACTAAAAGCTGGTTCTTTGAGAAGATAAACGAAATTGATAAACCTTTAGCCAGACTGACCAAGAAAAAAAGAGAAGAATCAAATCAACAAAATTAGAAATGAAAAAGGAGAGGTTACAACAGACAATCTAGAAATACAAAAGATTATAAGAGACTATTATGAGCAACTATATGGCAATAAAATGGATAACCTGGAAGAAATGGACAGATTCTTAGAAAAGTTCAATCTTCAGGACTGAACCAGGAAGAAAAAGGAATTATGAGCAATGAAATTACAAGCACTAAAATTGAAGCTGTGATCAAAAATCACCCAAAAAACAAAAGCCCAGGACCAGATGGCTTCACAGGAGAATTCTATCAAACATTCAGAGAAGAGCTAATGTTTATCCTTCTAAGACTCTTTCCAATAGTTGCAGAGGAAGGAATACTTCCAAACTCATTCGAAGGCCACCATCAGCCAATACCAAAACCAGACAAAGACAACAACAACAAAAAGAAAACTACAGGCCAATGTCACTGATGAACATAGATGCAAAAATCCTCAACAAAATTTTAGCAAACGGAATTCAGCAACACATCAAAAAGCTCATACACCATGATCAAGTTGGGTTTATTCCAGGGATGCAGGATTCTTTAATATACGCAAATCAATCAAGGTAATACACCATGTTAACAAATTGAAAGATAAAAACCATATCATCTCAATCTATGCAGAAGAAGCCTTTGACAAAGTTCAGCACCCATTTATGATTAAAACTCTTCCAAAAATGGGCATAGAAGGAGTCTACCTCAACATAGTAAAGGCCATATATGATGCCTACCTGGTACAAAACTGAAAGCATTCCCCCTAAGATTAGGAGCAAGACAAGGGTGTCCACTTTCACCACTATTATTCAACATAGCTACAGCAATCAGAGAAGAAATATAAATAAAAGAAATCCAGATTGGAAAAGAAGAAGTAAAGCTCTCATTGTTTGCATATGGCTTGATACTGTACATAGAAAACCCTAAAGATAGTATCAGAAAATTACTAGAGCTAATCAGTGAATTTAACAAAGTTGCAGATACAAAAATCAATACACAGAAATCACTTGCATTTCCATATACTAACAATGAAAAATCAGACAGAGAAATTAAGAAATCAATCCCATTCACCATTGCAACAAAGAGAATTAAATATCTACAAATAAACTTACCTAAGAGGACAAAAGAACTATACACAGAAAATTATAAGACAGTAATGAAAGAAATCAAAGATGACATAAACAGATGGAGAGATATTCCATGTTCCTGGGTAGGAAGAATCAATATTGTGAAAAGGATACTACCAAAAACAGTCTACAGATTCAATGCAGTCCTTATCAAATTACCAATGACATTTTCCACAAGACTAGAACAAAAAATTTCACAATTCATAGAAAACACAAAAGACCTCAAATAGCTAAAGAGAAGAATGGAGATGAAGGAATCAAGCTTCCTGACTTCAGATTGTACTACAAAGCTACAGTCATCAAGACAGTATGGTACTGGCACAAAAACAAGATATATAGACCAATGAAACAAGATAGAAAGCCCAGAAATAAACCCATGCAACTATGGGTATCTTATTTTTGACAATGGAGGCAAGAATCGAGAATTACCCATGCGGCAGAGACAGCCTCTTCAATTAATGGTGCTGGGAAAACTGGACAATTAAATGTAAAAGAATGAAATTAGAATACTTCCTAACACCATACACAAAGATAAACTCAAAATGGATTAAAGACCTAAATGTAAGGCTAGAAAATATAAAACTCTTAGAGGAAAACATAGGCAGAACACTGGATGATATAAATCAAATCAAGATCCTCTATCACCCACCTCCTAGAGTAATGGAAATAAAAACAAAAGCAAGCAAGTGGAACCTGGTTAAACTTGAAAGCTTTTGCACAACAAAGGAAACACTAAGCAAGGTGAACAGACAACCCTCAGAATGGGAGAAAATAATAGCAAATGAAACAACTGACAAAGGATTAATTTCCAAAATATACAAGCAGCTCATACAACTCAATTCTAGAAAAACAAACAGCCCAATAAAAAGTGGGAAAAAGACCTAAACAGACATTTTTCCAAAGAAGACATACAGATGGCTAACAAACACATGAAAAGATGCTCAACATTTCTCGTTATTAGAGAAATGCAAATCAAAACTACAATGAGATATCATTTCACACCAGTCAGAATGGCCATCATCAAAAGGTCTATAAACAGTAAATGCTGGAGAGGGTGTGGAGAAAAGGGAACACTCTTGTATTATTGGTGGGAATGCAAATTGATACAGCCACAATGGAAGATGGTATGGAGATTCCTTAAAAAACTAGGAATGAAACCACCATATGACCCAGCAATCCCACTCATACCCCGAGGAAACCAAAATCGAAAAAGACACATGCATCCGATTGTTCATTGCAGCTCTATTTACAATAGCTAGAACATGGAAGCCACCCAGATGTCTACTGACAGATGAATGGATAAAGAAGTTGTGGTACATATACACAATGGGATATTACTCAGCCATAAAAAGGAATGCCTTTGAGTCTGTTCTAATGAGGTGGATGAACCTAGAACTTATTATACAGAGTGAAGTGAGTCAGAAAGAGAAAGGTTAATTTTGTATTCTAATGCATATATACAGAATCTGGGAAAATGGTGCTGAAGAGTTTATTTCCAGGGCAGCAAAGGAGAAATAGTCATAGAGGATAGACTTATGGACACGGGGAGAGGCAAGGAGAGGGTGAGACATATGGAGAGAGTCACATGGAAACTTACATTACCATATGTAAAATAGATAGCCAATGGGAATCTGTTGTATGGCTAAAGAAACTCAAACAGGGGCTCTGTATCAACATAGATACAGGGGTGGGGAGGGAGATGGGAGGGAGGTTGAAAAGGGAGGACATATATGTATACCTATGGCTGATTCATGTTGAGGTTTGACAGAAAACAATAAAATTCTGTAAAGCAATTACCCTATAGCAGGATAATAAATAATAATAGATTTTTAAAAATTCAATTGACCTACCAAAAAAAAAAAAAAAAAAAGCTCATTATCCATAGTGGAGAAGTAACATTCTGAAAATCCATCTGCTTCAAATACCTAGATTAACAAGTGAAGCATGGCCAGTCCCGGAGAAGAAACTGATTTACCATTGGAATGCCCCCACTTGGCTTCCTAACCCAAACTTCCAATCAGAAGCCATTAAACTTCCTCCAGCAGTAGTCATCAGTGAGGTGATCTGGCTTTGATTCTTTTCCAGGGATAACTTCAGGACCTAGTATAAGAGGAGATGGGAAGCTCTGCAATAAATCAATTTGGCTGACAGTTCTGTGTAATCAGGTCATTAAGGTTTAGTAACTAGAGTCTTACCACAAGTTCATGACCATGCCTCACACTCAATTTACACTGCAGCCTTCTCTCATTCAACTGTTTATTCCACAAATATTTATTGTTGCCATTGATATGCCAGGTGCTTTACAAGGTATGACTGCTATAGTGATAAGTAAGCTCTGTTCCCTGCCATTTCAGAAAACACTGTCTCTCCTTCATTCCTCTGAGTCTGATGCTCTGTCTTAGGTTTCTAGGCAGTTTCTCTGCAGACTTTTCAAGGCTCTGATGAGACCTTCAGGAATTCTCAAATGCCATTCTAGGATTGTGGTTCCTATGGCTAGATCTCTTCTACCTTCTGCCAGGGCTCTAACACTGCATTTCACCCATTTTTGGCTTACCTTCTTTCTCTAAGTCTTCTGAATTTCCTTTTAAGTATTTATCCTAGAGGACCTGTTTACCTATCAAGTTCTGGTCCTCTTCAGGTTATCCCATCCTACCATAGATCAATAACTGGTCTGGGGCCCAAGGTCATTTGGTGAGTTAATGGAGACTTGGTATTATTATTTCATTTAAAATCTATTTATTGAGCACCTGGTATATGACAGGTGTTTGTTACATATCTTGCAAAGCTATTTACTTTTCCTGAGCTTCAGTTTTTCTAGATGGAATATTAATACCTACCTCTGGTTGGGTGGTAGTAAGAATTAATTGAGATTGTAGGCTTAGGTCAAAAAATTCCCTAGAATCAGACTTGAAGGAAGGGATTCATTTAGAAGTGATTGAGTGATGGTGTGCTTTCAGGTAAGAGAATGAGAAAAGCAAGATAGAGAAGGAAAAGGAGCGATGTTTCAGATGAGGTCTAACTTTAGCCTAATCCTTGTGGAAGCCAAGAACATAGATTGCACCACAGAATCTGTCCTTGGCTCTGTTTTCAAATTAGGACTTGAGGGAAGTGGGGGTGGGGAGCTCATGTTGTTGTTGCTATAGTCATGTCTGACTCTGCAATTCCATGGACTGTAGCACACCAGGCTCCTATAGCCATGGGATTTCTCAGGCAAGGATACTGGAGTGGGTTGCCATTTCCTTTCCCAGGGAATCTTCCTGAAGCAGGGATTGAACTTGCATCCCCTGCATTGGTAGGCAGATTCTTTACTGCTGAGCCACTGGGGAAGCGGGGGAAATATTGTACATCATAATCTCAGGTTGTCCAAGATAAGCGTTTTCATGAGTCCAAGGGGAAGCCTCTGAAGAAAGTTTTAAGTGAAAGCTGGGATCTGAAATACCCATAGCACCTGGGGGTGGGAGTGTGGGGGGGTACACCCATCCAACAGGTTAAAGGGATCCTAAAAGACTTGGGTAGGGAACCAACATCATCAGTGATAATAATCTTACAGTGGATTCAGAGAAGGAAACATGTTATTGTAAATTAGTGGAACTGATTGAAGCATAAAAGTGGGAGCTTTCAATGCTATCTGCCAACCAAGGGGGAAGAGCTACTTCTTGGAGGATGAAAGTGAATGATGCTTTTAAGGATAAACAGATGGTACCCAGGCAAAACCATGTGCCAAATGTGGTCCTTCAAGGCTTTGACCATCATCCAAAACCGACTTCCCTATTTCATGGCCCTACCTGACAGGGAGACACTTTTCTGTTGGGAAAAATCAAGAACCTGCCTTCTGACTGTCATTAGGATGCAGCATGACAAATCAATATCTGATGTGGTGAAACTGGGGTGAAGTTCACTTCTTCCCAGGCAGTTGTGCAAACACTCTGTTCATGCTAATACTCTTACAGCACAGCCCAGGAAGGGCATACCACAAATGCGTAGATTGATATCAGCATGTGCTGGGCACAGCTCCAGGCTCAGCTTTCAGCAGTTTGTAAAGATGCACACGAAGCACAAAGCAAAAGATATAGATTGGCTTGACCCTGGAAGAAGGAGCAAACATACTGTTCTTATAGAGTGTTGCCATTTGATTTTGTTCAGGGGCCTCTGGGGGCAAAGGCATGGACTAAGAGCATTTCATGATCCAAACAGTGGGAGTCAGAAAGAGCACATCTTATTAAAACCTCAGCTAGTCCACGGTTACGACACTTGAAAGATGAGAGTGAGGAGGAGAGAGATTCAGTTCAGTCTTCAGTGCTTCTGACTGGGGAGAAGGCATTGATTCATCCAGGAGATTGCTAATAGCAGGTGTCTTGTGTAACTTATGGCAACACACAAAGTTGTTTGGGCTCTAATCCTTTTCCATCTGTTCCATAACAGGGAGAGGAAACAGGAGAGCTTGTGAATAATTCTAGAACTTCAGCATCCTTTTCACCCTGGAATGTGGAAGTCCCACTTCCCTTTCACTGACTTGGTGATCTCCCGAAGATGACAGGGGAGCTTTCTGAGGAGGAAGGTTACTCCTCAGACATGAGCTCTTTCTCATCTCCTGTGATCTATGCTGGTGAGGCTTCCTGGACTTGAAAGGAGACAGGGAGGTGTTATGCATTTCTCTCGGTAGGGACACAGTGGCAAAGTCCTTCTGTTCCTCCTTTCCTCTGCATACATGGGACGTTGCTCGGGTTTCCTCCTGAGAGAAGCATCCTGTACTAGCCTGGTCAGAAGTTTAGGGAAGAGCAGAGCTGGAGAAGTGGGGCAGAGGGAACAATAGTTTCAGCACATCCACTCAATAGGCATTTTCCAATATAATAGTGCCTATTATCCACCAGACATGGTGCTTTTTCATGAGTCTGAACTTCTACACATATTTCAGAACTTGGGAATACATTAAAATCCATTAAAAAAATATTTTGACTGTTTACACTATGCCCACTATTAGCTGAGAAGAGGCTCAAGAAGATTAGGTCTTCTTGATAAGGAAGGCTGATGTAGGTGGTCCGAAGACCACCAGACCCAAATGCATAGCAGGTGTGGAACTCCCTCTGCCTGTGGGCACAAATTGGCGATGGCTCTTTAGGTGCGTTGTTTAACTTCTCGGATTAGTTTTTTCATTTGTAGAACAGAGGTAATATTAGTGTTTTCAACTCTGAAAGGTTAGTATATCATAACAGATAATTTTTAAAGTGTGACATAAGTGTTAGTTTTTATTTTCTTATTATTACAGAAGAAACTACACAAAATACAAGACACATGTGTTCTAAGTGGTACTTGGTTCTTCAGTAGGTGGGTTAGTATAAACTGAACTCTTAGGGTAATATTTGAGCCGATCCTTGAAGAAGAAATAGACAGGTAAAGGTAGGAGAGAAATGTAGTAAGTCTATATATTAGTTTCCTAAGGCTGCCTTTATAAAACAAACAAACAAAAAACTACCACAAAATCAGTGGCTTAAAACAATAGTAATTGGGACTTCCCTGGTGGTCCAGTGATTAAGAATCTGCGTTGTTATCCAGAGGCTGTGGACAACAGCCTTGATCCTTTGGTTGGGAAACTAAGGTCCTACATTCTGTGGAGCAACTAAGCTCTTGCACCACAACTACGGAGCTCATACACTCTGGAGCCATGTGCCACCACTACTGAGCCTGGGTGCCACCACTAGAGAGTCTGTGTGTCACGAGAGATCCTACATGATGCAGTGAGAATCCTTCATGGTGCAACTAAGACCTGACCCAGCCAAATAAATAAATACTTTTAAAAAGTAGCAATTTATTTGCCTACATTTCAGGGGACTCCAAATTCAAAATCTAGGTATTGGCCAAACCATATTTGCTCAAGACTTAGGGGAAAGAGCTTCCCTTGTGGCTCAGCTGGTAAAAAATCCACCTGCAGTGCAGGAGACCTGGGTTCAATCCCTGGGTTGAGAAGATCACCTGGAGAAGGGAAAGGCTACCCACTCCAGTATTCTGGCCTGGAGAATTCCATGGACTGTACAGTCCATGGGGTCGTAAAGAGTCAGACACGACTGAGTGACTTTCCCTTTCACTTTAGGGGAAAATCCTTCCTTGACTCTTTCTAACATCTGGTGATCGCTGGCAATCCTTGATGATTCCCTGCTTGTAGACCCATCACTGCCATCTCTGCTTCCATTATCACATGGTATTTCCTTGTGTGTCTATTAGGAGCCACCCTAATTCCTGTGATCTTACCTTATTTGCATTTCTAAAGACCCTATTTTCACATAAAGTCACATTCATAGATATTAGAGATTAGGATTTCAACTTATTTTGGGTGTGGGGTAGGGGAAGTACACAGTGCAACTTGCTACATTATGTGAACAGAATTCAAGAGGGGAGGCATGAGATTTATTTAGAGAAACAGTGAGTCAATCATAAAAATAGTAGAAAATGTATCAGATGAGTGGACAACAATTCCAGAAGTGAATAGCAACCAACAAACAAGTACCACAGCAGGAGCTGGGAGCATCAAGATGAATAAGACCACTTCCTTAGAGAGATTTGATAAAGCATGGGACATCTTCCTGTATAGAGGTAACTGTACTCCAGGTGGTAAGTGCTCTCACGGATTGTGACAAATAGGAGATGCGTACTCTGGGAACATCGAGTATGCCTCTTACTTCTTACTCATCATTAAAAGTCCAGAACCTAGTTTCTGATACACAGTGGGCACTAAATAAATACTGTTGAATAGGTGAATGAACACCTGCTTTTATCGATAACGAAACCAAATGAGAGCAACTTCAGGAAGCAGATAGTGATAATACAGCTGGCATAAAACCTGGCCTACTTGGCTTCAGAATCCATATTCTATTGACTATTTTGCTGACTCTGATTTCCTTCTTAACTCAGGCAAGTTTGTTGGCTCTTGTTGTCTATTTTCCACTGTACGTAGAGGGTAGAGAATACATGGCATCTGGACTTCCTGAGACCACAAGATAAGGTTGTTCATCAGGCATGCCATTTGACAGAGCAGTGGCCTTGATCTGGCTCCATTCCCTCAAATGACATGCTCACTTTCTCCCACAGATGTTAGGCAGAGCCTGGAGGACACAGTGACATTTGGCATCTGCAAAAGGCCATTGTAATTCTTCTGTCACAGGCGTTGTCTTTCAGCCTTTTAATATCCAATCAAAATAGTGCCATATCCTGACCCTGTGCCAATGGAGATAAACAGTGTTCAGCAAGATGGGTTTGCCCCCAGGTATTCATTATTGAGTTGGGAGATAAAATGGAATTCAGGTTCATTAGGTAATGAAATCTCAGGATCACAAAGAAACTTAAAGTTCATCTGATTTTATCTGTTTTAAACAACGCTTGACATACCATTAGCCCTGAACACACACACATACACACACACACACATGATTGTTCACAAGATTTTCCAAATACTTAGCTCACAGACACAACCACACATAGAATCTTAGCCTTTGCCCTTTGAAGATAGGGATAGAATTCTTTTTGACTTAATAAGAGTAGTTCTTATAAAGAGGGAAATTTAATATTCCAAAAAAAGCAAAATGAACAATAGGCAGATTTACCCAGATTTAGCAGAAGCATGGGGAAAAAAAAGATAAAAAAAAACAAACAAACACAGAACTTGTTCAATGCAGAGTGTAAAAGAGACAATTAAGAAGAAATGGTCGTTAGTTCCAAATACTAGAGAGACATCAAGTAAAATTAATAAGAAAAAGAGAAGGAGGAGGAAGATGCTAGTGTTTATAAATGCCAATCCGAACCTGCTCCTTCCTTGGTGCACTCCATCTTAGTTAAGGGTGACTCCATTTAACACCAAGCCCCTGCTCCTAGTAGGACATTATCCTTAACTCCTGTGTTTTACATACATCTTCACACATTCAATAGAAAACCTTCTTTTCTCTAACCTCAATATATCAGACACTCATCACTCAAATACGTCTCACCACCCACACTGTCTCCGTCCTTGCATACTCCCATCCTCTCTCCTTGACCGCTGCAGTCATCTTCCTGTGGGGCTCTAGGCTTCCACTCTGACTTGACAGTGGTATTTTTTTTTATATATATATTGCAGCCAAGCCAGTCGTTGAAAACGTAAATATAAATACATCACCCCTTTTCTCAACACTCCCTCCCTTCTCCTTTCCTCCTTTCTCCCTTTGCACCACCCACTGTGACCTTCCTCACTGAACATACCCTGCTCATCTTCCTGCATCAGGACTTTGGGGCTTGTATTCTCCATGCTAAATCACACTTCTCCTACACATCCAAATGGTTCACATTCATGCTTTGTTTAGATATTACTCAACTGTCACACCACCACATACCGCCCCTAAGCACTGAAGAAATAAAAATTTAAAAAAATAGAGTTTTCCATTATTCTCAATTTCCTTACTTTGCTTTATCTTTCATCATAGCACTGATTATCACCTGCATATATACGGGCATGCGTGTTAAGTCGCTTCAGTCATGTCCGAGTCTTTGCGAGCCTATGGACTATAGTCCACCCAGGCCTCTGTCCATGAGATTCTCCAGGCAAGAATCCTGGAGTGGGTTGCCATTTTCCCCTCCAGGGGATCTTCCTGCATTGGCAGGTGGGTTATTTATCACTAGCGCCACTTGGGAAGCCCACATGCATATACATTTTTATGTAACCTCACACAATTAGGATATCAGTTCATGAGGACAGGAATGTTATCCATTTTGTGTTCACCCATGGAACTCCACCGTCTAGGACATGCTTGGCAATTATCAGCACAGACCAATTGCTTAATGAATGAAGACTGCCCTTAGGAGTGAACATGTAGTTCTTGACTCTTGATAGGTGAGTTTTTCTCTTGTGACAAGGAGAATGTCCTCAGAAGTTACAGAGCTATTTTCTTCCTTTTAAATAAACTCAGTGGGAAAAAAAAAGATGTTTTTTCTCCCCATTTGTTCCAGTGTTTGAGTACCACTGGACTGATACACCCTTTGCCTACTCTGGAAACAATCTCTGTGATCAAAAGATGAAATAAACGATTGGCTAGACCAGATCCTGCTTCCAGCACACCGGCATTGGGATTCATCAATCCCCAAGCCATGGGCTTAGGGAATAGGAGTGCTGTGACTCCCCAGGAGAAAATAGAAATACATTGGCAAGAGGAGAGCCAGATTTTATGAGATCTAAAACTTAATAAAATGAGTATAAAACTGCAAATGCAATGTTAACTGTAGGGCTCTGGAAGTGGCCTATGTATGTAACAGGCCCTAAAACTTAAAAGTATAGCATCACGGCAAATCTATTTTGGGGAAAGAAAAAGTTAAAAAGAAGAAAACATATGTCCTCACAAGGGGAGTGAAAGGGAAGAGAAGATGTGGACCAGCAGAGAGGAGAGCTTGATTAGAGACTAAAGAAGGATGACTCTCCATTAGACCCGACGGAGTTCCCCTCTCTTCAGCTGAATACACTTCCTGCACAATGTAGGAATTTTCAGAGTGATTTCCAGCCAGGAAGAGAGGAATGCGGAATTTGGCCTTTAGCTTTCTGTCCTTACCACTGTCTGCAGCTTGCTCTAAAGTGACTTGTGGAAAGAACAGCTGTGCGTCCCCAGTACAGCTAATCCTTTGGAAAAAAAAAAAAACTTACATAATATAAATGTGTTCAGCTTGATCCCCTCCTGCTCCACAACTTAAAACATCCTACAGAATGTCAAGTTCGGGTGGGGTCTGAATATTAATGATGAGTCCTGTACTATACACCCAGCGTCTCAGGGTCCTGGAAGCTTATCCTGTTGCTGGTGGGTGGGGGAAATGGTGAGACCGCATGTATCCATAGAAACACAAATGGACTTGGTGCTCAAAGTCTGAGCAGTTCTGTCCTGATCAGTTCATAAAGTGTTACATTAGTGAACTTGTGTAAAAGCCCATGAAGATCATCCTACAGAGGTCAGGTGAGGCGGCAAGGGTATTCACAGGGAGCTGGGGAAGAAAACAAGGAAAAGAACATGTGTGGGCCAGGTGTGAGACCCACCATATGAACTGGCCCTTGCAATAATGCCTGATGACAAGCATCTCCTACATTTACAGTGCTTTTTGGAGCACTCTCAGATTACAAACATTAGTGTCATATGCTCATGAAAGAATCGAGCTCAGAGGTCATCTGGGGCAAATTTTATGTAACCAAGAACCATGTATGAAGCATGTACTACATGCCAGGCAACATGCTCGATGCTTTCCATGAAATATTTCTAATCATCAAAACAACCCTCCTTCTAAGACATTACAAAGCCACATCATAGCAAGAAAAGCTTCCCTGGTTTCTCAAACAGTAAAGAATCTGCCTGCAATGCAGGAGACCCGGGTTCAATCGCTGGGTTAGGAAGATACCCTGGAGAAGGGAAAGGCAACCCACTCCAGTATTCTTGCCTTGGCGATTTCCATGGACAGAGGAGCTGGCTAGCTACAGTCCATGGGATCACAAAGAGTCAGGCACGACTGAGCAATGAACACTTTCATAGCAAGCAAGCAAACAAAACATCTGCCCAGAAGTCACAAGGAGAGGAAATATTATACACAGAATTCAACCTTTCATCTAACCCGAAGGCTTATGATTTCCATGAGTAATAGATCCTAATAATATTTTTATTATGATTACCAATGTTTATAGTTAGTGAGCTCCATTATGTGCCAGATACTGTTAAATGTAATGTGTGTGTATGCATAAGACTGTTTCTTTGATAATCTATTCAATATAACTTATCCAAGATCACTGGTCAGAATTTGATATCTGAACTCTTGTTTTTCTGATTCTAGTGATTAGAAATGAAATGCTTTACTTATACTCACTCACGAGTAATGCTAAGGCTCAGAGTGTTCCTGAGGACTTGTTGATGTGGACAGCTGGGCTTTTCATGGCCAGCAGCCTGGCAGCCAGTGCTATAGAATTTATGACAGGATAACTTAATGGGGAATGCCTCCCCAGAGGACAATTCTACACTTGCCTGATGATTCCAAAGTAGTTGACTCTGAACTGGACCAGGGGGCCCCTAAACCATGCCATGCCACACCTACATGTCATGAGCTTTGCTTACTCCATGGTGCTCAAGTCACCACAGGCCTCGGGTGGATGTGTAGCGGATCCCACGAGCTGGCTTCCTTTCCACTCTCTTGATTGTTGGCTCTTCTGTGGTGGCCAGAGAACAGACTGGCTCAGCATTTAGATTTTAAAGTGCACATTAGAGTCCCACATGTGCTGGCCGAGGAATGCAAGCTCTGTCAGTGTTATATTTCATGTTTGTCCAGCTCAGGGATGGTAATGCGTCCAAGGCAATGGAGGGCTCACTGGATGTCCTGGGTCTGAGCAGTTGATCCATGAAGCCCCAGAGAGAAATATGACATGGTTTGAGGTACAGAACCTGGACCAATGCTTTTTCAGGTTCCTCCCTCCAAAGAGCTGGTTTGAGATAAAAATGGTATCCCACTTGAGAAACCCTTATGTTGGTCTGGTCAGGGCAGAAGTCCAGACATTCCAAGAGTTTGTGGAAGAAAAACTAGATTTTCAGTTACTTGAGGCTTGGGTTTCAATTCTCATTTCAAAAGAGTCCAAGATGAAAGAACTCCACCAGCTAATTTTAGAGCAAATGGTTTTATCCCCCCAATTGACTCAAACAGCAAAGAGGAAAGGGAACTGAGAAAAAAAAAATGGAGATCTTTAGTTTAAAACCAACCAAGGCCTATGAAGCCAGTGCATACTATGATTTCACTTTTCAACATTGGAGGTAAAACTCTCCATGATTGGTACTATGAAGTAATTTTGCTAACTTATATGAAAACAAAGACCTCCTGGATATGCCTCAGCTAAATGATTAACTGGGAAATGGTTTATCTCTCTAGGGCCGAGAGTAAAAACCCCTCTGTACTTTAAGCCTGTTTCCTCTTCTATAAAATTGGAAGATGGAATCAGAGAAAATCAAGGGGAAAAGGAGCTTAGAAATCACTCATTCCCAATCCTTAAGAAGCAGAGATGTCTGAAGGCTACAGGATTTGTTACAAGGTCAAACAGCTAGTTCGCGGCAGAGACAGGACTAAAACTTTGGTGTTCTGAACAAAATTCATTACTTTTGCTTTTTTTTTTTAAACCAAACAATTTCAAATCATCTTTTTCAAAATTCCATGGCATTATTGGAAGAATATATTGAATGAAGTCACTACCATGGAAGATTTGGAAATCTGGGTTTTGAAGAGCTTTTCAGATGAAAGCAGTATTTGCCACAGACCACAAGAAGAAGAGGGCGGTACCACCTCCTCAGCGTTTGGGAGGGCTGGCTCTGGTGAGCCTTGGCCACTGCCTCTGGAGAAACCAGGACAGTCAGCCTGAGGCAACCAGAGAGAAAGAGCCGCTCCAGTTGCCCTCTGCCTGCCCTCTAACCTGACCCTGCGGAATCAGGGATGGAAAGAAACACAATCCTTCCCAGGCCTCCTTTCCTTGACTGCTTTGGATCTGAGCTCCCTTTATGTCTCTAGGACTGAGAGTCTAGGTCTCTGTAGATGACCGAGGCAAAGATGTTTCCAATGGATTAAAGGACATGAGACTTGAGAACCAAAGAAGGGGCAGTCTCTTCATTTGCTTTTCCCCACCCTCCATTACAGAATGGAACTCTGATCAGCAAACTCCCCATTAAAAGTGCCTCCTGCCATACACAGGCCTGGTCCTGGATCCTCCAGGGATACCTTCTGCCTTTTCTCCCCTATAATGTTCCCCTTCCCCTTCCCCGCTCCCACTACTCCTCTGAACTTTATTCTGCTCCTTACAATAGCCCTACTGTATCTTGCACAAAACTCCTGGGGCGGCCTTGGTTCCTCTGCCTGAAACATTCACTTTCTACCTCCTCCCCAGCACTAATACCATGGTGCAACCACCTACACATCACTTCTGCAGGAAAGTCTTCACTGACTAGGGGTCAGCATCTCCTCTGATCTCCAGGGCACTCTTGTGCTTACTGCTGGCAGAATATTTAACACTGTATTGGTATTATCTATTTAACTTACCTTTTCCTCGATATATCATAAATTCCATGAGCTTAGGGGGCAATGTGTGTTTTGTTCAACATTTTGTTCCCAGACCTCAGAAGTATTCTTGGTGTAATATAAGATTGTAAGATATTTAGTGGATAAAGGGACAACACTTAACATTTACTGGATGCCTACTATCATTGTTTTAAATAACATTTATTGGATGCTTACTGTTAGACTATCACTGTTCTAAATGCTTGAAGGATATTATCATCAATTCTTTCAACAGTCTTAGAAGAAAATGACATCATTATTTCCATTTAGTAGAGGAGAAAACTTAAAGACAAGTGGCCTTTAAAAAACTTTCCTAAAACTATTGGGTTGGCCAAAATGTTCATTTGGGTTTTTCCATAACATCATATGGAAGAACCTGAATGAACTTTCTGGCCAACCCAGTACGTGCTTAGTAGTAGAGAAGGGAGTGCAGAGCATGAAGCTTGTCCTGAAAATCCATGTTTTTACTCACTGTATTGACTGGTTTTCTCATCAACTCTGATTTCCCTGGGATTTGGTACAAAAGGAATGCTGTGTTAGAAAAGGATCCCTTATCAGTCCTAACATATAATCTTTGTACAACTTAATGTTTGCATGTGGGGTGTGGTGGAGATAGAGAGATGCTTCTTGAGCATCTTCTGATGAATAGGCACATGCCTTCTGTCTCTGCCTGCAGGCCCTCACTTCAGTGAAGAGCTCCCCCAGTTCCAGTTTGAATGATTTCTGTGAAGAATAAAATATTATCAAAGCAGGCCCAGGACATCCTTTGCTAGAATTTCCTAATAATTAACAATAAACTCCATCTCATTCATGAGTTCACCTAAAAGAAAACCCCATTGCTTTTAGGATATTAGGGCAGAGATTTGGGTCAAATAGGGGTAGGAATACTTTATAAGAGAGAAAATCAGATTAGTTGGGCCTCTATACATTTTGGCTTTATTTCCTCAAGGACTTGTTGAAATCTTTCTCCTTTCTATCTGACCACTCCTTCCGCATTCACTGGAGGGGACTTTGAGGGTAAAGGTGTAACTTTACACAAGCCCAGAAACACCAGGGAATTGACACAACCATCCCTGAAAAACAACACATAGGCTCCTCAGAAGAGGACTTCACAGAAGTTAGTCAAGTCTTGGGGAGTGGCTGCGATAAATTCTGTTTCTGCTGTCTCCCCGCCATGCTTTCCTGCCCGCAATCTCCTGGCTCACACACATTAGGAGAATGAGCTAAATCCTCTTGCACCTCAAGGCCAGGTATCCATCAACTAAGGCGGCCACCAAAACCATATGTACATAAGAGCTCACTTATTCAACACATATTCATGAACACCAGTTTCCTCCAAAGGGTGTCAGGCAATCATGAACATAATTACAAATCTATGACCAAGGAAGAATTTCTACAGTCAAGTCTTAGATTCCAATTTTGAGATGTATAGAAAGAAAGAAAGAAAAGAAAGTGAAGTCGCTCAGTTGTGCCCGACTCTTCGGGATCCCATGGACTGTAGCCTACCAGGCTCCTCCGTCCATGGGATTCTCCAGGCAAGAGTACTAGAGTGGGTTGCCATTTCCTTTTCCAGGGGATCTTCCTGACCCAGGGATCGAACCCTGGTCTCCCACATTGTAGGCAGACACTTTTACCGTCTGAGCCACTGGGGAAGTATAGAGTTCCTTTTAATTACATACCGGCTCAGTGGTGAGCAGTTATGCCAGTTTGGATAAGTCAGACACCAGGGCACAGACTTTTTTCATCATGAATATTACTTCTCAGTGTTAAGGTAGTTGATATTTTAACGAATATTTTCACAAGAAATCTCTTTTGAGGTGTTTGAGGTGTTAGATCTGTCCAAAGATAGACTAACCTGCCTTGAGGAGTAGTGAACTTCTACTCACTGGAAGTACTCAAGCAAAGATGAGTGACCATTTGGTTGAGATGCTGTACTGAGAGTTCCAGCATTAGCCACTCTTTTAGACTAAAATAATGAAACAACCAAGAACCAAAAAATTCTATGTTTTATCACTTAGGATTTCATTGACCTGAGAGAAATGCAATGCCTAAAGGAACTTAGAGAAATAAAAGGCCATACCTTTAATATTTCAAGAAGTTCAAAGTTAGGTGGATTAGGTGGCTAAGTGGGCTTATCAGCGCTACTGTGGACTTGGGAAGTTTTTTTGGTTTGTTCCATGATCATTAGTCAATAGATCTTATCCTTATGTTCATAATAATGATTAAGTTAATGATGATGAAAGTACTGACACTTTGTAGTTCTAACCAAAGACTGCCCTAATTGCTTTCATGTATTTACTCATGGTTATAAGAGGGCAGCTGTATCACAGACCTCATACATGTGTTCCAGCAAATTAAAAAAGCAGTGTGTGTGGGAGAGAGACTAAATAGGCCAAAGAAATATTCTATCAGTACAAGTGTTTTTAGAAGCCCACCCAAAAGTAGTCTACTTTAGTTCCATTGGACAAAAGAGTCTCATATGACCGTCCTGAGCTGTAAGGAGACCAAAGGAAAAAGGACCATGAATGCAGGTTGGGTCAATGAATGAACTGCTTCTTCCACATGAGTTAAGCATTTTCACATCCATAATGTCAACTGATCCTTTCAACAACCCTATATACTAGATACCAAAGGAAACTGAAGAACACAGAGTTTTAAGTAACTAGTCATTTAGGTATTAATTTCCAAAGCTGAGATGTGAATCCCCCTCCACTGACCTCAGAAACGGCTTCCATGGTTGTCACTAGCACACAAGGCTACCTCCCTGAACCCCTCTCTCCCTGAAATTCGATAACTGAGATGTATTAGTCACCTTGAAATAGAAGACAGAGTAGAATTACACAGAGGCAAGCCCAGAGTCAGTTCTTTTCCTGTAAAGGCTTTCCATGAATTTGCTGGATCCACCAAAGGTCTAATAAGGTAAATGCTCATGCCACTTAAGCAGGCACAAGTGCAGGCTGGCACCAGAGTTAAGAGCGCTGCTGCTACCACTGCTGAGTGAGGCACGGATTCTCTAGGTGAAGAGTCATTCTCCAGGAATAGGCTAGATCTCTTCAACAGCACGTTACACATACCAGGGTGCAAGAGGATCACTCATGCAGCCCTAGATGAACATCATCCCCAGCACTTCAGTCACCTGATGAGGATGCTCTTTCCTAAGTCGTTTCATCTGACTTCCCATGAGTGGCATAAGTACTAGGAAAATCCAGATAACTGTGAGATGGAGTCATTTCCTTTTTGGCAAAAGTATCAGCTAGGTTATTCCTACAGGATTTGTAGGTTAAAAGGCTAAAGGAGACACGGATGACTCTCTGCCTAAAATATTTGCCGTTGCCCTAGAACCACTTCTCCCCATGGGGAGGCAGCATAGCACAGACAGAAGTGCAGGCTGAGTTGGATTTGAATCCCTGACCCCCACCCCCCAGGCCCTAGCTGTGTCACCTAAACTCTCTGAACTCATACGGTTGTTTTGAGGGTTAAGTAAGGTGCTATCGTGAAATTATTCAGCACGGTGGTCAGTTGGCATAAAGTGAAGAATAAGCATGGGCTGCAATTCACTATTATTACTGCTGTTGTTGGTCCCATTATTACTTTTCAGAGCAGGTCTTGAGTTTCTTACCATCTGAAGGAATAAGCCTTGGAAACATTTCTAGGTATTTCCAAGGTGAATTTGAGGGTCCATGGATATAGATTGCAGAGGTGAGGCACCTAAGCCTGCATTTCCACCATTGAAAATTAAAAATGGAGATCTGTTTGTGGACCTCCACATAGGCTAGTGGACCTATGAATACTCAACCAGAATTTAAAAGATCTTTAAAATTAATTATCTCTCTATAAAATGATCCAGTAGTGGGAGAAACACTCAGGACCAAAGTCTCAAAAATCAATTCCTGGGTCTGGTCCATTTCTTCCTTTAAAAAAAAAAAAAAATATGGCCCCCACTGAGGCAGATAACAATATCAACTATTAACACTTAAAAAAAACCTAAGTGGATCAGCACAGGTGAGCCTCACAGTTCCTTGATGTGGGCTCTATTATCCTCTCTCTGATAAAGAGATGCAGACAGAAACTGAACAGCTGGCCCACGGGCACAAAGTCTACAAGGGGCAAAGACACACTTTGGACTCAGCTAAGGATGCTGTAAACACAGCCCATCTCTGCCTTCTGCCTTCTAAAGGGAGGAGAAGCTGGCCTGTATGAGCTGTCTCTGCTCATCACTTTCTTCTTTGCTCATTTCTCTCCTGGCATTTTGGCCTCTCATCATTTCCTAGGACACTTCAAGTTGATTTTCACCACTGAATCTTTGCATTTCCTTTTTTCTCTATCCTAGAATGAATCCAGGGCTTCCTCAGAGGAGAGAGTGACTCCTGAGAGGGTACCTTTGTCCCAGAAGCCACACTTTAAAATATAACAAAACAAATGAAAAATATTCTTGTTTTTAAACTGGGATTAATTTCCAGTTCTCAAGCCTCCATCACCATCTACCAAGTGGAGGTGGGGGGCGGGGAATCATCCATAATCATCCTTCAGATTATCATTCGTCTCAGTTTGCCCAGAACAGTTCCAGTTTATGCCTATATCCTTGGTGTAATTAGTAAGCGCACTCTTTTTCACTCTCAAATGGGCCTCAGTTTAGAAAACAGACACCCTGTATATAATGAGAATTTTTATCTCCATTATCAATACCTCATTAGTTGAATTTATTTCAAGATAGCAGGTAGGAAGAAAGAAGAATATCCCTATCTGCATCCAGGCCTGTGCTTTTCAAAAGTCAAATTGGCTCTATTCTTAAGTGGCTAGAAAACCTCCCCAGTTCTGACACCTTTACACTCATGGCCCACCAACTGCTCTTAATTCTGTGTTATTGCCTCCACCATGAAGCTGATAACAATGGATTCACATTTATAAGTTTATTTTATACATTTCCTTTTTGTATAAGTGTTTATTGTTTCCTTATTGAGAAACAAGGTAAAGAGCTAGGTTTTCCTACTTCATTTTATTGACCATGGTGTCCCTATAATAGCATCAAAAAGAATCAAATACATAGAAATAAATCAAACAAAATAAGTTCAAAACTGATATTCTAAAATATATAAAACATTATTGAAAGAAATTATAGAAGTCCTAATTAATTGGAAAGGGATCTTGCATTAATGGATTGAAAAACAATATTGCTAATATGGTGATAGAGTGCCTGATGAACTATGGAATGAGGTTCGTGACACTGTACAGGAGACAGGGATCAAGACCATCCCCATGGAAAAGAAATGCAAAAAAGCAAAATGGCTGTCTGGGAAGGCCTTACAAATAGCTGTGAAAAGAAGAGAAGCGAAAAGCAAAGGAGAAAAGGAAAGATATAGCATCTGAATACAGAGTTCCAAAGAATAGCAAGAAGAGATAAGAAAGCCTTCCTCAGTGACCAATGCAAATAGAGGAAAACAACAGAATGGGAAAGACTAGAGATCTCTTCAAGAAAATTAGAGATACCAAGGGAACATTTCATGCAAAGATGGGCTCGATAAAGGACAGAAATGGTATGGACCTAACAGAAACAGAAGATATTAAGAAGAGGTGGCAGGAATACACAGAAGAACTGTACAAAAAAGATCTTCATGACGAAGATAATCACGATGGTGTGATCACTGACCTAGAGCCAGACATCCTGGCATGGGAAGTCAAGTGGGCCTTAGAAAGCATCACTATGAACAAAGCTAGTGGAGGTGATGGAATTCCAGTGGAGCTATTTCAAATCCTGAAAGATGATGCTGTGAAAGTGCTGCACTCAATATGCCAGCAAATTTGGAAAACTCAGCAGTGGCCACAGGACTGGAAAAAGGTCAGTTTTCATTCCAATCCCAAAGAAAGGCAATGCCAAAGAATGCTCAAACTACCGCACAATTGCACTCATCTCACATGCTAGTCAAGTAATGCTCAAAATTCTCCAAGCCAGGCTTCAGCAATACATGACCCATGAACTTCCAGATGTTCAAGCTGGTTTTAGAAAAGGCAGAGGAACCAGAGATCAAATTGCCAACATCCACTGGATCATGGAAAAAGCAAGGGAGTTCCAGAAAAACATCTATTTCTGCTTTATTGACTATGCCAAAGCTTTTGACTGTGTGGATCACAATAAACTGTGGAAAATTCTGAAAGAGATGGGAGTACCAGACCACCTGACCTGACTCTTGAGAAACCTGTATGCAGGTCAGGAAGCAACAGTTAGAACTGGACATGGAACAACAGACTGGTTCCAAATAGGAAAAGGAGTGTGTCAAGGCTGTATATTGTCACCCTGTTTATTTAACTTATAATGCAGAGTACATCATGAGAAACGCTGGACTGGAAGAAACACAAGCTGGAATCAAGATTGCCGGGAGAAATTTCAATAACCTCAGATATGCAGATGACACCACCCTTATGGCAAAAAGTGAAGAGGAACTAAAAAGCCTCTTGATGAAAGTGAAAGAGGAGAGTGAAAAAGTTGGCTTAAAGCTCAACATTCAGAAAATGAAGATCATGGCATCTGGTCCCATCACTTCATGGGAAATAGATGGGGAAACAGTGGAAACAGTGTCAGACTTTATTTTGGGAGGCTCCAAAATCACTGCAGATGGTGACTGCAGCCATGAAATTAAAAGATGCTTACTCTTTGGAAGAAAAGTTATGACCAACCTAGATAGCATATTCAAAAGCAGAGACATTACTTTGCCAAAAAATGTCCGTCTAGTCAAGGCTATGGTTTTTCCTGTGGTCATGTATGGATGTGAGAGTTGGACTGTGAAGAAAGCTGAGTGCCGAAGAACTGATGCTTTTGAACTGTGGTGTTGGAGAAGACTCTTGAAAGTCCCATGGACTGCAAGGAGATCCAACCAGTCCATTCCAAAGGAGATCAGCCCTGGGTGTTCTTTAGAAGGAATGATGCGAAAGCTGAAATTCCAGTACTTTGGCCACCTCATGCGAAGAGTTGACTCATTGGAAAAGACTCTGATGCTGGGAGGGATTGGGGGCAGGAGGAAGAGGGGAGGACAGAGGATGAGATGGCTGGATGGCATCACTGACTCGATGGACGTGAGTCTGAGTGAACTCCGGGAGTTGGTGATGGACAGGGAGGCCTGGCGTGCTGCGATTCATGGGGTTGCAAAGAGTCGGACACAACTGAGTGACTGAACTGAACTGAATATGGTGATACTCTTCGACCTGGTCTATAAATTCATTGCAGTCATAATGAAAATCCCAGTTTATTTCTTTGTATGAACAGATTCTGAAATTCACATGGAATTGTAAGGAGTTCAACAGGCAAAGCAAATCCAGAAAAAGAATGATTAGGAAGACTCACCCTTTCTAATTCCAAAACTTACTATAAAACAATGGTAAATCAGACAGTGTGATACTGGCACAAGTAAAGACATATAGATCTGTGGAAGAGAATTGATAATTCAAAAATAAATCCACATGTCTGTGGTGAACTGATTTCCACCAAGTATTCTAAAAGAATTCAATGGGGAAAGAATAGTCATTTCAGCAGGTGGTGCTCAGACAACTAGATAAGCACAGGCAAAAGAATGAAGATGTACTCTGACTTTACACCATACTAAAAACCTAATTCAAAATGTATCCAAACCTAAATGTAAGAGTTTAATCTACAAAAGCCTTTGCAGAAAACATAGACTTAAATTTTCATGACGTTAGGTTAGTCAGGAATTTCTTAGATATGACATCAAAAGTGTAAACAACAAAAGAAAAAAAATAGGTAAATTGGATATCATCAACAACTCAAGAATAACAAAATCCTGCAAACCTCACATAAAGTGAAAGTGGCTCAGTGTCTGATACTTTGCGACCTCATCGACTATACAAGTCCATGGGATTTTCCAGGCCAGAATGGAGTAGGTAGCCTTTCCCTTCTCCAGGGGACCTTCCCAACCCAGGGATTGAAGCCAGTCTCCCACATTGCAGGTGGATTCTTTACCAGCTGAGCCACAAGGGAAGCCCAAGAATACTAGAGTAGGTAGCCTATCCCTTCTCCAGGGGATCTTCTTGACCCAGGAATCAAACCAGGGTCTCCTGCATTACAGATGATTCTTTATCAACTGAGCTATCAGGGAAGCCCAAACATCACACGTAAGTGTGAAAGCTGATCTTTCCTTAGTTGAGCTTTCTGATAATTTCAGCCACTGCTTGACTGCAGCCTTCTGACAGGCCTGAGACAAAGGACCCAGTAAGCAGCACTAGGAATCCTGACCCAGATAACCAATTTTTATTTTTTTAAGACAGTTTTTTTGTTTTTAATGGGCAAAGAATCTGAAGAGACATTCATCAAAGAAAGATTACAAATGGACAATAGGCACAGAAAAGAAGTTCAACATCATTAACCATCAGTGAAATGTAAATCAAAACCACAATGAGACACTACTACACACCCACCGGGATGGCTATAATAACTTTATAAAACAGATAATAAGCCTGGAGAGGAATAGAAAATTGGAGCTTCATATACTGCTACTGGAAATATAAAATAGTACAACCACATTAGAAAACAGTCTGGCAGGTCTTCAAAAAGTTAAATATATGGCTACAATATAACTCAGTAATTCCATTTCGAGGTATGTACTTACAAGAAATAAAAATAAGTATTTTTCACACAAAACCTTGTACACAAATATTTATACAGTATAATTCATAATAGCCCAAACTGGAAATAGCCCAAAAGCTTATCAATAGATAAATGGATAAATAAAATGTGGAATGTGGTATCTTCATATAGTGGAATTATATAATTATTCAGCCACATGGATGAACCTTGAAAATACTAAGTGGAAGAAACCCACCACCAAGGACCCCATATATGTGATCACATTTGTATGAAATGCTCAGAAGAGGCAAATCTATAGAGACAGAAAGTAGGTTAATGGTTGTCTGGGGCTGAGTATAAGAAAGTTGGGGAGGAGGGCAATGGGAGGGACTACTAAAAAATTTCTTACTTTTGGGGATGATGAAAAAGCTCTAAAATTGTGGTAATGGTTACACAAATCTATGACTACTTGAAAACTACTGAATTGCATACTTTAAACGAGTGTGAATTATGTCCCAATAAAGCTCTTATAAGAATCAAAGAAGACTTAAAAATCCTTGCATGCAAGGAATTTACATTGCATAGAAGAAAAACACATCCAGTTGTTTCCCAATATAAGAAGGGGGAGCAGTAGAGATTATACCATAAAGAAGAGAGACAGGATCCAATGCTAACAAAATATGGGAACAAGATGTTATTTTAAAGATTTCACAAAGAACATAAATATGAACAAGTGATTCTTGGAGCTGAACCTCAGAGGCATAGAAGGAAGTCTTATGTAAAAAATGCAAGAACATTCCAACAGATGTAAAGCTATAAGGAAAGACGTCTAATTCAGAGTCCGACTGAGACCTTTGCTGGCTTTTGCTTTCACTGATTTTCAAACACAAGCACTACAGCACACACTTCAATTATACAGCCATACTTTTTATTCAAGTGATTTGGAAATAATCAGAAGATCATCTATGTTTGAACACAGGTGACATCAACCCACACACCCACATGTAAACACATCGTTTATCTTCTATGGTGAATGATTTATCTATAAGCAACCTTAGGTATAAATACTGAATGAGAGGCACTAGAAATGACTTGACAGCCAAAGATTTAACCCTCCAAGATCCTTTAATCTAGTCAAGAAGAGAGACAAGAAAGCCTACAGTTTGGTGTTCTATTATCGATAACATGACTATTATGTAGACAGAGCACAAATCCCAAACTAGGATGGATCAGGGATTGTGCCCCTAAGGACGAAGCTTGAGATGATCACTGAGGAAGGAAAGATGAACAGAGTCTGTTGTAGTTCATTTATGGAGCTACTTCTAAATCAATTTGACTGTTATGGGCAGTGTATTTTTTAAAAATATTATTGGAGTAGAGTTGATTTACGATGTTGAGTCAGCTTCAGGTGTACAGCAAAGTGAATCGGTTGTACAAATATATACATCCACTTTTTTAGATTCTTTTCGCATATGGGCCATTACAGAGCACTGAGTAGAGTCCTCTGTGCCACTCAGTAGTCCTCACTGGTTATCATGGGCAATGTATTTGGGGATATGGGAGACCCTAAATGTAATCCAAGGACAGACCATAAAGCAAAGAATAGTGTGGGCACACTTCCTTAAATAATCACAGCAAGGTGCAGGAAAAAAGAATTCGTATACCTGGGTTCTAGTATCAGAATAGCCTCTAATGAAACATGAATCTTATATAAGGCCTTTTGATCTCAATATCCTGGTGCCTGAAATGAGTACTCAAATTTATAACATTTTTTCAGCCTTAAATTTTAGAATCCTGCATGTACAGATAGCCTCTGGCACAAACCTTTAGAATCAAAAATTGTACTAAAAGAACACCATTGAAACAACCACCACCACAATGCCCTTTTGCTCGTAAAACAAGTTAAACAAGAGTGCAGAATGATTTGAAAACAAATCTAAACTAATAATATCAAGAATCTTAGCTTATTTTTTTTCCTCTTTTTTCCCCCACTCTGTAAGATATTTTGCCAAGCCTGCTAACCTTTGATGCATAATATATGGGAGGCCTCTGCTCTTGCATTACTGTTTCAAGTACCAGGGAATGGTGTTCTTTATGTCCCCATGGAGCCAAACTCAAACCATGAGCAGAATGGCTTACATGGTAGAATGCATGTTGTCCTGATGTTAAGCATGGAACAGCCAGTTTAGGTGCATGTTTGAACAGCTACGTCATGGTTGGAAAAATCACCCTCTCTTTCTCAGCCTAACTGTAGAACTACATAACTGTATTTATGATACATATGTATGTTCCTACACACACACACAGACACAAGTGTATGTCTATGCTTATATTAATTGTGTCCCTTTAGTCTATAATTCTGGAGAAGGCAATGGCAACCCACTCCAGTACTCTTGCCTGGAAAATCCCATGGACGGAGGAGCCTGGTAGGCTCCAGTCCATGGGGTCCCAAAGGGTCGGACATGACTGAGTGACTTCACTTTGTCTTTTCACTTTCATGCATTGGAGAAGGAAATAGCAACCCACTCCAGTGTTCTTGCCTGGAGAATCCCGGGGACAGGGGAGCCTGGTGGACTGCCATCTATGGGGTCACACAGAGTCGGACACGACTGAAGTGACTTAGCAGCAGCAGTCTATAATTCTGATATTTTGACATTGTGGGGCTGTGCTGACCCTGGAGGGCTGCCTCATCTATGGCCTATGAATGCATCTTTCATATTTAAATTGACCAATACAGAGCCCATCCAGCTCTGGATAACTTTCTAATCACCTCATTTATCCAGCTCCATATACTCCAGGCCACTCTCTACCTGCCCTAATCGTTCCCCCTCCCACTTAAGACCAGGTTCTAGTCACCAAAGAACAGCCTCTGCACTCCAAATCCTGCTGAGATTATTCCAACCTGCTTACCTTGTCTCACCTGTCCATTCCCTCCTGCAGAAATCACAGTAAAGGTTGGGGCCACAATTTTCCCTCTCCCTCTGCCTCCTGGTTGACCTCAATACTTCTTCAGGTACCTTCTCCTTCCTCTGTCCATAGCACAGCATGATCCCTTCTTGTTGAGATTTGTAAGTATGAAAAACGGTCTTTTCAAGGTCAGTTGGCTTTTGACTTTGTCAAATTTATATAATAAAAGACATACATGTGCACAAACACACATGTACATATATATACACATATATGAAAGTGAAAGTGAAGTCGCTCAGTCATGTCCGACTTTTTGCGACCCCATGGACTGTAGCCTATCAGGCTCCTCTGTCCATGGGATTTTCCAGGCCATAGTACTGGAGTGGATTGCCATTTCCTTCTCCAGGGGATCTTCCCAACCCAGGGATCGAACCCTGGTGTCCCACTTTGCAGACAGGTGCTTTACCGTCTGAGCCACCAGGGAAGTCCATACACATATATAAAGGCTAACAAAATGTGCACCTTTAAAAGCATTGTATCCAGCAACAGATAAACAGGTTTCAAGTCTTCACTAATTTTGGTTAGTACCCTTGGGCAACTATAGGCCTCTGTTCTCTCAATTTTATAGATACAAGGTGGTAAAACTTGTAGATAATCTTAATAGCTAGATGCTGTGGGTATGTGTGTGTGTTGAGATTGGAGGGGAAAGGAAGCAAAAAAGAGTGCTGGTAAAATAGAGACACAACAATGTAAAGAAGTCAGCATTCTCAATACTACTATTGACAATCCTGCACAAAGCACCCTTATAAACCTCGCAAATTTATATGTGCCATTTTTCAGTCGTCCCAACATGGCAAGTTTCTCCATCAACATTAAAAATGTGTTTCCAGTATGGAAACCAAGCGGCGGGAAGGGGAGGGTGGGATGAAATAGGAGAGTGAGACTGACATATATAAGCTATTGATAATATGTATAAAGTAGACAACTGATGTGGAGAAGGCAATGGCACCCCACTCCAGTCCTCTTGCCTGGAAAATTCCATGGATGGAGGAGCCTGGTAGGCTGTAGTCTATGGGGTTGCTAGGCGCCAGACGCGACTGAACAACTTCACTTTCACTTTTCACTTTCTTGCATTGGAGAAGGAAATGGCAACTCACTCCAGTGTTCTTGCCTGGAGAATCCCAGGGACGGGGGAGCCTGGTGGGCTGCCCTCTATGGGGTCGCACAGAGTTGGACACGACTGAAGCGACTTAGCAGCAGCAGCAAACTAATGAGAACCTTACTGTGTAGCTCAGGGAACCCTACTCAGTACTCTGTGGTGACCTAAATGGGAAGGAAATCCAAAAAAGAGGGGATATATGTAGATATATAGCTGATTCACTTTGCTGTACAATAGAAACCAGTACAACATTGCAAAGCAACTATACTCCCATAAAATAAATAAATAAATAAAAATACACAAAAATGAAAAAAAGAAAAAAAATGTATTTCTACATCAGGTGACATTTTGTGTTGTTAGAATATTTTTAAAGAAAACATAGTTGAGCATTCCCAAAACCACTGAAGTGTATACTTTGTATGGTGAATTTTATGTTACCTAAAGAATATCTCAAGTAAAAAATATGCCATAAACAGTGAATAAAGAGAATTAAATGACAAGCCATAAAATGGGAGAAAATACTAGCAAAACCTATACAGATATGTGACAGTATCCAAAATATAGGATGAAAAACCCTTAAAAGTCAACAATAATACGAATCATGATCCAATTTTTTTAAAAAAGAGAAAATACCTGAACACTAGGGAACTGTAAATGAAAAGATCAATGAGATAGCACTACACATCTATTGAATGGCTAAAATTCAAAACAATGAGAACAACAGCTGATGAAGATGTGGGACAATGGATACTAATTCACTGCTGATGGAAAAGGAAAACAGCACAGGCATTTTGGAAAACAGTGACTTACAAGGCTAGCGATGCTCTTACCTTACAATCCAACAATTACACTCTCCAGTGTATACCCATGTGAACTGAAAATGTAAGTCCACAGAAAAAGTTGCACAAAAATGCTTAAAGCAGCTTTGACTAAGATGTCCTGCAAGGGGTGACTGTGTAAACAAATGATGATACTTCCATACAATTAAATATTTTCAGTGATAAGAAGGAATGACTTGTCAAGCACAAAAAGACATGAAATAACGTTAAACGTCTATTTCTAGGGGAAGGAAGCTAATCTGAAAAGGCTGCATACTGAATGATTCCAACTACATGTCATTTAAGAAAAGGTAAAACTGTGGCAATGATGGAAGAAAAAAAAAATAACAATGAACAAACTCAGTGGCTGCCAAGAGTTTGAGTGGAGGGGGAGGGACAAACAGGTGGAGTATAAGAAACCTTTTGGACAGTAGAACTATTCTACCACCATTATTTAACACTATTTAACATGACTAAAACAATTGTATCCAGACCTATCATTTTCAGGGCTGCCCAGGTGGGGTGCTAGTGGTAAAGAACCTACCTACCACTGCAGGAGACATAAGAGACATGAGTTCCATCCCTGGGTTGGGAAGATCCCCTGGAGTAGGAAATGGCAACCCACTCCAGTGTTTTTGCCTGGAGAATTCCATGGACAGAGGAGCCTGGTGAGAAACGAACGGTCCATGGAGTTGTAAAGAGTCAGACATGACTGAAGTGACTTAGCACGTATCTCATTTTCAAGCCACAGAAGATCAAAGATAAATAAGAAATCCTAAAAGAAACCAGAGAGAAAAAATACCTGTAGAGGAATCACATGTGACCTCTTCTCAGAAACCACACGAGCAAGAAGACAGTAAAATATTTAAAGTATTGAAAGATAAAAATATACCAACTTAGAATTCTGTACTTTGTAAAATTATTTTTCAGAACTGATGGAAAAATAAAGACTTCCTCAGACAAATGAATGCTGAGGGAGTTTGTTGCCAGTAGATGTGCCTTTCAAGGGATGCTAAAAGAAGTTCTTTAGAGAGTTTGAATATAAGTTAGAAACTTGGATCTACAATCCACATAAAATAAGGAAGAGTATTGAAGAATAAGTGAAGGCTAAATACAAACTTTTATCCTTTTTCTTAATTGATATAGCAGATAACAGTTTGTTTAAAATAATAGTGTCAACAACATAATTAATTGTGCATGCCTGTGCACATGTGTCCGACTCTTGGCAACCCCATGGACTGTAGCTCTCCAGGCTCTTCTGTCCATGGAATTCTCCAAGCAAGAATACTGGTGTGGGTTGCCACTCCCTTCTGCAGGGGGTCTACCCAACCCAGGGATAGAACCCAGGTCTTGCATTACAGGCAGATTCTCTACCATCTGAGGTGCCAGGAAAGCCCTGGTGCATATGTATGTATATTTATATTTGTGTGTGCATGCTAAGTCACTTCAGTCATGTCTAGTGTTTTGGAGCCCTATGGACTGTAGCCTTCCAGGCTCCTCTGTCCATGAGATTTTCCAGGCAAGAATACTGGAGTGGGTTGATGTGCTATACTCCAGGGGATCTTCCCTACCCAGGGATCAAACTGGTGTCTCTTAACATCTCTTGCATTGCAGGTGGGTTCTTTATCACTAGTGCTGCCTGGGAAGCCCATATTTATATTTACTTATATATAAATGAAATTAATGACCATAAAAATGTAATGGAATCAACAGATAACCAAAGAGACTTAATAAGAGCTTAACAAGAGTCTGTGCAATATCACCCTATGATGTTATTTCTTTATACAAGAAATAATGAACTAAAAATGTTAAACTGAAAAAATTTTTAAAGTAAAATATGCCATAATCCCACATAATACTGAGTTATTTAAGAATTAATTTAGCTAGGATAACAAAATTCCTGTGGACAAACTGAATATCCAGTAAAGGATATAGAAGATGATTTTAATAAATGGAGAAACTTCCACACTTATAGATAACACCATTTCAAACATATCAATTCTCCCTAATCTACAAATTTAAAGCAAGCCCAATAAAATTTTAAGTTGAGTGATTTTTATATACTTGGTAAGACAAAAATGTAATAGACTAAAATTAGCTAAAGTAACTTTAAAAATAGTAAAGGGAAGAAGCTTATCCTTACCAGATATTAAGACATGCATCAAGAACATACTAATAAAAACAGTGTTTTACTGGTGTAATAAAAGGCAAATTGACTAATGGAAGATAATAAATAGCCCTGAGACAGAAATGAGATCTAAATGTATAATGAAATAGGCACAACTAATTAATGGGAAAATGACACATTTTTTAGTAGATGGTTATGAACAAATACTGCTTCCTTTTAACATGACAAATGAATCCAGATCACTATCTAACCCCACAAAAAATTGTAAATTCTAGAATGATTAGAGATATAAATGGGAAAACCAAAATTGCAAATTTAATGAGAATCCCCCCTCTTGTATTTAAAATCAATTAAAAAATTGATATCTGGAACATAAATTTATCTGCTGTCAATCAACCCCCACCCCCCCAAAAAAAAACTAGATAAAAAATACAAGCCGGAAGGTTACAGAAAATAAAAGCATATACGTGACTGGATGATCAAAATCACTCCTAATCAGAGATCTGTACATTAAAACACAAAGTGATAGTACTGTGCACTTCTCTGACTAGCTAATTGCAACTTTTTTTAGTCCATATTATTTTTCCATCTTTTAGAATACAGAACTTTCTTTATTAAAATCTGTCATTAATAAACTGCATTTTAAGCAGAACTCAGAGTAAGGAGTAAGCCTTCTTAGACATTTATTATGAAATCATCCCCTTTTCTAAATAAGTTCCCCCTTATGGAATAAAATTCTTAAAGTCTCAATAGAAATGCCTTGGTATAACCATTGGAAATGGTTACATGGGCTGTTAATCTATTCGTTGCTGCTGCTGCTAAGTCACTTCAGTCGTGTCCGACTCTGTGGGACCCCACAGACGGCAGCCCACCAGGCTCCGCCATCCCTGGGATTCTCCAGGCAAGAACACTGGAATGGGTTGCCATTTCCTTCTCCAATGCATGAAAGGGAAAAGTGAAAGTGAAGTCACTCAGTTGTGTCCGACTCTTAGCGAACCCATGGACTTGCAGCCTACCAGGCTCCTCCATCCATGGGATTTTCCAGGCAAGAGTACTGGAGTGGGTGGCCATTGCCTCCTCCAAATCTATTCATTACAGTGATGCAAAAAAAAAAAAGACTGTGCTATTTGGATGCATTTTATGCAACAAGTTAAGGTTCAGTTTGGTGAATCCCATCACATCTTCTTTATTTCCAGCAATGCATTAACTATCCTTGATCTGTATGTTTGTATTGTAAGGAAGAAATTAATCTATTAATCATGGATTAATTAAATTCAGCCTATTTGATTATTTAATTGATAATTCATTTATCCATTCTTTACTTTATTAATATTGAGATCCATTAATTGATTGAGGTTCATTCTTAAGCACTGGTTCACATTCTGGGAGTGCAGAATGTGCCTGCCCTCTATAAGCTTATAATCCAACATGAGTCAAGACTCGGCTCCACACTTATAAACTGTCACTCAAAACATGTTTCAAATTGCACCTTCTCATTTGAGCAATGAAAATATAAATTCCCATCTTGCATGGAGATTGTGAGAATTAACCCATACTGTGTATATACTGTGCTATTCCAAAACTAACTTTTTTTTTTTTACATGTCAACGACCTTCTTTCATCTGAAGGCAAAAAGGACAGAAAGAACTAATCTTCCCTTTTGCTTTGGTGAAGTTAAAAGGCTCTTATTCCATGGTGGAACTTGTAATTTTAGGCCTTTTTTGAAAGAGTATACATTTCACTCTGTCAAACTTTACCTGCAGTGTATATTCTTTAAGGGTCTTCTTTATGAGTAGCCCCCAAATAGTACAGGATTGTTCAACAAAAGAATTCTACTTTATTCAGCAATCTCACCTATTTTGTCACACACAGGCACATACACACTCAACTTGGCATTGCAAACTCCATAAATCTGAAAATTATTCTTAGCAATGTGTGTATACGAGGTGTGTAGCCTCTGTTGGGAAGAAGAACTCTAAGTATTTATTTGGCTGTCAACAGAGGGAAGGATGAATGTGAACATTGGCCAGTCTCCTGGTCTCCTTCAGAGGCCAATAGTCTTTTAGTGAATACCACAAAAGGAATGCATAGGTGATTAAACACCAGGCTTCACACACTTATGATCCTGAGCTCTTGTAGTGTGATTATTTTCCCAGAAGCCCCATAAACCAGTTGGAATCACCTCTTCCATTTCACAGGTGATATTTCCTCCAGTTGGATACAGTAACTCCTGTCCCCTCAGCCAAATGTTTGAATATCCAGATGACTGTAGGTGGAGAAGAAAGCCAAGTTGCCATTGAACTTACCACTTTCAATGGGGGGAACACCTTGGAAAGTATCACTGTAGATTTCTTTTAGAGAGAGTAGGTAGAAGTTGGCCGATTAACAAAGGCAAGGGAAAGTTGCAAAGACTGAGGAAGATAAATCTGAAGTGTCTGGAAAGAGGACTAACAATTTAATTAGCAAAATGTTTATAAGGAGTGACAAAACTAAGTCAAAGATGCTGTGCCAATGGTGCTAGAACCCACCAAGCCACTCAGAGTGGTTTTCATGCATGTGAACAATCAGCTGACTCTTCCATGCACTTAGTCGGCTGGTTTTGGTTTTACATGCAGTTTTTCAGGTCTGTCCCATTTATAAATGTACAACAACATCTGTGAGCTATGCAACTGCAAAGAGAAATATGATTCTGGGGGCAATAAAAAGCTGAAATTCTCTTTGAGCACCGATTGATTTTAAAAGGTAACTCTAAGAATAGGTAATGTAAGAGTCCTAAAAAGTAATGTTTCTTTTAAAATTGTGTCAAAGTTTAGCACACTAATGTATGTAATGAGGATCATTTAAAATATATCTTGAAATGTTTTTGCTTTTTATACCATATAAATATCTGTGTAGCCCAATGACATCTTTTAGTTGCTTTAACTAGATTTTAAGTATAGAGAGTTGACCTTATCATACTAAGCACAATGACATTACCCATCCCTAGAGATGACACTGGAGTTTAATTTACCTGTTTCCTCAATTCTCTGGTGCCCAGTTCCTTTCTCTAGTTCAAATACAGTCAATATGAAGCTTCCAATATATGTCATGAAATATTAGTATGTTCTCATAAAATGCCTATTGTGCAGTACATCTTTTCAAGTTAGTAATACTGCCTTCCTTCTTACCATCTTTCCTTCTTTCCCCTTTCCCTTCATCCCTTCCTCCCCCAGGACTGAGCCCTGAAGCTTTCACCATTAAGATGGGCCAACAGCAAAAATGTCTTTGCACAGACTGCCCTCCTTACCCCAGTTCCAGATCTCCTTAGCTCTGAGTGTCCTCCCACCATGAGGCCCCACAGAACCTCAGTACATACTACACATTCTTCCAGCAAGATGAATCCACTGGCAGGCAGCCAAGAACACAGAGTCACACATGAGGCTCCCCGAGCTGGCTGGACTTTCTCCAATTGTGGTCATAGGTAGCTGCAGAGACAGGCAGAAACACAGGTCCTGGAGACTGGACCAAAGGCAGGGTGGGTTGGGCGGGTGGAACCACAGGCATACTGTACAGATGCCAACCAGTGACCTCTACTCAGACAGTGTCATAAGAAAAAAAAGAAGCATCACAAAATGCAGAAGGATCCTTTGACCTCCCTGCCCTCATCTTCTCCCACAGACATACATAGCTGATTTTCCAGGAGCCTAAGATTTTTAATTAAACACTAGATAACAGCTACCACTTCTTGTGAAAGCCAGAAAATAATAAGCTATAGGCATCCTACACTCATTATCTTTCAGGTTTAGGAAACCCACGCAAGGTAGATGTGATTATTTCTGATTCAGAAATAGTACGTAACACACCCCAGGACTGCATGCCAATAAGCAGCAGAATCAGCACCAAGATTCAGACTTCCCTGATGTTAATATTTGTGGTTTTCCTCCTTAAACACATCACTATTGACAGTAATGTTAATAGCAATAGAGCTTATTTCTGAATACTTAATATGTATTGGACATCATTTCAAGGGATTTCCACAAATTCTGTTTTCATGACAACAATCCTAATTGAATTAATTCTTTCCTCCTCTATGACTTTTAAATAATTATTATTTTATTAAGCAGAGTGCTAAGACTAAGATACTTAAGCAACTTGCCGAAGTTCCTAGAAGTTGTAAGACCCAGATATGAAATCTGAAACCAGATACATGTGGTTCTGGACCCCCAACTCTTGACTCTTTTCTCTCCAATGTAGACACTCTTTACCACATCTGTGGGTCATCCTTAGGAATGACCTTTGACATATTTCCTAGCACCAGTTGAAAGCAGTGTCTCTTTCAAGGTTCAGACAATATTTAAGATGTAACAGGAACTTGAATTGTCAAATGAATAAGTATAGCTTTACTTTCAGAGAGCTATTATTAAGGTTTATCTCTGCAGAGAAAGACAAATATTCTATGGCATCACTTATATGCAGAATCTTAAAAAATGATACAAATGAACTTATTTATAAAACAGAAATAGACTCTCAAACATAGAGAACAAATTTATGGTTACCAAAGTGGGTAGTTAAGTGAGGAGTTTGGGATTAACAGACACACACTGCTATATATAAAAGAGGTAAGCAACAAGGACCCATGGTAGAGCACCGGGAACTATATTCAATATCTTATATTAACCTACAACGGAAAGGATCCAAAAAAATACACAAACACACATAAATGTATATGTGTATAACTGAATCACTTTGCTCTACACTTGAAATTAATACATTAGAAATTAACTATACTTCAATAAAAAATGAAAGTTTAAAAGATTTATCTCGGAAGCTCTATGAGGCTATAAACTTCTTATTTTGTTTCTCTCTGTGCACCCTCAATGGAGAAGGCAATGGCACCCCACTCCAGTACTCTTGCCTGGAAAATCCCATGGACGGAGGAGCCTGGAAGGCTGCAGTCCATGGGGTTGCTGAGGGTCGGATACGACTGAGCGACTTCACTTTCACTTTTCACTTTAATGCATTGGAGAAGGACATGGCAACCCACTCCAGTGTTCTTGCCTGGAGAATCCCAGGGACCAGGGAGCCTGGCGGGCTGCAGTCTATGGGGTCGCACAGAGTCGGACACGACTGAAGCGACTTAGCAGCAACAGCAGCGCACCCTCAAGGTGTCTGGATTTGTGTTAGCATATAGAAGCTTCTTATGGAAGAAAATGCTCAACTCTTAGGGATAACTTCCAACCATACTGAGAGGAAGGATGAACTAGAGGAGAGTCTCCACCTTGAATCATGACCGCAGCTTTCAGTTTAGTAGTAGCTAAAATGAGAGTTTAAAAGAACCACCACTATGATCTAAACCTCCAATTCCACCCAGAATTGATGACTTCCTAGAAAAGGAGGAAGAGTCAGTATAGCACTTCTTGTGCTTTTCAGAGTCCTTGGAGTTAGGCCAAGCCAACAAAAGATGGATGGAGGACGCATGCTATTTATAATGTGGTCCATGTGCAAGCCTCATTTCCTAGAAATGTATATTGAATCACTAGAAATTCTAAGACTTCAGGTGAAACTGTGAAACCAGTATAGCATAGACACATTCACATGTGCATACACATGTGTGCACGTACACATGTACACATGTGGGAGCCACATGTCCCATCAGAAAGATGAACTCTTTCTTCCCAGTTTCCCTCTTGTATCAACCATGAATTCCCTTTTTTATATTCTGGTGCTTTGACATCTGGGGGCTTGCTGATGTTGGAAGAATTATTCCTTCCAGGAATTGCCAAGTCCTAGAGGTAGTAAACAACTTGGCCATGAACATGACTTTGAAATGTGAACCAGTCAATCCAGAGCCATACCCCCAGCCACCTGCCTTGTTGGGCTCTCACAGCCACTACTATCTACCTGCCCTCATCATTCCAGGGCCAGGTACCAGACAACTAGGGAGAGCTTACACCTCAGTGTTCACTGAAATTATTCAAACTACCCAATCCTAAGTCTGATCGCCATTGTATGTTTCTTTTTATGGAACCACAAATTGAGAACTTTTGTCCAGTTTCCCTCTTTCCCCTAACCGCCAACCAAGCCTGGTGTTCCCCCAAGTGGCCATGGCATGCACCTTTCTGTGAGTATAATAAACTCTATCTTCAGTGACAGTTACCTCCTGATCTGTTGGCCTCATCAAACCTAAACCATAAGTTAAAAATATATATATTAAAAATCTCTGAACATATTATTTATGACCTTAATTTCCTAACAAGAATGAAAGGGCTGGCATTGTTAAAAAAGGAGAAAGCTCCAAGATTTGCAACAATGTTAGCAAAGGCAGAGTAGGGCACTTACACTCTTACCGGGGCAATAAGATGCTGTAAGGAGACACAAGCCAGGGATTGCTCCCACAGAAGGAAGAGAAAGGTACAGTGATGGTGAAAGCTACCTTGCTGGTGTCCCTCTGAGCATGAAGGCTCATAAATTCAAGGTTATTGGCACTTTCTGCAGCATTTATAACTCCTTTACAGATTTAGGTTTGCAAGATTATAGGAAATAACCCCAAGTTTCTTGTTCTATTGCTTTGAGAACTAACTGGCTTAACTTTCTTCAGGATGAGAAGCAATTACAAGTAAGCCTTCTAGGTAATTATGCCTTAACTATTAAAGATAATACTTTGCCAATTTAGAAAGCAATTTAACTGGTCACGTAATGCTAAGTACTTATAGCAAGGTTTAAAGAAAGAAGAAAACATAGGTACCAATTAAAAGGCTTCTGGACCAGTATGCAATTATTGTCATCTAACTGAAATGTTTCCAAGGGTCAACAGAAAACAGCCTTGATACTTTTTTTTGTTGGAATTAGAGGGTCATGGGGACTTTTGCTCTCTGAACAGGTAGAGCATCAAAAGGTGTAAACATTTGAGTGTGGTGATTAAACCATGGGCTCTAGCATCACCCAGACATGGAGTTGACTAGTGGCACTGCTACTTACTAGCTATGCAATTTGCGGTGATGGATTTAACCTTTCTCAACCTCAAGTTCCTTATCTATGAAATGAGGATAAAAACAGTACCCACGTGAATGCACTGTAATAAAAATTAAACAAGTTAACACACATGCTCAGCACATTGTCTGGCTCAGTCACTGGCCGCATAAATGTTGGCTTTCAGTAGATCCCACAGCCTGCTACAAGTGCCAGAGGAATGAGGACTTGTTGCATTATATATTTTCTTAATTATTTTCAAGGTACTTTCTTCTCATTCGAGGTTTTATTCTTTATAGGACTTTCTTATATTTCTTGTATTTCTGTTCTTGCATTTCTAAATATGCCTGTATTTCTGTTTCCTACTCAAGAGAAGTTTGACAAAAGAAGAATAAGGTACTATAATCCCATGTATGTCAAGAGGAGAATTCATAACTTCCCTACACATGTTTAAAGTCCTATAAAGTTCTTTTACAAAATGGAAGTAAATTTGTCTACCTGCTCAACTCCTTCTTAATGCTTCACTTTTGAATCTCAAGGTTTAATGTAATTTAATTTGTGCTGATTATTAATGAAATTCTAACATCATTCAGGTCATTGAAAGCCAGCTTATTAAATAGTTCTGTCTCACCCTCCACCTTTGGAACAGCACAAATCATTAAACGGAACAGTTTTTAAACAGACATGCACTGTGGTTTTCTTACATCTTTCTCCAAAGCCTTAGAAAATTACTATTAGTGTCATTCAAGTTGGGAAACTTAGTCATATTTTCTAAACCTTATGGATATGTCCCAGAATGAGAAAGGACGGAGAATAAGTCTTAAACAGCTGGGAGAGGTTTTGTGGATTTCATAGTGGCTGGGAACTACTAACAAGGAAATATTACACATGGCTTCTGGCAGGAACATATTATAAAATCCAGAGCCTTTTGTTATGGGCTGAGTAGAGTATTATTCATAATTATTATTTGATTTGGTCTTCTTCCCATCTTCTCTTTAACAGAAGACTTTTCTGCCTTGAAATATTGCAACATTTAAAGGTGCCCCATGTCTCTGATTATATGCTATATAACCTGGCAAATGTTACTCAAAAAAAAAAAAAAAAAAGCCCATGAGTAAAATTTGCAGTAGCAGATGGCATTTTGACCAACTCACAGAGCCAGTTTTTTACTGAGGTAAGGATCCACCCTCTGTTGAGTAATGGCAGGAAATGCCCATCATTCCCAGAATATTTCATTCCTTCGAATGACCTTCATTAATCGCTCAAGCATCCCCAATAACTCCAGGAAACCATCCAAATTCATCTATGTCTGGCTGCTCCTTGAGTTGCCAGCTCCATCTCACACCGTTGCTCTGCCCTACAAACCTGAAACCCCAGTCATCTACAGTTTTCATGTTCGCAGCTCCTACAGGTGACAAGTAATCCCAAGCAGCTGATGACATGTAATAATAGGTAAATTTATCAGTGCACTAATTTTTGTGGCACATGCTTCAAGTGGGTGACCAGAAGGGAGTCATTGGCTGCTGAGTGAGACTAGCTGGTTGCCCAACATACGCCTTTCAACAGCACTTTGCCATTTTTTTCTGTTTATTCCTCTGTATACTCTGTATGGGGTATATCACTTACATAGTACCACAAAAGTGCTGTTCTACAAACAACCACAAACCTCAGTGGCCTACGACAATAAACATTTGTTTTGCTCCTGTGTCTGTGGGGTTCAGAGGGTGGGGTATGAGCATTGGTTGATTTCACCTGGGCTTGCGCATAAGCTTGTTTTCAAACATGGGTTTCCTATTAGCACGGTCGCTGTTGTCAAGGCTCACATATAAATCTGGGATCAAAACAGGCTCTTGGTTGGTCTAGTTTGGCCTCAGCCAGATCAACCAAAGCAACTTGGTTATGCTCTACTTGCTCATCCTCCTCCTGCGGGCTAATCCACATATGTTCTCATAACAATGAAGAATTACAACAGTTATGCAAGAACAACCACACTAACAATTTCAAGCCTGTACTTGCATCATGAATGCTAGCACTCCATTGGCCAAAACAAGTCACATGGCCATGCCCAACATGAGAGGCACCAGTAAGTGCCTTGACAGTCAAGTGGTAAGGATATAGGAAAAGTGAAGCACAGAAGGCATTTTTGCAATCAATCTACCCCATGGGAGCAATGGGTTCCAGAGTGGTGTTTGAGAGGACCACCCTTCTTTTCCACTTGAATTCCTGGATAAAGTTATACAGTTTTTCATTTCCATGCTTATGCACTGATAGCCCTTTCCCCAAATCTTCACATTACTACTCAGTATCACGCCTGTCTGTAGGTACAGAGACAGGACAAATAAAACAGCCTCTGATTTTAGGAAGAATATAGCTTATTAGGGCAACTGACACTTACATACTACTAAGTTGAGTAATAATAATATAAATACAGCAACATAATGCTTAGTCCACAGTGAGAAGGTGTAGATTATGCATCCTATCCCTCTAACGTACCTTTGAGTTTACCTGCAGCTAGAGTGGACAGTTCTTGGGGTCTCACAAGTTCTGTCTCAGGTACCTATAGCTCTCTGCTTCTCTATCTGAGGGCTTTCTTCCACATCAGTGGAAGTCTGCACCAATGCACGTGGATTAAAACCCAGAAGCACTGCAAATTTAATGTTCCAAGATAAAATCTTCAGCCAATGAGGAGAGATCAATGGACAAACACCCCAGCTTCCCACCCCTCACTGGGATAATTCTGAGTCATGTTCTTCAGAGTTCCTCAGTGAAAGCCTGGCAGTGGCCCCCAGAAATAGTCACTCATAAATGCACTCTTTGTTTTTCTACCCTTCCCATCTTGCTTTCTCCAGTCACTTATTGGGCATCTTGTGATCATCTCCCATATAAACTACTTGCCCCAAAGTCCTCATCACAGGCTCTACTTTTCAGTAGAACCCTAACTAAGACAGGAGGCAATAATGTTAGTTAGCTATAACTACTATGCAAAAGTAGAGAAATTCTCAAGGAGCACAGAAGAATGGAGGGTGCTGAACCCTTGCCATTTCTTTGTTTAGATTCTACATACTGTGCTACTCACCTGTGAGCTTCACATGCCCAAACAGGTAAAGCTATTTCCTGAGTGGTTCCTATGTGTGCTCAGTCATGTCTAATTCTTTTGTGACCCCATGGACTGTAGCCTTCAGGCTTCCTCTGTCCATGGGATTTCCCAGGCAAGAAACCTGGAGTGGGTTGCCATTTCCTTCTCCACTATATCTTCCTGACCCAGGGATTGAACCTGTGTCTCCTGCATTGACAGGTGGTTTCTTTACCAGCAGTGCCACCTGGTAAGGCTGAGTGGTCCCTATAGTTATATCATTTGACAGGATTGGGCAAAGGAAGGAGGTACCAAAAAAAAAAAAAAAAAAAAAGCAAAAAAAAAAAACCACAACCCCTTTGTGTAAGTAATAGTTTGAGTAATAGTGTTTGCAGTAAAATATGAGGTAGCTATAGATCAATGTCCAAAATTCTTTCAACAGGGATTAATTTCTTTAGATAAGCATTGCCCCATCTCCATGAGAGCTTTTTGCAAAATTCAGCTAGGGACAAAACAAGCAGTGGTACAGGAGGTGAAACCTGTAGCTCTGAAGACAGAAGGCCCTGCTCTTCATTAGCTCTGTGGCTTTTAACAAGCCAGTGTCTCAATCTCTTTATCTCCAAAATGGGATTAGTAACCTCTAGTCTACATGTTTATTATCAGTATTAAATAAAATGGCAACCATAAACCTCCAGGCACTATCCCTGACATACAATAGATACTCAGTGAGTTTTGTCCCTTATTAATTTGGAGTCAGACAAACATGAGCTTGAATTTCAATCCTACAACTAAATGGTTAGATGACTATAGGGCAATATAGCATAGTAATTAATAGCTCAAGCACAATATTGAAGCCAAGTGGATTTAGGTTTAACACTACCATGTGCAAATTCTGTGACCTCAAGCAAGTTCCTAAACCTTTCTGGACCTAGTTGTCCCATTTTTAAATGAGAATAATGACCTGCTGCAATTCAGCTATTCTAAAATATACTTTTAAAATAATACCTCTGATATCAAAACACATCTTACAATTAATGGCATATCATAGTATATTGGCAGTGTTTTACTGTATTAGTGATACATGAATACATGAAGAATGCCAACAGTGTGCAATTAATATTGTCTTAGATACACTGAATTATAGCTTTACCTAACATGAAAGGTTGTGCACTTTAAATGAGATGGTAATTTAAAGGGTTAGTTTCTAATAAATACTTAGTAAAATAAACTATTACATAGCTTAACTTAATACTCTTCATCAGTTTTAAGCTTCTCATTTATATGAATTCAAACAGTAACACCAATATTGTAAGGTCCAGGGGGAAGCTAATCTAGGAGGAATTAAATCATCTAACACAGGACCTGCAAGGACCTCACCTCATTTGGGTGAGGCCACCACCTCTACCATCAATACCACCCCCATCTTTATGGCCCAGTGCCCATGTTACTGTTACTACCACTGGACTGACACTACTGGCAATGCTTCTATAATGATCTGATCTTGACGGACTCATGCCTTTGACAGCAAGACTCTCATTGGCTGACTTGGGTCATAGCTTGCTTCCTGATTGTGCTGAAGGATTGCTCATGTGAGCCAGCAGAGGGAAACAGATCATGAGAACCACTTCTGTGCCAGACCATATACATGATGATATAGGATCAATCTCCACCAGGGATATTTTTTGGAAAGGAGTTGGATAATGAACAATTAAAACACTAAAAGCAGCAACAGTCATATAAATTTCCACTAGATCCCTTCTTCTAAAATATGCCCTAAAATTAGGCCATTGATTTCATTTTCTCCTGAATGCTGGAAAGCTTTTTAAAAAGTAAGGAAAGATGTGTAAAGCATAGTGAAGCACCAATATGTCTTCTACAAACACAAAAGCCTGTCTCTGAAAAATGTACAGAAGGCCTGTATTTTAGGAGTTTAGGGTGCTGGGAGCTACAAAGTTGAGATTAGGAGGAAAATAGGAGGTATCAATTTTTATTTCCCAAACTTCCATAAGTCTTTCAATAGAAGACAGTACTTGGGAAAGGACTTGTTTGAGACTTTAAAATCATGGTTTTCTGTCTACTGAAGCCTTTCCATGCATAGAGAAGAGGAAATAGCATTCTGTAGTGATAAGAATATCAACTAGAAAACAAACACTTGACTTTAAATCCTAACTCAGCTTTATGGAGTATTACTCAGCCATTAAAAAGAATACATTTGAATCAGTTCTAATGAGATGGATGAAACTGGAACCTATTATACAGAGTGAAGTAAGCCAGAAAGAAAAACACCAATACAGTATACTAACGCATATATATGGAATTTAGAAAGATGGTAACAATAACCCTGTGTACGAGACAGCAAAAGAGACACTGATGTATAGATCAGTCTTATGGACTCTGTGGGAGGGGGAGAGGGTGGGGAAATTTGGGAGAATGGCATTGAAACATGTATAATATCATGTATGAAACGAGTCACCAGTCCAGGTTCGATGCACAATACTGGATGCTTGGGGCTGGTGCACTGGGACAACCCAAAGGGAGGGTATGGGGAGGGAGGAGGGAGGAGGGTTCAGGATGGGGAACACAGGTATACCTGTGGTGGATTCATTTTGATATTTGGCAAAACTAATACAATATTGTAAAGTTTAAAAATAAAATAAAATTTAAAAAAAAAAGGCAGAGGAACCAGAGATCAAATTGCCAACAGCTGTTGGATCATAGAAAAAGCAAGAGAATTACAGAAAAACACCCACTTCTTCTTCATTAACTATGCTAAACCTTTGACTGTATGGATCACAACAAACTACGGAAATTTCTTCAAGGGATGGAAATACCAGACCACCTTACTTGTCTCCTGAGAAACTTGTATGGAGGTCAAAAGAACTGAACATGGAACAATGGACTGGTTCCAAATTGGGAAAAGAGTATGTCAAGGCTGAATATAATAACCCTGCTTATTTAAGTTCTATTCAGAGTACATCATGAGAAATGCCTGGCTGGATGGACCACAAGCTAGAATTAAGATTTCCAGGAGAAATAAGAAATATCAACAACCTCAGATATACAAATGATACCATTTGGCATCTAATGACAGAAAGTGAAAAAGAGCTAAAGAGCTTCTTGATGAAAGTGAAAGAAGAGAGTGAAAAAGTTGGCTTAAAACTCATTCAAAAACCCAAGATTATGGCATCTGGTCCCATCACTGCATGGTAATAGATAGGGAAAAAGTAAAAATAGTGACAGACTTTACTTTCTTGGGCTCCAAAATCACTGCAGATGGTGACTGTAGCCATGAAATTAAAAGATGCTTGCTCCTTGGAAGAAAAGCTATGACCAACCTAGACAGCATATTAAAAAGCAGAGACATTATTTTGCCAACAAAGGTCCATCTAGTCAAAGCTATGATTTTTCCAATAGTCAGGTACGGATGTGAGAGTTGGACCATAAAGAAAGCTGAGCACCAAACAATTGATTCTTTTGAATTGTGGTGCTAGAGAATACTCTTGAGAGTCCCTTGGACAGCAAAGAAATCAAATAAGTCAGTCTTAAAAGAAATCAACCCTGACTATTCATTGGAAGGGCTGACGCTGAAGCTCCAATACTTTGGCCACTTGATGCGAAGAACGGACTCATTGAAAAAGGCCCTAATGCTGGGAAAGATTGAGGGCAAGAAGAGAAATGGGCAACAGAGGATGAGATGGGTTGGATAGCATCACCACTCAATGGACATGAATTTGAGCAAACTCTGGGAGATGGTGAAGAACTGGGAAGCCTGGTGTGTTATAGTCCGTGAGGTTGCAAACAGTTGGATATGACTCAGTGACTGAAAAACAACAGCTATAGGAACTTGGGCTAGACTTCTGTTCCTCTGATTCCTGATATGGTTAAGAGATGATACTAGTCACTTTGCAAGGATTTGACAGGATTGGTAAGAAAGCATTTTAAGTACCTAATGCATATAGTATGCCAACATTTCTTCCATGGACTGTAAATTGTGTAATTATATTTTCATTTTACACGTTTTGTATTTTTTAGTGACTGCTGGGATGCTAGAAAATTAGGCACTTTCCTAACAAATCTGAAGGACATTTTGAATCTCTTTTCCCCTTTTTTTTTGACTTTAACTCTTCTTTCTTACTTTTTCACTTACTTCTTACTTTTGATAAACTTGTGGTACCTTACTGTATTTTAAGGATGATGTCTTAAAACATCTCTACAATAGTCAATGCCTTATCATCACTATGACAGATCCAGAAATTTTCATATACATAATTAACCACTTAGAAAGGGGAAGTTGGACTGAGTGCTCTTGGTAGAACTATCTTTCTGTTGGGCACTGATTTAATCCACTGTTTTGAAGTTTTTGGAAACTGTACTGATATGATAATGTGGATTACCACACAATTACACTCAGAGACTGCAGCCAGTAATCTTGGTTGGGGATCCTTACTCTTTCTTCATGAATATCTAAGAGGACAAACTTTAGGAAACCCAAGAGAGATGTTCTTTCCTCCATCAGTGGAGCTTCACAGAGCGTTCCTCTCTTCTCTGATAAACTCCCATTCTGGGGTCTAATCTCCCGTCCTCAGAGGGCTTTGCAGGCTAGGCAACTGACTAGAGACTCTCAGCTTCCCTAGCAAGGGACTCTGTTTCAAATCTATCTATCTTCTGTTCTCTCTGTGCTCCTGTTTATTCATCCCACTGAATATGTAATTTTATTGTAAGCCAAATGTAAAATGTTTATAAATGAAATGTAAATAACCAGAATCTAAAAGACTTCATAGTTATTATTCCTGGTGTCATAAACTGTCCAGTCACTTCACAGGGTGCTGTTTTTCCCTGAGGAAAAAGGAACAATCACAGATATGAATATAAAGTTGAGGAAAAAAATAACTTTAAATAACTTTTAGGTAAAGTTACAAATCAACTTTAAATATTAAATATATTTAATATGTGGGAATAATCATATATTCTCTGGCCCTTGATTAATCTTACATCTGAGAAAACAACAAGTTTTCTAAATAATTCTCACTCATTTAAAAAAAAAAAAAAGGCAAAAAGAGTAGTAAAATAGAAAGGGAGGCAGTGCCCTAGTTTCCAGGCACTTCACACATGTTGTCTCATTTAAACTCTAAAGCAAGGTCCCCAAAGATGACATTTTTACAGATTGAGTAAATAGAGGCTCAGAGAGGTTAAGTGACATGTCCATGGTCACACAGTTGGTGAGTGGAAAGCTGAGCATTAAGCTCAGTTTGGAGAAGGCAATGGCAATCCACTCTAGTACTCTTGCCTGGAAAATCCCATGGACGGAGGAGCCTGGTGGGCTACAGTCCATGGGGTCGAGAGGAGTCGGACGCGACTGAATGACTTCACTTTCACTTTTCACTTTCATGCACTGGAGAGGGAAATGGCAACCCACTCCAGTACTCTTGCCTGGAGAATCCCAGGGATGGGAGCCTGGTGGGCCACTATCTATGGGGTCGTGCAGAGTCAGATACGACTGAAGCGACTTGGCAGCAGCAGTAGCAGCAGCAAGCTCAGTTTAGTCTCGCCTCAAAGTCCAAACTCCTCCCCTAGGATAGATTACTAAATAGTTTAATAAGCACCACATGAAATGCTGAGAGAGGCTCTAGATTTTCCCAAATCCCACGGCAAAGCAGAAAATAAATGAAAAGAAAAAAATGCAGACTTCCAGGCATCCCCTGCAAGCAGGAAATCATACTTTCCCATGAGCTGGGCTTGCCAAACAGCACTTGCAGGGGGCCTGCCTGCCAGGGCCTATTTGGGTTGTGTGTCCTCCAGGGCCCTCCCATCCCTCGTAAAGGCGTGATTCACTAAGGGTCCAGTCTTCAGCCCCTTTATGTACCATAGTTGGAATTCAGAATCACGGGAGGCATTTCTCAAACAAGAGGCTGCCAGAAGCTTCCAGCCCATGCATCTCTGATTTTGTCTTTGTGACTTTTTGCTGAGGTATTTCAATGGAACATAACCCTGGCCGGGCACATTGGTGAGTTATGTGCAGAACATCCTGCCCAGCACCACGGGTGAGTGCTTATGTGTATGCACAGCATTCACATTTCCAGCAACGCTCAGGAGCAGTTCAGTACCCATAAGGGTTCCTTGTAATGCTGAGGCTGTTGCAGGGGAGAGGCAAGAGGTGTGTCTCTCTCCAGCCCAGGCACTTTATATATGTTCCTTTGAAGCCTTGGAAACTGGAAAATGAATCACCTTTATGACTTGGGTTACTTGTGCCAGAGTGAGAGCCTTCCTGAAAGAGGCTTTTCTCACCCAGAGACGGCACCTATGCCCCCACCCCTCCACACATATATCCGCAGTCCCCCTGCAGATGGAGAAGCAAGGAAACAGGTCCCTAGCTTTGGAAACCTACCTTCTGAGTCAACTCCTCTTGATTCAGTTTATCTTTAGCAGCTTCTGAAGAGGGTGTTTTGACTAAGGGTCTCCAACAGCTCTGCTGGATTTTGAACCCCTGATAATGTAACAACCTCCGCCAATGATCCCTCTTACAGTGGGAAAGGACCACTTGAATCAAGCATCCACCATACATGCACCAGGCACTTGATTTAATTCCCACAACCCTTTGAGATAATAGCATAAGTATCTTTAGGCATAAGAAATCACAGTGGCTGAGGGGTCAAAACTGAAGTTAAGAATGGTCCCAAGGCATTTTCATTCACAATCCAGTATTCTTCCTGCTACAGCACACTAAGTTGACTCATTCACTTCCACACACTCAATCACTGTTTTATAAACTCATTCAATAAACATCATTTGAGTGTCCATTATACGCTACATATGGTGTGAAGCACCAAGATGCGGCAGTGAGCAAGACAGAGCAAGTTCTCACTGAGGATACGAAGTACTTGGGAGAGAAATATGGGGAACAAAGAAATAGAATTGTGTTGTGCAGAAACAGTGCAATTAAATGTGTGTAAACATACAGCAAGGACACACACTAGTCTTGGGGAGATGAGTGGAGTCAAAGAACAATGCTCTGAATAAATGATGCCTGAAAGATACCAAGCAAAGATGAGCAGTGTGGGCAAAGAATGAAAGAGAAAAAAGCTTCTACAGAGTTCCCCAGGCCTAAAGGGGTTTGTACTGTTCAAGAAATTAGAAGAAATTAACTTGGTGGGAGTGTCTCCTGATTGCTACAAGTCACAACTTTCCTGATAAATGTTAGCCAATAGTCTCCTCATCTAATGAGAAAAATGAAGATAGGGGTTCAGCCCAGAAGTCACTTCCCTCAAGAAGAATGTCCCTTTGTCAAGAGAGGCTTCTGTATAAATAGCACCCAAGACCAGGGAAAAGAGTAACTTCAGGCTCAATAAGCATATGACAATTCTCATTAAGTTACTAGGAAGGAAATGAGTATAAAGCTAAGCTCCTGACCCCCCACACCCATCCCATTTATCAGTGGTGCCCAACCTTGCTGGCACCAGGGACCTGTGTCATGGCATGAATGGGATGGGGTGGCCTGGTTGCCTACAGGGCACGGACAGGTACTGATCTGAAGCTCAGGGGTTGGGGACCCCTGGAATCTGTCACCAGCGTCTTCAGCCACTACATAGTTTTTGTCCTTAACTCCAGAATGGATGGCATTTAAAAGTCATTCTTCTATGTGCTGAGTATCATGCATCCTAATGGATATGCCCTCCTTACCCCAAAACCTGAAGTTAACTGTTTTCAGTGAATCCTTCTCTAGTCCTCTACTATGAAGTTATCTTCATCCTGTCTTTCCTGGATCCCAGGAAAAGATAATGCATCTGCCTTCACTTGTATTAATCCAAAACTCTATGCTAGAGGAGAACTGGTAGGAAGAAAATGAACATTTATTGGGCACCTACTATGTGACAACCACCTTTTAATTTCACCCCATATGGCAGGTGTAATAATCCCATTTTCAGATGAGAAAAATAAGGGCTTGAAAAGTACATGATTTGCTTATAATTACACAATAAAAGCAAGAGCAAAGACTTGAACCCATTTTGTTCTGAAGCTCACATGTGGCTTTAGGGCTCAGGATGTTTAAAGGCAATGACTATGAGTAACTGCCCAGCCTTGAAGTCTAGCTGCACGCGGAACTCACTATCCTTCCTAGAAATCTATCTTTAGGTAAATTATTAGCACCAGATCTGAAACCCAAGTATGTAAACGGGATCCAGTAATATTTTAGTGAACGATCCAGATAGAATGAACGTATATAATGAAAATGTGGTTGGAAAATTTGACTTTCAAGGCAATGAGAAATCTTAGGAGAAAGCATTTTATTTTCAACTATACAATACTCCAATAGATAACTCCATTCATAATTACTTTTAAAAGAGACCCACATGAGCATCACATGACAAAATTCCCTGGGGAGAGATTAATATATCTCCTTTGTATGCATACACTGTCATGGTGAATTAAAAGACAGTAGGTCTCAGACTTGATCAAGCTTGGCTTCTAATTCTGCCTATGCTATTTCCCAGATGAGTCATATGAACACATTGCTGAACTTTCCTGAGCTTCTGTTTGCTCTTTTATACATTGGTGATAAAAATAGCAAAATGAGGAGGAGTTACTTTTTAAAAAAGTAGCACATAGTAGGCTAGTAGGTATTCAACAAATGCTCATTTTGTCTTTCCCCTTCCAATAAACTCATCATGTATTTAATAGTCTATATTGACTTATGGTTTTACTGTGATAATACCCATAATTATAATAATACCTCCCATACCATGGTAGCATTTGTAAAGTGTTTTCAAGTTTGCTATCTTATTCAGTCATGACCTAGATATTGATAGCATTGCTTTAACCAAATTTTACAAATGAGGGAATCAAGTCTGGAATGGCAACATGACTTGAGGAGGGTCAAGAACAAGAGCTCTGGGACCCCACTGCTCATGGGAATACTAGGCCTTGCTCTATAACCTCAGGCAAATTACGTAATCACTCTGTGACTCAGTTTACTCATCTTTAAAACTGAGAATAATAATGGTACTTATTTAACAATGTTGGGAGAATAAGTTAATATAGTTATGTACATGCTTAGAACAATAAGTATTCAATTAATGTTATATATTATTTTTTGTTGCAAAAGAAGTTACCCCTTGAGTGTTTGAGAGAATGAAATAAGGCAATAAATAAATCCATACATATAAAGTATTTGCACTCATTTCTGACATACAGTAAGGGTTCAGCAAGTATTACCTGCTATTATCGTCCCATGTGACTCAAAAGGTAAGTGGAAAAAAATGGTTTTTGACTGAGTGTCCTTGGAAGTCAAAGCTACGATGGGTCAGGAGGGAAAGGCTTGAGGAAACAGCAGTGGGAGCCCTGTTATGTGCCAAGCAAAGTACAAACATCTTTTTAGCCTTGCTTACCCACTCCAGTGTTCTTGCCTGGAGAATCCAGGGGACGGAGGAGCCTGGTGGGTTTCCGTCTATGGGGTCGCACAGAGTCGGACACGACTGAAGTGACTTAGCAGCAGCAGCGCTCTATTGTCCCAACAATCTTATAAGACATAGAGTCATAACAGAGATTTTGGAAGTTCTGATACATTTTCCCTACAGTTTCTAATCCTCACACAGGAAAAAGATAGGTTGTTTTATTAACTTCCTGTAATAAAGATGTGTCCAGGGAGGCTGATGAATTACTGCCCCACCTGCCTCTCTTACTCAATGCTCTGCATTAACAGTCTGGTTCCCACCATCTGCCAGGTCTCCATCCCCACTCGCTACAACCACGACAGAAAAACGCAAGCTTCTTTTCTATGTAAATCAAGCTTTGACTCCCTGACTCCAGTGCATCTGGGAGACAAACCTCCTGCTCTTTCTAGGAGCCCTCACTCAGGGTGAACTCCAATCAGAAGCTGGAAACTGGGCCAGGTGGGAGCCTTGGAGTAAAAGGTGTTTTTGTCAGAGGGAATCCATTGAAGCCAGGATTTTGTTGCTTTTGACAGGGAGACTAATTAGCCTTTAACTCTTTAACCACAACGTCCTCTTGAAGTATGGAGAGGAAATTAACCACCGGCGCTCAGAGCCACATGGAAGAAATTAAAGCAATGTCCGCCTTCACTAATCTTCTTTCAAGGCAAAATAGTAAATATGCATTATATTTAACAATTGTGTTTCCCTGGAGCTAAGCATGGGTTTCAGTGAAAATAAATGCTCTGTAATGTGTCTCGGAATGCTACCCTGGAATTGCAAATAGAGTCTTTTGCCCTCAACCCCAGCAGAATGAACTGTATAATGACAAGGACCAGGATCAATAAATAGGGCCTGATTTGTTATCCAGGATTTATAATTCATCATTGCTTGCAAAACGGAAGCTTGATTAGGTGTGAAGATCACTTTCCTAGTTTGGCTCTTTTCCAGTCTTCAGTGCTGGCTTAGACAGAGGCCAGGGTTGTATAAGGCTCAGAAGAAATGGCATTGTCCTGGTGGTATCAGGGACCTATTGCACATTCCATGTTTGTATCATGGCAACCTTCATTTAGTTCATCATGTGTGTTTGTAATATATGTTCATCATAGTTTATTCATATACATCCATGGTACATAATTTATTCTTTTATATATAGTTTATTCATATTGGTAAATATATATTTGTCTAGGTAAACATGTATGTTTATATGAACATATGTTTATATCTGGTGTGTGTATATGTATATGTATATATATTCCTGGATGTGGGAAAGAGTTGTAGAAGTTAGTTTATTTATAGCCTCATGAAGTCACTGGTGAAGTCATTGTTTGCTAGAGCAAAAACGGGGACTCAGAGATACTCAGAGCTGAGGGGTTTTTCAAATGCAGTCCCCAAAGGCCTGGAGTTCTGTAAAGGAGCTACAGAAAGATACGCATTTAGATGCATTTGTATCTAAATTTGAAGCCTAGTCGTGGCACTCACTAACTTCATAACCCAGAGCAAGCTTTCTGCCTCTGTATAATGGGCATGATAAAAATTTTGTTATAAGGATGTCATGAGTCTTCCATGAGTTGATGCATGTAAAGTATGTACCACAGAGTTGGAATATGATAAGTGATCAATGAATATTAGTTCTTACTATGTACCTACAAGTCTGTTTCTCTATGACCATGATTAAATATCAGTATTCCTGGAAGATTATGCTTGAAATAAACTTCTCATTTTCTAAGAGATTTTTAAAAACTTACTAATCCTGTTTAATATACTGTAGTATATATGTAAGGAAGATTAAGCTCAGAAAGTGGAGGTGACACTGTCAAGGTCATTGAAAGACTGTGGTCTGTTGTTAAGAGGAAGATTCCAGGAAAGATTTGGGCTTGTTGGATTAACCAAAGCTCACTGGGACTGGTTAAGAGGTTATCGAATAAAGGAGACTTGAATTTAGTCTGTATACTGACACTAGCCTCCCCAGTCTCCACTCAGGTATGAAAGCGCACACACACACACACACACTCCCCACAAAGTCACATGCATACACATGAACAAACATGTACACATATACTCACTGATTCACATGCAGACACACATGTGATCTGGGTGCAGACCCTTGTGTTGGTTAGTCAGTTGTATCCGACTCTTTGCAACCCCATGGACTATATAGCTGCCAGGCTCCTCTGTCCTTGGAATTTTCCAGGCAAGAATACTGGAGTGCGTTAAAATTTTCTTCTCCAGGGAAATTTCCCAACTGGGGATAGAACAGGGGTGTCCTGCTTCACAGGCAGAGTCTTTACCATCGGAGCCATCAGGGAAGCCCTTGGTAAGCTGTTTATTTTCCCCTTCTGCCTTGTATTCTGTAAACTTTCAGGCATATCACTCATCAGATTGATCTTGTCATGCATGGTGGGACAACTCTACCAAACCAATCAGTGTGCCTAGCATGCCCACCTCCCTGATTCTCCCTACTACAATAAGCTGTTTACAAGTATTATTTCCTTTAATTCTGGTCTGGTAGAGAGTAGCCACATATGATTTTTCTATAGGCACGGAATCTCAAATTCATAAAAGTTAAACAAACTGCCCAAATCCATGGGGTCACAGAGTTGGATATGACTGAGTGACTAAGCACAACACAGCACATGCTGAGATTTAAAAACAGTTTTGTGTCACTTCAAAGACCATGCTTTATTCCAGAATTTTGTAAGTTGAGATCCCAATTCATTAATTGATCAAGGTTGCTCAGTTAAATGGGTTTCAACCAGCATCTACAATAATAAAAACAGAATGAAAGGAAAAAAAACAAAACACAAGGGTGCCTCACAGAGTATTATTTTGTAACACTTAAGTACATGTGCATGGGTTTGTGTGTTTAGAATAGGCATATAAAATAATTTTGAACTGTAAGTCTCAATTAGAAAAGGTTGAAAGTTAGCGCCTTATTAATCCATATTGCCAGGGACAGTCCGGTCATTCGGCGCCAAGCTTCCCAGGCACCCTCCAGGCAGAATAAAATGCTTCTGTATGTGTTCCCACAGCACACTGTACATTCCTATCTTATAGCCCTAACCAACGTGCACTTGGGTTTTCTCCCCAAAGCATGGCCACATGTATATGGAGGCTTTCCTGCTGTGTTTTTTCCTCTCCGCCTCTCCATGCCTCCTGGAGCACCTTGGGGAGATGGACACCGGATGAGTGTTTATTGCTTTGAATTTGATACAATTGAAAAGCTGAGCCATGTGTCAATAAAAGCTAAATGCTCCAGGTTCTCCATCTCCTAGATTTCTCTCTTTTATGACCTAGCTTGAGATCATTTCGTTCTTCTTTAGTACCTACAGCAATAACAGGCTGAGGAAAAAAATAAAGACAAAAGAGAAAAAGAGGAAGGTTTAGAATTAATCATTTGGGTAAGATGCCAAAAAACAGAGAAACAAAACTATTTACTAAGTATATGTTTTGATATAAAGGGGATACAAATGACTTTTATCCAAATGATCACAGGCCCACCAACTGTCTAAAGTTAATAATTAATAACTGAGTGTAATTGGTTATATTCAGAGGTTATATCCAAGGGATACACTTGAGATAATGTTAACAAGGAGAAAAAGAAAAAAAAATGAGAACTTTCCACTCCCATTTCCTGTGCTATCCTTTGGCCAAACACAGAAAGCCAGCCTAAACGCTGCCTCCTGAGGCGAGAGAGAGTTTGACTGCAACTTTCTGGTTGTTTATTGTTGTTTTATTAGTCTCCATTTTCACACGCTTCGGCAGAAGGGAAACGGAAACGCTGAGTACCCTGTGCACATTCTCATGAGAAGAAGCCACAACAAACGCTGATACAGCAGAAGTCCCTGGGGCCATATCTTCCCTCGCTCCATGTAGGAGGAACAAGCTTGATGACATCTTCTCAGATGAACAAGGAGTTTTTAATTTGGAATCAGCGTTGACCAACCAGGCTTTGGAAAATAAAGCATTTTATCACTTGGTTGAGGACATAATCCACAGGGCTGACATGGATTCATTGTACAGACTTTTCAGAGAGCATCACTTTATACAGTCTATTGTCTATTATTATTAATCACTGTATTGTCTCATTATCTACTGTTATTATTTACATGGCTCTGATTCTGTGAAAGGGTGTGAAAATGGTGAATAATAAACAGTAACAAGGTTAGGTCTTCGAGCCTTGTCAGAACTTAGAGGGTAACCCCTCAGGGCAGATGGATGGGGCTGGGGTAGACCTGTGACTCTGTAGAATATTTCACACTTTGTGAAATACAGCACTGCAAGTTTACAGAATTTAATCAAATAAAATTTGTGATTATACAGAAAGTATTTTCATTCAAATCTCAAATCCTTCATTATTTTAATCTATGGACTTGGCTTCTTTTTATAAGAGAAAAGTACTAGTTTGAATTAAATTTATGATGACCTTGGGAATATAATGATGTCAGAGCACATCCTTCCTTCCATCTCCCCATGCAATGAGTCACTACTTCCCAACCCAGGTTGACTCTTCCCCTTCTATCCTGATCACTAGGTTCTTAGTCCAGCCTCTATACTCTTTCAGATACTTTTCTCAGTTTCTCTAGACAAAGGATCATGAGGAGGAAATGGAAAAGTGTGTTCCTGGCCATTGAAAGCGGGATGGTTAACACTTAAATAAAATGCTAATTAATTTTACGCAGTATTTGAGGCTATTAAAAATATTAGAACCAGGAAAGTGGCCCATGATAAATCCAGACAGAAAAGTAAGATTCAGAATAGTTGTTTAGTATGGTCCTATTACTATAAAAATAAGTAGCCACCCACATACTTTATGTGTGTGTATATATGTGCTATTATGGAAGCTATGTATCTTTGTGTGTATGTAAGATTAAAGGGGGTATAAAGTTAGACCCCTAATTTCAACTAAACATACATATGTTTAGGAAAAAGTTTAGAAGTAATCCATATACATAATAATATCTATGTTAGAGTGGCAGAGTCTGGACGTTATTCTCTTTTTGTTTCAAACACAATCTTACTACTTTTATGATATACAGATGAATTATAGATAAAATATTGATATATAGATGAGAGAGATTTAAGTAAGGATTAACTGTACAACTATAGACATACTCTTAATGTGTCTAGGACTCAAATTTACCTTTTTGCCACATGAGGTTGTAGGCTAAAAGATCTCCATATTTTCATTCTCCTGGGATGATTCCTGATTCTGTGGATAATAGGAGTGTATTATAACTAATTCTCTGATTCTAGATTAATTTTATTTTTACTAAAAGACATTCCCTGTGTATCATGGGAGAAAAAAGTCATGGACATTCTTACTCACTGGATGCTGCATGGAATAGTTAAGGTATTTCAGAGAAACACTCAAGTTATAGTTAGCACACACACTAATAGTCTTTTTAAGAACTTGTGAGCTGATTGGGTTATACATGCCATATCTACAGAGAGACCCTAATTATAATTGGATTGCCTTTGTCATGGACTGTGGTAACAGCTCTAATAGACAGATTAGCATCAACATGTTAATAACTCTTGGGAGTTGATGGTAAAGCAATTAAGCCTTTGGAATAATCTTAGGAAGGATGGATCTCTCTATGTATTTCTCCTGTTTGAATGCTCTGAGACATATACAGCAAAATTTATCATGAAATGCAATGTCCTGTTTACACTTATGACTTCAGGCCCTAGTATTCAATGACATGAAAGTTATAATGAAATTTCTCAGTCCCTCGAACTTGTCAAACCTCTATGCTTCTGCATGCAGGAGCATACTCACTCAGCCCAGACTGCTTCCACATTCATTTTGCTGCTGATAAACTTTCACCCTTTAATAGAAACACTGTAAAGCTAACACATTTCTATGTATCCTTGCATGCTTAATGAAACATAGCCTTGTCTTCAGAGCACTTTCTGAGCTCCTCCTCCTCTCCATCCCTTCAAGTCCCTGCATTTTGTTAGTGAACCATCCTACTTTATCCTAGCATTTTGTTAGTGAACCACCATCATTATCCATTTCCTTCACTCTATTGGGAGCTTCATAAGGAAAGAGACCACATTTCCTTGTTTTCTCAATTCTATGTCAGTTCCCAACATATGCCAGGTACTCAAGAACACACTTTCAAAAAATATGCATTTTCATATAAAATGAGATTAAATGTCCTATATATTTACATGATATGCATTTAATTTATATATACATACAACCTCATAGAAAAAAGACAAGCAAAATAAAGCAACCACATATCACTGAAATATAGTAAATACATTAAGTATTTATTAGCTCAGTTCAATGCACAGTCCAAAGCTCACACTAGCTGACTTTTGCCCAACAGAAACAGAGGAGTTGAAATAAATGCCATATTTGGAATAATGTTCTGCTTATTTGGCTTTTGCAAGAATCCTCAAAACTGGCTAGATAATCATGGCATCTTAGAAATGTGTAATGATTTTCCCTACTCTCAAACTTCATCAATACACTGTGAAACAATTCTTAGGCACCATGATTTCCTCACAGTTTAATGGGCTTTGGGGGAGAAGGCTTTCATTATTAAGTCCTATTTTAACCTTCCCATCCAAGATTTAGACAAGGTGTACTGGTGCTCTTGCCTGGAGAATCCCAGGGACGGGGGGAGCCTGGTGGGCTGCCGTCTGTGGGGTCGCACAGAGTCGGACATGACTGAAGTGACTTAGCAGCAGCAGCAACTGGTGTCCACAACCTCCGCCATGTCCTGTGATGGAAGTCACTCCTCCCCACCAAGACCACATTGTTAGAGCTTTTCTCCCTGTTGTAGACCAAGTCATTCCCTCACCAGATAAAGGAGAGAGAAGCACTGCTGGATGTTAGATTCAGTCTCCAAATCATTAGCAAGACCAAAAAAACCAAACAAACAAACCTCGTGGAATTTTTGCCTTTACAGTTAACTCCTCCAAGTAATCATTCTAGGGTATTGGCGATTCAATTTGGGAGTAGAATTCTGTCTCTCAAGTGGAAGATAAAGTAAGATCCATTTCCAGACAGCAGACCTGAAATGAATACCCTGTAGATGGGAATGCTCTGTCCTCAACCAGGAGAGCAATGCAGAAGCTAAAATAAGATTTCCAACTTTCACATGCTTTGAGAGGGGGAAAAATTAACATTAAATGTGATTTAACTTTTTAAAAATATATGCAACATTGGAAGCATGAATGTGCGTATATTCTTAACTCTTTTTTGTCTGTGAACATTTTTATCATGATGCATATATTAAACTTTATCTTATTTCAACAGGGGCAACGTTTACAGTGTCATGATATTAAAAACAGTGACAAGCAAAGGGTAAATGGGAAATGAAGATAGGAAAAAATGAGAAAGGGTCCTAGAACCAGACATGTGACTCACATACAAACTATATATCAAGAGTTTCCCTGGTGGTTCAGATGGTAAAGAATTAACCTGCAATGCAGGAGACCCAGATTCAGTCCCTGGGTTGGAAAGATCTCCTGGAGAAGGGAATGTCTACCCACTCCAGCATTCTTACTTGGAGAATCCCGTGGACAGAGGAGACTGGAGGGGTACAGTCTAGAGGGTTGCAAAGAGTGGGACATGACTGAGTGGCTAACACTATATGCCACAGAATTTCAAATGTTTCAGGAGAACTAGTGTTTCTGGGTCTGAGTTTCCTAGCATGTAATATAAAGAGGCAAATGTGGTAAGTGTGAAAATGTTGATTCTTAGCAGATAAAAGTAAATCAATAGCCAGAAGAATCCAGCTATTCTAGATATAGAGATGAGAGAGAACTTTCTCTCACCTCCTAGAGGTGACTATGTACCTGACCAGGTTTATAATAACACCTTCATATTGTACACAGAAAAAGTCTGCCACTTCTTCCCCATCAGGACATGGAGAAAAGCAAAATACCAAAAGGCCATTTCTTCTAAGTACTTTGTTATGACACTGGACAGTACCCGGTGCTTGAAAAAAAATCTATACACTGCTAGAAGCACTGTTCTGTCTCATTTGGCAAATAAATAAATAAAACAAAAAGAAAAAAATTTAAAAATATCATGGGAAAAATATGCATTCTTTTACTCACCCATTAAATACTTATGAGCTACTTCTCTGTGGTTCAAATAATACACAAATAATTTTTAACTGATCTCACTTTTTCTCAAATTCAAATGTAAAGACTCAAGCAAGTTTGGAAACCTTTCACAATATCTGAGGCATATAAGGTAGAACAGACAACCCTCAAAACCTCTTCCACTTCAAACATTCTATGATGCTGGGTGATAAAATTACTGGCAAAAAACTGAGTACGTAGAATGAAGGAGTATACCTTGAGGGTGGGATTGAACAGGATTTCCTTGGACAGAATCATAGTTTTCACAGTATAGAAAGAAAAATGGCACAGTTCACCTTATTGCCTAGTATGTTGCACTGTTTTTAATCAATCTACTTTGCCAATTTATAGATTATTTTGCCTCAGAAACTAAAATTATGTCTAACATGATAGCCAGAGAAGAAGTCTAGGCCTTTTGGAGTCTGAAAGACCTGGATAGAGTTCTAGCCTTTTCATGTAATAACTATGTGATCTTGGCAATTTATTTAATCTCTGCACAATAGCAAGGTACCTCAATTGTTATGAAAGAAGCAACAATGAAAAGCACCTACAAAAGTTTAATAGGAGGGGGATTCTCATCAAATGTTTCTTTCCTTCCTTTAAAGGAGTTTTATTCTTATAAGTAGCTGATGTATATTTAAGCCTTCATTGTCTAAATATATTCTCTAAAGCTCCTTATAAGAATCTAGAGTTAATTTTAAAATTAAGAATACATATAAATGGAGGAAAATCTTATGCTTTTTCACAGCAAAGGCATTTGATTTTAGCTTCTGAAGCTGTAGTCCTTGTTAGTTCCTTGAACAGTTTCCTGAGTGAAAATATGCCACAGAGACATTTTGACCTGAGTGATATCACTTTCAACAGAACAAAGATGTTTATGTGCTGTATAGTATTTTAGCATTTGATGCTGGGAGCAAAGTTTAAGAGTTCTGAATATACATGAATATCCTAACTTCGTTTACCAACATCTCCTTTGAAAAGGTGAACTTGATATGTTTTTAAATTTCATGCCCTTGGGTTTTATTAAGATGGCTTACCTGAATGGAACACATTTAAATCTACTTTATGGAGTGCAACAGTTGGGCTTGTATTCTCCCTTTTCCCTTTCTTCATCCCCTCCTCTCTTTCCTCCTCCTCTTTTTCCTATTCCTCCTTCATGCACACACAAAATTTGCTGATGGAAAGCACTTTAAGGAAATTCTTGTTTAAAAAGAGATGACTTTTAGAAAGAAAAATGAGCCAAGAAAAAATTAAAATTTTAAGGAAAAAACCCTCATTAGAAATCAAAGACTTCTAAATAGGGCATCTTTTTACTAACAGTGATGAGACTAGGGAAATTATAAAAATTTAATAGTCATGACTGTCTTACTGTGATGAAACTTGTATACTGCTTATGTCAAGGAAAGCTATATAACTCTTTAGGTAAATAGCAGGGAAATGAATATGAAGAACTAAGAAGCCATTCATAATCTTTGACCTAATAATTATAAATCTAGCGATTGCTTTTTTTTTTTTTTTTTTTGGAGAATGCCAACTGTGTACCTAAACTTACGTTAGGTGCTACAAAGATGACTCAGGCAACACCTCTGTTTCAAAACACTCATATCAAAATGACTTTAAAGCCTGTTACAAGAGACAAAGAAGAATACTACATAATGATCAAGGGATCATCCAAGAAGAAGACATAACAATTGTAAATATAAATGCACTAAACTTAGGAGCACCTCAATATATAAAGCAAATGATAACAGTTATAAAGGGAGAAATCAACAGTAACAATAATAGTGAGGGACTTTAACACCCCGCTTACATCAATAGATAGATCCAGACGGAAAAAACCACTAAGCAAACGCAGGCCTTAAGTGACACAGACAGACTTAACTGTCCCAAGGATACAAGGATTCTTCAGTATACAGAAATCAATGTGATACGTCACAGTAACAAACTGAAGAATAAAAACCATATGATCATTTCAAGAAATGCAGAAAAAGCTTTCATCAAAATTCAACACCCATTTAATATAAAAACTCTCCAGAAAGTTGGCATAGGGGGAACATATCTCAACATAATAAAGATCAGATATGACAAACCATAACAAACGTCATTCTCAATGGTGAAAAACTGAAACCATTTCCTCTAAGATTAGGAGCAAGACAAGATGTCCACTCTCACCACTTATATTTAATATAGTTTTGGAAGTCCTAGTCAACAGCAATTAGAGATGAAAAATAAATAAAATAAATCTAAATCAGAAAAGAAGTAAAACTGTCACTGTTCACAGATGACATGATACTTAGAAAATCCTAAAGATTCTACCAGGAAACTATTAGAGCTCATCAATGAATTTGGTCAAATTACAGAGTATAGAATTAATACACAGAAGTCTCTTGCATACCTATATACTAACAAGGTATCAGAAAGAAATTAAGGAAAGAATCTCATTTCATTTTTGCACATATTTTTGTCGTAACTAAAAAATACTGTACGTTCTTCAAGAATTTAGTTTTCTAAAAATCACCTTCAAAATCCAGTTTTGAAATATAAGCCAAAGACAGCTTAGGAGCTTGTAGAGGGATAGACAGAAATACAAAACCCTGGGAAAATAATTTCTCTAGGTTTCTGATGGAGAAAATGGGAGTTTTTACATCTGCCCGAGTTTAAATGTATTTTTTTTTTACTTATTCATTTTGGCTGCACTGGGTCTTTGATGCTATGTGCAGGCTTTTTCCTAGTTGTGGTGCATGGGCTTCTCATTGCAGTGGCTTCTCTTGCTGTAGAGCATAGTCTCTAGGGTGTATAGGCTTCAGTAGGGTGCATGGGCTTAGTTGCTCCATGGCACGTGGAATCTTCCCAGATGAGGGATTGAACCCATGTCCTCTGCATTGGAAAGCAGATTCTTAACCACTGTACCCTCAGGGAAGTCCCTTAAATGTGTTTTATGGATACTAATCAAATTAAAAAAAAAAAAAAAAAAAGACTAGTGTTTTCAAGTCATTGGACACTAGAACAGGAAATCTAAAATTTTGCAAACATACTATAATCAGAGACAATATGCTGTCCTGATTATAGCTGTGTGTGTGTGTGTGTGTTAGTTGCTCAGCTGTGTCTGACAGTTTGCAACCCCATGGACTGTAGCCCTCCAGCCTCCTTTGTCCATGGAATTCTCCAGGCAAGAATACTGAAGTGGGTTGCCAGTCCCTTTTCCAGGGTATCTTCCCAACCCAGGGATTGAACATGGATCTCCTGCACTGCAGACAGATTCTTTACCATCTGAGCCAACTGGGAAGCCCCATCCCTTAGCTAAAGAGTCACAAATGTGACAAGTAGGAGGACGTGGAATGAATATGATTTCAATGGAGACACTGAAAAAGAATTAGCAGTATGCTTAATGAGGTATGTAATAACATGATAGAGAATTCTGGCAACATAAAATCTATAGATCCTCATAGGGGAAATGTCAAAGAAAGGGGAAAAAACCCGTAAATTGCTACTTCCGTGTATTGTAGTTTTATTGAAAATTATAAACTCGTTTTTCTTTCCTGCCATACAATGATTGCTTTAGGGAAAGAACTACATCTTTAAGTATCAGTTAATCTGCATCATTTAATGATGTTTTTGCACATAAAATTCTTCCATTAAATGTTTCTTAAAGAAAAAATAAGGAAGGAAGGAGGGAGGGAGGGGTGGAGAAAGGGAGGGAGAACATAAAAGGAGAAATATGAATGAAAAGAAAGGAGAGCGGAGTCAATGCTAATAGAAGTTGGGGGTCCTCAGGACCTGACAGGGTTTCAGCTTTGGGACCTTGTTGTGTCCAGTTCACGCCGAATGCAACTGGTCTCCTCAGGACCTGCTTGGAGGTAGTGCTGCTGAAGGAGAAAGTCATCCAGAGTACCCAAGACTACTGACAGTGGTGGCTACTGATAGACTCTTCCCACAGCGCTTCTTCATACCATGTGAACTCCTACAAGGACAATGAGCATCACTACTTCCCTTGAACTTGATCTGGAAAGAGAAGGTAAAGAAAAGGAAGTAGAGGAGCAAAAGATCAAAATTGGAGTCTTGTCTTTATCATTATTAGTACTTAATTTAAGATCAGCAGATTGAGGCATAAAGTGATTACATGACTTGATCATCACCTTAAAGAGATCAGGATCTGAATATTTGGAGTGGTAGCACTGAATCCAAGATCCTAGACTACCAATGAACTAACCCCAGGGAGTATCAAATAGTAAGAACTCACACAAAGGACACCACTTGAATACAAGATGTGGCATTGCCCAACCACCAGTAGCACCCTGTGCAGGACACTTCATCTAAACAACAAACAAAACAAAAATACAAACCCAATCATCAGCAGACAAGATTACCACCTCACTCAGCCTTGCCATCAGAGGAAAAACAAACAAACTAAAGGCTCACACAAATCTCACCCTATACAAAGCTTACACAAACCAGTGACCCAAATTTAGGAGGGCAGAAACCAAAAGGAACAAGGAATTCAACCTTGAAGCCTGGGAAAAGGAGACTTCAAACACAATAAGTTAAAACATAAAAAATAATGAAAAACAGAGAAGTACTACACAAATGAAGGAACACATTAGAAACACAGAAGTCCAAATAAATGAAGAGGAAATGGGCAAACAACTTGAAAAAGAATTCAGAATAATGATGGTAAAGATGATCAAAAACCTTGAAAACAAGATGCAGAAAATGCAAGAATCAATTAATAAAGACCTAGAAGAATTAAAGAACAAACATACAGAGACAAACAATACAATAACTGAAATTAAAATACTATGAAGTGAAGTTGCTCAGTCGTGTCCGACTCTCTGCAACCCCATGGGCTGAAGCCTACCAGGCTCCTCTGTTCATGGTATTTTCCAGGCAAGAGTACTGGAGTGGGTTGCCATTTCCTTCTCCAGGAGATCTTCCCAATCCAGGGATTGAACCCAGGTCTCCTGCATTATAGGCAGATGCTTTACCATCTGAGCCACCAGGGAAGCCCTTCTTCACTCTACAGAAGGAATCAATAGCAGAATAGCTGAAGCAGAAGAACAAATCAGTGAACTGGAAGATAAATGATGGAAATAACTTCTGAAAAGTAGAAAAAAGTAAAAAGAATGAAAAGAACTGAGGATAGACTCAAGACGTCTGGGACAATATCAAACACACTAACATTTGAGTTACTGGGGTCCCAGAAAAAGAAGAGAAAAAGAAAGGGTACGAGAAAAATTTTGAAGAGATTATAGTTGAAAATTTCCCCAAGATCACAATACTGGATGCTTGGGGCTAGTGCACTGGGACGACCCAGAGGGATGGTATGGGGAGGGAGGAGGGAGGAGGGTTCAGGATGGGGAACACATATATACCTGTGGTGGATTCATTTTGATATTTGGCAAAACTAATACAATTATGTAAAGTTTAAAAATAAAATAAAATTAATTAAAAAAAAAGAAAAAGGAAATAGTCAATCAAGGCCAAGAGATGCAGACAGTCCCATACAGGATAAAGTGAAAGTGAAAGTTGCTTAATCCTGTCCAACTTTTTGCGACCCCATGGACTATACAGTCCATGGACTTCTCCAGGCCAGAATACTGGAGTGGGTAGCTTTTCCCTTCTCCAGGGGATCTTCCTGACCCAGGAATCATATGAGGGTCTCTCACATTGCAGGTGGATTCTTTACCAGCTGAGCCACAAGGGAAACCCAAGAAGAAACATGCCAAGACACATACTAATCAAACTAATAAGAACTAGACACAAAGAAAGAATATTAAAAGCAGCAAGTGAGAAGCAACAAGTAACATACAAGGGAAACCCCATATGTTTAATACCTGATCTTTCAGCAAAACTCTGCAGGCCAGAAGGGAATGGCAGGATATATTTAAAGTACTAAAAGGGAAAAATCTACAACCAAAATTATTGTACCCAGCAAGGATATCATTAAAAATTGATGGAGAAATCAAAAGCTTTTCAGACAAGCAAAAGTTAAGAGAATTCAGTACCACCAAACTAGCTATACAACAAATGTTAAAGGAACTTAGTCAAGAAATACAAGAGAAGAAAAAGATCTACAAAATCAACCCCAGACAATTAAAACAATGGCAATAGGAACATATATATCAATAATTACTTTAAATGTAAGTGGATTAAATGCTCCAACCAAAAGAACAGACTGGCTGAATGGATACAAAAACAAGACCCATATATATGCTGTCTACAAGAAACCCATTTCAGACCTAAAGACATATATAGACTGAAACTGAGGATGAAAAAACATATTCCATGCAAATGGAAAGGAAAAGAAAGCTGAAGTAGCAATCCTCATATCTGACCAAAAATACCTTAATATAAAGAAGATTACAAGAGATAAGGAAGGACACTACATAATGATCAAGGGATCAGTCCACAAGAAAGACATAACAGTTGTAAATATCTATGCACCAACATAGGGGCACCTTGATACATAAGACAAACACTAACAGAGATACAAGGAGAAATTGACAGTAACACAATAAGTGTAAGAGACTTTAACATGCCACTCACACCAATGGACAGATCATCAAAACAGAAAATTAATAAGGAAACACAAGTCTTACATGATACATTAGATGAGATGGATCTCATTGATATCTTCAGGAAATTCCATCCAAATGCAGAAGAATACACCTTCTTCTCAAGTGTACCTGGAACATTCTCCAGGATAGACCACATCCTGGGTCACAAACCAAACCTCAGTAAATTTAAGATAATTGAAATTGTATCAAGCATCTTCTCTGACCACAATGCTGTAAGACTAGATATCAATTACAAGGAAAAAAGTGTAAAAAACACAAACACATGGAAATTAAGAAATATGTTTCTAAATAACATATTACTGAAGAAATCAAAAGGGAAATCAAAGAATATCTAGAAACAAATGACAATGAAAATACAACAACTTGAAATGTATGGGATGTAGCAAAAGCAGTTCTAACAGGGAAGTTTATAGCAATACAATCCTACCTTAAAAAAAAAAAAACAAGAAAAATATAAAATAGAATACCCAACTTTACATCTAAAATGACTAGAAAAATAAGAACAAAAACCCCAAAATTAGTAGGAGAAATGAAATCATAAAGATCTGAGCAGAAGTAAGTGAAAAAGAAATGAAAAAAAAAAAAAAAAACAATAGTAAAGATTAATAAAACTAAAAGCTGGTTCTTTGAGAAGATAAACAAAATTTATAAAACTTTAGCCAGACTCATCAAGAAAAAAAGAGAGAGGAATCAAATCAACAAACTTAGAAATGAAAAAGGAGAGGTTACAAAAGACAATGTAGAAATACAAAGGATTATAAGACTATTATGAACAACTGCATGTCCTGGAAGAAATGGACAGATTCTTAGAAAAGTTCAATTCTTCCAAGACTGAACCAGGAAGAAATAGAAATTACTAACAACCCAATTGCAAGCACTGAAATTGAAGCTGTGATTTAAAAATCTCCCCAAAAACAAAAGCCCAGGACCAGATGGTTTCACCAGAGAATTCTATCAAACATTTAGAGAAGAGCTAATGCCTATCCTTCTAAAACTCTTTCCAAAAATTGCAGAGGAAGGAACACTTCCAAACTCATTCTATGAGGTCACCATCACCCTGATACCAAAACCAGATAAAGATAACACACAAAAAGAAAACTATAGGCCAATATCACTGATGAACATTGATGCAAAAATCCTCAACAAAATTTTAGCAACTAGAATTCAGCAACACATCAAAAAGCTCATACACCATGATCAAGTTGGATTTATTCCAGGGATGCAAGGATTCTTCAGTATATGCAAATCAATCAATGTGATACACAATATTAATAAATTGAAACATAAAAGCCATATGATAATCTGAACAGATGCAGAAAAAGCCTTTGATAAAATTCAGCACCCATTTATGATTAAAACTCTTCAAAAAATGGGCATAGAAGGAACCTACCTCAACATCGTAAAGGCCACATATGATAAGCCTATAGCAAACATTATTCTCAATGGTGAAAAAACATTTCCCCTAAGATCAGGAATAAGACAAGGGTGTTCTTGCCTGGAGAATCCCAGGGACGGGGGAGCCTGGTGGGCTGCCATCTATGGGGTCGCACAAAGTCGGACACAACTGAAGCGACTTAGGAGCAGCAGCAGTCCACTTTCACCACTATTATTCAACATAGTTCTGGAAGTCCTAGCTACAGCAATCAGGGAAGAAAAAGAAATAAAAGGCATCTAGATCAGAAAAGAAGAAGATTTCACTTGTTTGCAGATGACATGATACTGTACATATAAAACTCTAAATGTAGTATCAGAAAATTACTAGAGCTAATCAGTGAATTTAGCAAAGTTGCAGGATACAAAATCAACACACAGAAATCACTTGCATTTGTATATACTAACAATGAAAAATCAGAAAGACTAATTAAGGAATCAATCCCATTCACCATTGCAACAAAAAATAAATAAATATCTAGGAATAAACTTACCTAAGGAGACAAAAGAACTGTACACAGAAAATTATAAGACACTGATTAAAGAAATCAAAGACTACATAAACAGATGGAGAGATATTCCACATTCCTGGGTAGGAAGAATCAATATTGTGAAAATAACTATACTACCAAATGCAATCTATAGATTCAGTGCAATCCCTATCAAATTACCAATGACATTTTGCACAAGACTAGAATAAAAAATTTCACCATTCATATGGAGACACAAAAGACCCTGAATAGCCAAAGCAGTCTTGAGTAAGAAGAATGGAGCTGGAAGAATCAACCTTCCTGACTTCAGGTTATACTACAAAGCTGCAGTCATCAAGACAGTTTGGTACTGGCACAAAAACAGAAATACAAACCAATGGAACAAGATAGAAAACCCAGAAACAAACCCATGCACCTATGGGTGCCTTATTTTTGACAAAGGAGGCAAGAATATTCAATGGGGCAAAGACAGCCTCTTCAATAAATGGTGCTGGGGAAACTGGACAGCTGCATGTAAAAGAATGAAATTAGAACACTTCCTAACACCATACACAAAGATAAACTCAAAATGGATTAAAGACCTAAATGTAAATGTAAGACCAGAGACTATAAAACTCTTAGAGAAAAACATGAAACACTAGATGACATAAATCAAAGCAAGATCCTCTATGACTCACCTCCTAGAGTAACAGAAATAAAAACAAAAGGAAACAAGTGGGACCTGATTAAACTTAAAAGGTTTTGCACAGCAAAGGAAACACTAAGCAAGGTGAAAAGACAAACCTCAGAATGGGAGAAATTAATAGCAAATGGAAACAACTGACAAAGATTAATTTCCAGAATATACAAGCAGCTCATACAACTCAATACCAGAGAAACAAACAACCCAATCAAAAGGTGGGAAAAAGACCTAAACAGACATTTCTCCAAAGAGGATTTATAGATGTCCAACAAACACATGAAAAGATGCTCAACATCACTCATTATTAGAGAAATGCAAATCAAAACTACAGTGAGATATCACCTCACACCTATCAGAATGGCCATCATCAAAAAGTCTACAAACAATAAATGCTGGAGAGGGTGTGGAGAAAAGGGAATGCTCTTGCACTGTTGATTGGAATGTAAACTGATAGAGACACTATGGAAGATGGTATGAAGTTTCCTTAAAAACCTAGGAATGAAACCACCATATTTCCCAATAATGCCCACTCCCAGGCATATACCCTGAGGACACCAAAATTGAAAAAGACATATGTATCCCATTGTTCATTGCAGCACTATTTCCAATAGCTAGAACATGGAAGCAACCTAGATGTCCACTGACAGATGAATGGATAAAGAAATTGTGGTACATACACAGAATGGGATATTCAGTTCAGTTCAGTTCAGTCGCCCAGTCTTGTCCGACTCTTTGTGACCCCATGAAGCACAGCACGCCAGGCCTCCCTGTCCATCACCAACTCCCGGAGTTTACCCAAACTCATGTCCATCGAGTCGGTGATGCCATCCAGCCATCTCATCCTCTGTCGTCCCCTTCTCCTCCTGCCCCCAATCTCTCCCAGCATCAGGGTCTTTTCCAATGAGTCAACTCTTCGCATGAGGTGGCCAAAGTACTGGAGTTTCAGCTTTAGCATCATTCCTTCCAAAGAACTCAGCCATAAAAAGGAATGCCTTTGAGTCAGTTCTAATGAGGTGGATGAACCTAGACCCTATTATACATAGTAAAGTAAGTCAGAAAGAGAAAGATAAATATTGTATTCTAATGCATATATATGGAATCCAGAAAAATGTTACTGAAGAATTTACTTACAGGGCAGCAATGGAGAAACAGAAGTGGAGAATAGACTTGTAGACATGGGGAGAGAGAAGAGGGTGAGATGTATGGAGAGAGTAACATGGAAACTTACATTACCATATGTAAAATAGACAGCCAACTGGGGAATTTGCTGTATGACTCAGGAAACTCAAGCAGGGGCTCTGTATCAACTTAGAGGGGTGGGATGGGGAGGGAAATGGGAGAGAAGTTCAAAAGGGAGGGGATATATGTATACCTATAGCTATTCATGTTGAGGTTTGACAGAAAACAAAATTCTGTAAAGCAATTATCCTTCAATTAAAAAATAAATTTTTAAAAAAAGAAGAGAGAGGAGAGGAGGGGGAAAGAAGGAGGATGAATGGAAGGATTAAGAAATATAGCCAAAAGAGCTATTTTTATTTTGGATTTGATGTACACACATAAAAAAAAAAAGCGGCATCAGGTTGTGGTGCAGCAGGAGAAGGAAAATGAAATAGTATTTCTGGCCACAGACACAGCAGATGGCTCCAGGATGGGTGGTCAATATTATACTATAGGGAAAACTTCGAAGATCATTGACCTAAATCCCCCTCATTCCTGAACTACAGATCAGGGATGTTCACGAAATTGTTTCTTTTCAAAGTGTAAGAAGATATAGAAGTAAGAGGGCTTATGATTGAAACAAATTTTCAGAGTATAAAATGGCTGTTTCCTTATAACCAGGAAACTAGTCTGAACACCTCTTCTCTGCACCCCGTGGAAAGATTACACCTTTCCTTTCCAAACGTCTTACTTTATAACGTATTGTAAATTATCCACTCAACTCAAATCCTTTTGTATGTGGCTCAAAAATTACTTCTGTCGTCTAGCGATGACCTCCTCCAATTCCTAAACAGCAAAAAACCCTCCTGGCTTCTCCTGCAGCCTGCAACCACTTCCTCAACTCATTATCTCAAAAAGACCTTCTGCTGCTGCTCCTTGTAGAGGAAGGCTCTGCCTGAGATGCCTGACCTCTGATTCCCTTTTCCCTTACATAACCCACAAACTTTTCATTCATCAGCACTGTATTCAATCTGCAATTTTTCTGAAAAGACTTCCTTAATTCTCTAGCAAAGTACCCCTTCCTCTTCAGAGTATCATCAGAGCTTTGCTTAATTGACGTGCTTTTGAATAAACAAGTGGAAAATGAGTGCATCAAAAAATAAAAGGAAGGAAGACTATCTTTTGTGAAATCAGACTGTGGCCATTTTTTTTAACAGTGAAAAACATCTTCATTAGAAGTTTGAATAAGAATATAAACATAGCAAACCCAAGTTACAATATTACATATTTTTGATTTGGGATGTATAAGAACTGAAATATGAAAGAAACTTCGGATGTAGCTCACTCTCAGCAATACATGAACCTGAAAACATCCACCTTATAAATTCTGATCCCACGTAGACCTCTCGAAGTCCTCGCTTGCCATTATGCTAATTCTCTTTCTGCACTTGCTCACCAAAACGTAGTACTTTAAAAAATTTTGACAACTCATAATTTTGTAGAAGGAAGGAGGGACATCTTTGCTCCATGGCTGTACAACTTTCTCATTTTTAGATGTTCAGATACTCATTAGACCTGGACTTTGGATCTCATGACCTGGGTTTGAGTCATGGCTTCATTGTTACTTGGGTGTCCTTGGGTAGATAATCTTACCCCTCTACAACCTTAGTGTCCTCTCCTTTAAAATAGGGAAAATAATAGTGTCTGAAAAACAGTTTATTTCTCTCCTCCTTTCTATCTTTTTTAATTTCCAAGAGCTGTAGGCCAGGCATTGTGCTCAGCGCTTTCCATGTAGAAACTCGTTGATCCTGGCCGATAGTGCTGTAAGTTTAGGGTCAGAAAATGCATGGGAAGTGCTTTGCATGATCCCTAACACACAAAGAACACTCTTTGTATGCTGGTCATTGTAAATTTTCACTGATTCTTTTTAATTTAGACTAGAAGACAGTGCAGAGAAGGCAATGGCACCCCACTCCAGTATTCTTGCCTGGAAAATTCCATGGACGGAGGAGTCTGGTAGGCTGCAGTCCATGGCGTCTCGAAGAGTCGGACACGACTGAGCAACTTCACTTTCACTTTTCACTTTCATGCATTGGAGAAGGAAATAGCAACCCACTCCAGTGTTCTTGCCTGGAGAATCCTAGGGACGGGGGAGCCTGGTGGGCTGCCGTCTATGGGGTCGCACAGAGTCGGACACGACTGAAGCGACTTAGCAGCAGCAGAAGACAGTGATAAGACAAAGTTTCTCTAGTCGCATCCTCATTTCAAGGATGGAAATGGGGCAGAAGGACAAACGATGACAAAAGATAGGTAATAGGCTGAGCTCTTTAACCTCTGAGTTTAGTCGAGCTCCCTTTACCAATATATACTTTTTTGTCCTGAAGCTGTAAGGATATGGGACTGCCTGGGAAAACTTTTCCCCAGTAAATGTGTATGTGGCCAGAATAAAGAGCACTCAGAATGAGGGGACCTTTTACTATTGTTTTTTGGAAGTATGAACTTGGGTAATTCACTACTTTAGGTAAATCTTGTCTCCTCTTTGGCCTACCATAATGTACATTCTGAACTACTCAGAACTATTAATAATGTATATACATTTCAAAACTCAAATTCAGTCTTTAAGGATAGGGGAATGCCACATCAAAAAAACTTGTTACGGATTTTTAGGAAATTCCTGTTTTGTTATTTGTAAACCTCAAATATTCTCTTGTTATTTTTTACTTCTTGTTTCCAATTCCACATAATTTTTCAGAGGATACGGAAATCAAGAGCTTCTAGTCTTAAGACTTTGTTTTTATCGACTGTTTCTCATTCCTACTCCTGGGTTATTTTACATCAGGATAAATTTTATATTACAAATAGGTATTATGACAATCTCTCAATAAAACCAACAACCTGTATCAGAGTCAGGTTTATCACCTACTACAACAGAAGCACCTCGAACTAGTAGGTGAATCTTGCCACTTGCTATGTTCTGGGACAATGACTTTCACCAAGTAGAAATGTCATACCTGCTTGTATAAACTGCACAGTCCCCATAATCCATGAATCATGCTATTGCTGCACTACTTCTAGGGCAAATAACTTGGGAAAGAGCATGTGTTTTGAAAATTGTTAAAAAGGAAACTGTTGACATAAATATGTATAGGAGAAGATCAACATATGGAAATTGTCATGGTGAGTTTTCCTCCAGAGTAAATGAAAAGGAATGTCAAACCACAAAGAATCCTTTCCCAGAGCTTCTGAGAGTGAGAGCAGAAATTTTTAAAAGGTATGGAATCATACCCAGAAATAGATCATAAAAAGGTACAGCATCCAATTCTTTTCAAAATGTTTTTGGAAATGCTTTGGGAACTTCAGCTTTTTCTCTGAGAAATAAAATATGACTTCAGCCTCCCTCAAGGTGAGGTTATTCTCTGGGCCATTCCCATTTAATTACTGTTTAAAAATAAACAGCATCCACACCTATTAGACCCCTCTCACCTTTCAGGGTCCAGGCACTGGCCTTTCTCCCCTAAAGCTTGCTCTGCCAATCCCTGCTTCATTTGACCTCATGCTTTTTTAAAGCCTAAAGTACTAGATGTGTGTAACACAAAAATTTACATTTACTTCCAACAAGGTCTTGAATTATGCTTGAATCATATTCTTCCATCAGATCCATAAAGGCAGAGTTAAAATCCTGCTTTCTAACTGTTCAGCTCACTCTTGGGCTCTCTGTAGAGGCTTAAGAAACATGGATATCTTCCACTTCTCAAAAGTTTACTTTTATCAAGACATATATCAATACCTATTTTGGCTAATCAAAATGCATTTGAAGAAGATTTTGCTTCTAAGAAAAAAAGGTGAAAAGTAAAAATGGTGGTCAGCATTTGTTGTGCAGCAGTTGTCATAGAGGTATGTACCCCAATCAGGGAGAGTGGCACCGCCAAGCTCTTTTCCTCAGGACTGACACCAGCATCTTAGCACCAAGTCGCCGTAACTCTGAATAGTGTTTGTGAGCATCTGTGCTTTAGCTCGATTTATTTTGTGCATCTGTTAGCAAGATGTGTCCTAAGGTAATTGCTCCTGTGCTTTAAGCATTTCAGCTTACAAAAGGTTTCACAGGAATGGACTACTTTCAGACTGGGGAGGGAGGGGCCCCTGTATTGGCAATAATGGGCTTAACAATTTGGATGATTTAACCATAAACCTGCCATAAACCTACCAAGGTTGATCTGACAACTGGATTACCCAATGTGCATACATGGAAATTTCACCCAGTAGAAGTTATTTCCATTGTATCAGAGATAATGCCCTCATGAACCAATGGAAATAACCACCAGGAAAGTCTTTCATGCTCCTCCTCGTAGGAGGACAAATCCTGCCCTTTTCTGGATGATAAGAATCCCTCCGCTTGCCTCCCTGATGCCCCAGCAAATACAGGTTACTCAAGGTGGAGAGGAATGAGTAGTAACAGCTATTCTACTCTGCCTTGTGAGTCCTGATCTAGACTGGTTCTTCCTTCTAGCTCCTAGGGGACTTCAATCTATGAAAACAAAAATTCTCCTTTTTTAAAAAAAAAAGTTAATTCATCTATTTTAATTGGAGGGTAATTACTTTACAATATTGTAGTGGTTTTTGCCATACATTGACATGAATCAGCCATGGGAGAAGGCGATGGCACCCTATTCCTGTACTCTTGCCTGGAAAATCCTATGGACGGAGGAGCCTGGTGGGCTGCAGTCCACGGGGTCGTGAAGAGTCGGACATGACTGAGCGACTTCACTTTCACTTTTCACTTTCATACATTGGAGAAGGAAATGGCAACCCACTCCAGTGTTCTTGCCTGGAGAATCCCAGGGACGGGGGAGCCTGGTGGGCTGCCGTCTATGGGGTCACACAGAGTCGGACATGACTGAAGCGACTTAGCAGCAGCAGCAGCAGTACCTTTTCAACAGTAGATGGGAAATTGGTTCATAGTACAAATTTTGGAAATGCAAAAGCATATGATAGTTTGTTTCTTGAATCAATGTCTAGTCTTCTTTGCCTTTCTCTTCATTGTTCTAAACCAATGGTATTAGACTTTACATTCCTGATTTATCCAGAGCCCAGTGCCTGGCATGATACTAAGCAAAAGAGGAAACAGATAAAATCAGAGACACCTATGAACTCAGGAACGTATTGAAGGTGACTAGTGTTGGGAATTCAAGTCGGAAAAACCAGAAGTAGTGCATAAGTTTAGATTCTATTTACTGCCCTCGTTATTAGTGCTTTGGGGGAGTCAGAGAGAAACATCCAATGAATGGCTTGAAAGAGGAGGTGAAATCTGAGCTAGATTTGGGAAAATGAGAAGAACTTTGATAAATGAGGATAGGGTGGAAGGAGGTTCCCAGGCAGAGAGGAAACCTGAGCAAAGGTGAAGAGGCAGAAAGTCAGTAGGATTTTCAGGGAAATTCAAGCAATAAAGTGTGGCTAGATCATAGATCTTGGTAATTGGTTGGGGTGTATTTCAGACTGGGGAAGGAGAAATAGAGCATCCTAAAATGGTTATATGCCATCTCATAGGATATAAAAATTATCTTTTTTAAAAGTAGAAACTTGATTTGGTGAGAGTTGAGCCTTTGGGATAGCAGAAAACTGAACCTTTAGAGTGAGATTTCTCAACAGCAGCATTACTAATATTTGGGGCCAGATAGTTACTTTTCTGTAAGGTTCTTCCTATGCCTTGTATAATATCTTGCAGCACCTCTAGCTGATATCTGCTAGATTCCAGCAACACCTCCTTCCCTACTTGTGACAACCAAATATATTAATATCTCTAGATATAATGGATTGTCCCCTAGAGGGCAAAATTACCCGTAGTTGGGAGTGCTTGCCTTAGAGTCTATTTTTACTCTTCATCATCATATCTCACCTCAAATCTAGCATTGGTAAGCCATCTATTTGTCCAGCAAAATAAGGGAGTTGGATGAAAAATCACTAGGTAGTCACAACCTCCAAAGTATTATTCTTCTGTCATGTCACTGAGACAAAAATGAGCTACTGTATTCAGTCAGGGCCTGCCTGGATCAAGTTCTGGTCCTGCTAGGCAGTGTTGAACAGTAGACAGAGAAAGGGTTTTGGAGCTAGTCACCACTGTTGATCACAGGCCCCCTCATTTACTGGCTGTGTTGTGATGCAGAGAAAGGCTTTTTCAGCTGTAAGATAAACAATGAGTAATATCATCACTTCCTAGGAGAAGCGAAGCAAAGATGAAGTATATAAAGCGCCAGCTCAGGCCCTGGCACTTACAAGTGGCACCAAAAAGACATACACCTTTCCTTCCAAAGTACCTGGAAGTTGACTGGATCCTGAAAGGTGAGGTCTCCACTGCAGCCCTGGGTAGTCTCTCCCTGTAAGGACAAATCCTCTGCAGGTTTTCCATGCCCTATGCTAGGGGTGGACAGACTATAGCTCATGGGTGAAACTTGGCTTGCTGTGTGTTTTCCTACGGCCCATGTTACAAACGGTTATTATATTTTGATCCCTTTCTTTTTTGGCTTGTGATCTAAAGATTTTTTGATGTGGACTATTCTTAAAGTCTTTATTGAATTTGGTACAGTATTGCTTCTATTTTATGTTCTGGTTTTTTTGTCTGTGAGACATGTCACATCTCAGCTCTCAGACTAGGGATTGAACCTGCATGCCCTGCATTTGAAGGCCAAGTCTTAATCACTAGACTATCAGGGAAGTCCCCTACATTTTGAGTAGTTCGGAAAAAAAAAAAAGGAATGCACTTCATGATATATGAAAAGTATTCATATTACAATCTCCATAAATAAAAATTTTACAGAAACACAACCATGATTGTGCTCTCACTTGCTGTCTCTATGGGGAATTCTGTGCTACAACGGCAAAGCTGAGTAGTTGCAACAGAGACCATAGGCCTATAGGATGGAAACTTTTTACTATCTGTCTCTTTACAGAATAAACTTGCAAACTACTGCCCTTTACCAATCCTTGAACCCTCTTTCCTCTCTTCTCAGAGCCTTCATACTACATTTTGGTAGCTACACAACTCCACTTCTCTCAACCTCTGTTATTACCCCAAGCACCAGAGTTAATGTTACCCAGGCCTAACTCACATCCAAGCTTTTTCCCTAGCTTTCTTATGGTTAAATTGACAAAAATTGTATTTATTTAAGGTATATAATGTGATGTTTTCATATATCTATATATAATGAAATGATTATCACAATAAAGCTAATAAACATAAGCATCATCTCATAGTTATTACTTTTTGTATGTGTGGTGAGATCACATAAGATTCACTCTTTTGTCACATTTGAAGTATAAAATACAGTATCATTTTTTAGTCACCATGCCATACCTTAGATTTCCAGAACTTACCAACTTTTCTGGATCCTGTGACCAAAATCTCATTTCCTCCGTCTATTAGCCTCATCTAACTACCCTTTCACTCTGATTCTGAGTATGGCTATCTTAGATTCCACATATGAGATATGCAAAATTTGTCTTTCTGTGTCTGGTTTATTTCACTTAGCATAATATCTGCCAGGTTCAGCCATGTGGTTGTAAGTGACAGAGCTTCTTATTTAAGGCTGAGTAATATTCCATTATATTACAGGATATAGATTATATATATGTGTATGTATATCTTCCAGACATGGCAGCAGTCTTTGCTCCCAGGACTAGGGAGGAGGAGGTTACCTGTTATGGGGGAATTGACATCAGTGTGGCTCATCAGTTACCAGGGAAACCAGCAGAAGGGCTCACCCCTCACCACCTCTTTGATCAGCTAGCAGGTGGAGATGTTCTGATATAAATGTTAGAACAGTCACTAGCTGGGGTGGGGGCACATATATAGGAAGGTCAGTCATGAGAGTAGGGTGTAGGTAAAGCAGGACTGGTCTGACAGGGGATGTCCAGAGAGCAAAAGAACAGCCATCTTGGGTGGCCTGATCATATACTTCACCTCTACATACCCCACATGACCTTTACAATCTTGGTCTGCCCCTCTCCCATGATATCCCTGGGGTCAGGTACACGGAGGCAACCAGATACCACAAACAATACAGACACCAGCAGCCGAAAAGTATCAAGAGTGAGTAAGATACTTATTATGCTAAGTACAGTCATTCACCAGGATGTGGACAAATTTTGAAGCTTTCTGAGAATTCATATGTGTGTGTGATTTCTTTTAAGCCAATTAAACAGAGCTCACCCACAAACCAATCTTGGCAATGCCATTTGCAGGCAGAAACACTTCATATTTATAAGATACACATCAGTTCACTTGCTCAGTCGTGTCCGACTCTTTGCAACCCCATGGACTGCAGCACACCAGGCCTCCCTGTCCAACACCAGCTCCCGGAGTTTACCCAAACTCATGTCCATTAAGTCAGTGATACCATCCAACCATCTCATCTTCTGTTATCCCCTCCTCCTTCCACCTTCAATCTTTCCCAGCATCAGGATCTTTTCCAATGAGTCAGTTCTTCACATAAGGTGGCCAAAGTACTGGAATTTCAGCTTCAACATCAGTCCTTCTAATGAACACCCAGGACTGATATCCTTTAGGACAGACTGGTCGGATCTCCTTGCAGTCCAAGGGACTCTCAAGAGTCTTCTCCAACACCACAGTTCAAAAGCATCAATTCTTTAGTACTCAGCTTCCTTTACAGTCCAACTTTCACATCCATACATGACCACTGGAAAAGCCATAGCTTTGACTAGACAGACCTTTGTTGGCAAACACATACATATAGCTATACAGGCACAAGGATCTCCATTTTCTTGCTAGAATTTAAGGCTTTTTTTCCTTTGCTCTCAAGCATTAAAGTTCCTGAGATCCCAGGTATATTATTTCTCTCTCAAAAACACAGGAAGAGAAATACACATTCCTTCTAGAAAGTTAACTTCCTCTAAGCTTGTAGGCAGAAACCTGTCTTATAAAGTCAAAAGGTTCCCATTTAGGACATTTTCAGGGATTTTTTTTTTTTTTTTTGACAGTTTCTAAATAGCCAATTCAGTGTAAGAGTAACCATAATACATATCACTCAGTCAGATGCACCTGCCTCACTTCCAGAGGAACGTGAATCAGCATTTAAGCTAACCTTCACTTCAGCTGTTAACTTGGCCTCTGTGCCCTTTCTTAATATGAAAAGCAACCGCCAGCCCACAGCTGTGGCCAGTGCCGTATTATCTAACACTTTTTCCCTTTGCAATGGCAGTCACTATCTCCACAACAGAATTAGGGTGCCTATGAGTTCTCCATCTGTCCTGGTGGCGCCCAAGAGAGGTCAGCCACCACAGGAGTCCTCCATAACCTTAAGAATTACACCCAGTGACTCCTGGGCCCCACGTGTAAGTGGACAGCCCCTGTGAACTTTCCATTCCTTGTCCTTATTTCCAGACATCTCAGGGTTCTGGGGAGTTTCCTTGGTCTCCTGGCTGCTCCAGCAATTTTGGGGCTGCACCCAGCAGGCCTATAGGCCCTGTACTTGCCCATCCTCAAGACCAAAGAAAGAGCCCAGAGTTAGCAACAGACCTCAGTGGTTTCATGGATGGGGGATCTTACACCTCGAAGCAAGGCCCTGGAACTGAGACAGGAGGGGAAGGAGCAGGACACAAGGCTAGGTCATTGAAGAGGGCACAGCTGTAGGGAGGTGAGAAAGGCCAGCCTGAACCAGCCGAAACCAAGATGGCTTTGGGAAGAGCAGCACGGTCATTGACCTTGAGCTCAGGATGTCTTCATGTGAATGCAAACGTCACCCCCACCCCACACCCACACCTGGTTCTTATGCCACAGCAGTTCCAAGAGGGACCATAAAAAGCCAAGAAGTTGGCAGTGGTCCTATTTTTTTTTTGTTTCAGACACCCTCACTGTTCCACAAAATAGCAAGAATATTCCTCCCACTCATTAGTGTGTATAATTACTTAGCCTGCAAAAACTGCTATCAATCAGGGCCTGCTCTCAGTTTCAGAGACAGTCCGCCTTCCACCTATGGAAGGTGTATCCCGCTAAATAAACTTACCTTTGCTTTTCCTTGGCTGGCTCTTGAATTCTTTCCCCCTGTCGAGAAGCCAAGAACCCTCACTTGGCGGTGAGTCCATGTTAAGGACGCCTGCAGGCCCCGGGACATGACAGCTCCCGCTCCAGCCACAAAACAACAACAGTCTACCGTACCAGGCAGGCAGCAGGCAGGACAGGGCAGCTCCTGGAGGGAGGGGGAGGTTACCAGTTAGAGGGGGAATTGACATCGGTTGGCTCATTTGTTACCAGGGAAACTGGCCGAGGGGCACGCTCTCACTACCCATTTGATCAGCAATCAGGTGGAGATGTTCTGATCTAAGGGTTAGAACAATCACTAACTGGGGTAGGGGGCAAGTACATAGGAAGGTCAGTGGTGTGAGTAAGGTGTAGGTGAAGCAAGCACTGATCCAGCAGGGGATGTACAGAGAGTGAGAGAGAGAAGAGCCACCTCCGGGCAGGGGGTCTGATCACACCTGTACATAGAACACTCTTAATGTTTGCTTTTATTCTTACATGGAACACCCTTAATCAATGTTTGCTTTTATTCTTACAATTTTAGTTTTATCAAAAATGTCATTTTGGGCAGAGAAGAATGGCAATATGGGATCACACCTGGAAAACAGTCTTCTTCCGTGTCCTTTAAGTTACTTCTCACAGAAACCTATTCATGAAATCAACTCTGACAACATTTGATGTGCTTAATGCCATGAGTGCCGCCTCCTGACACAGAAGGTAGAAGGAATCATCCTGTTCTGCTTTTTGGTCTATCTGTGCTTCTCAGTGTAATCCCCTCTATTCTGAGGTTTTGGATTTATATACACATCACAGCCACAGGCATGCAGGAGTGTATTTTTAGATCACTCTCTGAAAATGGAGCATCCACATTTTTAAAAATAAACTTGCACAGAGCTAAAGCTGGAATCAATGAGGGTGTGTGGGATGGGGGTGGACAACCCTGCCTTCTTGTCTTCACTGACAACCACATCTTACTCTCCCAATGTGGATTTCAGGAGATTCTTTCATTTTCCAACCTAGAATGAGGGGTGTGGATCTGAGCAACTGACAGGGTTGGAGTTTGCTGTTGAAGAATTGATTTCCAACTCCCCATGGAAATTTGGCTCCTGATAAACGTTCTTGAAAACTTTAGGGTGTGCATGCGTATTTCAAGGGCCTCTTAAGTGAAATCAATCTCATCACAGCAGACCCTTTTCATGCTGTGAGATCCACAAGTACTCCTCATGGTGAACACAGTGAACTGCTGTGCAGGGACTTCTCAAAACATGGGGAGAACAAACCTTTGCTCCCCATCCTGCTTTTTCCTTTCCATGCATCCAAACAGCCCAGGAGGATGTTCTCAAAGCTGATTACTGTTGCCAGGGCAACTCGAGATTGATCCTTCACTCTAGTAAGCTCAACGGATCCCCCTGAGGATTGGAGAGTGTGATTGGTGACAGCTGTTTGGGTGGGCGGGGAGGCTGTTTTGTTTTGTTTTTATCATTCGCACTATCTGTTCCCAGCTCCAGAGAGTCAAACTTTAAGCTCTGGAGAAATTCTCAATTTGTTAATGACTGTAGATGGACTGAAAAGAAGAGGCCTCTGGGATTATAGGGGAAGACCTCACTGGAAGAAACTTAACTTCCCAGGATGGGGAAAGGGGAGGAGTTGGGAAGAAAAGAAGAGATGGGAAACAATTGTTATTCCGCTGCTAAAGGGCCAAGAAGTCAATCCTTTCATCCATTTGCCACCTAGGAAGATGTAGAAAGGTAGGGGAGGAGAGATGGGTGCTGCTGAGATCAATTGGAGTTCCCCCAAAATATGAAAGAGATGTGGTTCTTTTCACCGAGTATCTTGGACAAAGCCTTAAGGCAGACAGAACAAGGAAATGTATTAGTACCCCTGTCCCAGAATTAACGGCATTGCCAGTGTCACAAATCTCTTATCTCCCAGCTTAGACTCAGAGATGATCAAACCCTGCTAGAGATTTAGTTTGTGCTTTCAGGATAGCAGTCACTGTCACATCTTTATATACTATTGTGCTTCAAAGCCCTCCAAGAGCCTGTTTCTATTACTCCAGCCTGCCTTTAAGAAGGAAAAAAAAAAAAAAAAATCGAGGAACAGATTGTGAAGCGTTCCAGAGAGAAGAGATTTGGCAAGTCATCCTATTTAAAAAAATGTGTTATCAAAAATACTCATTTGCCTTTCACCTATTAATTGTTTTCTGATGAGCAGGGGTGGAATGAACTCCAGGTTCACGATTAGATTTCCAGAGATGAAAGCTCAGGCTCCAGTATTAATACTCTAAACAGTTCATTGAACCTCTCTGAGCCTCCGTTTTAATTTTTATCACTCCTAAAATGGGAAGCATGTCATTGTTAGAAAAGGCTTATGATGAGAATTAAATGTTAAGTGCCTAGCCGGTTACAAGCAATTAGAAAAGTCCCTATTATTTTCTGTTAGATCTAGCAACTCCCAAACATGAAACTATTATGTTCAGAGGACATAACAACAGATTCCTGAACTATTTGAAAGGGTTGATTCCATGCAGGCTTGGGAATTGTTTTTAAATTCGGAAGATAAAATGTTATTTTATTGGTACCACTTAAATAGCGTTGCTGTTTCCTTTAAGAGACGAAATTGGCCTGGGCCCACATCGCAGGCATATTTCATCTGCAGGCCCCACATACGTGTGTTTTGCTCAGCAAGCAGCACAGATGGAACAACTCTTTATGGAAAAGAAGAGTGATGTCATCTGCCTAGCAATAGCAGGATATGAACCCACACTCCCACAGTGTGGCTGGAGATCCACAGCTACCAGCGTACTCTGAGGAAAGGACGCTATTTGGATGTTTCCGGAGTTGAAAGCTTTGATTTTCTTCTAAGTCCCTGGGAGGGTGGAATCTGATTTCCACAAAAAGAAATGGGTTTGTGGGGCCAGAAATAGTTTATTCTTCAGGACGCCTAAGGAACACACTCGAAGTGTCTCTCATATTTCAGAACGGAAAAGTGGAAAATAGAGCAAATGTATTCCATTCCCTTTTATGTTGAAGAAAATAGTCCCTCTGTCCCTTCAAGAGCTCTGGTCCCAGGGAATTTGCTTCGACTTGCTGCTTGCTCAGTCTGCATTCTTCTGGCATTGCTGAACAGATTAGCTCTAAAAAGGACTTTAACACTCCTCTGGTGATTTAAGTTGTTTTAAACAAGAATTTCAGGATGCCAGGGATGAAAGGAACTTAGACATTTGGGCAGAAATCTGTTTGTTTGTTTTCTTTTCTTAGAGCAAATAATGAGAAAAATTAAACTTTATTCATGAAACTGTACTGGGATGGCTTAAATTCCATTCTTTGTACTAAGGTTCAAAGGTACAATGCTCTTCATGAGCACTGATCTCCCTTTAGAAAGAACCTGCCTGGTTGCTTGGAATTCAGGCTTCAGTGTGTTAAGAACTAATCCTTATAAGCTTGTAGGAAGTGCCACCCTAGGCCACACTGAGAGGTCTACTTGGTGGAGCTGGAGGGTCAACTGGTGATCCTAGGATTGATTTCATCCAGAAGATGGGTTTCGTTGGGTGGAGATTTTACAAACCATTTGAACTGGAATACTTTCAGCCAAGCGTATATAATTCCTTTTCTCTTTGGGCACCAGCTGTCCCTAACAAAATGACCACTGGCTTTGGGATAATGTGAAATCACCTGTCTAGTTTCTAAAGCCATTTGAGTCTGAGACTCTGGGATTGGATAGGACATCCAACAAAATGTAAGTGGGATATGAATTCCCGTTCCAAGTCCACCGAGCCCTCACTACGATCATATACCCCAAACCCTCAGTTTCTGTTTCTCTATTATTGGTTGTCTGCTACGCTGCTTCCTGTCCCCACTCTGGGGTCCAGGCACAACAGCTACTATTTGGACATAGGTTCATTGAAGAATAGAAAAAGAACAAGGCAGAATGACCAGCTTCTCTTAAAGCTGATAAATTAAGAGATCGGAATTGAGAGCTATACGCTACTATAAGAGGAGAGTGAAAAATCTGGCTTAAAACTCAACAGTCAAAAAACTAAGATCATGGCATCCTGTCCCATCATTTTATGGCAAATAGACAGGGAAAAAGTGGAAACTGACAGATTTTATTTTCTTGGACTCCATAATTACTGCAGATGCTGACTACAGCCATGAAATTTAAAGACACTTGCTCCTTGGAAGAAAAGCTATGACAAACCTAGACAGCATATGAAAAAGTAGAGACATTACTTTGCCAACAAAGGTCCATCTTGTCAAATCTATGGTTTTTCCAGTAGTCATGTATGGATGTGCTCATTGAACCATTAGGAAGGGTGAGCACTAAAGAACTGATGTTTTCGAACTGTGGTGCTAGAGAAGACTCTTGAGAGTCCCTTGGACAGTAAGGAGATCAAACCAGTCAATCCTAAAAGAAATCAGTCCTGAATATTCATTGGAAGGATTGATGCTGTAGCTGAAACTCCAATACTTTGGCCAGCTGATGTGAAGAGCTGACTCCTTGGAAAAGACCCTGATGCTGGGAAAGGTTGAGGGCAAGAGGAGAAGCGGGTGACAGTGGATAAGATGATTAGATAACATCACTGACTCAACGGACATGAGTTTGAGCTAGCTCCAGGAGATAATGAAGGACAGAGAAGTCTGGCATGCTGTAGTCCATGGGGTTGCAAAGAGTCAGACACGACTTAGCTACTGAACAGCAATAACACTACTATATATATATATATATATATATATATATATATATATAATAGATACACAAGGACTTATTATATATCACAGGGAACTATTTTCAATATCTTGTAATAACCTATAATGGAAAAAAATCTGAAATATATAAATATATATACACACACATATATTCTTATATTTATATATACATATAGCTGAACCACTTTGCTGTACACCTGAAACATTGTCAACCAATTATACATGCCACATCCTGTTATATCTAAATGGCCAAAGTCATGTGCTTAAGCCTGACTTTCTAGGAGGGAGCAGATATCATCTCTCTTAATAAAAATACTTGTGAGCTTAGCAAAATCTAAGTAGATTGAAAAGGGAGGAATCCACCTTCCATCAATTAGAAAGTGGAAGTGATATGAGAAAACGATAAAGAATAAAAACTCTGTTGTTTCTGCATGTCCAATATCCTTTCCACCTTCTATCTGATAACAGAATCTCATTTCCCTTTTGGAAACTATTATATTTCCTCTTTTGCAGTTCCAGTGAAAATACTATTTCATATACCCTTCCTCTGCTAGCCGTATACATCTAGGCATACGAATCATAGTAACCAAACTCAATCATCTCGGATATTTGTGGTAGACACAGGGATGCTCCACCCAGATTTCCCTTAAGGAAGGACTTGCTTCCCAGCTATGGAGAGTGACGTAACCAGACAGCCTCAGTTATCAGAAACTTCAAGGCCTACCTTTACTGTAGAGAGTCCCCATGCCGAAGGTCCTGCCTTTCCCTGGGCAGCTCTGATATGGAGCAAGTTGGGATTACAAAGACCTGGCCATTTCTGCTCAACTCAGATTGTAATGGGAACTATATACTTATTCCAAATCTTCCCCTGGGTTGGCTTAGGCTTTTTTGGATCTGCATTGCAGACAAGTTCTTTCTCTGTCCAAATTGACTTGCACCCTCTTCCCTTAGCAGGTATTGATGCCTAATAAAAAGCTGTGAAGGGCTTCCTAGGTGGCAAAGTGGTAAAGAATCCACCTGCCAATGCAGGAGACACAGGAGACTAGATGTGGATTCAATTCCTGGGTTGGGAAGATCCCCTGGAGGAGGAAATGGTAACCCACTGAAGTACTCTTTGCCTGGACAATTCCATGATCAGAGGAGCCTGGCATGTGACAGTCCATGGTGTCACAAAGAGTTGGACATGACTGAGCATGCACGCATCTATGTGTGCATGTTAAAAATACTCATGACTCAACTCTATCTCAGTATTTCTTCCTGGAGAACTCAACCTATGACAGTTAATGTAGCAGAGTAATAGAGAACCTTGCATCAGCAATTCTATGCCCTCACTATAAATAAGATTTATTTATAATACCAACAGACTTTTAGTCAGAGCCAGCCCAAGAGCACCACCTAATAGGAAGATGGGTAAGAAATGCCATATTGAAGATGAAATGTTTGGACAGTCAGAAAGCCAGAAAGTCCTTCCAAAGGTACAGCTTCTGTCCTGTTAGGTATCATACATCTTCCCAATATATTCTTATTTTATTAAGTTAGTCAGTGTTAAGCTCTTTTGGTTGCAAGCAAACAACTCTTTCATATAGGAAGACTTAGTATAAACTCCCTTTTCAATAAAGCTGAATAAGTGGCTCAGAGGTTAAAGCATCTGCCTGCAATGCGGGAGACCTGGGTTCGATCCCTGGGTTGGGAAGATCCCCTGGAGAAGGAAATAGCAACCCATTCCAGTATTCTTGCCTGGAGAATCCCATGGACAGAGAGCCTGGTGGGCTACAGTCCACGGGGTTGCAAAGAGTCAGACACAACTGAGTGACTTCACTTTCATTTTCAAGATATTAAAAATTAATAGGATTGGAGAAGGTGTTATTTTTATCTTTATAGGATTAGGGAAATATTAGTTTTATTGGCTGAGATGCTGTACCTTGTTACAGCAAAACTTGAAAACTAAAGCAAACAAACAAAAAACTGGCATGGGTTGAATATATAGGGGAGTGGCAAAGATGGTTGATGGAATGAGGTCTTGGAACAGGTGAAAAAGGTTAGCAGTTACATAATAAACAACAAAGAAAAGAAGAATATATTTTCCTCTGAGAATCTGGTGAAGAAGAAAGACCATAAAGAACATAAACACTGGTGAATAATGCGGCATTGAGGAGACTTTTTAAGAACATGAGTAAACCATGTTAGGTCAATGATTTCAACTCATATATGTCTTTAAAAGTTTGAGGAACTCCGAAAGCAGCTAGTTTCTTTGAGTAATCTGTCATGGTAATTTTATAAACTGACCGATATAAACACTTTAAAAAATATTACTGTTATAGTACTCCTTTTAAATTGGACATGGTTTAGTGTTAGTGATTAAAAGCAATGGTTCTGGACCCAGAATATCTGAGTTGAATTTGGCATCACAGTTTCCTAGTGTGACATTGACTGAGTTAATTTTTAGGTTAATTGAAGAATTTTAGTAAATTCTTCACCCATAAAATGGAAACAGTAATAGTATTCAACCTCAGTATAATTGATGAGGATGAAAGGAATTACTGAAGAGGATTAAAAGAGGAAAAACTGCCTTTTTCCTCATCAGCAAAATGAGAATGGTGGTAGTACAGTATCTAACTTATGAGTCCAGGATTAAATCACAAGAGCTGAAACACATAAATCACATATAAAGAGCAGGGACCGGCACTTAATAGTGCTTAACAAATGTAAGTTATTATTATCATCATTATATCCTTTAATATAACAATTTCCAACTAATAGAAACTTTTCTGTAAAAATAAACACTTTTATTTTTTACCAATGTCTTCCTATCAAGGAAGCTAGAGAGTAACACAAGGGATTTTTCAAGGACGATATCTTTATACTCTTAGAATTCTGATTTTAGGGTCCTCGGTGTTCATTTTTTTCAGGATTTGTCTTTTTATATTTTAAATCCCAAAGAATCAATATACATAAAGAGTCTCACCACATCTAGGTGGTAGTTTTACTTTCTCTGCCCTGAAATTTTTCTAGCTTCTCTTTTGCTGTTTGATTATTTGCATATTATATATTTTATGTTACTACTCTGCTTCTACAAGTCAGTTATGAAACTTGCTAACATGCTGCACAATCAATTTTCTCAATAATTGGCCTTTACAATAGTTTTGCATTTTATAGTTTTATGCCACGTTAACTTTATAAGATGTCATTTTACATTTATTAAAAAGAGATACTTCTCTTTGTCAACAGTCTTAAAAACACCTCTTTGGGACATAGGTTTTCTCTTGAGGGCTGCTGACACACCCAGGTGACTCACTGTCATAAGACAATGACATTAATAAATTGTATTTCTTTGCACTGTCAATCCCTTCAGCAAGACGTAACCTCTGCATAAGTGACATTCATGAGACTATCAACCTCCTTCTGAACCTGGAATTTATTATTCTTATATTCAGTACAATCCACAGCACTGATGTGGTACATAGTACATAATAGCTGTTTAATAAAAAATTTATTAGAAGAATCATGAAGAGATAGATCCTATTACTATTACTCAACGGGCAGTTTTGCAAGACAAACTTTATTTACCAAAATGCTCTGAAATTGCTTTCTCTTATTTATTTCATAGTCAAGTTATAAATTTTACAAATAAGGACATTGATAGGATTTAAATAGTGTACAACATTGCTTTATAATTTTACTATTTAAATTTATTTTTAAAATTTAATGTAGTTGAATTTTCTACTTACAAAATCAATATATGGACTTCTATTCCCTGTTAAATTTTAAAATCTATTGGTAGACTATTTTCCCCATAATAGCAATTAGAAAAATGGATAAATTATAAATGTTATACTTTTTTAATCACTGAAGAGCTTTGTACATGTAAAAGGTCTAGAAGAATTAATCTAAACAGGGAAAAAATCCATTTCACTTGGTGGAATTTAAGGAGTATTTTACTCACTGGGAATATTTGCAGAATCTGAGCATAGTTTAAAGATCCGTTCTTTCATATGAGAATACTGGTGAGGAAGCTAATATTTGATAACCATTCAGACTTATGTGGAAAATTAGAATCTAGAGGAGCTACCAATGATAAGTTTGATTTCCCAAAGAGAGAAAGAGGATTTTTGCAGAATGCCAAGGAAGCATGCGAATCAACAGTACTCTAAGCCAAAATTCTGCTACAAGTTTGGGTCTTTAATAAAACACAGGAAAGTTCTCGCCTTTGAGAGATTTGTAACCAGAGGTAAACTGAGTCTGACTAGGGTTGCAAACCAATCTTGACCTAGCTTGCTTGCTGAATAAATCAAGTTGGCTCATGATTCTGCCTACTAGAGGAGAGAAATACCATCAGGGAAAAGCAAACCATCTTTAGTCCTTATGGTCCTTTACAGAAGGGTTATACTTCAATAAAAATGGTTTGAAATATGAAGGAGAAAAATAGAACTCATAATCAATAGAGAAAATAGCCAATAAAAATAGATTAGTGTATTACTCATTAGAAATGCTTTAAAGTAAATACACATATTTTTTAAACGAGGAAAATATGAATCAATAGGTAACTCTAACAAGAGATGCAATGTTTAAAACAAACCAAATGGATATTCTAAAACAAAAATATATAATATCATAAATTAAGAACTCATTATTTGTAACAGCAGAAAAGACAATTAGTGAATATGTAGAAAGATCAATAGGAGTTATTTAAACTAAAGTGGAGTCCGAAAAATGAAGAAATCTGAACAGATTACAATAGAATCATGGGAAACTGTAAAATCTGCTAACAAACATATATCTGGAATCTCTGAAGGAAAGAAGAAGGAGAAGCAATATTGAAAAGCTACTGATAAGTTTACAAAACTAATGAAAGATAAAACTTAGAGATTCAAGAAGACATATTGACACAATAATTGAATTTCTGAAGACTGAAGGCAAATATTTTTGAAGGTATGATAGAAAAAGGCACATTGTTTTCAACTGTCAGAAAACTTTCAAATAATAACTATGAAAAACAGAAGATACTGGAAAAGCATCTTTAAAGTGCTAAAAGAAAAACAAAAATGAAAATTCTATATTCAACAAAAATATGATTAAAAATGAAGGTGAAATGGCAGCTTTGGAAGTATAGTGGTGAGTATAGCTGCCTTCCAAAAAGTGAAGATGAAATTAAAATATTTTCAGATGAGTTTCAGAGAGTGTATTGATATTGGGTTCACACTGTAAGACATTCTAAAGCAAGTTTTGCACATTGAAGGAAAATCGTATAAAAACACGAAATTTCAGAAAAAAATGAAAACATGAGAAGGGATGCATACTGGATAACTGTAAAATATTACAGTTGTTAAACAATAAAAACAATGTACTTTGGGTGTTAACTATGTATAAATAAAATGAAATAAGAGAATGGACTAAATGGATTAAATTGTTGTAAGGGTCTTACAAGAATTGGTAGAGAGCTAATTTAAGGTAGGCTGCAATAAGTTACGGAGAAGGCAATGGCACCCCACTCCAGTACTCTTGCCTGGGAAATCCCATGGACAGAGGAGCCTGGTGGGCTGCAGTCCATGGGGTCGTGAAGAGTCGAACATGACTGAAGCGACTTAGCAGCAGCAGCAGTAGCAGCAATAAGTTAAGAACATATAATCAACATATCACTACAAATAATACAAATGTAAGTAAAATTGAATACAGGAAAAAAAAAAAAAAACAGAATACTAATGTTTCTTGACTAATCCTAAAAATCGAAAAGGAAGAACAGGAAACAAGCCACAGTTTGAACAGTTAGAAAGCAAATATTAAAATAGCAGACTTAAGTTGATCTCAGTAATTACACTAAATGTAAGCTATGTAATGACCCAAAGGAAATGCAAAGTTATGACACTAAGAAAAATAAATATATATATTCAAGAGTCAAGTGTGTGTTTAGGAGAGATATACTTGACCTTTAACAACATAGATTAAATGTAAGATAATAACAATGAGAGTAATATATAGCATGCAAACACTAACCAAACAAAAGCTGATATGACTGTATTAGTATAAGAGAAAACAGACACTGATGAATGTATTAAACAAAGAAATAAGAATCTTTTATAAAGAAAAAGGAAACAGTCAACAGGAAGTCATAACAAGCCCAAATGTATACGTGCCTAAATAGTTCAAGATACATATAAAAAACAGAATTAATTGGAAAGGCAGACAGAATATCAATTATTGCTGTAAAGTCTAAAATATACTTTTTAAAGAGCAAAGCAAAAGTCATATGGGAGAGAGAATATTTACGTTAAAACCCTCTTAACTAATTTGAACTAATTGACCTTATGCGCCAAAACTACAACCAAAAAACTGTAGAATACATAGTATTTTCAAATGTTTTTGGGATATTTACCAAAACAGACATTACACTAAGCAAAAAAGCAAATCCACATAAATTTCAAAAGGTTGAATTCATACAGTGACCACAATGGAATTAATCAATCAATAAATAACAATATGACTAGATCCCCAAATCTCAGAAATTGAAACTGCAATTAAAAATCTTCCCTCAAACAAGCAAAGTAACATACCAAAGTAGGAAAGGGAAATTTCTGGCCTAAATTATTTCATTAGTGTGTTCCTACAAGCATTTTCAAGAAAAATAATGTCTTACACAAATCTTTCAGATAGTGGTGAACAGGAACACTCTAACATATTATGAAAACAGTCTGACCCTATACCAAAAGCAGAAAAGGATAAGTAAAAAAAATAAAATAAAAATACAAGCCTATGTTACTCATAAATTATAAGTAAAATCCTAAGCAAACAAAAATCACGGCCAAGTGGAATTTATTTTGAGATCGTAATGTGTATTTGTCTTTCAAAAAGTTAATCAGGATAGTTAATATATTATCAGAACAGGGGAGAAAAAGCACATGATATCATTATACACAATAAAGTGATAAAATTTGAGACTCTTTCAAGATAAAATTCTCAGAAATGAGGACTGCAAGAGAGTTTCTTCTCAAAGTCCTGGATTATTCTAATGGTTAAGTGCGTTGGCCCAAGCCAGGCTGAGTTTAAATTATGGCTTATCCATTTACTAAGTGTCCCTTGTGCCAATTACCTAATCTTTTTCTCAGTTCCCTCATTCAAACAATGACAACAGTATTATTTTTGTCATCAGAATTAAATTAACGTAAGCAAAATATTTATAAGAATACTTGCACATGTGTGCTTAGTCACTCAGTCAGGTCTGACTGTTTGCAACCCCATGGACTATAGTCTGCCAGGCTCCTCTGTCCATGGGATTCTTCAGGCAAGAATACTGGAGTAGGTAGCCATTCCCTTCTCCAGGGGATCTTCCTGACTCAGGGATTGAACTTGGGTCTCTTGCCTTGCACATAGATTCTTTACCATCTGAGCCACCAGGGAAGCCCTCAAGAATGCTTGGTCCATGATAAGTGCACTGAAGACAGTAGCTATTACAATTAGTGATGCTATTTCTACACTGTCAGCACTTAGAATGTTACCTACAACAGAGTAGGTGTTAAATGAGCGTTTTCTAAATGAATGAATAAATAAGTGAGCCTATATACTAAGAGTCCAGCATATTGGTAGGTGCAGAGAAGAATATAAGCCTCTAGCTCTACCCATTTTTATCACTCCTTATGACTGCTGTAGACAATATGATTTGAGGGCATCTGAAGAAACAAAGCATCTGAATGCAGAGTTCCAAAGAATAGCAAGAAGAGATAAGAAAGCCTTCCTCAGCGATCAATGCAAAGAAATAGAGGGAAACAACAGAATGAGAAAGACTAGAGATCTCTTCAAAAAAATTAGAGATATCAAGGGAACATTTCATGCAAAGACAGGCTTGATAAAGGACAGAAATGGTATGGACCTAACAGGAGCAGAAGATATTAAGAAGAGGTGGCAAGAATACACAGAAGAACTGTACAAAAAAGATCTTCATGACCCAGATAATCACGATGGTGTAATCACTGACCTAGAGCCAGACATCCTGGCATGCGAAGTCAAGTGGGCCTTAGAAAGCATCACTATGAACAAAGCTAGTGGAGGTGATGGAATTCCAGTGGAGCTATTTCAAATCCTGAAAGATGATGCTGTGAAAGTGCTGCACTCAGTATGTCAGCACATTTGGAAAACTCAGCAGTGGCCACAGGACTGGAAAAGGTCAGTTTTCATTCCAATCCCAAAGAAAAGCAATGCCAAAGAATGCTCAAACTACCACACAATTGCACTCATCTCACATGCTATAAAGTAATGCTCAAAATTCTCTAAGCCAGGCTTCAGCAATACGTGAACTGTGAATTTCCAGATGTTCAAGCTGGTTTTAGAAAAGGCAGAGGAACCAGAGATCAAATTGCCAACATCTGCTGGATCATGGAAAAAGCAAGAGAGTTGCAGAAAAACATCTATTTCTGCTTTCTGGACTATGCCAAAGCCTTTGACTGTGTGGATCACAATAAACTGTGGAAAATTCTGAAAGAGATGGGAAAACCAGACCACCTGATCTGCCTCTTGAGAAATTTGTATGCAAGTGAGGAAGCAACAGTTAGAACTGGACATGGAACAACGGACTGGTTCCAAATAGGAAAAGGAGTACGTCAAGGCTGTATATTGTCACCCTGCTTATTTAACTTATATGCAGAGTACATCATGAGAAATGCTGGACTGGAAGAAACACAAGCTGGAATCAAGATTGCCAGGAGAAATATCAATAACCTCAGATATGCAGATGACACCACCCTTATGGCAGAAAGTGAAGAGGAACTCAAAAGCCTCTTGATGAAAGTGAAAGAGGAGAGTGAAAAAGTTGGCTTAAAGCTCAACATTCAGAAAACACAGATCATGGCATCCGGTCCCATCACTTCATGGGAAATAGATGGGGAAACAGTGGAAACAGTGTCAGACTTTATTTTGGGGGGCTCTAAAATCACTGCAGATGGTGACTGCAGCCATGAAATTAAAAGATGCTTACTCCTTGGAAGGAAAGTTATGACCAACCTAGATAGCATATTCAAAAGCAGAGACATTACTTTGCCAACTAAGGTCCGTCTAGTCAAGGCTATGGTTTTTCCTGTGGTCATGTATGGATGTGAGAGTTGGACTGTGAAGAAGGCTGTGCACCGAAGAATTGATGCTTTTGAACTGTGGTGTTGGAGAAGACTCTTTCGAGTTCCTCGGACTGCAAGGAGATCCAACCAGTCCATTGTGAAGGAGATCAGTCCTGGGATTTCTTTCGAAGAAATGATGCTAAAGCTGAAACTCCAGGACTTTGGCCACCTCATGCGAAGAGTTGACTCATTGGAATAAACTCTGATGCTGGGAGGGATTGGAGGCAGCAGGAGAAGGGGATGACAGAGGATGAGATGGCTGGATGGCATCACTGACTCGATGGACGTGAGTCTGGGTGAACTCCGGGAGTTGGTGATGGACAGGGAGGCCTGGCGTGCTGCAATTTACGGGGTCACAAAGAGTCGGACACAACTGAGCGACTGAACTGAACTGAAGAAACAAATCGTCTCTGCCCAGGTGGATTTCAATCTGGAGAGTTGTGAGAAGACAGAGAGATGCTTGGCACCTTCTGGCACAGGAGTGAGATGATCAGAAGGACTGAAAAAAAAAAAAGGCTTGAAGAATGTGTTTGAAAAGGGGAAAAGAAAGAGAGGAAGAGAGATTAGAAGCCAGGAAATTGGGGTTAATTTTTTCTGTGTGGATTTTTGGATGATACCACTCTATTGGCTAAAGCAAAGAGAAACTAAAGAGCCTCTTGATGAGGGTAAAGGAGAAGAGTGAAGGAGCCGGCTTAAGTGTAAATATTAAAAAAAAAAAAAAAAACAAAAAAAACAACTAAGATCATGCATCCAGCCCCATTACTGCATGGCAAATAGAAGGGGAAAAGGTAGAAGTAGTGACAGATTTCTTCTTCTTGGGCTCCAAAATCAGTGTAAACGCTGGCTGTAGCCATGAAATCAGAAGAAGATGGCTTCTTGGCAGGAAAGCGATGACAAACCTGGACAGCATGTTGAATAGCAGAGACATTACTCTGCCGACAAATAGTCGAGGCTCCAGATAGTCGAGGCTGTGGTCTTCCCAGGGATGACATATGGTTCTGAGAGCTGACCGTCAAGAAGGCAGAACGCCAAAAAATTTATCCTTTCAAACTGTGATGCTGGAGAAGACTCCTGAAAGTCTCTCGGACAGCAAGGAGATCAAGCCAGTCAATATTAAGGGAGATCAACCTGGAATATTCACTGGAAGGAATGATGATGAAGCTGAGGCTCCAGTATTTTGGTCATCTGATGTGAACAGATGGCTCATTGGAAAAGTCCCTGCTGCTGGGAAAGATTGAGGGCAGAAGAGGAGGATGTTAGAGGATGAGATGGCTGGATGGCATCACTGATGCAATGAACATGAACTTTGGCAAACTCCAGGAGGTGGTGAGGGACAGGGAGGCCTGGCCTGCTGCAGTCCATGAGGCCACAAAGAGTTGGACACCACTGGGTGACTGAACAACTCTCTGTGTGGCACTGTGCAGTCATTTAATACTATCATTCATTCCATCATATTGAAATTATTTATACTCTATTTGTTCCCAGTAAATGGTGAGCTCTTTATGGAAAAATTCACATTTAATCCATCTTTTGTGTTCTGTGTCTCACATGGTAATGCCACATAGCTGGCTTTGGTAAATGTTTTTTGAAAGAATCTAAACTTTGAGCCTCTATTCTTCATTCCTGAGGAATGCCTTCTTGCTCACCTTTAGAAATTATATTAAATGAGAGAGTATATATCTGAAGAGCCTTAAACATTCCATCGGCTACAGAAATGTGTGTTGTTACTAGTAGGTTTATAAGAAATAGCAAACAATGAATACATACACAAAACACTTCAGAGTTTACAAAGTGTTTTTCATATTCATTGCCTAATCTAATCTGGCGGACACACAGACTTATAGGAAGGTATTATTATGCTAATTTCTCAGAAGATACAGTTTGAATCTACATTTTAGCCATAAAAATATGCTTTATATTCATTTAGGGATAAATGTTCTCAAATGAATTTTACAGTAATTCTTATGTAATAAAGTAATGTTTTTCTTTTATAAAGTTTGAATGCTTGAATACTGAAAACTTTCATTTACCTTGGTCTGAATGTAATATATGTATATATATGTGTGTGTGTGTGTGTGTATGTGTGGGTCTCAGCTTGAGAGGCCCTTCAGATGTAGTACATTTCTGGTTTAATAATTTTGAAATAGATACATTTGTTTTTAAGAGCTTAAAATAAAAGTTGAGAGTGAGTGTGAACTTAGGAATTCAGACACACTTGTATCCCATTTCTCATTTCTTTTATGATCCTGTGAAGATCAGTATCCTTACCTATGAAAGCAAGAGAAAAATTGCATACACCTCCTAGAGTTATTTTTAAAATTAATTAAATAATGTTTAAAAGGTATTTGGCTTTGAACAGCAAATAATAGCTTTTTTCTATTTTGCATCATTAATGTGAAAATATTATATAAATTAGTAGCAATTATTAATATATTTTTGACTTAACAAGAGTAAATGTAGGGAGCACTTTTGTTGTCTGGGTCTTTTGTTAGAGAAATTACTGACAAAGATTTGGTATGATTTTCTGGCCAGTGAACAATTCACAAATGAGTCCTGCTTAGGTTCCAGTTCCAAATTGCCGGTGGCTCAGAGGTTAAAGCATCTGCCTGGAATGCAGGAGACCCAGGTTCGATCCCTGGGTTGGGAAGATCCCCTGGAGAAGGAAATGGCAACCCACTCCAGTATTCTTGCCTGGAGAATCCCGTGGAGGGAGGAGCCTGGTAGGCTACAGTCCATGGGGTCGCAAAGAGTCAGACACGACAGAATGACTTCATTTCACTAGGTTCCAGTAAATTTCAGGATCTTGATCCAGTCTGTGGTCCCAACTTGTATTTATTTCCCACATCTGCTATAACAAATCACCACAAAAATTTAGTGGCATAAAACAACAAAATGTTTAATTGTATAGTTCTGGAAGTCAGAAGTCTGAAATGGGTCTCCCTGAACTAAAATTGAGGTTTCCCACAACTGTATTCCTTTCTGGAGGCCTTGGGGGAAATTCATTCTCTTGCCTTTTCAGCTCCTAGAGAGTGCTCACATTCCTTGACTTGTGGCCCCTTCTATCTCAAGACAACAATGTTGCATTTCTGTTATCTCTCCCACTTACTTTCCTTTCATAGTTACCTCTCCCACTTACTTTCTTTTCAGTCTCCCTTTTCCACTTTCAGTTCAGTTCAGTCGCTCAATCTGTCCGACTCTTTGTGACCCCATGAATCGCAGCATGTCAGGCCTCCGTGTCCATCACCAACTCCTGGAGTTCACCCAGACTCATGTCAGAGTCAGTGATGCCATCTAGCCATCTCATCCTCTGTGGTCCCCTTCTCCTCTTGCCCCCAATCCCTCCCAGCATCAGAGTCTTTTCCAATGAGTCAACTCTTCGCATGAGGTGGCCAAAGTACTGGAGTTTCAGCTTTAGCATCATTCCTTCCAAAGAAATCCCAGGGCTGATCTCCTTCACAATGGACTGGTTGGATCTCCTTGCAGTCCAAGGGACTCGTAAGAGTCTTCTCCAACACCACAGTTCAAAAGCATCAATTCTTCGGCGCTCAGCCTTCTTCACAGTCCAACTCTCACATCCATACATGACCACAGGAAAAACCATAGCCTTGACTAGACGGACCTTAGTTGGCAAAGTAATGTCTCTGCTTTTGAATATTTTATCTAGGTTGGTCATAACTTTCCTTCCAAGGAGTAAGCATCTTTTAATTTCATGGCTGCAGTTACCATCTGCAGTGATTTTAGAGCCCCCCAAAATAAAGTCTGACACTGTTTCCACTGTTTCCCCATCTATTTCCCATGAAGTGATGGGACCGGATGCCATGATCTGTGTTTTCTGAATGTTGAGCTTTAAGCCAACTTTTTCACTCTCCACTTTCACTTTCATCAAGAGGCTTTTGAGTTCCTCTTCACTTTCTGCCATAAGGGTGGTGTCATCTGCATATCTGAGGTTATTGATATTTCTCCTGGCAATCTTGATTCCAGCTTGTGTTTCTTCCAGTCCAGCATTTCTCATGATGTACTCTGCATATAAGTTAAATAAGCAGGGTGACAATATACAGCCTTGACGTACTCCTTTTCCTAAGTAATCTAATACATTCACAGTTTCCAAGGTTTAGGAAATGGGCCTCTCTGGAGGGCATGGGGAGGATATTATCCTCCCTATGACATAGCTCCAAATAAGAGTAGGTTCAGTTCAGTTCATAGAGGATAAGAATCTGCTCCAAATCTGAATTTAGGAAAGAAGAAGGATTTGTTTCTGATTTTGAGGTCTGAACTGAGTTTTGAAACTTTAATGGTTCCTATTTTTACATGGCCCTATATACCTATCAGCTTAGAGTTTCAGACACACCTAGCCCACAAAATTATCTTTGTTTCTGGTGCTGTCATGTGAGACCAGGAAAAGCAGCCCAGCTTGAGATGACAGCAGGGATTGATGACAGTTTAAAGTCTATGTCTCTTTTTTTTTCTTCTTGTCTCCTGTGTTTTTCTTCTTTTCTGAAAACCACCTAAGAACATCCAGTGTTTACAGCATCCTTCAAATTTCCACATCAAATTTCCTAGAAAGTGAGGAGAGCTCAGTAGTGAAATAAAAACATCAGAGGATTTAGTGGCTGTGAAGTGACCCTGGGGCTCCTCAGGTGGCACTAGTGGTAATGAAACTGTCTGCCCATGCAGGAGACACAAGAGACATGGGTTTGATCCCTGGGTCAGGAAGATCCCCTGAAGAAGGGCATGGCAACTCACTCCAGTATTCTTGCCTGGAGAATCCCATGGACAGAGGAGCCTGGCACATTGCAGAGTCAGACATGACTGAAGCAACTTATCACGCATGCACATACATACTACCCTGACAATGGTAGAAGCCGTGGTCTGGGCTTGTGCAAGACACAACCATCCCTGGGTTATCCCACCTAGACATGCAAGTATGTATAATCATATATCAGGAGTCTCCTCTGTGCCAAGTGCCTTACAGATAGCATATCTAAGTGTCATCACCATCATTTTGAAGCAAATAAAACTGAATTTTAAAGAGAATTAATAACTTGTCAAAGAATATTCACCTTAAAGTCAGGAGGGTCTGGAGTCAAATCACAGTCTCTGATTCAAAAAGCAGAGATTTTCCAGCTCCTCCAAGCCTCTTTCCTGCACATGCCTATGCTCATCACACCAGCCTGCCTTTCTAACTAGAGTGTGAACTCTTGCTGGTCTGAAGCACATCTTTTTCATGTTTCCAGCACCCAGCTTTGTGTCTGATGTGTAGTCAAGGTTCAGCAATATTTGCTTATTTTATGAAGGTATGATTTAGTTAGGACACTGTATGGGTGTCTTAACTACAGCAGGCTGCAGAAAACCCCATAACCAGATGAGGCCATAGAAAGGCAAAATCAACTTAGGAACTTATGGAAATTTGGCCAGGGACTTCTTCTTTCCCTCCAGGAGTCATTTACATGGTATTTGACTTGGCTTTCTGAGATATATTAATCAATCCTCTAAACTCCATTCAAGGCTCCGTGTCACTCAGTTGTAATCAACTAGTGTTTATCTACTGAGACACTTAGGAGGCAACATGGAAAATGCAGCCTTTCAATGGAGTGCTTTAATTTAACCCCTCCCATTCAGTTTCATCTAAAGCCATCTCAAGTTGTAGACATGTACCATCTGTCCTAAAGGAGATACACTTAAAGCGAACTAACACAACACACATTTGTGGAGCTACTTATACCTAAGTGCCAAATGCTATGCTTGCACTAGGAATGGTTGAATATTAAAGACCCAACAGGACTTCCCTGGTGGTCCAGTGGTTAAAGATCCACCTGCCAATGAAGGGGATATAGGTTTGATTCCTGGTCTGGGAAGATTCCACACGCCACAGGGCAACTAAGCCCGTGCCACACAATAGTTGAGACGGCTCTCTAGAGCCCATAAGCTGCAACTACTGAAGCCCTCACGCGTGGAGCCCATGCTCTGCAACAAGAGAAGCTGCTGCAATGAAAAGCCCACACACACCACCACGAGTAACCCCCGCCTGCCACAATAGAGAAAGCTCGTGGGCAGCACCAAAGACCCAGCCCAGTGCTCCACACACAGAGGCTACAGCCTCTAGAATTGTTCAGTTTGCTAAGACTTCTCCTTTTTTGGATGACTTTTGAATATCCTGAAATATTTTTAATCATTTGAGGCTAAAAGAGTGTGTTGACAAATTATCTCCAACATAGCCAGACCAGGAAAACAAATGAATCATATAAACACTCGAAAAAGTCAGAATCCACCATCATGCCTAAGAAATGTGACAAATATGCTAGCTATTCAAAATAATTTGTTTTTCTTTTTTTAAAGCAATTTTGGATTCACAGCAAAGTTGAGGGAGTGGTACAGAGATTTCCCATACAACCCCTTCCATCATACATGTGGTCTCTCATTGTCAACATCCCCCACTATGGTGGTGCATTTGTTACAACTGATTAGCCTACTCTGACACATCATAGTCACCTAAAGTCCATAGATCACATGAGGATTTGTTCTCGGTGTTACATATTCTATGGGTTTAGACAAAAGTATAATAGCATATATCCATCATTATATTATCATGTACAGTATTTTCACTGCCCTGAAAATCCTCTGCTACATCTGTTCATCATCCCTTTGTCAACCACTGATTTTTTTTAAAGATCTTCACAGTTTTGCCTTTTCATTTAGTTAGAACCATACCATATGTTACCTTCTCAGACTGACTTCTTTCCATTAATAAAATGCATTTAAGGGTTTTCCATGTTTTTTCTGGAGAAGGAAATGGCAACCCACTCCAGTGTTCTTGCCTGGAGAATCCCAGGGATGGCGGAGCCTGATGGGCTGCCGTCTATGGGGTCGCACAGAGTCAGACATGACTGAAGCGACTTAGCAGCATGCTTTTTCGTGGGCTAATTGGTCATTTCTTTCTAGTACTGAGTAATATTTCATTGCTATATATTCATTCATCTATAACATCTTGGTTGCTTCCAAGATTTGGCAATTGTGAATAAACTGCTATAAACATGGGAGTGCAGGTTTCCCTGTGGACACGAGTTTCCAGCTCATTTAGTTAAATATCAAGAAGTGCCATTGCTTGATCATATGGTAACTGTATGTTTAGTTTTGTAAGAAACTGACAAACTCTATTCCAAAGTGGCTGTGCCATTTTGCACCCCACCAGTACTGAATGAAATTTCTTGTTACTCCATATGCTTGTCGGCATTTGGTGTTGTCAATGTTCTGGATTTTGGCAATTCTGATAGGTATATGGGGCTTCACTTGTGGCTCAGTGATAAAGAACCTGCCTGCCAATGCAGAAGACTCGACTTTGATCCCTGGGTCAAGAAGATCCCCTTTACCTTCTGGGTAGGAAATGGCAACTGACTCCAGTATTCTTGTCTGGGAAGTCCCAAGGACAGAGGAGCCTAGTGGTCTACAGAACATGGGGTCACAAAAGAATCGGATGTAACTGAGAATGTCCAGATGTTCAAGCTGGTTATAGAAAAGGCAGAGGAACAAAAGATCACATTGCCAACATCCACTGGATCATAGAAAAAGCAAGAGAATTAAAAAAAAAAATGTACTTCTGCTTCACTGACAACACTAAAGCCTTTGACTGTGTGGATCACAACAAATTGTGAAAAATTCTTAAAGAGACGGGAATACCAGACCATCTTACCTGCCTCCTGAGAAATCTGTATGCAGGTCAAGAAGCAATAGTTAGAACTGGACATGAAACAACAGACTGGTTCCAAATTGGGAAAGGAGTACATCGAGGCTGTATATTGTTACCATGCTTATTTAACTTATATGTAGAGCAGAGTACATCATGTGAAATGCCAGAATGGACGAAGCACAAGCTGGAACCAAGATTGCCAGGAGAAATATCAATAACCTCAAATACGCAGATGACACCACCCTTATGGCAGAAAGTGAAGAAGAACTAAAGAGCCTCTTGATGAAAGTGAAAGAGAGTGAAAAAGCTGGCTTAAAACTCAACATTCAAAAAATGAAGATCACAGCATCTGATCCCATCACTTCATGGCAAATAGATGGGGAAACAATGGAAACTGAGAGACTTCATTTTCTTGGGCTCCAAAATCATGGCAGCCATGGTGACTGCAGCCATGAAATTAAAAGACACTTGCTCCTTGGAAGAAAAGCTATAACCAACCTAAACAGCATATCAAAAAGCTGAGACATTACTTTGCCAAGAAAGGTCTAGTCAAAGCCATGGTTTTTCCAGTGGTCATGTATGGATGTGAGAGTTGGACCATAACAAAATCTGAGCACCAAAAAATTGACGCTTTGAACTGTGGTGTTGGAGGAGACTCTTGAGAGTCCCTTGGACTGCAAGGAGATCCAACCAGTCAATCCTAAAGGAAATCAGTCCTGAATATTCATTGGAAGAACTGATGCTGAAGCTGAAGCTCCAGTACTTTGGCCATGGATGCAAAGAACTGACTCATTGGAAAAGACTCTGATGCTGGGAAAGATTGAAGGCGGGAGAAGGGGATGACAGAGGATGAGATGGCTGGATGGCATCACCAGCTCTATGGATATGAGTTTGAGCAAGCTCCAGGATTTGGGGATGGACAGGGAAGCCTGGCCTGCTGCAGTCCATGAGATCGAAAAGAGTCAGACACGACTGAGTGACTGAACTTATAGTGACTAAACAACAATATATAGTTTTTTTATAGCCCACTGTTGTTTTACATTTCACTGATGACATATGATGTGGAGAATTTTTACATGTGCTTATTTGCTATCTATATCAAATTTGTGGGTGGAGAGTTCTTCATATCTCTATACCCTTTATTATCCTTTTAGTGTCTCTATGACCTATAGTAATGTTTCCTCTTTCATTTTTAAAATTAGCAATTTATGTTCTCTATTTTTAGTAAACCTTATTAGAGGCTTATTGATCAGAGATATAGCTTTTGGATTGGTGCTTTTCTCTACTGATTTTCTGTTTTCCATTTCATTGATATCTGCTCTCAGATCAGATCAGTTGCTCAGTCGTGTCCGACTCTTTGCGACCCCATGAATCGCAGCACACAAGGCCTCCCTGTCCATCACCAACTCCCGGAGTTCACCCAGACTCACACGTCCATCGAGTCAGTGATGCCATCCAACCATCTCATCCTCTGTCATCCCCTTCTCCTCCTGCCCCCAATCCCTCCCAGCATCAGACTCTTTTCCAATGAGTCAACTCTTCGCATGAGGTGGCCAAAGTACTGGAGTTTCAGCTTTAGCATCATTCCTTCCAAAGAAATCCCAGGGCTGATCTCCTTTAGGATGGACTGGTTGGATCTCCTTGCAGTCCAAGGGACTCTCAAGAGTCTTCTCCAACACCACAGTTCAAAAGCATCAGTTCTTCAGTGCTCAGCCTTCTTCACAGTCCAACTCTCACATCCATACATGACCCCTGAAAAAACCATAGCCTTGACTAGACGAACCTTAGTTGGCAAAGTAATGTCTCTGCTTTTGAATATGCTATCTAGGTTGGTCATAACTTTCCTTTCAAGGAGTAAGCATCTTTTAATTTCATGGCTGCAGTCACCATCTGCGGTGATTTTGGAGCCCCCCAAAATAAAGTCTGACACTGTTTCCCCATCTATTTGCCATGAAATGATGGGACTGGATGCCATGATCTTTGTTTTCTGAATGTTGAGCTTTAAGCCAACTTTTTCACTCTCCTCTTTCACTTTCATCAAGAGGCTTTTGAGTTCCTCTTCACTTTCTGCCATTAGGGTGGTATCATCTGCATATCTGAGGTTATTGATATTTCTCCCAGCAATCTTGATTCCAGCTTGTGTTTTTCCAGTCCAGTGTTTCTCATGATGTACTCTGCATATAAGTTAAATAAGCAGGGTGACAATATACAGCTTTGACGTACTCCTTTTCCTATTTGGAACCAGTCTGTTGTTCCATGTCCAGTTCTAACTGTTGCTTCCTGACCTGCATACAGATTTATTAAGAGGCAGGTCAGGTGGTCTGGTATTGCCATCTCTTTCAGAATTTTCCACATTTTATTGTGATCCACACAGTCAAAGGCTTTGGCATAGTCCAGAAAGCAGAAATAGATGTTTTTCTGGAACTCTCTTGCTTTTTCCATGATCCAGAGGATGTTGGCAGTTTGATCTCTGGTTCCTCTGCGTTTTCTAAAACCAGCTTGAACATCAGGAAGTTCACGGTTGCTGAAGCCTGGCTTGGAGAATTTTGAGCATTACTTTACTAGCGTGTGAGATGAGTGCAATTGTGTGGTAGTTTGAGCGTTCTTTGGCATTGCCTTTCTTTGGGATTGGAATGAAAACTGACCTTTTCCAGTCCTGTGGACACTGCTGAGTTTTTGAAATTTGCTGGCATATTGAGTACAGCACTTTCACAGCATCATCTTTCAGGATTTGGAATAGCTCAACTGGAATTCTATCACCTCCACTAGCTTTGTTCTAAATATCTGCTCTAAATCTTCCTATTTTTCTTCTGCTTACTTTGGATTTAATTTGTTGTAATTTTTCTAGTTTCCTGAGATGGAAACTTTATTAATTTAGATCTTTCTTCTTTTCTAATATATGCATGCAATGCTATAAATTTCCCTTTAAGCGCTGTTTTTGCTGCATCTCACAAATTTTGATAAGTTGTGTTTCATTTGATTAAAAAATATTTTTAAATTTCTCTTGAGATTTTTTCAATTCATGTAATTAGTCAGAAATCTATTATTTAAAATCCATGTATTGGGGGATTTTACATTTATTTTTCTGTTATTTATTTGCAGTTGATTTCATTATGGTCTAAGTGCAGTTACTGTATTATTTATATTATTTTAGATTTACTAAGAAGTGTTTTATGGTTCAGAATGTGGTTTGTCTTGGTAAATGATTCTATGAACTGAGAACAATGTGGTCTTGTATGAAATAGCTTATGGGTGTCAATTATATCTAGTAGATTGATAGTGTTTTGAGGTCAACTGTGCCTTTCCTGATTTTCTGCCTACTGGATATGTCCCTTTTTGATAGAAGGATGCTGAACTCTACAACTATGATAGTGGATTCATCTATCTGTCCATGCAGTTTTATCAGCTCTTGGGTAACATTGTTTGACTTTCTCTTGCTCCTCATACACATGTTAAGAATTGTTATATTTTGTCAGAGAATTGACACTCACAATCCACGTACAGGAACATTAGTAAAGATAATAACTGTTGGAATTTGAAAAACTGTATAGCTAGATTTCTCTGCATTTTATAACTTTGGATAAACTGTGTTTTAATTTTCATTTAGTTGAGACTATTTTTTAAATATTTGTATCCTGCATCATATCAAGCTTTGTAACCTTAAACATGGGGCTTAAGATTTCTACTTAGAGAGGTAAGTCCTTGAAAAGCATTTGCTTCTAACATAGAATGCAATCAGTTCAGTTCAATAATCACAATTAAAAGTCTGATCCAAGATGTAGCTTCCTTCATTGATACATTGTTTCAATTTAGGAGGACGTGTCTTTGCAATTATTCATTTGCATACATGTTCTTCACTGTTAGGTTAACATTATGGAAAGCATGCAGTTCTGGAAGCCATTAAACTAGCTCTCTCTTGCACTAAAGAAAGTCTCTTCAATAGATTTTCAATTTTTAATCCAGTACTTACTCTTTAATTATGAGATAAGTTGCCCTTGATTGCTTCAAAGCATCCACATATTGAAAAAATTGTGTACCTACTGGCATAACTTTTATACTTTACTGATGTTATTTCTCAATTTGCCAATGGGCTATAAGATAATTCTTGTGAAAGGAATATTTGTTATAGCTGAACAAGGTGTGGTAAAACTCCAAGACTTCCTCACGAAAGATGCTCTTTGCCAGTGTCTCCTAAGTCTTGGTCACCAGAACAGACCACAACAAAAAGTTAATTTTTCTGTTCCTGACAGGCAATTAAGAAATGTATCAATTCCTAGACACAGGATCGGAGACAAGAAATTTTAAGGCAAAGTCAGGAGACAGTGCCCAAGATCCAGAAAGGATCCATGGGCTATTTTATTCACTTATTCATGTATTCAGTGAACATGTTTTGAGCATGAACAATTTATCAGGTGTTCAGCAAAAGACAGATTCACAGTGTGCCTTCAGCATTGCCACTTACATTATCTCCCTCAATTTTCACAGCAACCCAGTGAGGCAGAGATTTCCCTTCGTTCTATTTTGCAGGTGAAGAAGCTGAGCTACCCTGTAACTGGGAATGCAAATGTGATGCACCTATAGTATAAAAGAGAAGGAAATGGCAACCATGCTTCGTTCTTTGTACAACAAGGAATAAAAAGATGTACAGGATATAGTTTCTATCTCTAAGAGTTCCTATCTAAATTATCCAGTTAATTATCTAAATTAACTAATTTAGATAGTTCCTATCTCTAAGAGTAGGAGAACTTATTTGATGAGGGAGGTGGGGAGAGTGCCATATGCTTGCCAAAAAATTAATGCATTAATTGATGCTTTCAACTGTGGTTCTGCAGAAGACTCTTGAGAGTCCTTTGGTCAGCAAGGAGATCAAACTAGTCAATCCTAAAGGAAATCAACCCTGAATATTCAATGGAAGGACTGATGCTGAAGCTGAAGTTCCAATACTTTAGTCACCTGATGTGAAGAGCCAACTCATTGGAAAAGACCCTATGCTGGGAATGATTGAGGGCAGGAGGAGAGGGAGCCATAGAGATAGTTGGATGGCATCATCGACTCAATGGACATGAATTTGAACAAACTCCTGGAGAGAGTGAAGGACAGGGAAGCCTGGCGTGCTGCACTCCATGGGGTTGCAAAGATTCAGACGTGACTAACAACAAAATAATGCAATATACACTGAACGCTCAATTAGAATGCAGGTTCTTAGAATAATTAGAGTCAGAAGAGCCAGATGTCACAGTAAGTTGACCAGATCAGAAAAAAGCTTTCCAGAGTGGCTCAGAGATTTCAACAGGCCCCTGAAGGATAATGTCCTAGGTTGCTAATGGGAAACTGGGTAATTTAGTCAATTCTCTCTACCTCGACCGCCACAGTTTTTAGTGGGTTGGCCAAAAAGTTCGTTCAGGCTTTCCATATCACAGAAAAACCCAAATGAACTTTTTGGCCAACCTCATACATTATTTTCAAGTCCTCTTGTCCACACATATCATTTTGTCGTGTCTGAGATGTAATCTTGTTACTGAAACCCAACTTGTGTGCCAACACACAGAAAGGCCAAACAATACCAAAATATTAGAGTCTGGAACAGAGAAAGGTGTATTGAGGACCCTGCAAGGAGATAGTGGCTCATGTCTTAAAATCCCCAAACTCCCCAAAAGCTCTCAGCAAAGCTCTTTTCTGATTGAGGTGAGAGAGGGGTGTGTGAGTTGTTGGCAAACATTTTTGGTGTCACAGTTTTTGTTTTTAAGGTCAGGTCATGGTCAGGACCTTTTCCCTGTAAATCTCCATCCAATGAAATTCTCCATTCTGAAATGAAAGGGCCATGTCCCCAGGCACAACTTTCCCCCTCTGAGGTCCAGTCCTGGCTAAGAGGAGGCAGGTCTCAGCTGGCAGTTCCCTCAGGGCCAGGCCCCCAGACCCTGAACTGCAATCCATGCTTGCAAGGAACCAGATGCCCAGGACCCAGCTGGCTCTCAGGCTCCTCAGGCTGCCCAAATAGGGGAGGGGAGGGCCCAGGTCCCACAGACTGTGACCCATGCAGATGGCTGATGCCATGAGGTTGCAGAGGCAGGGATGAGGGAGAGGTTCATTCATTACTGCCTCAAGGCCTGGGTCCAGCCAGTGGGTGGCCTTGGCGAGGACTCTGGAGCCCTGTGGGACACAGCACCCAGCCTCTTCCCTGGCCCCCCAGATCACCTGCTGGCCTGAGACCAGGTGAGTTGGAGGGCCCTGGGGAGAAGGCGGGGATCTGCCTCTTACCTCACTCCCCGCCTGATGACCACCATTCCACCAACCGTTGGCTGAATGGGCCACTAATGGCCGCTCACTGACAGTTGCTCACCTGGGGCGGAGCCCACTGTGGTGCCAACCAATGACTGAGCAGGACCACTAACAGTTATTCACTGACAGTTGCTTGCTTGGGGAAGGGGCCGGCTGTGGCACCCAATGGATTAGTGACCATTAGTGGTCTCATGGTAACCGCTGCCTGGTAATGGATTTTGGGTAACACTGCACAGCAACAGCTGCATGCCAAGAGCTGCCCACGGCAGCTACTACAATCTCACAAACCCCACCTAGTTATATCGTCTCCAGCAATCATTTCTAAATAGTATGGAAATGGTGATTATTCCTAGACCATACAAGGAGATTATAACCAAGAGAAACTTGCTGTTCTTGGCTTTTCCTCGCCAATTCTGAATACATCATATATGACTATGCCCTTAAAGCTTTCATTGCACTCAATCATCCATAGCTTTGAATTGCTGCAAACGCATCTCTGTCAGAGTCAACCCTGTGGTCTTGGGGTCGATGTTACCACACACTAATCCCTGTGGGTATTTTCTGACGTCCCTTTTGGGTCGTACAAGTAATGAATCATCTTCGAAACTACCGGGTTCTGCTTTCTTCTCCTCTGAGGCTTCTTGCAGACTTTACTTTCCATTTGCCAAGAACTCCAGTAATTTAGGAAATTCAGCAATATGCCCGTTCACTCCAAGGAAAAGATTTTCCTATTTCCCCATGAAGGTCGTGTGTCTCTTCCTTCTCCCTTCTTGTGGCATATACTTCTGAAATCTAGGAAGTACCCCACAATGGCATTATTTGGAGCTATAAAGTGCCTCAGGTGAGTTGCAACATATTTTCAGCCCTTTATTTCTTCTGTAAAGTTATAGAGAGTTCGACTGAATGAGTGGTTTTGCACAATAGTTAAAAGTCCAAAGCAGAGTTAGCCTTGATTTAAATCCTGTCTGACATATGAGCCTGAGTAAGCTTCTGACCTTTCTAAACTTTTATCTCTTGACTTGTAAAATGGAAAAAAAAAAAAAAACAATTATAAGGATTAAATGAGAAACTTTATGCCAAACGCTTAGCACAGTGCTTTACATTTTCAGTTCAGTTCAGTAGCTCAAACGTGTCCGACTCTTTATGACCCCATGGACTTCACCATGCCAGGCTTCCCTGTACATCACCAACTCCCGGAGTTTACACAAATTCATGTCCATTGAGTCAGTGATGCCTCCAACCATCTCATCCTCTGTCATCCCTTTTTCCTCCCACCTTCAATCTTTCCCAGCATCAGGGTCTTTTCCAAAGAGTCAGTTCTTCGCATCAGGTGGCCAAAGTATTGGAATTTCAGCTTCAGCATCAATCCTTCCAATGAATAGTCAGGGCTGGTTTCCTTAAGGATTGACTGGCTGGTTGGATCTCCTTGCAGTCCAAGAGACTCTCAAGAGTCTTCTCCAACACCACCATGCAAAAAGAGCATCACTTCTTTGGCGCTCAGCTTTCTTTATAGTCCAACTCTCACATTCATACATGACTACTGGAAAAACCATGGCTTTTACTAGATGGACCTTTCTTTGACTAGACAGACCTTTGTTGGTTGGCAAACTAATGTCTATGCCTTTTAATATGCTATCTAGGTTGGTCATAACTTTCCTGCCAAGGAGTAAGCATCTTTTAATTTCATGGCTGCAGTCATCATCTGCAGTGATTTTGGAGCCCAAGAAAGTAAAGTCTCTCACTGTTTTCACTGATCTTCATTTTGTGAATGTTGAGTTTTAAGCCAGCTTTTTCACACTCCTCTTTCACTTTCATCAAGAAGCTCTTTAGTTCTTCTTCACTTTCTGCCATAAGGGTAGTGTCATCTGCATATTTGAGGTTACTGATATTTCTCCCAGCAATCTTGATTCTAGCTTGTGCTTCATCCACCCTGGCATTTTGCATGATGTACTCTGCATATAAGTTAAATAAGCAGGGTGACAATATACAGCCTTGACGAATTCCTTTCCCAATTTGGAATCAGTCTATTGTTCCATGTCCAGTTCTAACTGTTCCTTCTTGACCTGCATAGTACATCACGCAAACTGCCAGGCTGGATGAAGCACAAGCTAGATTACTCAGGAGGCAAGTCAGGGGGTCTGGTATTCCCATTTCTTTCAGAATTTTCCAGTTTGTTGTGATCCACAGATTCACAGGCTTTGACATAGTCGATAAAGCAGAAGTAGATATTTTTTTTTTTTTTTTGAACTCTCTTGCTTTTTCGATGATCCAATGGACATTGGCAATTTGCTTTCTGGTTCCTCTGCATTTTCTAAAACCAGCTTGAATATCTGGAAGTTCACGGTTCACGTACTGTTGAAGCCTGGCTTGGAGACTTTTGAGCATTACTTTGCTAGCATGTGAGATGAGTGCAATTGTGCAGTAGTTTGAACATTCTTCATCAATGCCTTTCTTTGGAATTGGAATGAAAACTGACCTTTTCCAGTCCTGTGGCCACTGCTGAGTTTTCCAAATTTGCTGGCATAATGAGTGCAACACTTTCACATCATCATCTTTTAGGATTTGAGATAGCTCAACTGAAATCCCATCACCTCCACTAGCTTTGGTCATAGTGATGCTTCTTAAGTCCCAGTTGACTTCACATTCCAGAATGTCTGGCTCCAGGTGAGTGATCAAACCATCATGGTTATCTGAGTCATGAAGATCATTTTTTGTACAGTTCTTCTGTGTATTCTTGCCACCTCTTCTTAATATCTTCTGTTATATTAGGCCCATACCACTTCGGTCCTTTATTGTGCTCATCTCTGCATGAAATGTTCCCTTGGTATTGCTAATTTTCCTGAAGAGATCTCTAGTCTTTCCCATTCTATTGTTTTCCTCTATTTCTTTACATTTGATCCCTGAGGAAGGCTTTCTAACCTCTCTTTGCTATTCTTTGGAACCCTGCATTCAGATGGGTATATCTTTCCTTTTCTCCTTTGCCTTTCGCTTCTCTTCTTTTCTCAGCTATTTGTAAGGCCTCCTCAGACAACAGTTTTACCTTTTTGCATTTCTTTTTCTTGGGGATGGTCTTGATTACTTCCTCTTGTACAATATCATGAACCTCCGTCCCTAGTTCTTCAGGCACTCTGTCTATGGGATCTAGTCCCTTTAATCTGTTTCTCACTTCCACTGTATAAACATAAGGGATTTGATTTAGGTCACACCCGAATGGTCTAGTGGTTTTCCCTACCTTCTTCAATTTAAGTCTGAATTTGGCAATAAGGAGTTCATGATCTGAGCCACAGTCAGCTCCCTGTCTTGCTTTTGCTGATGGTATAGAGCTTCCCTGTCTTTGGCTGCAGAGAATATAATCAATCTGATTTCGGTGTTGACCATCTGGTGATGTCCATGTGTAGAGTCTTCTCTTGTCTTATTGGAAGATGGCGTTTGCTATGACCAGTGTGTTCTCTTGGCAAAACTCTGTTGGCCTTTGACCTGCTTCATTTTATACTCCAAGGCCTAATTTGCCTGTTACTCCAGGTATCTCTTGACTTCCTACTTTTGCATTCCAGTCCCCTATGATGAAAAGGGCATCTTTTATGGGTGTTAGTTCTAGAAGGTCTTGTAAGTCTTCATAGAACTGTTCAACTTCAGCTTCTTCAGCATTATTGGTCGGGGCATAGACTTGGATTACTGTAATATTGAATAATTTTCCTTGGAAACAAACAGCAATCATTCTTTTTGAGATTGCATCTAAGTACTGCTTTTCGGACTTCTGTTTACTATGATGGCTACTCCATTTCTTCTAAGGGATTCTTGCCCACAATAGTAGACAAAATAGTCATCCGAGTTAAAGTCACCCATTCCAGTCCATTTTAATTCACTGATTCCTAAAATGTCAATGTTCACTTTTGCCATTTCCTGTTTGACCATTTTCAATTTGCCTTGATTCAAGGACCTAGCATTCCAGGTTCTTATGCAATATTGCTTTTTGCAGCATGTGACTTAACTTCTATCACCAGTCACATCCACAACTGGGTGTTGTTTTTGCTTTGGTTCTGTCTCTTCATTCTTTCTGGAGTTATTTCTCCACTGGTCTCCCATAGCATATTGGGCACCTACTGACCTGGGGAGTTCATCTTTCAGCATCCTATCTTTTTGCCTTTTCATGCTGTTCATGGGGTCCTCAAGGCAAGAATACTGAAGTGGTTTGCCATTCCATTCTCCAGTGGACCACGTTTTGTCAGAACTCTCCACCATGACCCATCCATCTTGGGTGGCCCTACATGGCATGGCTCATAGTTTCATTGAGTTAGATAAAGCTGTGGTCCATGTGATCAGTTTGGTTAGTTTTCTGTGATTGTGGTTTTCATTCTGTCTGCCCTCTGATGGATAAGGATAAGAGGCTTATGGAAGCTTCTTGATGGGAAAAACTGACTGAGGAGGAAATTGGGTCTTGTTCTGATGGGTGGGGCCATGCTCAGATGGGTAGGGCTGTGTTCCCTCCCTGTTGTTTGACCTGAGGCTAAACTACGCTGGAGGTAATGAAGATAATGGTGACCTCCTTCAAAAGGTCTCATGCAAGCACTGCTGAACTCAGTGCCCTCGACCCTTCAGCAGGCCACCACCGGAGACTCCTGGACACCCATGGCCAAGTCTGGGTCATTCTCTAGTGGGATTACTGCTCCTTTCTCCTGGGTCCTGGTGCACACAAGGTTCTGTTTGTGCTCTCCAAGAGTCTGTTTCCCCAGTCCTGTGTAAGTTCTGAGGGCTCTATGGTGGGTTTAATGGCAACTTCCTCCAAGAGGAAGTGCTTTACACACTGAATATACTAACTGTCGACATCTTATTCTGATTCATGTGTTCATCAAGTATTTATTCAGGACTCCCTGCTCACCTCTATGCCAGTCACTAAATATAAAGGGGTGAATAAGACTATCATAGTCTCTGCTTGTTGGCTAGTTATAGCTCCTTTAGTTGGTTAATGACATGGATGAACCAACACCTTCCTCAAAGTCTGATCAGTTTTATCTCCCTCATATTTTTCACTCCCCACCTCTCTCTTTGATCTCACTTTTGTTGCCCATATGGGGAGGGCAAGAGGAAGGGAAGGCATTGGTATATTTATTAGGCACTTATTATGGGCCAGGGATCATGAGAAATCTTTTTCAGAAAAATAAATGCAGCCTGCTGTAACACAGGGTAGGAATGCAACCAGAGGCGTGCTCGCCCACTCAATGTCAGCTTGTGAATGAACCTCTTCAGAGGGTGAGTGGCAGGCCAGTTTTTCCACAGGAAACCCATCCTGTGGCTCAACTACATAAACCATGACATGTGTCACAGTAGCCCTCTAGTTCTCTGAGAAAAGGAAAGTAAGAAGGGAGTATTTTTACATTGCTAAACAGAATTGCACCCTTGATTCAGCAAGAGAGTTATAGAGACAAAATCAACAAGAGCAATACTACTTATATTTGTGCAATAATAATGAAGTAATCCTACCTTTATGAAACATTAATTGATGTTACTGACAATCCTATGGGATAGACAGATAATGTATTATTATCTCCCTTTTATAGATGAAAAACTAACCCTGAGAAGCAGAAGAAATTTTGCAAGGACACACCAATACTATATGATGGCATGAGAACATTTTCCTGCCAGATTATACTCCCATTGAGGGCAGGGTCTACCATCTTTCAGGGCAAGCCTTTGAAGAGATTAGCCTTAGAATATGGGATTCAGCACATTCCCATTGAAAGTTTCAAATCCTGGCTGTTCCACTCACTTGCTGACCAACGGTGGAGAAACCACAGAAACTCCCAGGGTCAGATTCCTTATCCAGAGAATAAGGATTTTTTTTTTTTAAGTTTTTTTTTTTAATGTGGCCCATTTTTTTAAAAGTCTTTATTGAATTTGTTAAAATACTACTTCTGTTTTATTTTTTGATATTTTGGGCTGCATGTGAGATCTTAGCTCCAGTACCAGGAATCGAACCTGCACCCCCTGCATTGGAAGACAAAGTCGTAACTCCTGGCCCACGAAGGAAGTCCGAATAGGGATTAAAATGACTACCTGGGAGCACTCTTGTCCTCACAATGGGACCGTATACAAAAAGGGCTTAGTCCAGGGTGTGTAGAAAGGACTCATTATACACCTGTAATCATAGTTGCTTTCTTTTCCTTACCTTCCTCCTCTTCTTTCTTGTTCTCCTTCCCTTCTTCTCTTCCTTCCCAGTACTGAATTGTTGTTTCTGTCACTGTACTACTATTTTTAATGCTATTTAGCAGCCTTGTGAAATAGGTACATGGTTTGGCATTGTAGTTCCAGCTCTACTATTAATACTCCTTAGCCTTCTTGATTTTGCTGAACTAGGAGTCAGAGGATACATATTTCTGGGCTGAGTCTAATCGCAAAACCATCTTGAAAATGGCAGGGATGCTTTTCTAGACTGAGACAAATAGCCCATTTTTTTTCTCATTCATTAATTACTTTTGAATGCAGCCAGCCAGCCTCTAATTCATATATCTCTAAATCTGTATTAAATGAACAGGACTCCCATTTAGTCATGATTAACATGAGGAGCTTGCTGTCTTGTTAGTTGATTTAGCTGGGAGTCTTGCCTATAAGTCACATCCTCCCTCCTATTCAAACAAGCAATAGCGGTCATTTGTTTATTCAAACCACTGTTTCATTTACAGTTATAGGCCAAAGCAAACAGACTCTCCAACATCAAATAGTCTCATGAACTCAGATGGTGTTCCTCTCTTGGAGGCATGTAGCAGTAACACCTCAGAACTGTGGAATTGGATCACGGGGTTGCTATTGCAGCTGGGAAATGTCAGGGATGGCTGGGTGCTTTCCTAAGCATCTTGTTATCATCTTCTGCCATGGTGGTGGTGGTGGTTTAGTTGCTAAGTGGTGTCCAACTCTTGCAACCCCATGGATTATAGCTTGCCAGGCTCCTCTGTCCGTGGGATTTCCCGGACAAGATTACTAGAGTGGGTTACCATTTCCTTCTCCAGCCAGCTGCCATATCACAGAGGAAAGGGAGAGAACCTGGGCCATGGGTGAATCTGTGGAGTTTTATCTGTCTAATGGATAGTTATAGTTATATCTTCTTCTTGTGTCTTGGCTTCTTCATCTTTAAAACGGGTTAGTAATACTTGAGTTGTTAGTTGGGAGAATTATAAGTGCTTTATAGTGTCTGACATGATATTTGTCACATTTGTTGCTGTTCAGTTGCTAAGTCATGTCCGACTCTTTGTGACCTCGTGGACTGCAGCACACCAGGCTTCCCTGTCCTTCACTACCTCCTGGAGTTTGCTTAGATTCATGTCCATTGAGTGGGTAATGCTTTGTAACCATCTTATCCTCTGCTTCTCTCTTCTCCTTTTGCTTTCAGTCTTTACCAGCATCAATGTCTTTTCCAATGAGTTGGCTCTTCACATCACTTAACCATCAGTCCAATATTTGTCATGTGACACTTGGTCAAAAAAAAAATCTTATCTTCTATTTTATAATTTTTATTGGAATATAGTTGCTTTACAATATTGTGTTATTTTCTTCTGTACAGCGGAGTGAATCAGCTATACATATAGTTAGCTAAATAAGTTGTTTTTTCTACCAAGCAAATGTGGATAGTTCCAGCACCAAAATGTGAGTTGTGGGCTATATCACCCTCCTCCAGACTCTAAGGCTCAGCCTCAGCTTTACTTCTCAAATCCTGGATGCAGTGTATCTGTTGTCCCCTGTCCTTGAGAGTCCACTTTGGTGTTGATAGCCTCAGTGGGTTTCCAGGGCTTCCCATCCAAGCAGACAGTCTGGCATTGACCTCTTTGCTTCTAATTACCAAATTAGCCATCCTACAAAGTGTGAATAGACACATTCCTACTCTCTGTTATGCTCATGGTATGATTTGTTACTCAAGCATACAGTATCTAGAGCATACCTTGTGTATTAGGGTTCTCCAGAGAAACAGAACCAATAAATTAATTAAATACATAAATAAATTTATATATTTGTTCATTTATTTATTTATAATGAAAAAGTGGCTGACAAGGTTATCGAAGTTGAGAATTCCAATAATGCATCCTATGCCAGTGGGAGGCATAGAAAAACCAGTGGTATAATTCAGCCCAGGTTCAAAGGCATGAAAACTGAGGAAGACAATGGTGCCAGTCCCAGTTCAGGGCAGGAGAAAGTGAGCTGAGATATTTCATCTCAAGTGTGAGGCAGAAAAGAAAAGGTGTCAAATTCCTTCTTCTTCAGTCTTCTGTTTTATTCTGGCCTTCAATAGATGGGATGATTCCCACTCACAGAGGGAAGGGTGTTTTACTGAGTCTACTGTGCTAATCTCATCTGGAAACACCTTCACAGACACCCACAGAAATAATATTTAATCTGGGTATATGACTCAGTCAAAATGACACATACACTTTACTATCACACCCTGTTCTTTAACCAGTATTTATAAACACCACTAGAAGAGCTGGGACAACCACACTGAAGGGTGAGCTCTTCCACTCTTCTCTAAATCACATCTCCCCTTTGCTCTTCCATGATCCTCAGGGCTTGTTGATTATGCAGTAAAGATCTATCAGTCTCCATTTCTTTTCTTTCCTGATCTGCCTTCTCAGCCCTTTCAGTCAGGATGTTAAGGTTGGCAGACACATTAATTAATGGTTGAACCCTCAAGGATGAAGGTAGCTCAAGTTATTGTTCCTCATTTCCAATCTCTCAAGACTCTTCAGAGCACATGCAAATCAGTGGATGTTGGTGGACACATCAGAAGAGGCAGAATGTGGGCTCAGTCACTCAGACTCACTGGTCATATCAGAATCTGGGTTCTGACTCAGTAAGGACCTCTAGTTATGGACCTTTAAAGTCACAAAGTTTTTGAGAGCAGAAGAGGACTTCCAGGACTCCTGTCTTCTGATCCCTTAATCGATGACACATCATGGTCTTAATTAGAGACTGAAATGAAGCAGCAGTAAGTACTGAGTTACAAAGCTCTTACTGAGTGCTGGATGCAGAGGTAAATACTTCATAAGTTTTTATCTCGTGAAGTCAGCTCAATGAAGTACACATAATTAAAATCCTCTCTTAAATGATAAGATATCCAAGGAGGGTTAGAAACACGCCTCAAATCACCCATCTGAGATGAAGAAAGATGATAGGTCAGTATCTTGCCAAATTCAAAGAAACCTTTATGCCCTATTGACTGAATATGAAGAATTTACTATAGTGTTTGACCCACAATATGCTTTTGATAAATTATTACTGTCTCATGCAAGGCTAGTTATATTTGAGAACCCCTTGAAGAAAAGTGGCCTTTTTCTGCTTTTTCCCCTCATCATTGTCTCATATATATTACAAATACCTGCCCAGGTGATTTGATTTTGATGCTGTGTACCTCTGGAATGGACATAAGTACAAATTTAGTGTTGCCTTCAGGTATTAAGTGGTCAATTCTCTAGTGCAGAGCAACCATGATGTATATTTTAATATGTTAATGAATAAGAAACAAAAGAAAATCTTTGCTCAGATTTGCTAGAGCCAACCCTCATTAAGCTTCATGAAATTCAGAGTTCAGGAGCAATCAATGAGGAAATAAAATTTAAAATAAAATAAAATTTTATAAAAAAGAACAACTGGTTGAATATTTCCATAGCCTGAGAAAGTTAGTTTAGTGAACTTCACCAACTGTGATGTAAGTCTTGCTCACCAAGATTGAATAAATATGTTAGTACGTTGTATTCCCCATCACTTTGCTGAGCTTGCACACAAGGTCATACATGAAAATAAGATCAAAAGTGACAACTAGGCAATCTAAGTAAAGTTCAATTGGTTGGTTTGCCCTGTCAGCGAGCCTTCTTTCAGAGGAGACACTGAATCTTTTCCTAGCTCTGAATGCTACAAGTTTTATTCTTGGCCTTTGCTATATATGCCAAATTTAATTAATGTGAGTAAGTGAATCAGCTTAGAAAGAAAGAGGGTCAACCTGACTGATATTAGATTAGCTGGATCCTACATCTTCCATCTTCCATGAATTATTTATACTGTTTGATCCCAGTTTTGAAAGAGAAAAATCTGAACATCTTTTTTTTAAACATTTATTAGGATAATCGAATAAGTTAATTCTCAACAAAGCAACTATTTCTGGGTGTTTTCAAATGGCACTTCTCCTTTGTGTTGGAAAGAAACTTCTGTGTAGGATGATCAAATGAAACAAATATGTACTCTGATTTAGACCAGAGTAATCAGAACCATCCCTAGTATAAAACTGAGTCACTGCCTTTGGAGAACTGCAAAGCGAGCATAAGCTTTGAAATCATTATAGACTTAGGATTTAATCTTGACTTTGCCCCTAACTCACTGTGTGACCTTGAGAATCCTGTATCAGACTCTTAGTTTCTGTTTTGGTCAAATAAGAAAACTGGTAATCACCTTGCAACTGATTTGAGGATTAGATGAGATAATGTCCATGTTGCAGTTGCTCAATAAATGTTACTAGTCATTATGACTAGTTTTGCTATGACTATTTTGCTTCTGTCTTCTAAACTATACTGTCTTCTAAACCACATGCTGGGAAAACTAATGGAGCAGAGCAAGGACACAATGAAATATTAGTCAGCCATAAAAAAGAATGGGACATTGCCATTTGCAATGACATGGATGAACCTAGGGATTATTATACTAGTGAAGTAGGTCAGACAAAGAAAGACAAGTATTATGTTATCATTAATACGTGAAATCTAAAATATAATATAAATATACTTATTTACAAAACAGAAATAGACTCACTGACATAGAAAACAAACTAAACAGTTACCAAATGGGACGTGGGGGAGGGCTACATCGGGAGTTTGGGATTAACAGATACACACTACTCTGTATAAAACAAGGACTTCCTTGGTCATCCAGTGGCTAAGACTTGCACTCCCAATGCAGGGGCCCCAGTTGGGAAACTAGATCCCACATGCTGCAACTAAAGATTCTGCATGTCTCAACAAAGATCAAAGATTCTATGTGCCACAACTAAGACCTGGAGCAGCCAAATATTTTTTTTTAATTTAATAAAAAAATAAAATAAACAATGGGCTTCCCAGGTGGCACTGGTGGTAAGGAATCCACCTGCAATGCAGAAGATTTAAGAGACCTGGGCTCTATCCCTGGGTTGAAAAGATCCCCTGGAGGAGGGCATGGCAACCCACTCCAGTATTCTTGCCTGGAGAATCCCATAGACAGAGGAGCCTGGTGGGCTACAGCCCATGGGGTCGCACAGAGTTGGACATGGCTGAAGTGACTTAGCATGCATGCAAGGTCCTACAGTGTAGTACATATTCAATATCCTATAATAACTACAATGGAAAAAATCAGACAATGTGTATATATGTATGTGTGTGTACATATATGTATATATAAAACTGAATCACCTTATTGTACATCTTAAACTAACACAGCATTGTAAATCAACTGTACCTTGATTAAGAAAAAAACAAATACAACTATCTCAAACTGAAGTCAATGCATTCAAGGAAAATAGGAGATTCTGAAGTTCTATGATGTCAAAGAGAGTTATGAGATGTCCCTGGAACAGTAATGGTTCAGAGAAGTGTTGAATATTGAGAAAGGTACAGGCAGATGAATAGGGGAGGGGTGGCGATGAAAACCAGGGACCCGTTATTGCTTTGCAGTGGGAAGCAGCCTGAGAGAGATCAAGGTGGCTTTTCAAACACCACCTCTGCTGAAATCCAAATCCAGAGGAAGCAAAATCAATTTATTTCTTTCAAAGTAGCTTCCTGATTTCCATTAGGTTCCCTGCCTGCTTTTCATTAGATGAACTACCTATATTCCATCAGATGTAATCAAATTTGTTCAGAGCACTTACAGAAAAAATCTGTATTTAGTGAAGTCTGATCAAACAGAGAAGGTGCTCTTCTACTACACCATGCTGAACAGGACAAGAGGAATTCCTGTAATGTAACCAAGAAATCTGCTGTGTTGACATCTGTTTGGTTAATCTGTGAAGCCAGTCCATGTATAGGTTGGACTGTATTCAGAGAAAGCAGTAACCAGGGAGCTGGCTGTACATTCAGAAGAGAGGATGTTGCTGAAAGAGCCGAGTAATGAAAAGAGCATTGAATTTCAAGTTACACCAAAATTCTAGCCTCTGTTTCAACAGTGGTCAGGAAACTTCTCCTCCTTGATCCTCTGTGTGCTCAAAAAAGATGGAGCTTGATGACATGCTTTCTTTGATTCTCTTCTTATTCTAAATAACATGGGTTATCCTGCAACCCTGGCAGAAAGTAGGGCTAACTCTTCACAGTTAGAGCCAGAGACAATCATCTAAGCTGCTCACAGACCAACTGTAGCCTCTGAAAAAATGCAGTGAATTAGAATCCCTCACTGTTGAATTTACACTTATGGTAGGGCCTTCTGTGCTGTTCTTTCTAATGGGGAACTCATCCCATTCCAGGAACTTGATTGGAATTTATGCTTTAAAGAGATGACTTAGGGACTGTCGTACAGAGTGAAAAAGTGAAAATGTTAGTTTGCCATCCCATGGACCATAGCCTGTCAGGCTCCTCTGTCCATGGGATTCTCCAAGAAAGAATACTGCAGTGGGTTGCCATGCCCTTCTCCAGGGGATCTTCCTAACCCAGAGATTGAACCTGGGTCTCCCTCATTGCAGGAGAATTTTTCACCAGCTGAGCCAACTGGGAAGCCTGTACAGAGTAAAGTAAGTCAGAAAGAGAAAAACAATTATCATATTAATGCATATTGTGGAATCTAAAAGAATGGTACAGATGATCTTATTTGCAAAGCAGAAATAGAGACATGGACATAGAGAACAAATGTATGGATACCAAGGGAGGGGGAAAGGAGAGGGCTTGGATTGGGAGATGGATTGAAATACATACATTATTGATTCTATGTATAAATTTGGTAACTAATGAAAATCTACTGTATAACTCAGGGCAACTCTACTCAATGATCTTTGGTGACCTAAATGAGAAGGGAATCTAAAAAAGAAGAGATAAATGTACACATATAGCTGATTCATTTTTCTCTACAGTAAAAAGTAACACAACATTGTAAAGCAACTCTACTCCAATGAAAATTAATTTAAAAAACAACTATACAATCACTTATAATCCATAATAAATTCATAAATACATGTGAAAAAAATAAGATGAATTACTCTGACATTTGATAGGGTAGTATTATTTAAAACATTCTCAGGCATTAATCTGGCGAATGACCAGGACTCCTTCAAGTGTGATATAAAGAGAACAGAATAAATCAGTACTCTGTCTGCATTGGGCTTCTCTGGTGGCTCAGGTGGTAAAGAATCCACCTGCAATGTGGGAGACCTGTTAGGAAGATTCCCTGGAGGAGGGCATGGCAACCCACTCCTGGAAAATCTCCATGGACAGCAGAGCCTGGCGGGCTGCTGTCCATGGGGTCGCAAAGAGTCAGACACGGCTGAGTGACTAAGCATAGCATAGTTCTCTGCATTAACTGAGTGTGAAGTTTGCGTATGCTTTATGGTAGCGATATTATTCTGTTGGAGCATATGCAACTCTAACTCCTCCAAAACCCTCAACTGGGAGATCACATTGCAGGATTTAATTGATGACCCTACTCCATGCTTCCTTGTTGTTTCTGGCCCATTTGTTTGAGGGTGTTGAAGTCTTACTGTTTCTGAATATTTCATCCAATATTTAATGAGCTCTTCTAGCATTCAGCCATATATACATTAACCATGTCCAGTTTTGTTCATGTTTTCAAACTACCAATTTATGCACTTACCTATGTCATGCATGTGGGCAGTCCCCCTGTAAATTTACCTAAGTTGATCAAGGTCAGTTTCTGCTGGCTACCACCCAAAGAAACCAGTGTTATAATTCTACCACATTGATTCTCTTTGACTCTTCCCAATTTGATGTCTTAGTTCCCTGCCTCGGAAATTCACCAGCACAGTGCTTGTCCCTTAATACAGAATCGAATCGAGTTGGTATCTGACCAGGGTGGCCTAGGTTCCAGTTAATACACAATAACTATGAAAAGTGGCTGACTCTGTTTGATTATCAAAATATTTGAGGGCTTAGAGAAGATCTCTTTTAGGATTTGTGAACAAAAGGATCATCGCAAGAATAGAATTCTGCAATAGAAAAACTGTTGGTTTTGAATCTCCTCTGTGTGCCCGCTAGCAAGTTACTCACGCTTACTAAGCCTCAGTTTCTTCAGATAAAAGAAATTCATAATATTGATGCCACGCATTGATGAAGGATTAGGGTAAATGCCTCTCTTTTCAATCATTTCTCCTTTCTTCTATTCTCTTCTCCCATCTCTTCCTTTATTCCTTTTGCTTACTCAGGCTTCTCTTTTTATGCTTTGTCTTGTCTTCTATTGTTACGTTATTATTTTTGTTCTCTCTTTTCATTATTTTTACAAAAAACAATAACTTCCACCCCTTTAATGGTTATGATGGTTTCTCTGTTCCTGCCCAGCATCACTTCCCCCTCTTTTCAAAATTGTTAAACACACTTTACATAGATTGGAGGATTACCTTATGTCATGTTATTATGGCGAGATTTTCAATTAAATTGCCCTGATTTCTTCCAGTAAAAATGGTGAGTCAGGGGCACAAGATAAGCCAGTTAGATACTTTCTTCTTAAATAGGATGGCACAAACATGGAACCCCCACTGTAGATTCACCCCATCCTTGCACCCTAGACTGATCCTGGTACTTTCCCATTTTGATTTTGCAGTTGTTTTTATATTACTATTATTATTTCAACAAGCTGCTCCATGTTCTTAGCAAATCTCCCTTTTTGCTTAAGTTAACTAGAATGTGTTTATATAGCTCATTTCTGAAAATCTCTTCATGACTCACCCCTCCTTTTTCCCCCAGAAGAGCTTCCTTTACCTCAACTGCAGCTGCTCAACCCAAACATATAATAGAAAACACAAATATTTGTATTTGTATTGTAAAGCAGAAGAGACCTGCTTCACAGAACAAATGTGGATGTCAACCTGTATCTGAAAACCCTTGGTTAGTATGAGATCCAACACAGCCTGCATGCCTCTTCCATGCCACCAAAGTGGGCTCTCATGGCTAGAGGAGTATAGAGGAAGTATTTCAGTGTCTTCTGAAAAAGACCTAGGAAGAATCTGGCCAATGTCAAATGCTCTTCTAAGATGTTAGACAGCAGATGTGGGGTATGGAAGTCCCCTGGCTCACAGGATGTGGAAGTTACTTCCTTGACTTTCTTATGATCCAAGATCACAGAGGCATATTTGATCATTATTTGGGTCCCTTGATCTGCCTTCTCCCAGAAATGTTACTGACTAGTTCCACCTTCAACTGAAGCTCCATTCTGTGAACCCTGTTGTTCTATTTTTCATGTGCATGCACATACACACACACACACACACACCCTTAAAATTAGTTTTACTTTTATTTTTTCTGTTTAATTTATTTTTTATTTAAGTATAATTGCTTTAAATAATTTTGTTGTTTTCTGTCAAACCTCAACATGAATCTCCTCCCTTTTGAACCTCCCTCCCATCTCCTGCTGCACCTCACCCCTCTAGACTGACAGTGAAGTCACTCACTTGTGTCTGACTCTTTGTCAATCCCATGGACTGTAATGGCACCCCACTCTAGTACTTTTGCCTAGGAAAATCCCATGGACGGAGGAGTCTGGTAGGCTGCAGTTCATGGGGTCGCTAGAGTCAGACATGACTGAGCGACTTCACTTTCACTTTTCACTTTCATGCATTGGAGAAGGAAATGGCAACCCACTCCAGTGTTCTTGCCTGGAGAATCCCAGGGACGGGAAGCCTGGTTGGCTGCCGTCTATGGGGTCACACAGAGTCGGACACGACTGAAGCGACTTAGCAGCAGCAGCAGTAGTCTACCAGGCTTCTCTGTCCATGGGATTTTCCAGGCAAGAGTACTGGAGTGAGTTGCCATTTCCTTCTCCAGGGGATCTTCCTGACCCAGGGATCAAACCCAGGTCTCCTGCATTGCAGGCATACGCTTTACCCTCTGAGCCACCAGGGAAGCCCCTAGATTGACAGAGAGCCCCTGTTTAAGTTTCCTGAGCCATACAGCAAATTCCCATTGGCTATCTATTTTACATATGGTAATGTAAGTTTCCATGTTACTCTCTCCATACATCTCACCCTTTCCTCCCCTCTCCCCAGGTCCACAGTTGATTCTCTATTTCTGTTTCTCCATTGTTGCCCTGTAAGTAAATTCTTCAGTACCATTATTCTAGATTCCATATATATGCGTTAGAATACAATATTTATCTTTCTCTTTCTGACTCACTTCACTCTGTATGCTAGGTTCTAGGTTCATCACCTCATCAGAACTGACTCAGATGTGTTCCTTTTTTGGCTGAGTAATATCCCATTGTGTATATGTACAACAACTTCTTTATCCATCATCTGTCAGTGGACATCTAGGTTGCTTCCATGTTCTAGCTATTGTAAATAGTGCTGCAATGAACAATGGGATATATGTGTCTCTTTCAATTTTGGTTCCCTCAGGATATGTGCCTAGGAGTGGGATTGCTGGGTCATATGGTAGTTTTATTCCTTGTTTTTTAAGGAATCTCCATACTGTCTTCCATAGTGCCTGTATCAATTTACATTCCCACCGATAGGACAAGAACATTCCCTTTTCTCCACACCCTCTACAACATTTATTGTTTGTACACTTTTTGATGATGGCCATTCTGACAGGTGTGAGGTGATATATCATTGTGGTTTTGATTTGCATTTCTCTAATAATGAGCAATCTGGAGAAGGCAATGGCATCCCAGTCCAGTACTCTTGCCTGGAAAATCCCATGGGCAGAGGAGCCTGGCGGGCTGCAATCCGTGGCGTTGCAAAGAGTCGGACACGACTGAAGTGACTTAGCAGTAGCAGTAGAAATAAAGAGCAATGTTGAGCATCTTTTCATGTGTTTGTTAGCCATCTGCATATCTTCTTTGGAGAAATGTCTATTTAGGTCTTTTTCCCACTTTTTGATTGGGTTGTTTGTTTTTCTAGCATTGAGTTGTATGATCTGCTTGTATATTCTGGAAATTAATCCTTTGTCAGTTGTTTCATTTGCTATTATTTTCTCCCATTCTGAGGGTTGTCTTTTCACCTTGCTGAGTGTTTCCTTTGCTGTGCAAAAGCTTTCAAGTTTAATCATGTACAGTTGTTTGTTTATGTTTTTAGTTCTGTTACTCTAGGAGGTGAGTCATAGAGGATCTTGCTTTGATTTATGTCACCAAATGTTCTGCCTATGTTTTCCTCTAAGAGTTTTCTAGTTTCTGGTCTTACATTTAGGTCTTTAATCTGTTTTGGGGTTTATCTTTGTGTATGGTGTAGGAAGTGTTCTAATTTCATTCTTTTACATGCAGCTGTCCAGTTTTCCCAGCACCATTTATTGAAGAGGCTGTCTTTGCCCCATTGTATATTCTTGCCTCCTTTGTCAAAAATAAGGTACCCATAGGTGCATGGGTTTATTTCTGGGCTTTCTATCTTGTTATATTGGTCTATATTTTTGATTTTGTGACAGTACCATACTGTCTTGATGACTAGCTTTGTAGTATAATCTGAAGTTAGGAAGATTGATTCCTCCAACTGCCTTCTTCTTACTCAAGACTGCTTTGGCTATTTGGGGTCTTTTATGTCTCCATATGAATGGTGAAATTTTTTCTTCTGGTTCTGTGAAAAATATTATTGGTAATTTGATAGGGATCACATTGAATCTGTAGATTGCATTTGGTAGTATAGTTGTTTTCACAATATTTATTCTTCCTACCCAGGAACATGGAATAGCTCTCCATCTGTTTATGTAGTCTTTGATTTCTTTCATTAGTATCTTATAATTTTCTATGTACAGTTCTCCTTAGGTAAATTTATTCCTAGATATTTAATTTTTTTGTTACAATGGTGAATGGGATTGATTCCTTAATTTCTCTTTCTGATTTTTCATTGTTCAGTTCAGTTCAGTCGCTCAGTCATGTCCGACTCTTTGCAACCCCATGAATCGCAGCACGCCATGCCTCCCTGTCCATCATCATCTCCCAGAGTTCACTCAAACTCATGTCCATTGAGTCAGTGATGCCATCCAGCCATCTCATCCTCTGTCGTCCCCTTCTCCTCCTGCCCCCAATCCCTCCCAGCATCAGTCTTTTCCAATGAGTCAACTCTTTGCATGAGGTGGCCCAAGTACTGGAGTTTCAGCTTTAGCATCATTCCTTCCAAAGAACACTCAGGGTTGATCTCCTTAAGAATGGACTGATTGGATCTCCTTGCAGTCCAAGGGACTCTCAAGAGTCTTCTCCAACACCACAGTTCAAAAGCATCAATTCTTCGGTGCTCAGCTTTCTTCACAGTCCAACTCTCACATCCATACATGACCTCTGGAAAAACCATAGCCTTGACTAGAGGGACCTTAGTTGGCAAGTAATGTCTCTGCTTTTCAATATACTATCTAGGTTTTCATTGTTAGTATATGGAAATGTGAGTGATTTCTGTGTGTATTGATTTTGTATCCTGCAAATTTGATAAATTCACTGATTAGCTTTAGTAATTTTCTGATACTACATTTAGAGTTTTCGATGTACAGTATCATATTATCTGCAAACACTGAAAGCTTCTTCTTTTCTGATCTGGATACCTTTTATTTCTTTTTATTCTCTGATTACTATAGCTAGGACTTCCAGAACTATATGAATAATAGTGCTGAAAGTGAACACCCTTGTTTGTTCCTGATCTTAGGGGAATGCTTTCAGTTTTTCACCATTGAGAATAATGTTTGCTGTAGGCTTATCACATATGGCCTTTACTATGTTGAGGTAGGTTCCTTCTATGCCCATTTTTTGAAGAGTTTTAATCATAAACGGGTGCTGAATTTTGTCAAAGTCTTTTTATGCATCTATTATGATGATCATATGGTTTTTATCTTTCAATTTGTTAATATGGTGTATCACATTGATTGATTGGCATATATTGAAGAATCCTTGCATCCCTGGAATAAACCCAACTTGATCATAGTGTATGAGCTTTTTGATGTGTTGCTGAGTTCTGGTTGCTAAAATTTTGTTGAGGATTTTTGCATTTATGTTCATCAGTGATATTGGCCTGTAGTTTTCTTTTTTGTGTGTTTTCCTAGTCTGGTTTTGGTATCAGGGTGATGGTGACCTCATAGAATGAGTTTGGAAGTGTTCCTTCTGCAATTTTTGGAAAGAGTTTTAGAAGGACATGCATTCTCTTTTCTCTAAATGTTTGAAAGAATTCTCCTGTGAAGCCATCTGGTCCTGGGCTTTTGTTTTATGGGAGATTTTTGATCACAGCTTCAATTTCAGTGCTTGTAATTGGGTTGTTCACAATTTGTATTTCTTCCTGGTTCAGTCATGGAAGATCGAACTTCTCTAAAAATCTGTCCATTTCTTCCAGATTATCCATTTTATTGCCATATAGTTTTTAATAATAGTCTCTTATATTCCTTTGTATTTCTACATTGTCTGTTGTAACCTTTCCTTTTTCATGCCTAATATTGTTGATTTGATTCTTCTCTCTTTTTTTCTTGATGAGTCTCATTAAAGGCTTGTCAATTTTGTTTATCTTCTCAAAGAGCCAGCTTTTAGTTTTATTAATCTTCACTATTGTTTCTTTCATTTCTTTTTCATCTATTTCTGCTCAGATCTTTATGATTTGTTTCCTTCTACTAATTTTGGGGGATTTTTGTTCTTTCTTTTCCAGTTGTTTTAGAGGTAAAGTTAGATTGTCTCTTCGATGTTTTTCTTGTTTTTTGAGGTAGGATTGCTTAGATATAAACTTCCCTCAGAACTGTTTTTGCTGCATCCCATAGGTTGTTGTATTTTCATTGTCACTGTTTCTAGAAATTTTTTGATTTCCTTTTATTTCTTCAGTAACCTGTTGGTTATTTTAAACATGTTGTTTAATTTCCATGTTTTTGAGTTTCTTACAGTTTTTTCTTTTTTCTTGTAACTGATAACTAGTCTCATAATGTTGTGGTCAGAGAAAATGGTTGATACAATTTCAATTTTCTTAAATTTACTGAGGTTTGATTTGTGACCCAAGATGTGGTCTATCCTGGAGAATGTTCCATGTGCACTTGAGAAATAGGTGTGTTCTTCTGCATTTGGATTGAATGTCCTGAAGATACCAATGAGATCCATCTAAAGTATCATTTAAGACTTGTGTTTCCTTATTAATTTTCTGTTTTGATGATCTGTCATTAGGTGTGAGTGACATGTTACAGTCTCCCATTATTATGTTACTGTCAATTTCTCCTTTTATGTCTGTTAGTGTTTGTCTTATGTATTGAGGTGCTCCTATGTTGGTGCATTGAAATCTACAATTGTTATGTCTTCCTCTTGGGCTGATCCCTTGATCATTATGTAGTATCCTTTCTTATCTCTTATAATCTTCTTTATTTTAAAATCTGTTTTGTCTGATATGAGGTTTGCTATTCTAGCTTTCTTTTGCTTCCCATTTGCATGGAATATATTTTTCCATTCTCTCACTTTCAATCTATATGTGTCTTTAGGTCTGAAGTGGGTTTCTTGTAGACAGCATATATATGGGTCTTGTTTTTGTATCCATTCAGTGTCTTTTGGTTGGAGCATTTAATCCATTTACATTTAAAGTAATTATTGAATATATGTTCCTATTGCCATTTTCTTAATTTTTGGGGGCTGATTTTATAGATCTTTTTCCTTCTCTTGTATTTCTTGACTATATAAGTCCCTTTAGTATTTGTTGTACTTTGATGGTACTGAATTCTATTAACTTTTGCTTGTCTGAAAAGCTTTTTATTTCTCCATCAATTTTGAATGAAATCCTTGCCGGGTGCAGTAAACTTGGTTGTAGAGTTTTCCATTTCAGTACTTTAAATATATCCTGCCATTCCCTTCTGGCCTGCAGAGTTTTGCTGAAAGATCAGCTGTGAAGCAAATGGGGTTTCCCTTGTATGTTACTTGTTGCTTCTCACTTGCTGCTTTCAATATCCTTTCTTTGTGTTTCATCTTTGTTTGTTTGATTAGGATGTGTCTTGGTGTATTTCTCCTTTGGTTTATCCTGTATGGGACTCTTTGTGCCTCTTGGACTTGACTGACTTTCCTCTTCTATGTTGGTGGAATTTTCAACCATAATCTCTTAAAAACTTTTGTCATACCCTTTCTTTTTCTCTTTTTCTTCTGGGATCCCTATAATTCAAATGTTGGTGTGTTTGATATTGTCTCTGAGATCTCTGAGACTAGCCTCAGTTCTTTTTATTCTTTTTACTTTATTCTGCTCTTCAGAAGTTATTTCCACCATTTTATATTCATGCTCACTGATTCATCCTTCTGCTTCAGATAGTCTGCTATTGATTCTTTCTAGAGTATTTTTAATTTCAGTAATTGTGTTAATTGTCTCTGTATATTTATTCTTTAATTCTTCTAGGTCTTTGTTAATTTATTCTTGCATTTTCTCCATTTTATTTTCAAGGTTTTTGATCATTTTTACTAGTATTATTCTGAATTCTTTTTCAGGTAGTTTTCGTATTTATTCTTCATTCATTTGGGCTTCTGTGTTTCTTGTTTGTTCCTTCATTTGTGTAGTATTTCTCTGCCTTTTCTTTTTTTTTTTATTTTAACATTTGTTTGAGGCTTCCTTTCCCAGGCTTCGTGTTGAATTCTTTGTTCCTTTTGGTTCTGGTCCTCCTAAGGTTGGTCCAGAGATTTGTGTAAGCTTTGTATTAGGGTGAGATTTGTGCTGAGTTTTTGTTTGTTTGCTTGCTTTTCCTATGATTGGCAAGGTTGAATGAAGTGATAATCCTGTCCGCTGATGACTGGGTTTGTATTTTTGTTTTGTTTGTTGTTTAGATGAGGTGTCCTGCACAGGCTGCTATTGGTGGTTGGGTGACGCTGGGTTTTGTGGTTTTCCTTTGTGTGAGTTCTCACTATCTGATACTCCTTGGGGTTACTTCTCTGGTAGTCTACTGTGTTGGAGTCAGTTCTCCCACTTCAAAGGTTCCGGGCGTGATCTCTGGTCAGGAATAAAGATTCTTCAAGTGATTTGTTATGGCATTAAGTGAGATTAAAACAAATATCCAAAAATGAGAAACCAAAAATGAACTCCAGAAAAATGACAGTTACAAAATCAGGCAAATAAGAATTAAAATATTGAAATATACACATATACATATACATCCATGAGCAAAGTCAAAACAGTCCAACAAAAAAAAAGGTACAGTAGATTGACCCAGAAAACAAAGGAAATAAAAAATTATATTTACCAGTTAAGAACAAAGTTAACTAAAGCACAAACTGGAAAACAAAACTAAAGCAAGTGGGATGCTAAATGGTGAATAAAGCCAAGAAAACAGAACTAACAAATATGTTAAGAGGGAAGGAAAGAAAGAAAGAATAGATACGCAAAGTTAAATAGAGGTAGATGAAGAAGATTTATATACATTAAAGATTAACTGCAAGGGAAAAGAACAATAGGAAAGGCAAACAAAGGTACAAATGTATAAAAAATATAATAAGGTTAAAGAAAATTAAAAATTAAAATTATGAAAAAGAGAAGAGAAAAGAAAAAAAAAAAAACAGAAGAAAGAATAAAAAGGAAAACTCCACAGAACTGCAAAAGCCCAACATAAGGCAGACAACAAAAGTCAACAATAAAAAGTGTGACTGAATATACGCATATACATATACACCCATCAGCAAAATCAAGAGTTCAACAAAAATAAATTACAATAGATTGACTGGGCAAACAAAGGAAACCAAAAATTGTATCTACAAGAACAAAACTCACTAAAGCAGAAACTGGAAAACAAAAATAAAGTAAGGTGTTAATTGGGGAATAAAGCAATGAAAATTAAGCTAACAAGTATGTTGAGAGGGAAGGAAAGAAAGAAAAGAAAGAAGAAATAGATATGTAAAGTTAAATATAGGTTGATAAGATTTATATACATTAAAGATTAACTGCAAGGGGGAAAGAACACAAGGAAAAGCAAACAAAGGAATAAATTTAGAAATAATACTGGTAGGCTTAAAATATTAAAATTTAAAAAAGGGGGGGCGGAATTCCACTGAACTGCAAGAGCCCATCATAGAGGCAGAGGTTTATAACAATAACAAATGTGACTGAGAAAAAAAAAGTCTCAAAAACTTAATTAGATTTCATAGTGCCAATAAAATCGACAACTACAACAGAGGAGGAAAGAAAAGGGAAAAAAAAAAGAAAAAAGAAAAAATCCTAAAGAATCTACAGAAGAAATCAAAACATAAGAATAGTAAATGTTTTTCTTGAGTCACTGCTGTCAGAGTCCTTGCCCTCACTGGGAGTTACAGTCCACCTCACCTCCCTCGGATGCCCTCCCACACTGTGCTGATCTCTGGACCTGCTGTGGGGGCAGCTCAGATTCTAATCTGGTCCTACTCCTGTGTGTTCCTGCCTCCAATATCCACAGCTACCAAAACTAATGTGTTTTCTTTTGGGGGGGGGTGCTCTCAATGACCTTTTATATATTCCATAGACAGAGTCTGCCTAGTTGATTGTGTGGCTTTAATCTGCAGTTTATACAGCTGGTGGGAAGGTTTTGGGTCTTCTTCCTTAGCCACACTGCCCCTGGGTTTCAATTGTGGCTCTGCATGTAGGTCGTCCACTGGGGTTTGCTCCTGAGGCTGCCCTGGAGGACTTGGGTTTGCCCCTGTGAGGGCCAGGTGTGAGGTGGTGCAGCTGCTTGGGTAGCAGGGTTTCTGGCAGCACCAGGTACTCAGGGGAGTTGGCAGCTAGGGCAGCAGGAAATATAGTGCTCTAGAAGGGTATGGCAACCAGTATTGGCCAATACGCTCCAGTATTCTTGTCTGGAGACCGCCCCTTCCTTGACAGAGAAGGCTGGCAGGCCACAGTTCACAGGGTCACAAATAATCGGACACTACTGAAGCGACCCTGTGTGCATAGATGTGAGGATTTTTTTTTTTTTTTTTTTTTTGCCTGTGGCAGCTCTGCCCCAGTGTGTGAAGGTAGCATAGCTGCTTGGCTTGCGGGGACCCCGGCGGTGCCAAGTGTGCAGGGACACAGACTGCTCCCACCGCAGGAGTTCTGGCCCTATCAGTCTTTTTTCCAGCCTCTTGTAGCTGGCAATCAGAAGGCCTCTTTGGCCAGTCTTTCTCCATAGCTTTGCCCATTCAGGCACAAAGAGGGGCCCCCCTGGCTGGGGTCCTATTCTGTGGATCGGGGCATCAGGCACCTAAAAGAGCTCCCTGGGTGGGGTCGGGCTCTGTAGTTCAGTGCGTCAGGCGTTTGATGGGCCACTCTGTTGTTCATCTGCCAATGCTGGCTTGTCCGGGGAGAGAGGCGATGGTGATGGCTCCACCCCACTACGTGTGACTGAGCCATATCACCTTGCTTCCATGGCTGCCCAGCTTTCTTCCACAGGCACTTCCCACCTTGGTCTCCTCCCTCATATCCCCTCAATCCATCTCTGCAGTCAACAGCAGCCCCGACCCCTAGGGCAGGTCTAGTCCTACTAACACTCCTGTTTCCCCCCTAGTTCCTTCCTCCTACCAAGTTGTGCGTGGTTCTATATATTCTTTTCCTCTGGTCAGGCACTCCTGTCGGCTCTCAGATGGTGTTCTGCATGCACTTCTGTGTCTGACGGTGTATTCCTGATGTATCCATGGAGAGAGATATACTCCATGTCCACCACTCCTCCACCATCTTGTTCTCCCTCGAATTTTCCTTTTTAACCCAAGAAAAATCCCAAGAGTCCTGGGATCATGGAAATCCTCACTGAAATTGAGACCATGTGTATCTAACTTTTGACACCCGCATCTTCCTTTGGGCATAAGCAAGGGCCTCATAGAACTTTGGCTCCTCTTCACAAGCATGCCTATCTCAGCACAAGGAAACACAGATTTTAGTCACTCTTATTTTTGTATTTCATTGAGATATATTATACACCTATATTCTTGTAGTCATCTGTACAGGAGAATTTTAAAAGGTTGTAAACCTAAAGAACTGATTAGGTTGAGAGATTTTTCTTTACAAAATCAAGAGCTTTTTTTAGTCTCTGTTGCTTCCCCACACCACCACCACCCGTTTAAGAGGAATAACATTTTCCTATTCAAAAGACTGAAAC